>NC_067398.1:267861029-268579362 GCF_016432865.1 Antechinus flavipes | reverse complement strand
TTTTACCATTTGGTCTTGTCTTTGTTTTTTGGGAGTTATTTTCTTCAAGTGTGTGTGTGTGTGTGTGTGTGTGTGTGTGTGTGTGTGTGTCCTTTACCAAGCTGCTGATTCATTTTTCATAGTTTTCTTGCATCATTCTCATTTATCTGCCCAATTTTTCCTCTACCTCTCTTAATTGATTTTCAAAAAAAATTTTTTACCTCTTCCATGACCCACAAGGCCAATTCATTTTTTTCTTGGAGGCTTTGGATATAAGAGTTTTAATTTTGTCAATGTCTTCTGAGTATGTGTTTTGATTTTCCTTGTTACTGTAATGACTTTCTATAGTCAGAATCTTTTTCTGTTGTTTGTTCATTTTCCCAGCTTATTTCTTGACTTTTAACTCCTTGTTAATATAGGGCTCTTCTTCCAGGGTGGAGGATACACTGTCTGTTCCAAGTTTCAGGAGTTTTAGGCAGCTGTTTTCAAAGATACTTCTAGGGACCTATAAGTTTTCAGTTTTCCAAGGTGGTATGATCTAAGGAAGAGTGGGAAATCTTTTTTTCTGGCAAAGGCTATTTGGCCAAAGTTTTCAACTTAAAGAATTCAAACAGTGGGAAGTTTTTGCCACCTATATTTGCCTTGGCAGGGCCTGACTAAGTGATCCACAGATTGAATGTTCCTCACCCCTGATCTAAGGACAAGGGTACTTACTACTCTCTTGGCTTGTACTCTGGTCTGTGAGTGACCATAAATACTCTTTTCAATCTTAGAACTTTGAGGAGGGTCCCAGCTCCATTATGGTCACAATTGTGTGCTATTTCTCCTCCTCACCCTGGAGGAGACACCAAGAACTGCAACCTGAATTGGAGTAAGGACAAAGCAACAGAGTTCTGCCTCAGTGCTAATAAAGAGACCCTTTGTAATCTCTTTCTGACTGGTTGTTTTATTTCCTTACCTTTTATGAACTAAGAGCTTTTGTTTTTGTTTTTCTTATATGAACATAACAGCATTCTATTTTTTAAAATAACTTTTTATTGATAGAACGCATGCCAGGGTAATTTTTTATAGCATTATCCCTTGCATTCACTTCTGTTCCGATTTTTCCCCTCCCTCCCTCCACCCCTTCCTCCAGATGGCAAGCAGTCCTTTACATGTTGAATGGGTTGCAGTATATCCTAGATAGAATATATGTGTGCAGAACCAAACAGTTTTCTTGTTGCACAGGGAGAACTGAATTCAGAAGGTATAAATAACCCGGGAAGAAAAACAAAAATGCAAGCAGTTTATATTCATCTCCCAGTGTTCTTTCTCTGGGTGTAGCTGCTTCTGTCCATCTTTGATCAATTAAGGCTCTCTTTATCGAAGAGATCCACTTCCATCAGAATACATCCTCAAACAGTATCGTTTGTTGAGGTATATAATGATCTCCTGGTTCTGCTCATTTCACTCAGCATCATTTCATGTAATAATATTCCATAACGTTCATATACCACAATTTACCCAGCCATTCTCCAATTGATGGACATCCTTTCATTTTCCAGCTTCTAGCCACTACAAACAGGGCTGCCACAAACATTTTGGCACATACAGGTCCCTTTCCTTTCTTTAGTATTTCTTTGGGATATAAGCCCAGTAGAAACACTGCTGTATCAAAGGGTATACACAGTTTGATAACTTTTTGAGCATAGTTCCAAATTGCTCTCCAGAATGGCTGGATGTACATAACAGCATTCTAAAGAAAAACAGATTTGAAAGATGTTTATTCTGATCAAAGCAATAACTAACTATGTCTTCAAAAGACCTATGGAAAAACATATTATCTACATTCTAATAGGGAAATGTTGGACTCAAAAAGAGACATATATTATTGAGTATGATCACTCTCTGCATTCATTTTGATTAGTTGTACTAATTTATTTCAAGGATTTGTTTGTTGTTTAGGCTTTTAACTGGAGCAGGCCTGGGAGGAGAGGAGGAATTAGCAATAGTGATGAGAAAATAAGGGAACGGTTGAAACATTTAAAAAATGCATGGAGAGAAGAGAAAAGGTTCAGAAAAAAAAACCAGGACAGTTATTGAAGGTTGCAAATTTGTTATGCTTTTTTTAATCAAGTAAATAATAATGTGCATAACTTTTGATCTAACAATATCATTACTAGGTCTTGCACCTCAAAGAAAAAGGAAATAGACCTGCAGGTACAAAAAATATTTATGGAAGCTCTTTTTGTAGTAGCAAAAATTGGAAATTGAGAAATTCCCCTTAATTAGGGAATGGCTGAAGAAGCTGTGATACATGATTATGAGGAAAGATTTTTTGATTATAAGAAATGATTAAGGGAATAGTTTTAGGAAAACTTTGGAAGATCTATATGAATTGATGCATAGAAAAGTAAGCAAAATTAGGATATCAATATAAACAATAAAAATAATATTGTAAGGATGATCAACTGTGAAAGACTTAGCTACTTTGATCCATATAATAATCCAAATTACAAAAAACTCATGAAAAATGAGAGAGGACTGAACACTGAGTACAAATTGAAGTATAATTTTTGTTATTTTATTTTTCTTGCTATTCTCCCCCCCCTTTTTTTTTTGCAACATGGCTAATTTGGAAACATGTTTTCCATGATTTCATATATTGCATGCCTTCTCAATGGATGAAGGAAGAACAAGTGTGAATTTGGAACTCAACATTTTTAAAGTATGTATTATATATAAATAAATACTATTTTTAAAAAATACAAAATTAAAAAGCAAATGATATGAGATTCATAGTTTTATACACAGTCCTCTTTTTTTATTCCATTATGTATATGAAAATGGTTAATTTTGTTGTTTTCATTTAGAATAAAAATACAAAAAAGAAAGAAAAGCAGATTGAGACAAGGTAAAGATGGGCTTTTAATTTCAAACAAAGGAATTAACATTTGATCCTAGATGTAACAAATTGTTCCTGATATTAATGGAAAAGAATCCAATGAAGGACATGCCATTCTCTTCAAGTAACTGCATCATAAAAATCTTAGCATTCTTAGAATCTGTGAAATCAGAGGAGGCCCCAGAACAAAGGTTTGGGACATACTCAGAAATAAGGGGCACAGGACATTAATGATGACCCATTAAAAGAACAGAAAGAGCTGTCAAACAGAAAGGAAGAGTGAATAGGAAAGATGGATTTCAAGAAAACTCAGGGAGGAGAAAGCATATTCAAGAAGACTAGGTGATAACAATGCTAAATTTTGCAGAGAAATAAAGAAATGAGAAAAGACTATGGAAAATGGTAGAGGGCTTAGTAAGTCAAGGGAAAGATATAAGGATAAAGGATATTTGAGGATACATATTTGTAGCAGATTAGCGTCAAGTAGAAAGGGAGAACTAAAGATGGGAGAGGAGGGACAAACGAATAGGCAGGGTAGGAGCAAAGGTATACATAGATTTTTTTTTAAGGAAAAGGAGTTGTTTATACAAAAATATTTGTAGCAGCTTTGTTGAGACAAAGAATTGGAGATTGAAGGGATGCTTATCAATTGGAAAATGGCTGAACAAGTTGTGGTATGTGATTATAATGGAATATTATAGCGATAAAAGAAATGATGAGCTGGATACTTTCAGAAAAACCTGGAAAGATTTACATGAACTAATGCAAAGTGAAATAAGCAGAATCAGGAGCACTTTGTACACAGTAACTGCAATGTTGTACAATGATCAACTATGAATGACTTAGTATTCTCAGCAATATAAAGATCACAGACAATCTGAAGGAATTATGATAAAAAAATAGAATCAGATGAGACAATATCAGGTTGCAGTGAATCTTTTCAATGTGATTGTGTGATTTACTTTAGCAGTATTCTATTGAACTTTGAGTAGGAATAGAAGATAGATCATGGAAGTAACTTAGAGTTAGGGCTTGACAAATATGAAAGGTCATAATACAAGGGAATAAGAGATTTTGTTTTTATGTGTAAAATACAATACATAATTGGATAATTTAACTATATGGTTAAAATTATAAAGACAGCCTAGGTAGCTTAGTGGATGGAGTACTGGACCTGATTCAGAAAGACTTATCTTCTTGAGTTCAAATCTGGCCTCAGACACTATGTGACTCTGAGCAGGTTATTAAACTCTATTTTTCGTCAAAAGGGCAAACCAGTATCTTTGCCAAGAAAACTCCAAATGGGGTCACAAAAAGTTGGACACATTTGAAATGACTGAACAACAATAATAAATAAGAAAAAAAACTAGGCCAGAGATGTACTGGGAGAATAAGGAGAGACAAAGTAGATTATAAGTCCCCATGAGCTCAAAAGGTTTAAAAGAGTGAAGTACATGAAGAGATCAAAGGATAAGGGGCTTGGTCAGATGGAGGGATTTTAGACTTCAGGACAATAGAGGCAGAACATTATCTAGAACATTTATCCGGTATTGGAAAATATTGCAATGCTTCTAGAGTAAGTCAAGACCCTATACTCACAGAAGAAGATGGAAAGAGGTAAAAAACAAAAAATCTATGATGAAAGGAAATTTGTTAACTGTAACAGAAGGGAAATGAAGAAATGAATTGGCAGTAGGAAAGGTCAAGGTTAAGATAGATGGAGATGAGAGATCTGAGAGTGATAACACTGTTAAAGGTAGCCAAAAACAATGAATCACAAGAATTAAGAGAGGAAGAGGTAGAAGAATTACTCAAATGTTCTCTTGAGAAAGGGAAGTAAAAAATTTTAAGCATAAATCTAAGGATAAAAAGAAATCATTTAATAGAATATGTGATCATCTTATATTACAGTTTTCATGGTAAGTATTTGGTGGTAAAAGATCACATAAAAATAATTGAAGGTTTTTTGTTAATATCTGTTGTAGAGGCCTTGCAACTTATATAAATGTGTTCTTTAATATGCTGGAGTGAATCTTTGATTATCATTGATTTGGATATTTTTTCTAACAATGAAGATCTCATTTCTGTTCCTCCTATGTGAACTTTCTTTATATCTTCCCATAAGAGTGTCAGAAGAGATTCACTCAATGTGTCAGAGGCCTTCCTCATTTTCTCTTGACATCTCAAAAATACCAGTGTGTACTAAGATTTTCCAGCTGTCACTTCTTGTCCTCTCTATGTTACCAACCCATCTTCCCTTGCTATAATACATTTTCCATATAATATGTTTCTATATGACATCTGAAAATTTGATACAGTAGAGAGAACTCTGAATTTGGAGTTATGGAACTTATGAGTTTGAATACTGGCTTATTATTTGATGATCTTGGATAGGTAAATCACTTATTCCACGTGAGCATCAGTTTCCTCAACTACGAAACAAGTGGGTAGATGAATTCTGGCTTCCCTTCCAACTATAGGGTTATGATCCTATGAATTTTTATTCTTTTTCAAAGTTCCTTATTGGCTACATGTAAAAGCCCAGATTTATCCATCTCTCTCTCTCTCTCTCTCTCTCTCTCTCTCTCTCTCTCTCTCTCTCTATATATATATATATATTATATATATATATATATATATATACATATAGGTGAAAGGCCATTCCTTGCCTTAATTGCCTAGATTTAATCACTAAATGTCAAATTGAGACTTATTGAAGTCCTTAGCTTAAAAAGGCCAAGGTTTCCCATTGCATGCAGGGCTTTTCCAGTTATCTTCATTTATATCTGACCATTGCTCTTACATGGCTCTGGAGGGGAAAGTGAGGCAGGTGAGATTGCACAGCTCTATCTCACTTAAATCCAATTCACTTGCATATCATGGTATCATCTCTTTTATGTCATGGTTTTCTTCCAGAGTGAAGGACCAACAGATCCTTCTCATATCTATCAGCATACATCTCTACATTATATTACATGTGCCCCCTAGCTCAAAATAAAAAAAAAAACCAACCCCAATACCAATAGAATACTGATATTAAAAAGTCTATTTACCCTGATGGAAAGGTTTGCATTTCTACTCTTCACACTCCTAGAGATGACTCAAAAGGGGATGAGAGTTCTGGAGTCCAGTACAGAACATTGAGAAGATTCTCCTAACAGTAGTGAACATGTTGGCAGAGCCATATGATGATTGACACTAATGTGATGGCAATGAACAAGAATGCTTTTATCAAATTGCCCAGCAGATCTTGTAAAAATCGCTTAGGTTTTAGGAGTCCTATGTTGGCTCTCCTCTCCCCCTTCCTTTTCTCTCTTTTCCCTGTCTCTGTCTCTCCCTATCCCCACAAACTGTTGGTATTCATGATACTTTCCACTGGCACCCTTATTACTCATTCTTGTACTCTTACCTTGCTCCTAGACTCTAAACTTAGACTTATTATGTTTTTGGTGCATTCATTGGATAGGTGGGGCAGACACTGGGATTACCAGTACTACTTCTCTCTGTTGAAAAACTGAGGATCTTGACTGCTTATAAATTCCTCAGAAAGAACCTGACATTTAATAGCATTCTTCCTTGATGGAGAGGTAATTGAAAGAAGCCAGGCTTTCTGTGGAATATGATCATTAGTATTCCTTTCAAGTTAATGACATGATGAGGCTTTGGAGCAAAAAAGAAAAAAAAAAGAAAAAAGAAAAGAAAGAAAAGGTTGAATGCTGAAGCAGTTTCCAGGGCAACATATGAGGAATAATTAAAATCAAATTCTGTCCTTAAAGTTTTGAAAAAATACAAACTTTCTTATAATCTAGTTGAATATACTTTTAGGAATATACTTTTAATACTTTCAAAATTATAAATATTTGGGGGGTGTGATTTTTTAAAATAAAATGTATATCAAAAATGGGGAAGGAATGTTTAATTTTTTTAAAAGTTGAATTAATATATGTTAAAAACTAACAAGCGTTTGGACATCATTTTTTAAAACTTCAAATTTCTGTCATAGTTAACAGTAGATTTCTGGAATTAGTGTAGAGTTTGGGACATGAATTCTGAAGAAGGCTTCCCTGACAAATACAGGAGTTTATACATCCAATTTTAATGATTAGCAATTCCAAAAAATGTTTAAGATTGCAATATTAATTTTTTGCATGGAAAGATTTTAATTGCTGATACAGAATAAATTTTAGAAACCTATAAGTTAGCAATGCCCTATTACTGGTGGCCTCTGAAATACTGGTCATGGAATTAATGTCCAGATCAAAAAAGCTCTCTATTGTTTTTGAAGATCTTGAGATGTTCTGTGGAATTTATCTTTTTTAAAAATTTATTTATTTGTTTTCAACATTTACTTCTATAATATTTTGATTTTCAATTTTCCTCTTATTCTTCTCCCTTCCTCAAGATAGCAATCAATCTGAGATAGATTATACATGTACAATAATATTAAACATAGTCTACATTAATCAGGCTGTGAAAGAAGAATCAGAGAAAAAGGGAAAACCATGAGAAAGAAAACCAACAAAAAAGTGAAAATAGTATGCTTTAATTTGCATTCAGACTTTATAGCTCTTTCTCTGGATGTGGATAGCACATGAGTCATGAGTCTTTTGGAACTATCCTAGATTATTGTATCATTGCTGAGAAAAACAAAGTTGACCAAAGTTGATCAACTGAGCAATGTTGCTGTTACTGTGTAAAGTGTTTTCCTGGTTCTGCTCACTTCATTTAGCATCGGTTCATGTAAGAGTTTCCAGGGGTTTTTTGGAATCTGCTTGTTCATCATTTCTTATAGAGAAAGATAGTAATTTATTACATTCATATATAACAATTTATTCAGCCATTCCACAATTGATAGGCATTCCCTTGGTTTCTATTTTTTTTTTTTGCTATAACAAAGTGATCTGCTATAAACATTTTTGTACATGTGTGTCTTTTTCAAATTTTTAAAAATGATCTCTTTGGGATATAGATCTGGACATTTTTTAGTCTTCAGCCCAGAGCTGAGAGATTATATTAAAAGGAATAACAGAGATCTGGTTGTATGCAGAATCAGCTAATGGATCTTACTTCTTAGCAAACTATATTTAAATAAGAACTTCTATTTTTAAAATACAAGAAATAAAGGGTGGAATATTATTTTAATTTTTCTCTGAAACATAATATCAGTAGATCTTTACATTAAAGACATTCTGAAGGGCTAGTGTGAAAATCTCAGAAATGTTTTATGTTTGGAGGGTAGCAGTTGAGGAAGGAGGTAGTATAGTACCTAGATATTATTTACAAGTGCTCCCAGAATGGATTATTAATGTGAGCAGTGGAGTTGGAAGGGCAAGTATGTGGGTGCTGTCTTTGGTTAGGTGTAGTTGTGCGTCAGAGTTTGGAAGCCACATCAGGAGACCAAGTATAGAAGTTTGGAAGAGGAAGAGGAAGGCTACGTTATTTATTATACAAGAATCTGAAGAAATTAGATGAGCTTGAAATACAAACATTTTTCCAAAAGTATTTTTATTCATTTATATTTATTTCTAATACTTTCTGTAATTCTCTTGTTTTATGGTGGAATTGAATAATAATAGCTAACATTTTTAATAGGTCCTACAATGTATCAGGTGCTGTGCTAAAAGCTTTACAACTACTGTTTCAATTGATCTTCACAACAATTCTATGTATCATAAATATTTTATTGAAGAGACTAGTCAAGACATTACTAGCTAGCTAGTTAGCAAAAGTGGAATAACTGACAAAAGATACAAATAGTCAAATTTGAAAGGGCTACAATAAGACAGGGACATTAGCATATTGTTAATCTATTAACTAGCCAGTCATTAGAAATCAACTTGGAATTATGTAAGAAAAGTTACAGAGCTCCTCAATACTGGCAATTCTCCCTCCACAAAGAAGGTCAAAGATGGGGATGGGGGTAGGAGAGGGGGACGGGGAAGGCACCAGTATAAAAAGTTATTCATAACAAAACTTCATTTTGTAGCAAACAAAAATTGTACAAATTTTGGATGATGGCTATACAAATTGTTGTATAGGGAACTAATATAATATGTATTATGTAATAATCCCATAAGAAACCACTAAAATGAGAAATTCAGTGAAACATAAGACTTATTTTAATTAATACAAAGTAAAGTTAACAAAACCAAGATAAAAATATAAACAAATGATTACAATAATCTGTGTAAAGGATCCAAAAGAATTGAATTCTGTAATAACTAGAAGACAAATGATGAAATATATCTCCCTTCTTTTGGTAGAAAGATGGGGAAATACAGATATTCTTTATTCTATACCTCAGCATCTTAAACTGTGGTTCATGACCCCAAAATGAGTTTTACAACTAGATATGGGGGGGTGTCACAAAATTAGGTTTTATTATCAGTAAATGTTTAATTTCTATACCTATTTTATATACTGTTAGAATCCTTACGAAGTATTAACTCACTGGAATTGATAGAAACAATGCTTAAGTTTACACCTTTGAGATTACATTAGTTCACACATTAGAATTCACAAGTCCGGGAGATTCACAAGTTACACCTCCCACAATCCCACTCTCAGAGGAGGAGTCAACTTTTCGGTTCACATCTTTAAGAAATCATATATAAGAAGCTCTTAGAGCCTCAGTCAGAGTCAGTGAAGTCAGTCAGTGGAGAAGTCAGTGAAGAAGATTGACAGAGCCAGAATTCAGTCGGGAGAAGATTCAAAATCAAGATTCAGAGAGAGCTGGAGGCTGAAGCTGGCAGAGGCAAAGGACAAGCTGCAAGAGCTTTTGGAATCAAGGAGAGAGGCCTCTAAGAAAGCTAATCAGGCTGTTTTGGAAGAGACAATAAAGGATTTGAACTTTTATCATCTGGATGCATTTGAGGTGATTATTTCACTGAACTAACTAAAGCTGCATCCAGAACCTTCCCAAGAAATCTGCTTTCTATATTTTAGAAAAGAAGAGAACACCACAATATACCTATATACCTGAGGTCACGTAAAAATTTCTTGGGCAAAAAGGAAAAGTGGAAAAAGTTTAAGAAGCCCTGTTTTTTTTTTTTTTAACATTGCCAGATATTCAATATGTGGATTGAATTTCCTTAATAGTTTTTCTTTTTTTTCTTTTTGAATTCAATAGTATTTTATTTTTCCAATTATATGCAAAGATAGTTTTCAACATTCATTTTTAAGATTTAGAGTTCCAAATGTTTTCCCTTCCTCCTTTACTTCCCCCCTGCCAAGATAGCAAGCAGTCTGATATAGGTTACACATATACCATCATTTTAAACATATTTCCATATTAGTCATTTTGTGAAAGAAAAATCAGAACAAAAGAGGAAAACCATGAGGAAAAAAAAGCAAACAAAAAGTAATTTGATTCGCAATCAGGCTCCATAGTTCTTTCTCTGGATGCAGATGGTATTTTCCATCCCAAATCTATTGGAATTATCTTGGCTCAATGTATTGTTGAGAAGAACTAAATCTTTCATAATTAATCATCATTAATCTTGTTGTTACTGTGTACAATGTTCTCCTGGTTCTGCTCACTTCACTCAGCATCAGTTCATGTTAATTCTAGCTTTTCTGAAATCAGCCTGCTCATCATTTCTCACAGAACAATAACATTCCATCCTTAATGATTTTCTTTATTGGTTGTTCATTGGATATGTAAGGGAGTATATCTAGAAATTACTCTGATATAAAAGCAAAAATCTTCAGTAAAGATTAATTTTTTTAAATGGGTATATCAAACACATATCAAACATAGCATTAGAGAAAAAAAGAAAAAGGAAATTTATATGATATTTTATTAAGTATTTAAAAGAAATAGCAAGTTATACATAATAAGTTTACAGTTTCATGTGCAATTACTTTTTTCATACTGTTGTCAAAATGTTTGTTTTATTCTATATCTTAAAAATAAACAAAAATTTAAAAAACCCACCGGAATAATTTCTCAATTTTCTCCCCCAATTGAATCCTCTCCTTAGGAAAAGAAACTTCTTAACAAAACCCAATACAAAATGATATTTGATAATACATGAAGTATATTACCAACAGTTTCCTAATTGCCATATCCAATAGTTTTTTTCTCATCTCATTTTTTCATTTCATCTCATTTTTAACATCTCATCCTTTTTTGACTCTCTGCAGCTTTTAATACTGTTAGTCACCTTCTTTTCCTTTATATTCTCTAGGTTTCCATGACACTATCAATTCTCATTCTGCTCCTGCCTGCTTACCTTTCCTTCTTAGTTCCTTCTTTATTCTGCTTACACCGGATAAAACTGGGTTTTTCCCAGGGTTTTTCTTTTCTCCTTCTATAGTATTTCACTTGGTGATTTCATCAGTTTTTATGGTTTTAATTATTATCTCAAATAATTCTTAGATTTACTTATCCAGCCCTAACTTTTCTCCTAACCTCCAGACTTGAATCTCCAACAGCCTTTTGAACATATTGAACTCAATGTCCCATACTTAAATTCAGCCTCCTCCTACTTACCCAGTTTGTACTGATTCTCAGGAATCTAGTGTTAAATTTTCAGTGTGACAGCAACAACAAAGTGATGTAATGATCAACTGTGATGGACTTGGTTCTTTTCAACATTGAGATGATTTAGGCCAGTTCCAATAGATTTGTCATGGAGAAAGTCATCTGCATCCAGAAAGAGGGCCATGGGGACTGAATTTGTATCACATCATAATAGTTTCACTTTTTTATTGTTGTTTTTTTTCCTTTCTCATTCCCCCCCTTTTTGATCTGATTTTTCTTGTGCAGCATGATAAATGGGGAAATATGTTTAGAAGAATTGCACATGTTTAACCTAAATTGGAGTGTAGGGAAGGGAGGGAGAAAAATTTGGAACACAAGGTTTTGCAAGGGTGATTGTTGAACACTATCTTGGTATGTACTTTGAAAATAAAAAGCTATTATTTTAAAATCAAAAAAGAAAAGAAAAAGCTATTATCAAAATAAAAAAAATTCATTGTGAGAATTTATACCTTGGAAACTGATAAAAGATACAAATCAGGACTTGGTTTATGATTTTGTTGGTTGTCTAGACTTAAGAAAATGATGGAGAAAACATTAGTAATGTAGGCTAACAGTGAGACAGATATCTTCTCCCCCTTTCCCTCCTCCCCAGCAGAGAGCTGTTTGTTAAACTTTTACCCCAGTTAAACATTACTAAAGAAAGGGACTCCCTAAAAATTAGAAAAGACAAAAGTGAAATGAATGATTTCATGAGACAGTCAGTAATATTAAAACAAAATCAACAGACTGAAAAACAGAAGAAAATGTAAGACATTTGATAACTCACCTGGAAAACAGGTCAAGGAGAGGTAATTTAAAAATCACTAGACTTCTAGAAAGTCGTTCTAAAAAATTAGCCAAACACTATATTTTAGGAAATTAATATATTAGGAAAGTTCAAAACTATTAGAATGAGAGAATAAACTAAAAATGGAAATAATCCACTGATCATCTATTGAAAGGAACCCTAAAGGGGAGAGCTTTATAGCAAAAATTCAGTATAGCCATGTCAAAGAAAAAATATTTTAAACTTCCAGAAAGAATCAATTCAAGTACAAAGGATGCAGGCTTCTCCTTGTCTCCATCTGGAAACGTGTCTGGGCAGTACATCATCAGGATTGGTGACTCATGTGGTCTCAGGCAATCATCAGGTCTGAGAGACACTAACTATAATAATGCATCTGAAACAAGGACTCATATTTTAAACATATACATATGTATATACATCATATATATGTATATATGTATGTGTATATATATATATATATATATATATATATATATATATGATTGACAATAAGACACCACATACCTAAAAGAACCTAAGAGAACCACAGTAGTATTGTACCTGGGGGTGGAGGGGTTTGGTCCAGACCAATGATTTCATTGGTGTTGGGAACTGTCTGCGAGGATTCCCTTAAACAAAGCAGATCAGCAATTATTGTATTTTATAATCATGGAAATCTGCCTTGGTTTCTGAGAAAGAGTTAAAATAATTCCTCCAATGTCACATAGTCAATATATCAGAGAAAGGATTTGCATCAAGGTGTTTCTGACTTCAAGGTTGTTAAATTTTGTTAGAATGTATCTTTGTGTATGGGATATCTTTTCATTCATCTAGTAGGCTGTTTGAAACCACATCACCATCCATTGAGGGCAACTAGATGGTTCAGTGGTTAGAATGTGGGGCCTGTAGTCAGGAAGATTCATCTTCCTGAGTTTAAATTTGTTCACAGACACTATGTGATTTTGGGAAATCACTTAATCTTATTTACCTTAATTCCTCATCTATTAAATGAGCTGGAGAAGGAAATAGCAAAATACTCTAGTATCTCTGTCAAGGTAATCCCAAATGGTATCACAAAGACTAGAACATGACAGCTACATAACAATAAGTCAACTATCAAGATATTTGAAGAATCTTCAAGAATTATATAGAATTCAAAAGTGCAGAAAATACAAAATCCCATTAGTTTTATTTTTATTTTTACTGAGGCAATTGGAGTTAAGTGACTTACCCAGGGTCACACAGCTAGGAAGTGCTAAGTGTCTGGGGCCAGATTTTGAACTCAGTTCCTCCTGACTTCAGGGCCGGTGCTCTATCCACTGAGCCACCTAGCTGCCCTCTATTCTTTTTATTTGTGTGTGTGTGTGTGTGTGTGTGTGTGTGTGTGTGTAACTACCAGAAATCATTATGGAAGACAGAATTGGCTAGCTATTACTCTCTTTTCTCTTGAGAGAAAAAGATGAGATAGGATTTTCTCAGACTATGCTTACTTTTACCTACCTGTTTTGGTTTTGGGTGGAGCCTTGCCTTTGACCACTGCCCCCATGTTCTAACTCTTCATCCTCCTCTACTCCAGGTTATGAGAAGAGAATTTAGCTTTCAAGAATCCAAGATTGAAACAACAATAGTTTATTTTTTTCAGAGACAAGAGGGTGATTATACCAATTTTGGAGGGTGATTATAAATCAATAAATAATTTTAACAAAAAAATTAAATATATTTAATCCATAAGTTTCTTAAATGTAGTATATAATATGTAAAATTAATATATTAGAAATATATAAAATATAATACCTAAAATAAATATATATTAATATAATATATTCTTATGTAGACTATATTTATATAATATATATATATAAACACATAATATATAAAATATATTCATAGTTATAATATAAAAACATGCAAATAATATATTGTAAAGAATTTTGGAGAACTATTTTGAAGGTTAAAAAAATGATCTGTAGTACAAATTTGAAGACTTAGATCTTTCTCTTCTCTCTCTCTGTCTCTCTCTCTCTCTGTCTCTTTCTCTCTCTCTCTCTCTCTTTCTTTCTCTCTCTCTCTCTCTCTCTCTCTCTTACAATGTGGAAGTGGGGAAACAGTTTAATATTATGAAGAAGGAAATGAAAGTTTTATATTTTTAAATTCTAATTCAAAAGGGCTTCAAAGATTGCTTTGTTGGACACTTAAGAGGAGATATGGTGGGTATCTCACAAAATTTGCATATGCATTTTCATATAAAAACTACTAAAAAACAAGAAATGAGAAATCAAATTACCAAATTGAAGATTGGAAGTATGATTTAAACATCTCTTTTTAAACTTACATGAAGTGATGCTAAGTGAAATTAGCAGAACCAGGAGATCATTATATACTTCAACAACGATACTGTATGAGGATGTATTCTGAAGGAAGTGGATTTCTTCAACAAAGAGAGCTAATTCAGTTTCAGTTGATCAAGGATGGACAGAAGCAGCTACACCCAGAGAAGGAACACTGGGAAATGAATGCAAATTATTTGCATTTTTGTTTTTCTTCCCAGGTTATCTTTACCTTCTGAATCCAATTCTTCCTGTGCAACAAGAGAACTGTTCAGTTCTGCACACATATATTGTATCTAGGATATACTGTGACATATTTAACATATATAGGACTGCTTGCCATTTGGGAGAGGGGGTGGAGGGAGGGAGGGGAAAAGTCGGAACAGAAGTGAGTGCAAGGGATAATGTTTTTTAAAAATTACCCAGGCATGGGCTCTGTCAATAAAAAGTTATAATTATGAAAAAAAATCTTTTTAAACAAATATTTTTAAACTATTATAGCAGGGCAGAGAAGACTGCAGCATCAGTCTTCTGATACTGGAGAAAGAAAATGACAACACAGCAGGGGTACTGAAAGGCACCTTCTAACTGGCAGTTGAGGGAAGGAGACAGCTGAAAGGAGGCTGCTTGGGTGGTTCCTGATTGGTCAGGAAGAACTGATTTCATTGGCCAAGAACTCCAGGGACAGCTGCTGCCCTTCAGTACTATCTAGAATTGGAGAATGGTGAAACTTTTCACAAGAGCTTGTTGCTCTTTGCTGCCACCTCAGGCTTGAGAAGAAAAAGCAAAGAGCCTTCCCCAATTGCTTTGTGGTATCCTGGTGTGTGGAGGTTATAAGGATGAACCTAAACTTGGGTGATGTGAGCTCTATTTTGATTGGACAGTTTAGCATCCCAGTGAGCAAATAATAATTGGCTGGGATGGTCTGCGTAACCCAGAGATAGCCAATTTGACTATCTTTGGCAGGTTAGCTGAAAAAGGGCTACTATGTTCACAGTAAGAGTAGTACTTTCTAAACAATCTTTCAACTGGGATGATTATATGAAAGGGCTTATAAAATAAGTCGTGTTACAGCAGGGAAGAGAAAGGAATTTCTCCCACAGAAGAGGATCAAGAGTCAAGTAGTGATCTGAGAAAGTTTTGAGTAGTGGATAGAGTAGTAACATTGAAGCTTGCCCATTACAGTTGTGAATTGCCCATAGCACTTGAATTTTCTTCCCTCATGTGTTTTCCCATCAAATTTCTATAAGAATATGTCAATTCTTAATCCTAATCTTATTGAGTAAATGGATGGAAGAGTGTTATCTGGCTTATATGTGTATTATAGATATTTTTTATGCATTTGTTTTAATATATTAGTAACAATAATATTATTTCTTTTGCTTTATTATTAAGTGAATGGTTATGTTTAAAATCCAACAGTGTCATTACTAAGTGAATAGTTATTATGTGTGTAGCTGGTTATGTAGATAGAAAACATTGGATAGAGCCTCAAGAATTAGAGGAGTAGGGAAAGTATGTTTTCCCCCTCATCAGGGTTGTTCTTTAGACCTATGAGAGTTTGTATTTAACTTTGTGGCAATGGGTAATGGTGGACTTTTGGGAACTTAGATCTTCTAGTGTAAGAGCAGGTTGGAGAAACAAGCCAAATCTAGAGAGTTGTGTGGGTTTTTTTTTTTTAATTTTGAGTAAGAGTTGGTTATCTACTTTGTGTCTAGATCTAGGTGGCTAAGAGGAGAGAGTACTAGGCTTTAAATCAGGAAGACCTGAGTTCAAATGTGATCTTAGATACTGGCTGTTTGTCCCTGAACAAAACACAACTTTTGACTACTTCAGTTTCCTTATCTGTAAAACATAACATCTACCTCCCAGAGTTGTAAGGATAAGTTGAAATAATATTTGTAAAGTGATTAGCATAGTGCCTAGCACATAGTGGGCACTCTATAATTGCTAGTTATTATCATCATCATCTCCATTATAACATATTGTTTGATGTCAAATGAGGAGGGCATTGGAATAGGCCCTAGACTACCTCATAACTCTTACTACATACTGAAGAAAATTAATATTATATTTCATTATTTAATGAGCAACATTACTTTGTGACCAATCCTTTGGTCAGACCCCACTTCTGAAGGGCAACCAATTTATGAAGCTCATGATTGAATAATATGATCATTCCCAGACCCCAAAACACATACTTGTTAACCAGGTGGGGTTAGGCCATTCCCAAGTGGAACCCTTACAGAAGTTTACCCTATAGACAGAAAGTCAGCTTGAACTAGGTCTTCCCCAGGAGATAATTCTTTTATCATTACTTTCTTTCATTTTTTTTATTATAACTTTTTATTGACAAAACATATGCATGGGTAATTTTTCAACATTGACCCTTGCAAAAACTTCTGTTCCAACTTTTCCCCTCCTTCCCTCCACCCCCTCCCCTAGATGGCAGGTAGTCCCATACATGTTAAATATGTTAAAGTATATGTTAAATACAATATATGTATGTATATTTATACAATTATCTTGTTGCACAAGAAAGATCAGATTTAGAAAGAAGGTAAAAATAACCTGGGAAGAAAAACAAAAAGCAAGAAAACAATAACAGAAAGAGTATAAATGCTATGTCATGGTCCACACTCATTTCCTAGCATTCTTTCTCTGGGTATAGCTGTTTCTGTTCATGACTGATCAAGTAGAACTGATTTGTATCCTCTCATTGTTGAAGATAGCCACTTCCATCAGAATTGATCCTCATATAGTATTGTTGTTTAAGTGTATAATGATCTCCTGGTTCTTTTCATTTCACTTAGCATCAATTCATGTAAGGCTCCCCAAGCTTTTCTGTATTCATGCTGCTGGTCATTTCTTACAGAACGATAATATTCCATAACATTCATATACCACAACTTACTCAGTCATTCTCTAATTGTTGGGCATCCATTCAATTTCCAGAATCTAGCCAGTATGAAAAGGGCTGCCATAAACATTTTGGCACATATAGGTCCTTTTCCCTTCTTTAATATCTCTTTGGGATATAAGCCCAGTAGTAACACTTCTGGATCAAAGGGTATGCACAGTTTGATAACTTTTTAAGCATAGATCCAAATTGTTCTACAGAATGGTTGAATCCATTCACAACTCCACAAACAATGCATCAGTGTCCCAGTTTTCTCACATCCTCTCCAGAATGATTGGATTCGTTCACAACCCCACCAACAATGCATCAGTGTTTCAGTTTTTCCACATCCCCTCCAACATTCTTCATTATCTTTTCCTGTCATCTTTGCCAATCTGACAGGTATGTAGTGGCATCTCAGAGTTGTCTTAATTTGCATTTCTCTGATCAATAATAATTTGGAACATCTTTTCATATGAATAGAAATAGTTTCAATTTCTTCATCTGAAAATTGTCTGTCCATATCCTTTGACCATTTATCAAATGGAGAATGGCTTGATTTCTTATAAATTAGAGTCAATTCTCTATATATTTTGGCAATGAGGCCTTTATTAGAACTTTTAACTGTAAAAAAGTTTTCCCAGTTTATTGCTTCCCTTCTAATCTTGTCTGCATTAGTTTTGTTTGTACAAAAGCTTTTTAATTTAATATAATCAAAATTTTCTGTTTTGTGATCAATGATGATCTCTAGTTCTTCTTTGGTCACAAATCCCTTCCTCCTCAACAGGTCTGAGAGGTAAACTATCCTATGTTCTTCTAATTTATTTATAATCTTGTTCTTTATGCCTAAATCATGGACCCATTTTGATCTTATCTTGGTGTATGGTGTGAAGTGTGGGTCCAAGCCTAATTTCTACCATACTAATTTCTAATTTTTTTGTCAAATAGTGAATTCTTATCCCAAAAGTTGGGATCTTTGGGTTTGTCAAACACTAGGTTGCTATAGTTATTGACTATTTTGTCCTGTGAACCTAATCTATTCCACTGATCAACTAGTCTGTTTCTTAGCCAATACCAAATGGTTTTGGTGACCACTACTTTGTAACATAGTTTTAGATAAGGTACAACTAGGCCGCCTTCATTTGATTTTTTTTTTTTTTTCATTAGTACCCTTGAAATTCTTGACCTTTTGTTCTTCCAGATGAATTTTGTTGTTATTTTTTTCTAGGTCATTAAAATAGTTTCTTGGGAGCTGATTGGCATAGCACTAAATAAATAGATTAGTTTAGGTAGTATTGTCATCTTTATTATACTTGACCTATTCAAGAGCACTTAATACTTTTCCAATTATTTAGATCTGACTTTATTTGTGTGGATATCATTACTTTTTAATAAATTGGTCTACAAGAGGGAAACCAAAGTGGTGGAGAACTGAGATAATTGGAGACAGCTGAGTCTCATAAAGCAACTAGCCTTCCTTAAATGTCAAAGACTCCATAACCAGCCCCTTCTGAAGGCCAACCCATATTTCCCAGCTGAAGACTAATTCCATCATTTGAGCATTACTCCTGTCTGTCAAAGATAAATAGGGTGGAGATAAAAAATCTTTATCCACCTCCTCATTAAAATGACAACCTATTGGGATTACTTTGCCTTTGCCAGGGAATGTCCAAATGATTTACTATTATTCCAATCAAAAAAAAAATTCAAAAAAGTTCAAAAGGCCCTGTTGATCTTCACTCTGGGTCTTCTATCAACAAGAAAGGCCAGTGACCCAATTTATTGGCTATTGCTAACCTAATTAATAAATTGATTGATCACCCAATCCTGTGAAAAATTCAAATGGAAATGAATTTTTTTCAATTAGCAAGTATTTATTTTCAATATTGTTTTCAGTTTTGGATAATCTAGCAGAAAGATAAATTAGAAGAAAAATATGGAATTGAACATGTTGGAAAATTGAAAGATTTGTGACATTTTCTAAATGGTACTACAAACATTCAAATCACCTGATTAACTTAACAGATACAGAAAAAGTCTCTGACAAAGTATTGTATTATGTTAAAAACTCTAGAAAGTACTGGCATAGAAGAACCTCTTTAAATGTCATAAAAAAATCTAAAACAAAAAGCAAACATCATATGTAGTGGGAAACCTTTTCTAACAAATATTATTCTTATTCTTATTATTTCTAATAAATACTATTAACAACAATAGTTTTAGAAATGCTAGCAGTAAGCAAGAATACAACAAGAAGAAAGTAACGACATATAGGCAGGTAAAGATAAGATAAAACTTCTTATTTGTTAATAAAAAGACACATTTGGAAATCCTAGAGATCATCAAAGATAATTGAAACAATAGCATTAGCATCATTGCAAGGTGCAAAGGAAACCCTCAAAAATCACCAAAATTTCTATACAATAATAACAAAATTCAAGCATCTCTAATAGAAAGGGATATCTCATTCTAAATAAGTATTGAACACTTGAAAAAATGGGGATCAATCTAACAAAATACACCAAAGACTTGGATAGATACATTTATAAAGTGCCCCTTAAAGAAATAAAAAACAACCTAAATAGTTGGAACAATATTCAGTACTCATGGCTAAGTTGTGCCAATATAATAAAAATGACAAAACTACCAAAGTTAATTTACACTTTTAATGCTATCCTACAGATAATCCATATATATATATACATATATATGTATGTATATATATATATATATATATGCTTTAAAGGAAATAATTTATAAAGCTTGATAAAATGATAATAAAGTTCATTTGGAAAAACAAAAGATCTAGAATATCGAAGAAAATGATGAAAAGAAATAGAGATGAAGGGGGATTAGCACTTCCATACCTCAAACTATATTATAAATAGTCATCAAAACAATTTGATATTGGTTAAAAAGTGCAGTCCTAGATAAATGATTAGACTAGATAAGGAAAAATAAGTTTGATAAACTGTCTTACCCAAGAAAACATGCCTTACTTGATTAAAACTGCTGGGAAAAAAATACTCTTGCAAAAATTAGGCTTACAATATATTCCCTAATACATTCAAAATGGGTATGCAACCTTATCATTAAAAATCATATTATAAAAAATGGAAGAGAAACAGATCATATGATCTCTCATAATTATGGGTAGGAGATATTCTTAATAAAACAAGATATAAAGATAATTTATAAGATAAAAAATAAGTTGACCTCATGAAACTGAAAAACTTCTCTACAGATAAAATTAACAAATATAATTATATTTATATATTATTATATTATATTTATATATTTATAATTAATAGAATTAGCAAATATAAAAGATAAATGGTGGAATGGGAGAAAATTTGTGACAAATTTGTCTGATATATATATTTTTTATATATATATATTACATATATATACACACACACATATGTATTACATACACACACACACACATATATATATATATATGTTTGGAACATACAAAGTATGCTCCAAATCACTAATATGAGAAATGAAAATCAAAACAATTCTGAGTTTTCACCTCATACTATGCAAATTAGCAAGATGACAAAAAGTGGCAATAATCAACTTAGAGGGGTTCTAGAATTATAAGTACATTAAGACATTGTTGGTAGAACTATTAAAACAACCACTGTGGAAAGCACAATGTGGAAGTATGCAAATAAAGTAACTAAAAGTGTTCATAAAAAGTCCATATATACACCAAAATACAGCATCACTTTTTGTCACATCAATGAATTAGAAACAAAGTAAATGTGTTTTGACTAGGGAATAACTAAAAAAATTATGGTACATGAATATAGTGGAATATTTTACTGTAAAAAATTATGTATGTCATGAATACAGAGAAGCATGGAAAGATTTATATGAATTAATGCAGAGTGAAGTAAGCAGAGCCAAGAAATCAATATTTACAATAACCCCAATGTAAATGGAAAGAACAACCACATACCTAAAAAGTCCACTAAATGTAAAAAAATTATAAAAATCAAGTATAACTTGAATGAAGAAATATGAGAAGAAACTCCAGCCCACCCCTTCCTAGAGATGGAAAGCCCAAAGGAGTTACACATTGCACATGTTTTGAGACTTTTTCAATGTTTTGATCACTTCTGCTAGTTTTTTTTTTACTCTTAAAAATGCTATTTGTAATAAAAAAAAATACTTTTTGTTATATGGGTTGACTGTCTAGGAAGGAGAATAATACTAGGAATAATTATGATACTTAAAAAAGATATCAATAAAATTATTTTTAAAAAAACAGTTGTCAACACCAATATTCTCCTGGAAATCTATGCTTTTGTGACTCATGGATCTCCACAATATCTGGAGTTACAGTCGCAGATAACTTAAAGGACAAAAGTAAGACACATATAGTAGATCTAAAGAGATCATAACCAATCATCAAGGATGACTAGATGAAAGATATCATCCAGAAAATGTATAATTTGAAAAATGCATGGTTTTTTGATGCAATGAGATCAAGAAATAACAGACAGCTTTGGCACTATGATGATACTATAGATTTGTTGCTGTTAGTTCAAATCAAACATTTATTAAATACCTCCTATGAAGAGCAAATATTATGCTAAGTGTGGAAAAATTTAAAAAGTTTTAGACAGACATTATTTTGCCCTAGTGGAGTTTACATGGGTTTTTTAACTGAGGCTAATTATTGGTTAACCTTGACATTCGAAATTAGAAACTGACTGATTTTAGAAAGACCTGGAAAGAATTTACATGAACTGATGCTGAGTGAAGCAAGCAGAATAAGGAAAACATTGTACACAGCAACAGTAGGACTATGTAATGACCAACTATGACAGATTTGGTTCTTCTCAGAGGTATGGTGATCCAAGGCAATTTCAGTAAAGTTTGGATGGGTTTCTTTCTCAATATGATCCATATGGAAATATGTAAAAAATTAATCTATGTATATAACCAATAATTGTTTTTACATGTATAATAATAAATAATTTATAATAATAATAATAAAATAATAATAAATAATAAATTAGAAATTGTTAGGAACGTCGTTAGAAAAGTAAAATTTGAATTGTTTTCTTATTTAGCAGTTAGTGAAATAATTTCATAACAAAAGGATAAGCTGATTTAAATTACAACCAGCATATACAATGTGTATACAATAAAAACCTTTTATTGTGGACAGTTAATGGAACCAGACCTTCTTTCTTTTTTTAAATTAGGTTTTATAATTTAACAAAAATGTAAGTCAAAACACAGCAATGAAGAAGTAAGATTGGTCTGAAAAGTTTTTTTAAACTTGACAGATGAATAAATTTAAATTTATAAGAGGAAAATTTAGGAAATAATCCTGTGCATGAACAAGATTTATTTCATTGGCTCCAGTATTATGAAAGCATGAAAAAACAAAAGCAGAAAGTAGTGCTGATGATCCTGGAATAAAAATGTTTTTGGGCCCCCGATCTCATTCTCTCTGGAATTCATTTTTGTATATCTAGAAACGTTTCCATGAAAGTTTATTTTCTACTACAAACTACCACAAAGAGAACCTGAAAGATAAGTTTGGGTCATTTTATTTGCTTTCCAAATTGATTTAACCATTTCCCATTTTCATCACAACTACTACGAATATGACAATACAAATAAGTGCTACATAAAATAGAGTAACATGTCAGTGACCTCTCTACAATATTATCTTTTTTTAAAATTGCCTTTCATTTTTTTTTCAATCAGCAAAAAATCTATCCTCTCTTCCTTCAACCCTACCCCACCATCTATTAAGAATGAAAGAAAAACAAAATCCTTATTACAAGCATGTATAATCAAACAAAATGAATTTCTATATTGGCTGTATCCAAAAATATGTCTCATTTTGTGTTCTGCATTCTTCACCTCTTTGCCAGAAGTTTGGCATTGTTAGTCTTCTGAAATCATGGATGTTCATTACACTGATTAGAGTTTTTAATTTTTTCAAAGTTGTTTATCTTTACTATATTGTTCTGTTTGGGCAAATTGTTCTGGTTCTATTCGCTTCACTCTGCATCAGTTCATACATTTTCTTTGAAATTCATACATTTCTTTGAAAGCATTCTCTTTCCCTCCCTTTCTATTCTCTTTTTGAAATTACCATCAAGACATTTGATCTTTACAAAAACCCTGTGAGGCAGATGCTGTTATTACACCCATTTTGCAGTTAAGTAAGCTTAGACAAATCACTTATTTCCAAGGTCACAGATAGGGAGCATGTCAAGCTGAATTTGAATTCAGATCTTCCTGATTCCAGGCCAAGTACTCTATCTACTGCCCCATCACGTTCTATCATCTCAACATGTTAACATGCAGAAGTGTGTCTTTGTTTAGTTCTTTATTGTTGTTTATTCATGTTTACCTTTCTATGTTTCTCTTCATTTCTGGGTTTAATTTTTCTGCATTCCTGTTTTTTTTTTCCATCAAGAATGCTAAGTTTTTCTATTAGCATAATTGATTATATCAATGACCAAATTAACAAAAACCATATAATCATCTCAATAGATGCAGAAAAAGCATTTGATAAAATCCAACACCCATTCCTATTAAAAACACTAATGAGTATAGGAATAAATGGACTTTTTCTTAAAATAGTCAGTAGCATCTATTCAAAACCATCAGTAAGTATCATATGTAATGGGGATAAACTGGAACCATTCCCCAAAAGATCAGGAGTGAAACAAGGTTGCCCACTATCACTATTACTATTCAATATTGTATTAGAAATGCTAGTTTTGGCAATAAGAGTTGAGAAAGATATTAAAGGAATTAGAGTAGGTAATAAGGAAACCAAATTATCACTCTTTGCAGATGATATGATGGTATACTTAGAGAACCCCAGAGATTCTACTAAAAAGCTATTAGAAATAATCTACAACTTTAGCAAAGTTTCAGGATACAAAATAAATCCACATTAGTCATCAGCATTTTTATACATCACCAACAAAATCCATCAACAAGAGATACAAAGAGAAATTCCATTTAAAATAACTGTCGATAGCATAAAATATTTGGGAATCTATCTGTCAAAGGAAAGTCAGGAATGAGCAAAACTACAAAACACTTTCCACACAAATAAAGTCAGTTCTAAACAACTGGAAAAATATTAAGTGCTCTTAGATAGGGTGAGCAAATATAATAAAGATGACAATACTACCTAAACTAATCTATTTATTTAGTACTATGCCAATCAGACTCCCAAGAAACTATTTTAATGACCTAGAAAAAATAACAACAAAATTCATCTGGAAGGACAAAAGTTCAAGAATTTCAAGGGAACTAATGAAAAAAAAAATCAAATGAAGGTGGCCTAGCTGTACTTTATCTAAAACTATATTACAAAGCAGTGATCACCAAAACCATTTGGTATTGGCTAAGAAATAGACTAGTTGATCAGTGGAATAGATTAGGTTCACAGGACAAAATAGTCAATAACTATAGCAACCTAGTGTTTGACAAACCCAAAGATCCCAACTTTTGGGATAAGAATTCACTATTTGACAAAAACTGCTGGGAAAATTGGAAATTAGTATGGCAGAAACTAGGCTTGGACCCACACTTCACACCATACACCAAGATAAGATCAAAATGGGTCCATGATTTAGGCATAAAGAACGAGATTATAAATAAATTAGAAGAACATAGCATAGTTTCCCTCTCAGACTTGTGGAGGAGGAAGGGATTTGTGACCAAAGAAGAACTAGAGATTATCATTGATCACAAAACAGAAAATTTTGATTATGTCAAGTTAAAAAGCTTTTGTACAAACAAAACTAATGTAGACAAGATTAGAAGGGAAACAAGAAACTGGGAAAATATTTTTATAGTTAAAGGTTCTAATAAAGACCTCATTTCCAAAATATATAGAGAATTGACTCTAATTTATAAGAAATCAAGCCATTCTCCATTTGATAAATGATCAAAGGATATGAACAGACAATTTTCAGATGAAGAAATTGAAACTATTTCTACTCATATGAAAGGGTATTCCAAATCACTGTTGATCTGAGAAATGCAAATTAAGACAATTCTAAGATACCACTGCATACCTGTCAGATTGGTGAGGGTGACAGGAAAAAATAATGAGGAATGTTGGAGGGGATGTGAGAAAACTGGGATACTGATGCATTGTTTTGTGGAGTTGTGAATGGATCCAACCATTCTGGAGAATAATTTGGAACTATGCTCAAAAAGTTGTGCATACCTTTTGATCCAGGAGTGTTTCTACTGGGCTTGTATCCCAAAGAGATCTTAAAGGAGGGAAAGGAACCTGCAACGTTTGTGGCAGCCCTTTCCCTAGTGGCTAGAAACTCGAAACTGAATGAATGCCCATCATTTAGAGAATGACTGAGTAAATTGTGGTATATGAATGTTATGGAATATTATTATTCTGTAAGAAATGACCAGCAGGATGAGTACAGAGAAGCTTGGAGAGACTTACATGAACTGATGCTAAGTGAAATGAGCAGAACCAGGAGATCATTATATACTTCAACAACCATAAAAGAAGAGGATATATTCTGATGGAAGTGGATATCTTCAATAATGAGAAGATCCAATTAAGTTTCAATTGATCAATGATGGACAGAACCAGTTATGCCCAGAAAAGAGCACTGGAAAATGAATGTGTACTACTTGCATTTTTGTTTTTCTTCCCAGGTTATTTTTACCTTTCTGAATCCAATTTTTCTTGTGCCATAAGAGAATTGTATGGATGTGTACATATATATGTGTATTTAAGATATTTTATTTTTATTTAAGATATTTATTTAAGATTTACTTTATTTAAGATATACTTTAACATGTTTAATATGTATGAGATTGCCTGCTATCTAGGGGAGGGAGTGAAGAGAGGGATGGCAAAAGTTAGAACAGAAGTGATTGCAAGGGACAATGTGAAAAAATTACCCATGCATATGTTCTTTCAATAAAAAGCTATAAAAAAAGAATGCTAAATTTTTTATTTCATTAGAGACCAATTTCTCTCCTTCCCACCCCACCATTAGGATTATACTGTTTGCTGGGTAAGTTATTCTTATCTGTGAGACTATGTTCTTTACCTTCTGCACTATTATATGCACATGCACACACACCTATTTTTTTAACCTGGAATCTCAGGATTTTGTTTATAATTTTCCTGAGAGTTTCTATTTCCATTTTGCTCTCTTATTCTAAGAGATCTGGGACACTTTTATGAATTCTTGAAATATGTCTAGGTAATGATCTTGAAGTAGTTTGATAGTTTTTAGTTTTTTTTTCTTGATCTATTTTCCAGATCAGTGTTTTCCCCCAATGGGATAATTTACTTTTTTCCCTTCTAATTTTTCAATTTTTAAACTTTGTTTTTAATATTTCTTGTTATTTCTTGGAGTCATTGGCTGCATTAGATCCATTCTAATTTTCAGGGAGCTTGATCTTTGGGCAAGGTTTTGTATGCCTTGTGCCAGGAATTCTAATTGAATTTTAGCCTCCCCGCCCTCATCCCTTACCTTTCTTTGAGGCTTTTTGGAGTCACTCTCTTTTGGATTTGTGTCTTAACCATCCCTGTTACCATAATAATTTTTCATGGTAAGATTCTTTTTTGCTTTACTTGTTTTTCTAGTCTACTTACTGATTTGGGGCTTGATGTTAGGGCTAGGCTCTGAGGACTTTTGTTATTTAATAGCTATCATGGCATGCATAAAATAAATTCAACAAACATTTGTTACCCAGTTTGCTGGGTATGTTATTCTTGTACCATAAGTGGGCAAATAAATGCAAGAGCACTGGGAACAGTAAGACCCGCATTCTACTGGCTCTACACCCAACCTATTTCCCCATAACAAAGATCTAAGAAAGTAATTCCCAGGCAGATTCACTGTCAAATGGTTAATCTCAGAAACTATTAATAAGGTTTTGTTAATGGAAATTACACTAAAAAACTTGCATTGCTATCTGCTTTGCTGCTACTCCTTAAGGATTCTGGGGCCTTTGAATCTGATTTAAAGATGAAACTTCCTGTAAATGTTATGTTTCCTTTTTCTCTCCTTCTTCTTGAGTCTTTCTATTTCCTGAGACACAATAATATTGAAATTAGGCCAATAAATAATGCTATAGAGGCCTCTAAGTATTCAAGTGAAAGGATGAGTCAATCCATGTGGAAAACTTCATTGTCTTATTTTAAGAAGTTTCCACCGTCATTCCAGCTGTCAATAACCACTTCCATGATCAGTCAGACATAAAGCTAGGCCTTCCACTAACAGAAAGATTATAAATCATCGAAGATTCAGATAATGATTAGCATTTTTTAGTTATAAAACATTTTAAGGTATGTACATTTTTAAACATAATGCTATCACTTAATAGATTATAGTAAAATATAGATATAACTTATATGCACTAGAAAACAAAAAAAATAATATGACTCACTTTATTATGATAGTTGCTTTATTGCAGTGATCTGAAACCAAACTCACTATATCTCTGAGGTACATCTATAGTACAAGTATTCATCTCTCTTTCACAGATGAGGAAAGTAAACCTCAGAGAGTTTATGGGACTCGTTCCAATAAGTTTTCAAGATATATCATACCGAGCCCAGGGTTGCCCTGATATTTATTCACTTTTTCCTTCTGGGTAGAGACTGTTTCATCATTATCGTTGTATTCCCAGAATAGCTTGCTCCTGAGTTGAAAAGCCCATTTATTCATGTTATTCAATCACCTATCTTAAATTGCAAAATTACCGTTTCTTTTATTTTTTGCTTTGATAAATATGTTTGCGGGCTATCAGTAGTTGTCTTTTGTGTGTCAAATGTTAGAGGTAGATAGTTGAGAGCTGAGAATAAGCAATTACTCTCCGGATTAAAGTGATTTATTTTATACCTCAAAGTGGATTATCACACCTTATAATAGACTACAAATATCTGATATATGGTGAGTGAATATAATTTTAGGTTAATACACCATTGGAGATAGGAGAATAGACCTCCTCCCACTCCAATCAAAGATGAAAATTGCAGTTTCCCTTGGAGATTTGGAGTGGAGCATTTCATGTCCCAGATCTTATCTAACTAAACAAATTCTTGCAATAAGAGGTCCCCAGTTAACTTATTGCACATTAGGTGATCATCTGGGATAATTCTAGAAAGATTCCCATAATTTTTGGAGTTATATCTTGATCCATGAGGGGGAGATATATCTAACTATCTTCTGAAAACTTCTCTCAAAATGTAGGGGTGTGTTTGTGTTAGGAGACAAAATGCAGTGTTGCTACATGTGGGACCTTATTTGGCAAAAATGCTGGCCCCATTGCATTTGCAGAAACCCATTGGTGAGATTTTATACCTCTAGCTTTAGTTTTTGGATTCCCTCACTACAAAAAAGTTAGCAATATTTTTATCCTTTTTTTTAGACCAGTTTTATTGCAGTGAGTTGTTCTTATGTTTCTTTTGTAAGCTTTTTGAGATAACTTTCGCAAAGTTGAATGCTAAAATATGACCAGCTATAAGAATGAATCCTTTATAATACTGAGGTTAGTTTGAGAAACAGGAATTTTTGCCCATAGAAAGACTGGTGTGTAGCTGATGAATGTTTATGTTTTTTCCTTTCTTTTTAATAGACCTAGACTGCTTGTTTCATTATTGAGATCTTCACATGTTGAGGGTCCTCAAGAACAGGTTTGTCTTCTGGTTTAGAAACCCCAAATAATCAATTCTAGGTGCTCAATAACATTTGGGAGACTTGAACTTGTTAGGATTAACCTGATCCTCATTTTTTTAGTATTACATTTATCTTGCTTGCCCTATTATTGAGTGAGTTTGGAATTTGATTAATGAGTTCTTTTCAGTGACAAGAAGTCTTTTGGGAAAATTTCAGGAACCCAGTCACCAAAGATTTATGGTACAGGGACCCCTGGAGAAATTTGAATGTTTTTCTGTACAGAATTTCTATCTTGAAATTTTATCCACATTGAGGATGGCCTAATGCACAAAGGTGAAAGATTTTTCCCTGGGATCATCTAGTTTTTTACCTGAGAAGCAGGGGCTGATTTCTAGTTTATTCTGGGTCCTAAATTTCTTCAGAAAGAGCTCTACATGATCTGAGAAACTCTATGGTGTTGTAGTTGAGTTGTTCAGCCATGTCTGACTTTCCATGAATCCCATTTGGGATTTTCAAGGTAAAGATACCAGAGTGTTTTGCCATTTTCTTTCCAGCTCATTTGACAGATGAGGAACTGAGGCAAAGGCCAGATTTGAACTCAGGTCCTCCTGACTTCAAACCCAATATTTTATCAACTACTCCTTCTAACTGTTTCTGAAGTTCTGTAGGGAACAAGTATCTTCTGAATTAGGAAGCTGATTTTCTTTTCTTTTTTTTTCTTTTTTCTTTTTTTTTTTTTTTTGCTTTTTGGTTGGGAAGGCTACTTCAAGTACCAAGGCTTAATCCTTGTTAAGTACTAAGCAAACAGTAATCTCTAATAAACTAAAAACCTTATTGTAACTGTAAAATATTCATTTATTGGATTTATATAACTTATAACTGTGGATGTGGCACTAGCAGTATCCTTATACTTGGTAGGCTTAGGGGCTTAAAGACTCAGACTATTGACATCACTTTCTCACTGCCTAGGTACAAAGCAACCAAAGGAGCTGGAAAAGCTCTTAAATTCTGGTCTTGTGGATCACAATATAGGTTTTCCTCAGCTAAATCAATCCTTGTTCATACTTTTGCTACAGATATTAAATCTCTCTTAATTGACTGTTGAGTAATCTATGAGTTTCTCATTTTGTTCCATTTTTCAAACTGAACTATCAGGGGATTGGCTTAAGTCAAGTCTATTCCAGAAGAGTAGGCAACCATGATTTTTACCTGTACAAGATATGTGCAAAATCAGTTTGTTTGAGTCTCTTATATGGCACTGGAGAACTACTCAAAAAGGACAATATTTCATATTCCCTTGAGCCAGCCTTTGATCATATGGCCTCCTACACAAGCCAATGTTTGGAACTTTTGTTTGAACTATCTTTCCTTTGGTGTCAGGTCTTGTGACACTTCAAAAGCAGAGCTCCTTCCATTGACAGGAATCTATACCAGTTTGCCAGCAGCTGAGCCTCCTGAATCATCTGCCTGGCCTAGTCAGCTGTGGATCAACCCAGAAGCTGAGACACTACAAGTCAGCAACTTCTCCCGAATCTAGGCCATAGCTACATGTGAACGTAAGCTTTATAGCAAATGCTTTGTATTTATGCCCATTCTTTCCAGGGACCAAGATGGCAAATAGGAGTTTGTCCCTAGTTTGGGGGAAATTTTTTTTTGTAGTTTGAGTTCTTGTATCTCTTTTAGTTTTGTAAAAATGCTAATATTAATCAGCGAATGAATATTAAGGAAAAATCAACTGGTGAAGTTGATAATGGGGTATTAAAAGGGATAGGTTACTAATCAATGGCATCAGTGATATTGAGGACATATTAACTAGTGATTGATATTGGGATGAATACAACTGAATGAGTGTTCAAGATGGTAGAATTGGAAAGACCCTATAATTCTTTAGAGTTACTTTTAGCCTTTTAAGGGGAAGATATGGATAACTGCCTTCTAAGAACTGGAAATTCTAGTGTGCAAGTGTTTTAGGAGAGTAAGTCCAGAATATCACTATATATTTTTTAAAATCTGTCTCATCTATTCCTTTGCTTTTTATTTATTTCCCCCTTAGTCATGCTGTTTTTTTCACTCCCTACTTCCTTGCAGTTGTAACTTGCATGATCCCATTTAGAATTTCCATCCCTTTAAGTAGTATTTTTAGATTCTTTTGTTATCCATGTGATACCATCTCAAAATAAAAATGGATAGCTATTCAAACCTGTGCTAATTTTGCTTACCTAAATATATAGGAGACTAGAAAGAGTGGAAAGGCAGAGGGGAACAGACCTAAAATACTATGGCATTGTAAGTCCAAGATAGAGCTACCAGAGAAAATTTTGTGGCTTGGGGTTTGAAAACCTCATATTCACCTGAGAGTGGAGGTGGGGAGAGAGATACAGAAAGACAGAGACACAGAGATTCCTGAAACATGAGATAGGTAAGAATTCCCTGAAAGTTAAATAGGTGCAGTAGAGATGATTATTTGTGTGTGTGCTCAGTTTGAAAGGAAAACCATTTCCCTATAGTGTAATGAGCTGTTAATAAAGCTCCAGCCCTCCCTCCCTCCCTGTCAGAGCAGAGAAGTGAGTTTCTGAGGAAGCCATGCTTCTGTCAAGGTAGAAGGGGATATACCTTCTCAAGCCAAGATAAGGGTGGTTGTTAGTTTAGTCTTGCTCACTTACCACCACTTGGTGATTTATATATGTATCTCTTTGGCATTTAAAACTTTTCACAAAATGGCTTCAATCTATTTTCTACCTTTTTTATACTTTATAGTACTTCATCTTTCCATCTTGTGCTTTTTATTCTGATTTTCACTTAATACCAGAAACACACATCTTTTTTTCATTCTTATATCTAATTTCCTTAATGCTCAGCTAAGGCACCACATTACTTTTCTTGATCTCTCTAGTCTTACTCCTAAAACCTTGACTTGGGGATAACTAGGTATACAGCTGATAGAGCACCAGCCCTAGAATCAGGATGACCAGAGTTCAAATCCAGCCTCAGAAACTTATCTGTGTGACCCTAGGCAAGTCACTTAACCTCTATTACTCTACCCCTCCCCCCAACTCCTTCCATGCCCCCTCCTCCACCAAGAAAAAAAAAATAACCTTGGGCCTATTTTGCACATTAGATCTCAGGCAATTTCCTGTCAAACAGAAGAAGAAATGGAAAGCCATACTTGGGCTTAAAGATTACTGCAAATGATGATGGTAGCCAAGAAATTAAAAGACATTTGCTCCTTAGAAAAAGAATTATTGCAAATCTGGACAGCACTAAAAAATGGAAATATCATTGTGTTGAGAAAGGTCTCTATAGTCAAAGCTATGGTTTTTTGCGGTAGCAATATATGACTGTGAGAATTGGACAATAAGGAAAGTTGAATGCCACAGAATCCATGTTTTTGAATTGTGATTCTGGAGAAGACTTGAGTCCCTTGGATAGCAAGGAAATCAAATCAGTCAATATATTTTTTTTATTAAAGCTTTTTATTTACAAAAAAATATACATGGGTAATTTTTCAACATTGACCCTTGCAGAAGTTTCTGATCCAAATTTTTCCCTCCTTCCTTCCATCCCCTCCCTTAGATGGCATGTAGTCCAATATATGTTAAATATGTTAAAATACATATTAAATCCAATATATGTATACATATTTATACAGTTATCTTGCTGTGCAAGAAAAATTGGACCTAGAAAAAAAAAATACCTGAGAAGGAAAACAAAACACAGGCAAACATCAACAGAAAGCATGAAAATGCTATGTTGTAGTCCACACTAGTAGACCTCTCTCTGGGTATATATGGCTTTCTTCATCACTGAACAATTAGAACGAGTTTGAATCATCTCATTGTTGAATAGAGCCATGTCCATTGGAATTGATCTTTGTATAGTCTTGTTGTTGCCATGTGTAATGATCTCCTGGTTCTGTTCATTTCACTTAGCATTAGTTCATGTAAGTCTCTCCAGGCCTTTCTGAAATCTTCCTGTTGGTTATTTCTTACAGAACAACAATTTCCATTACATTCATATACCATAATTTATTAAGCCATTCTCCAATTGATGGGCATCCACTCAGTTTCCAGTTTCTAGCCACTACAATAAGGGCTGCCACAAACATTTTTTCCATATGTGAGTCCTTTTCCTTCCTTTAAAATCTCTTTGGGATATAAGCCCAATAGAAACACTGCTGGATCAACATTGCACAATTTGATAGCCCTTTGGGCATAGTTCCAAATTATTCTCCAGAATGATTGGATCTGTTCACAACTCCATCAACAATGCATCAATGTCCCAGTTTTCTCACATCCCCTCCAACACTCGTCATTATCTTTTCCTATCATCTTAGCCAATCTGACAGGTATGTAGTGGGATCTCAGAGTTGTCTTAATTTGCACTTCTCAAATAAGTCACTATTTAAAGGAATTAATTCAGATCAAATACATTCTCTTTCAAGAGATGAGGTGGGACCTTACTTCCTAACTAGTACCTTTCCTCCATTGCCTTTATTCTTTGTCCCACAGTTCTGTCTTGTTAAGAGATTGTAGATCATGAAATTCATTCTAAGAATTCAGCTCTTTCTCCTTTTCTTTGTTTGAATTATTGAATTTCCTTTAAAAATTTAGTCCTTTCTGTTCCTTTACTATCTCTCTTTATTCATTACTCCTCATTCAGTTGCTATTTTTCAAAATGATATTCTATACATTTTTGAGTACATATTTCACCTTGTCAATCAATCTATTAACGATTATTTATTAAGTTCCCATTATGTGTCAAGCATTCTGCTAGGCCTTAAAGATACACAGAAAAAGCAAAAGTCTTTGCTTTTAATAATCTTGGAGAAGACTCCTATTTATACACATTTTTGTGTTCTTCTTGTTTGTGGATGTTTGCAAGCTGAATATTGTGGTCACTACTTTTTCTTTTTTTTGTAGGAATGTAAGGATCAAATAGATGTAAAGATACTTCCTAAGTACTTAAAAAATGCAAATAAATATTCGTTATATTATAAATACATAAATCATTTAATTTTTTAATATATTGATGCACTCTTCTTCAAGCCATCCCATCACTTTTTTTCTCCTATAGCTATCCCCTATTCAATACTTTAAAAATTTGTGGGGCTTTTCCCCCTGCTTTCTTCTCTTCTCATGCTGTCAGTTTACCTGGCCATCATACCCTATCTAATTACTTCTTAGGTGCTGCTTCTATTGTTGAGAAATCAGCCAACAAAGCTTGTTAGAATGGCACATAAAATAAGAGTGAGACTGTGAATGAAGGCTTTTTCCATTAGTAAAGTGCTTCAGCTTCAAGATATGAACTTCATTCATGAAATAGATATTTAGCTAGTCATAAGCCTATTTGTTTCCTTCTTTTGATCTGGGGACATGAAGTTGGTGGGTATCGAGTTATAAATCTGATGAAATGTTACTGGAGAAGAGAACAGACTAAGCAAAGATTGTTTTTAGGGAAGAAACAAACATCCCAAGAATGTGAGATAGCATGGAAAATAGCTGACAACTTCAAATGGTTTCAAAGAATGATCATAACAATAATTATATGTTGTATCTTAAGTAAGCCACTTAACTCTTTAGGGCTCACTTTACTTATCTGTAATTTAGTTGGACTGGATGGCTTCTGAGATTCTTTTCAGCTATAGTTCCATAGCATCACCTAGTAAGATATCATCTTTTTTATTATGCCCGTGTTCTCTCATAAAACTCTGTAGAGTGCTTACATCTTTCATGTAATGATTGCAAAGTACTTAACTTACTTTATTCATCCTCACAACATGAATTAGGGATTTAAGGATTCCTGTTCTAAAGAAGGAATTTTATATTTTTTCATATTTCATGAAAAAAATCAGACATCCTATGCCATATAATTTAATTTCTGACAGTAAGATCACTTAAAATATGATATCCTATTGTTTAATATTTGAATAGTCTGAAGATAGAGGATAAAAGTCACACCTATGCAAAAATACTCATTTCCAGAATTATCAAAAATTCTTTATAGCTAATATAAATAGGAAACTTTTAATAATTTAATGTAATTCAGCAAAAATTATTAACATATGCAAAGCATTGTGCTAGTTATGATGGCTAGAAAGATGAACAGTTCTAATTCGAGGAGTAAAATAAAAATTAAACTTATTCCAATTCTAGTTTTTCTTTCTGAGACACAGCATGGCATAATGACTGAGAACTGGCCTTGGAGCCTAGGTTCAAATCTTGCTTGTACACATTCTGGCTGTGTGACTGATCAATCTACTTCAGTACTCTGGACTGCTTCTCAAGAGTAGGGAAGATGTTTGTTGCCCTGAACCAATTTAAATTTGCTCACTATAGAACAGTTCTCCTTATCAATGGAATCAGAAATGCAGGACCTTTTTCCTCGGACACTTTCATTTTTTAAGTCAACAACCCCAAAATGTTAATCTCTGGATAATGCATTTTTGGAGGCCAGTAGAATTGTGGCGCAGGTGCCTTTTGGTTCTTGTATACACAACCAGCACAGCTCCAGTCAAGTTGATGCCTGAAAGTTAGCCGGGAGGAGCCTGGCGAGTCTCGCTCCGCCGCCCCACGCTCAACGAGGAGTTTATGATACGCAATTTCTCCCTTTAAACAAGCCTGCCGAAGTCCTGAGCCAGCGCCACGCGGCTCTCCGGTTGAGGCTTCCAATTTGTGATTGAGGAAAGTCACTGGTTACAACACACGTCTTGCAAAATCCTGTAAGCCGCCGGCGCCGCACGGGGTCCGGGAAAAATTCTTCAGGCTGCTACAAGCTCCTTCCACAGATAGGGGGAGAAACTCACGATTTTTTCTCTCTCTCCCTTTTTCACTTGAGGGTTTACCCATATTTCCTCCTCCTCCTCCATCGAGTGAAGTGCACCATCTCCGGCCATGGAGGTCATCGTGGACTCAGGTCAGTCGCTTTTCGCGCCGATTAGCACTCGGATTGCCTGGAAGACCCCAGGGAAAGAAGGGGAGCTGGATGCGCCCCCCAAACCCAACTAAATAGTTAGCGGCCGCCGGGAGGAAGGGAAGGAAGCCACACGCGCCGGCGGGCAGGTCGGGGAGTCCGCGGGGCATCTCGCTTGCTCCCAGTCTCCTACAGTGCGGGGAGCTCTAGGATTAGTTAATTTCCCAACTGTGAGAGGGGGGACGCTGGGCGGCAGACGCTGGGGAGAGAAAGGGGAGCGAGGAAGGAAGGAGGGAGGGAGGAGGGAACGCGCGCGCGTGTGAGGGAGCGGGGGGAGGGAGTGGGGAGGATGGCTCAGCTTTTTCTAAATATAAAACTAAAGGGAGCCGAGCGGGCGAAGCGGGGAGACGCAGCCGCGGTGTGGGGGGCGCGGGCCCGGGGGGGGAGGAGGAGGAGGCTCCGGCAGAGCCGCCTCGTCGCCCGTCCCGGCCGGGCTTTCGTAAAGTCAGGGGAGAGGTGGCGAGGGCGCGAGACAGACGGGGAGAGACAGAGACGAGAGCTAGAGAGCGAGAGGCCGAGAAATAGGGAGAGACAGAGATAGAAAGGGAGGGAGGGGGGAGATAGACAGAGCCAGAGAGAGATTGAGACGGACCGCGGGCGATCGGGAGAAGGCCGAGAGGCTGCAGGGGGGTCGCAGGAACCGCGCAGAAACGGTCGGAGAAGAGCGGCCTCTCTCCCTTTCGGAATTTCGCCGCCGGCGGAGAGAGAGAGGCCTGAAGGAAGCCGGGGAGAGGTCGCGGCCCGCCTGGCCAGAGGAGGAGCCCGAGCCCGAGCCCGAGCGGGAGCTGTGTGGCCTTGGCCTCGGACAGGCCTCAGCCCGCTGCGCCCCCTCCCCACCCCGGCCTTCCCTGCCCCGCCCCCGCCTCGCCCCCTCCTCTCCGCCCCGCCCCCTCCCACGGCTCCGCTCGCTCCCTCCCTTCCCCGGGTGCAACATGGCTGCGGCCGCCTCTGCCTCTCAGGACGAGCTCAGTAAGTGATCCGGGCAGACAGACCAACGGCTTCCCCTCCTCCTCCGCTCCTGGGGCGGCGGCTGCTGCCCCTGAGGCTACCCGAAGCGCGGAGCTGGGTTCGATGGGGTGTCCTTAGCCGGGCCCCCTGGGCTGCGGTGTCCTTGGGCAGGCCCAGGCGGCGGGGGGGCTGCGAGGGGGACATTTTTTGGTTTTGAGGACCGGGGTTGAGGGGGCGCAGAAGGGGGCCCAGGCGGGGAGGAGAAGCCAAAGCTGTTGCTGCCGCCGCCGCCCTGATTCTTTTTAGGCCTCTGGTTTGCAGCGTCATGTTGAGAAACTGAAACCCCAGCCCCGGGCGGGGCCTCAATCTTTACACCTCTCTCTTTGAGAAGAGGGGGAGAGGGAGGGAGACTCATGTCCAGACCCCCCGCCCCGCGTCTCCCAGCCTTAGCTTGCCCTGACCTGGGAGGTTTTGGAACAGGTGGTGTGGAACGGAGGGACGTGTGCGTCTGTGTGTTGTGTGAGTGATGAATGTGCGTGTCTGTGATGGATGTGTTATGTGTATGATGGATGGATGTGAGGTTTGTGTGATAAACGTGTTTGCATGTTACGTGTGCATATGTGTGATGGATGAGCATGTTTGTTATGTGTGAAAGCACGGGCCAGGTACCCTTCCACTCCCCCTCTCTGTCTGCCCTCCTCCCCTCTCCGCCCCTCCCTTCGATGCTCTCCCAGGAGTGGGGACAACTGGACTATCCATTTCTCTGGAGATCTTGAAATGAACGTTTCTGGAAGAGTTAAATGTAGGAGATTTTCGACCCTCCGTTTCCCACCTCCCCACCCCCCCCACCTCGCCCCCTTCTTTCCCATTAATTTTTCCTTTGATGCTGGACGTGGGGGAGGATCAGTCTCAGAAAAAGGAGACACTGTCACATTCCCCGCCCGTCCCCCGCATTTTAGCTTCTCTATTGCAAGGTAGGTGGAGAAGCGCTCGCTGTCTTTTTTTTTTTTTGCCTCCATCGTGGGGAAGGCCTGCACAGGGAGTTGTTAAAGTTTCGTATTATATCAGGGAAAGAGCAATACGAACACTCTATACAGGGGAAACCACTATGAGCAAAAATTTGACCATTCCAAAGATCAGAGCCATATTGAAGGAGCTGTGACATCACATAAATTGGAGGCTCAGCCCACCGGAAAGTATTTAGGTTCTAATGCATTATGGGAAATGTAGTTTTTTGGATGAGCCTAAAAAGCTTTCGCGTGTGTCCTTGTATGTTCCTCTGTAAGAACTGGGCCTCCACAAAGAGCCTAAGATTGGCAGCTGCATAAAAATGGATCGTATATCTAGAGCTGGAAGGGACTTTAGAGGTCGTCAAGTCCAATCTTCTCTTTTTGCAGAAAAACAAACAAGTCTATTGACTTAGCCAAGGTCACCCAAATAAATTTTCACAGGTGGGATTTGAATCCAAGTCCTCTGACTTCAGAGGACTTTCTTTACGCTATAAGGAACAATGTTTGGGCATTTTTTAAAAAATCGAATGGATTGTGCAAAAGGTAGAGAGCTTCATAGAAGTTATTTTTATTTCCAAGATAAATAGATTTTGAGAGGGACATTAAAAACTGGAAGAGGATTTGAGAAAAATGACTAGGATGATAAGGGGGTTTGAAACTATGTTGTCAGGAAAGGTTGAAGGAACTTAGAGAAAAGTTTAAAAAGCATAAGAAAAAATATTAGTGTAGCATGGAGTAGCTTAGTATAAATGTTTGTTGAATGAATCTGGAACTAATGTGATTTGAAAGGTCATCATTGTAGAAGATGTATCCGATTTTATATATTACCTTTGACTAAGTATAGCACCAATTGAGTAGTAAGATGACTTTGACTCAGCATAAGAAAATAGTTAAGTAGAACCTACTTTTGGAGCGTACCATAGGTAAACTAAATACATTGAGAAGCTTGGATTAGATGACTTCAATAATCTTTTGCAAATTTGATTCTTTTCCAAATAAAAATAGTTATGTAATAGATTTTAAGGACAAATTATCATCATATTTTTAATTTGCCTGTTTTGAAACTTAAACTGATTGTGATTTGGGGAATAATAGTTTAGAATTATATAGCACTTGGAGATTTATATAGTGTTTTCAGAAACACACTTTTAAACAGTTGCCCATGGTCATGTAGCTAGCAAAATAAAGGCATACTACATAAATTGTGAGTTATTGGTGATAATACTTGGAAAGTGAATTAATGTACTAGAATTGCTTTTAGAGAAATAAGAAAAGATCAGTTCACATATTTGCTTTATTGATACTTTGCAGCATGACTTTTTACAAGACCTCAGTCATCTATCTTTGTTTGTGAAACTCATAGAAGTGGTCAGATATGGCATAAATACCACTAAATAGCCAGTGTTATAAATTTAGTGCCATAATTTTTAACCTGAAAGAAAATTTTTCCTACTTTCAGAATTCAAAGAAATACATTTCAACTATGCATGAAGCAGTAACCTTCTAGGATTGTAATAAGCTCATAATTTTCCAAGGATATGATAGAAACAATATAAATTGGGGATGTAAGAAATCTAAATATGGCCAATGATTTCTTTTTAACTTAATACCCCTCCAAACTTTATGGGAACTATTGAAAAGTCATCTTTCCTAAGTTCAGACTTTGCCTCAAAATTAGCTATATGACCTTGGGCAAATCACTTAACTCCCCAGCCTCAGTTTTGTCATCTGTAAAATGGGGATAATAATAACAGCACCTATCTACCTCATTGGGTTATTGTGAGGAGCAAATGAGATAATGTGTGAAAAAGTATATTGTAAAACCTTAGATTAGTGTGTGTATATATATTTGCTGTTATTATTAAAATAAACATAGTTGGCTACTTTGAATTTTTTGATTTCTCTTTGATATTGGTATTGTTGATATTGGTACTGTTGGCCATAGAAGCAGTATCATGAACCAAGTCTGTGAGACCTTAATTTGGTTTTATTAAAAATATCACATGCCTTGCCAGTATTTAGAAAAGGAGTTCTTAGCTATGTTCGGTGAATTCTTTTTTATATTTTGATAGCAGCATTTCATTGTAACTGTTTTCCTTTGAAATGTTATATATTTTATTTTTATGATTTAAAAAATAATTCTGAGCAGGGGTCCATTGGATTCACCAGATTTTCCAAGGAGTGCTTGACACAAAGAAGATTAAAGCCCTGACCTGTAAGGGTTTAGAAAGTTAATATAATATAATTCTTGCCTTAATGGATCCATTATCTCATTAGAGGTGGATATTCTTCATTGGTGCAGATTGTAGTCCAGCTATACTTCAACCTATTTCTTGTCCATGACTTTCCATAGAACCATGGTTCTCAAACTTTTTCCACAGAAAAAGAAATTTTCTTCAGAAAGAACCCTTCAGATAAAAGAAAACCTTGGCATAATGTTTATAAAATTATCTAAAATTATTATTCTTAGTTGTTTGTTAAAAAATAATATAAGATTCATTAAGAAACAAACAACAAAAGAAACAAACAAAACCATGGGTTGTTTCAGGATTCCTTTACAGCAGTTTCAGAATCACCAGCACAATAAATCCAGCTGATGTTAAATTGGAGATAATGGAAACCACTTTGGCAGTATCCTGTTGTCATGTGGGAAGTGGGATTTTAGTTATTTTTTAGGATATATGGTTTGTATGTGGTGTGTGTAGAAGAATAAATGCATAGTTTTCAGGTCTAGTTAGTTCTATACAGTATATTAAATTTGTAGTCTTTGAATTCAGACAAGGGTAAGTAGGACAATACTATTTTGTGCCAACAAATGGAAAAGTTGATCTACTACTCATATTGATAGGGGACAGATATTTCTGACAAGAGGAGAAGGCAAATTTCTGAATGTCTTTATTTTTGGTGTTTAGTTTTGAGGACTTTCACATTCTGTACCTCTTAATTATAAGTCATCCTTAGAGCAGTTTGATCTTTAGTTAGATAGGGACAACTCAAGAAGAAACATCCTATAATATTCTGGAAGTAATGTCTAATACTTAAAGTATGTAGCTGTTGGAAAATAACTGACTAGATAATTATGCTGTTAAAACATTTTGGAAAAATTTTTCTTCATATAAACTTATAGCTTGATGATGTGTGGTTGTTATAGTTAGATTTCATAATTTAAACTTACCAGAACTTTTGAGTATCTGAATGTGTTCTTTTAATGTGATGCTATAATCCCTAAAGAGATGGTTTTTAAAGAAAGAACAGGAATAAACTAAAGGCCCTCTATAATCTTCCTGGAAAATCTCTTCATTAATTTGTATGTTAAAATCAACCTTTTCACCTTTCAGGTTCTGATGTCAGCTTTTATCTAAACAGGAAGGATAAAAATGAAGACAGTTTGCTTTCCAGGTTTTATGGAACTGGTTGGTTGAGTTGTTCTCTTCCTTGAGCCCTGGGACTACTACATTCCATTCTGATCTTTCATTCTTTTCTGCATGTGATATTTTAATACAATTCATAATGCTTTTAACAAAATGCTAATACTGGTGGGAAAGTTATGAGTATTGATAATATCATTTTCTTTGAAATTAATTTCATTAAGTTGACATATACATGCCAAAATTTCAATCATTATTGTTGCATTCCTTTAGCTTGAGTCTATAGCTTCTATTTTAGTCCTGCCTAGTATGTTTTGTTAAATGGCACTTAACAATGGGGAAAGTTACTGACCATCACTCTAGGATTTTGACAATTATGTAGCCACTTTGAAAATGTGAAAATGAAAATAATAGTGCCAGTAAACAGCATTATCATGCCTCTGTCCAGTAAAATAATAGGGAGTTTCAGCTTTGGGGAGCAAAGGATTAATCACAAATTTGGGAGCAATTATCTTGTGTTATTAAACTTGGGTTACAATTAGGTTACTAAATATACTTAGAGGATTTTGGTTCCTAGAAAAATAAGGCACTGCATTACTTAAAAAAAATTTATGCTAAGTACTTAGCCATTTTTTAGTTCTCAACTCTCCCACCAGAAGTAGTTAGCTTTGATTTTTAGATACTGGGGATACTTTTGGGGGGATAATTTTTTTTTTGTTATCTCAGAGAGCAGAGTATATGCCAATAACCTTTGTGATTTCTTAATAAAAAAATTTTTTTTGACCTCCATCATATCTTTCTCATACTTGTACCAACTGGAGTAAAAGTTTGACAGTAGCATCATTTGGAATTATATCAATTTATTAGTACACCTTTCATCTTTGACACGTTTTGAGAAAAAGAAGCAATTCATTCTTTTTGGTCCTATATTAGAAACGTTACACGTGTTTTAAAAATTATTTTTTCATCTCTATTTCTCATTTTAAAAAATAACAGAGAAAATATCTTATTCAAATTTGTACAACAAACTTAGAGCAAGAGATGAATGAAATATAGGAGTTCTGCAGGATGTGAGGGACTTCTTCTTCTTCTTATTCTTCTTTTTTTTTTTTTTTTTGCTGAGGCAATTGGGGTTAAGTGACTTGCCCAGGGTCACACAGCTAGGAAGCATTAAGTGTCTGAGGTCAGATTTGAACTCAGGTTCTCCTGACTTCAGGACTCTATGCATTGTGCCACCTAGCTGTCCCATGTGAGAGATTTCAAATCCTTTTTCAATGAAATAAGATGAATTTCATTTTTATAATTATATGCCCTATAGTATATATAGGCCTTTCTACCTCTTCAGAGGTAATATCTTTATATATGGTTTCTGCTATAGAGTTGACAACCTTTTTGTTCAAAATTTGAGATATAAAATATTTTGAAGGTATTTAAATTTGCTTCAGTTACTGATAGTTAAGTTAAAAAGGATTAAACTTTTTTTAATGGGATTTTGTCAGAAAATTTACCGAGGATAAAAACATTTTTTTTTTTTTTAAGAGTTAGAAAATTATTTAAGGGTCACATGCGATATCCTATTCACTTTATACATGAGGAAATTGAGACCCAGAGAGATTTAAGTTGTTTATCAGGGTCAGGAAGGTATATTTGAATCTGTGTTTTATAATTGGAATTAAAAATACTTTGATTTCTTGAATGAATGGTGATATATTAATTTACAATAGAAAATGTTTGCTGAGTAAATTAACAGAAGAATGTTAAAACTAGTGAAGAGTAATTAAAAACTTTTGATCTCAAACCTAGGTTATGTTTATATTTGTATACAGATCTGTACTCTCCTAAATCTTAACTATTTTTTAAATGGCAGCCTGTCTCCATGGATAGAAGGCTGGACTTGGAGTCTGGAAGACCTGGATTCAAGTCCTTACTCTGACACACATTAGTTGTGTGACCTTGGGCAAATAGTTTAACTTTTCAATGGCCTGGACAACTTTGTAACTCTTAAAAATTACAGACTAGTTGCAGATCCCAGTAGCTCTTTCTACAAAGGGAGTTCTCTACCATGATTCGGGCCAAAAAACCCAAAAGAAACAAATTCTGAAAAGTTGAATCTTGACTTCACATGTACTTGAAAGTGCAAATTACAAATTTAAAAAATACATCAAAATGGGCTTTCTCAAGTTCATAATATCATTGATGCAGAAGGGATCTTTGAACTGTCCTGTATATTTCCCTCATTTTTTAGAGAAGAAACTGAGGCCCAAAGACCTGACCAAGACAATTAGTGACAAAAGTGAGGTTCAAATCCAGGTTCTCTGACTCTGAATCCTATTTTCTCTCTACTGTACCATGCTGCTATGATAGTATATTTTGAAATAAAAGTGGAATGTATTTTAGCGTTGGATTTTTAAAAAATGTTCAGCATTTTGGTACTTTAATTAAAAAAAAAGTTTATATGGAAACATTTGTTTTCTTTTTTTTTTTTTCATTCTGGTGTTAACAATTTTTTCTTACTTGGAGTTGAAACCCAAGACATATTCAGAGATGTTGACTTAAAAATGAAAAGTGCTAATGTTTTTTACACAGTGGCAGTTCTATAAGTTTGCATCTTAAAATTGTATTTCTTTTTTTCGTACTCTGAAGAATAGATTCTTTATACAATTGCATATGTACGTGTGGATGAACAAATGCCATTGGTGGTCCAGAGGATTTTTGTCAAGGCTGGATAAACCATGTCTCGCATTGACTGTAGAGGTTAGTAGATTTAGCTCTTTAGGGTCTATATCTTATTATGTAGTTGCATTTAAAGGAATACCATCAGTTTGCAACTTTCTCCCAGGTTCCTTATGTCAGAATCCTCCCCACCTTGGCAATCCTGACAGCCAGAAGAATAAATTTCAATCTGTTTATGCATGTATCCTTCCAGTAACACTATTCCATTGGGGGAGGGGGATCAGGAAATCAATATAAAGTAAAAAAATTGCAATTTTTAATTTTAGTCAGATTTGCAGAATTGAAAATAGTTGGTTAGCATAATAAAATGTTGTTAGAATAATTTTTATTCTTTGATTTTTCTGTTTGTTTGTAAAGGATTAATTGATGACTTACTATAAATTTCTTTTGGGGCAGGTGGATGACTTTTTTTAAAAGGGAAAACTGAAGCACTAAAATTGACATTTTAGTCATTGACAGAACAGAATAGAATTCAGAGGAATTGATTGACTTTTTATTTTTAGTTTGGTTTTTAGAGCAAGAGATGAAAAAGTTTAACCTCTCCAAAAATGATTCTCATTCCTTAATATTTTTTATTCAGAAATTTATGAAGCAGTTGGTTTAAACAGCCATGACAGAGAGTAGAATATAATAGTTTAAAATATTTTGCAGATTTCTTAGATTTTTTTGGATTGCTGACAAAATTTCTCTATGCCTTCTTTGAGCAAAAAGAAATTTTGACATCATATTGTTTTCTCCAATTCTTCTCTCTTTAATTAAGCAGTAAGCTATATTGATAAAATGTAGAAGAATCTATAAATCAGCTCATTTTGATTACTCAGTTGTATTTAAGTCTTCCGATCTTTAAGGAGGAATATATTCATGTCCAGAAAAAGGAAAAAAAATCCACTTTAATAAAGTGATGTATGCTGATGGTTTTTTTTTTTTTAAATAGTGGAATTTCTTGATGTAGAAAGCCAATTTTCTTGTTTGCATGGTTTAGATGTGATTAGAATGGGACATTGAATGAAAACTCATTACTTATCACAAGTCTGTGGTAAGAGACATTGTATTCTTAATGGTAAGGGAATTCTGTGTTTTTTGGATGCCTTTCTGGTCCTGATTCTCTTAAAAAACACTAAAACATTTAGCTCTGTTTTAGGTAAAAATATGGCATTTCTAATTCATATGTAACTGGTAACACTTGGTGATCTTCAACTGAAAAATTGCAAATTTGTTATGTTGCTGATTCTTTTTTTATTAAATATTTTATTTTGATGGTATGTTGAATTCTGTGCTGATATAGAATATTTGATATCTCTTAATCTGACAAGATTGTCTACTACATCCTATCCTCATTTCGTGTGTGTGTATGTGTGTGTGTGTGTGTGTGTGTGTGTGTTTGTGTTTGTGTTTTAACATTGTTGACAGTGAAGGTAAAAGTCACAGATACTGAAGTATAGTGCAGGATTCTGGGGAAACTGTAGCCTGTGAAATGGACCTAATAGTGTTTATCGGTCGAGTCAATTAAATTTTCACTTGCACATTTTCTTTATGATCCTGGTAAAGTGTATTAGGAATGTAATTTTATTCTTTTCAAAGCTTTGTTATTTCCTAAATATGCTGAAGGAAAAAATTTATCAACTCAAGACAAATGTTAAACGTAAAGAATGAGTACCTCACTGACTCTTCTGACATCATGCAGAGCTGGTGCTTTGCTGGTGCTTTACTGGTATATGAAGGGATTGTAAGGAGTCTGGAAACCCTGATGGCAGTACAGCAGAAATAAATAAGTGAAATTGGGAAGTATAAAAGAAGTAGAGGATTGAAAGATTTATTGGGGGAGGGGATGAGAATTATTTATGCTAGCTAAATTCATTTTGTGCTTTCACTTTTTTATCATGCTGCATGTTTTTTCTAATACACTGTTATTAGAGACAAATGAATTAGTTTAAAGAAGGATTAATATGTTAATGTCTTATATTAGTAAATCATATGGTATTATGAAAAAGTGATGAGGTTGATTTTTAAAAAACAAGCAAAATCAAATACTACAGAATTCATTCAGCTATCTGAGGGTTTTTTTTCTTAAATAGTCAATAATATGCAGTCTATAATTATACTTGAAGAATAAGCGTAAGTTTAATCTAGAGAGACAAAACATTGTATTTTTCTATTCCTAACAAGTCTTGGCAGAGGATCATAGATCTGGAGCTAGAAGGGACCTTGGAGATCATCCTGTCCAAATTTCCTTAATTTAGAAATTAGAATGCTAACATTTGGGGAGGTTTGGAGATTTGGTGAATTGCTCAAGATAACTTCAGTATTAAGTGGACTAGCAGCTGCCTTCACTGAATTACTTAACTTTGAATCTAGCTCTTATGTTGTATTATAGTAGCATTTTTAATGCCAAATCATAAAAAAAAAATGAAGTACTAAATTTATCACTGTGGTTTATATATTTTGAGGTGCCCATCCCCTAAGAAAATATTAGAAATTGATATCATAGGATTCTACAAAAAGTGATTTCTGAATTTTAGATGTAAATATTTACTTGTAATATTGTAATATTTTACTATATAAATAATTCCTTACTGGAATTCTATAATATTCAGTGAAGTACTGTTAGTAATTTATTGGAAATAATTACTTGTAGATCTATAGTAAATAATTACTTATAGAGTGATTCTAGGGATGTGTGATAAGTATTATAAATAAATAAAATACCCTTATCTGGAGGGGATGTTTTCATTTAATTTTTTTTTAAAATTTGGCTATATTTTCTGTAACTTACTTCCTTTTTCTTGTTGTTTATGTAGTAAGATTTTTCATTTTTAAAAAGGTTTTTTTTTTTTTTTTTTTTTTTTTTAGTTCCTAAAGTGCATTAAATAATCTTTTAAACGTGAACTAGAAAGGAATAGACATTAGGGAACACTTTTTCTTATAAGTGACATTATAGATCCATGGTCACTTGACAAATTCTTTATAAAAATGTATTTTTAGATGCTATTTGTGATTTATTAGGCAGTTATCTAGACAGTCTTTTCTAGTAGGAATGTAAACTTTATTTCAATTTTGGGTCATTTTTTAAGTGAATATGATAACTTTTTTTTTTAATAACTTTTTATTGACAGAATCCATGCCTAGGTAATTTTTTACAGCATTATCCCTTGCACTCACTTCTGTTCCAAAAACCTCCCTCCCTCCACCCCCTCCCTGAGATGGTAAGCAGTCCTATATATGTTAAAATAGGTTATAGTATATCCTAGATACAATATATGTGTGCAGAACCGAACAGTTTTCTTGTTGCACAGGGAGAATTGGATTCGGAAGATATAAATAACCCGGGAAGAAAAACAAAAATGCAAGCAGTTTACATTCATTTCCCAGTGTTCTTTCTTTGGGTGTAGCTGCTTCTGTCCATCCTTGATCAATTGAAACTGAATTAGCTCTCTTTGTCGAAGAAATACACTTCCATCAGAATATATCCTCATACAGTATCGTTGTTGAGGTATATAATGATCTCTTGGTTCTGCTCATTTTGCTTAGCATCAGTTCATGTAAGTCTTGCCAATCCTCTCTGTATTCATTCTGCTGGTCAATTTCTTACAGAACAATAATGTGAATATGATAACTTAAATGTATGAAGGGTTTCCCCTTCCTCCTCCCAGCTCTGATTTTAATGAAGAATTTTAGAGGAAAAGAAATTAACAACAGTGATACCAAAAAAAAGAGGGCCATTGAAACATTTTTTAAAAAAATGCATAGAAGAAAGTTCATAAGAAATTACAGATAAACAGGGCAAAAATAACATCTGGGATTTATAATATATCTTTTTCTTTCTTTCTTTTTTTTTTTTTAAAGGCATGAAATGGAGATTCATGGTTTCATATTATTTCTGTTTTCCTGCATACCTGAGTAGTACTTGCCCATGATTGTACATGAAGTTATTTTGGTGTCCCTTTTGTGTTTTGTGGCATATATAGAAATTGTGTGTGTGTGTGTGTGTGTGTGTGTGTGTGTGTGTGTGTGTGTGTGTAAAATGTGCCAGCATTGTCTCTTCCCTCTCCCTCTTTTAAAAATTAATTTCTTGAAATATTAGTGCTGTAAGGGATGTAAGAAATAATTTATTCAAGTACCTTATTTTGTAGATAGGAAAACTGAAGAGGTGATATGATTTGTCTAAGGTCCCAGCTGCAGTGGATTGTTGACTTCATAGTGGGTAGGAGCATAGAGATAATAGAATGTAGTATGTTGGTGCAAATAGATTTATTGCCTTATTCAGTGAAAAATAAAAACTGAGAAAGTGAGTGAAATCTTGTTGAAATTATGTACTTTCTAATTGTTTAGGAATCTAGTTTTTAACTCTTCCTTTCAAAAAAAAATCTGAAATTGTTATTATTCAAACCATTAAGAAACAATTTACTTAGTGTTTAGAAAAACATGGGCAGTTTATTAGATGTAACATAAGGTTGTCCTGTCTCTTCAGAATAATATTTACATAATACTTGTATTTCTAGAACAAGAGAATCAGAGGAGATATATGGGGGGAAATGCTGAATTTGGACTTAGAAGACCTAGTATCCCAGGTTAGACCTGCATTGTGTGACCTCTAGTAGGTCACTTCACCTTTGTGTGTCCATTTCCTCACTTTAAAAAGGGAAATTTGATTATATGATCTCAAAGCTGTCTTCTAAATATAAAGCATTTGATCCTATAATTTTAAATCTACCTCAAGTGAAATAAATCACCATTCCATTCCTCATTTTTCATATGGAAAAACTAAGATATAGGAGAAATATATTAGTTATGACACTTCTCAGTGAATTAGGTAATATTAGAGAGTAAATTCAAATATTTACATAATAGATTTTTTTTTTTGAGTATATACATCATTGAGATAAACTCAGTATTCAGGATGCAAATTTTTGTATATTGAAAAAAAAAATCGAACTCTGCTTCTTGAACTGTACATACTTTGGTATTTCTGAAGCAAACTCCACCACCAAAATTTTGATATGTTTAATTTATTTAAGTCTTTTTGTATAGTACCTTGTAATCTTGCCACTTGGCAGTTTTTGTTTTTTTTGCTTTCACATCTCCTATATATAAGTATTATGGAATTTTTTATTTTTTTGGCCATTTTGGTGAGTTTGAGTTGATACCTCAAAATAGATTTATTATTGTGTTTTATCTTTACTATTTTTCTTTCATACTCTGTCAAGTTGATATTTCTAAAAAGAGACACTCCTATTAAAATCTCCAATGGCTATCTTATTGCCTTTAGCATAAAATACAAACTATTTCAGTCTGACATTTAAAACCCTTCAAAATCAGTCACACATCTATCGTTTTAGTCTTATTTCATATTCTTCTGTCAAATTGACCTGCTAGCTGTTATGTGCATTTGGGTCACCATGATTTGAATGTACTTACTTGTCACATTTCTTAGAATGCTGAGCTTCCCTTCAAAACACATCTCCTCCATGAAAATTTAAGTCTTTCTTTGACTCTTCCCTAGACATTAACTTTTCTACTTGAAATGATGATGTGTGTGTGTATACACACACAACACACACATAATTTGGATAATATGTAACGTATTACGTATATGTTATATATTTCCTAGTAGAATATAAACTCATTGAAGACTGGCGCTGTTCCAATTTTGTCTTTTTCTTCAGTGTATGGTAATATAATATTTTGCAATTTCTTAAGCATTTGTTGAATTGAATTCACTGTTGTCTGTTTATCCATTGGGGATTGGATTTTGTGCTTGAAGAGACAAATACCACATTCTCTCTTTCCTAAGTATTTTGTGACACTTTTCTGTTGTGCGTTTTGTGCCCACTTTGTTGTCTGATCCTTGCCAAGATATTATCCATGTCTCATTGTTTATGAGTGAGTATACCCCAGGGATTTGTTGTAGGCCTTTCCCAATTATCTCTTCACTCCATATACATTTAACTGACATCTCTATGCAGGTGCCTTCAATTTTCTTTTAAGATTCAGTCCTGTATTTTCAATTACCTGATGTAATCTCCATCTGAGTGTTTTAGAGGCTTCCCAAAATTAACATTGCCATTGATCTTGCCATTCCTTTTTTCAAGAAGTTCCAGTGATTTCTTTTTGCTTGTAACTTGAAATAGAGATTCATCATTAACTTCTAAGGCCTTTCACAGTCTTATTCTAACCCATTTTCCCCAAACTTATTTCACACTATTCTTTATGTACTTAACTGTTCCCAAGGCAGATGTTCCTTTTCCTAATTATCCACCTGAAAATTCCTTGCTTCTGTCAAAGTTCAATTCAAAAGATACTACTTTGAGGAAGTTTATTCTGATACTTCCAGTTAAAATTTCCATCTCAGAGCATACCATTTTATATTCTTAGTATATGTTTTAGTTTATTTTTGTGAGTACATGTTGTTTCTTTTAGTGAAATATCAGCTCTTTGTGGAAACAAATTGGTTTTTGCTATAGATATGAGATGTTTAATAAATACATATTAAAAAAATTGCCTTCTATCTTCCTCAGTTTATTTTTATATCTTTTTGCTATAAAGAATTTAAAGCTTTAATGGAATTGAATATATTCATATATATATATTTACCAATAACTTCTTTTGTTTGCTTAATATATTTTTATCTGCCTTGAAGTAAGATATGACATAGTTTTATACAGTGAAATGAGATAAAAAGTCTTTTCCATTCTCTTAATATTTGTCTCTACTCCAGCTAAATTTTCATGTGTATTTTTCATGATTTAAAATTTAAATTTCATAATTTGCATTAATTTTTTTTCATATTAACTAGCTCTAGGTTAGTTTTTATCTACTATAAGTTTATAAAAATCTTTGATGTTTTGATATTTGAAACCCTTTTTCTCTTTTATTGATCTCTTTCTGGCTTAGTGCCAGATAGGTTTGATAACACTTTAATATGTTTAAAAGTCTGAAAATGCAAGTCCATTTGAAATTTTTCTTTTCAGAGTATTATTTGCTATTTTTAAAAATTTAAATTTGTTAGGATCTTGGCCAATTCAATAAAGAAATTCATGGCTATTTTAGCATTACATTAAATCTGTGTTTATCTGTGGGATTATTGATTCAGGCCATTCATAACATGGAATTTCCTTTTTATAGAGTCATAGGTGTAGAATTAGATGGCATCTTTGAAACTATTCTTTTATATGTTGTTTTTAGAGGTAGAAGAGACTTTAGAGTCCATCTAATGCAACCTTGACATATTACAGATGGAGATAGAGGTATAGAGAAGTGAAAGGACCTGTTATTTAGATCTTAATATATTTGTTGGTGATAGAAGTGTTGAAATTCAAACTTCTAAGAGATTTCCAAAGAAATCAATCAATAATAATTCATTTAAATAAATAGCTGCTACTCACATACTATGTTTTGTATCCTGGAGATATAAGGACAAGATGAAAAAAAAACTGTGCCTTAAGGAATTTAAAGTCTTTTGGGGAAAATATGTTCATAGGTAAGTGTATGCAGAATAAATAAAAATAAATACAAGGTAATTAGGGAGAACTTTAGCAATTAGATTCAAGAAAGACTTCATGGAAGAGATGGTCTTGAAGTAAATGAGGGATTTTGTGAGATAAGCATTGAGACAGAAAATGGAGGATCATTTGTATAAGAACAGAAGAAAGGTCAATTTTGCTGGACTAGATAAAGGTAGGTTTTTGCTTGGTAGGAATGGTAAGAATGCATATTGAATTGGAGAAATGGGTTGTGAAGGTTTTTTAAAGCCAAACATTTATATTTCATAACAAAAGCAATAGGGATTCTCTTGAATTTGAGTAGGGGATGACATGGTCCAGGACAGTGTGATGAGAGTTTGAACTAAGGTGGGGTTTGGCTGTGTAGGTACCAGGAAAGGAGTTAGATGAAAGATAATGTGGAGAAAGAAACAAAATTTGGTAACCAATTGGATATACTGTATGAATAAAAGTAAGGAGTAGACGACAATGCCACAGTTGCTAAACTAGGAGACTAAAAGAATAACAGGACTTTCCATAGAGATAAGGAAGTTTGGAAGATGAATGAGTACACAGGAGAAGAGCTCAGTTTTGAATTTGTTTCATTTAAAATGTCTATGGGATGTTTGGTATAAAATATCAAGTAAGTAGTTAGTAATCTGGAGAACATTGAATGGAATGAAGAAAAAAGGTTTCTTCATTATCAGACTTGAGGAAAGGAGAAGTGTGGGAAATGATGCTTAAAGGGTTTTGAGATGAGAAATAACCAAAAGATTCAGTCTTCTCAGTAAAATAAGCTTTTCAGCTGAGGATAAGGAGAGATATGGAAGGTTTGAGGATAGAAGAGAAGGTTTGATATAGTCTATATATGGAAGGAATGGGAAGGAGTAAAAGAATTCTCTTGCTTCATTGACACACAGAAAACGTTATATAAGGAAATGTGTGATATTATCATTTCAGTTGTGTGACTTCCTTCAGTTTTGTAAAGCAGAATGTGAGTAGAAGTGCAGAAATAATGTAGAATTGGAATTTGGCAAAGTGTTGTCAATCAGAACTGCGAGATAAGAGATTAGAGAATACAAAACTACTGTGGAGTTGAGCTGGTTAACAATAGATTTCGGATTAGGAAAGAAGAGGATTATGAAAATGGAAATCTCATTGATAGCCAACAATGAGTTGAGAAGGGGTAGTATTACCCATTTCTGAAAGGAATTTCCTATTATAATTCAGTTTGTTGTTCAGTCATTTTTCAATTGTGTCCAACTCTTCCTGACTCCTTGTGGGATTTTCTTGGCAAAGATACTAGAGGAGTTTGCTACTTTCTTCTCCAGATCATTTTACAAATGAGGAATTAGAGTAGTCAAGATTGAGTGACTTGCCCAGAATCTCACAACTGGTAAGTGTTTGAGGTGAAATTTGAATTTATGAAGATGAGTCTTCTTGACTTAAGACTTGGGAGTTTGCTCACTGTACTACATAGTTGCCCAATAGTATACTTGAAAAGTATTCATTTAGCTTTTGATTGAAGACCTCCAAAGAAGAGAAAACCAACACTTTCTTTGAGGCATAGAACTAATAATAGTATCTCTGGGTCAAAGAATATGAACATTTTTTTAGACATAGTTTCAAATTGATTTTTAGAATGATTGGATCAGTTAGCAACTCAGTCTCTATTTTCCCACAGGCCCTTCAAACATTTTTCTTTTTCCTTTTTTTATCAACTTTTAACAAATCTGATAAATAATAGGTGATTCTTCAGTTTGAATGTGCATTTCTCTATTATTGATTTAAAATATTTTAAAAATATAGCTATTGCCAGCTTTGATTTTTTTCCCTCTAAAAACTTATCTATTCATATCTTTCTCAGTTGAAGAGTGGCCTATTCCTATAAATTTGACTTACTTCCCTATATAACTTAGAAATGGAACTTTTATTAGAGAAACTTGTTGCAATGACTTTTTTCTTAGGTTTCCACATCTTCTAATTTTAGTTGCATTGGTTTGTTTGTACAAGAACTTTTAAATATAATGTAATCAGAATTATTTATCTCCTGTGAACTTGTTTCTCTTATTTGGTCATGATTTTTTTCCCCCATAACTGACAGATAATTTCTTGTTTATATTACTTTTTATGTCTAAATCATGTACCTCTTTGGAATTTGTCTTAAAATATAGTGAGAGATATGGGTTCATGCTTAAGTTTCCAGCAGATTACTTTTCAGTTTACCTGACAATTTTTGCCAAATAGTGAGTTCTTGCTCTAGTAGCTGAGATCTTTATGTTTATCAAACACTAGAATATTGTTCTCATAATTTGTTCTACTTAACAACCTCTTATTTTTTATCTAGTATTACATTCTTTTCATATGATATAGTTTGAGATCCAGTATTACTAGGCCCTCTTCCTAGGGCCTAGTTTTATTTTGTTTTGTTTTTTCATATTTTCCTTGATTTTTTGTTCTTGATTTTTTATTCCTCCAAATGAATTTAATGTCTCTTCTGGCTTTACAAAGTAATTCTTGGCTAATGTGATTGGCATTTCACTAAATAGGTAAGTTAAGTTAGGCAGTATTATCATTTCTGTTATGTGGACTTTGCCTATCCATGAGCAGTTTATATTTCTTTGATTATTGAGATGTTTATGTGAAGAATATTTTGTAATTGTGTTCACACAGTTCCTATATATGTCTTGATAGGCCTAAGTATTTCATATTGTCTATAGTTAACTTTTTTTTCATTTATAATTTATTTTAAACTTTCATTTAAACATTTTTACTTTCAAATTCTCTCCTTTCTTCCCACCTATCCTCCCTCACCCATTGAGAGGGAAAGCAATATTTCAGCTATATATGTAAAGTCATGTAAAACACATTTCCATATTATTCTTGTTGCTACAAAAAAACAAAACAGAAAGAAACATAGTGAACAAAGTATGCTTCAATTTGTACTCATGGTTCATTAGTTCTTCTCTGGAGGTGGATAAACATTTTTCTTCAAGGATCACTTGGAATTGTCCTGGATAATTGTCTTGGTCAGAGTAGCTAAATCTTTCACAGTTGATCATTGTTTCAATATTGTTGTTACTATGTATAATATTCTCCTGGTTTTGCTCATTTCAATGTGTTTCAGTTTATATAAGACTTTCCAGGTTTTTCTGAAGCTTGTTTTTTTTTTTTATGTGAAAATTTTTATATATTTCTTCAAGTTACATGTAAAGACACTTTTAAAAAAAATTATAACTTTTTATTGACAGAACCCATGTCTGGGTAATTTTTTTACAACATTATCCCTTGCACTCACCTCTTTTCCGACTTTTCTCCTCCCTCCCTCCACCCCCTCCCCCAGATGGCAAGCAGTCTTATAACATGTTAAATATATATAGTATATCTTAGGTACAATATATGTGTGCAGAACCGAACAGTTCTCTTGTTGCACAGGAAGAATTGGGTTTAGAAGGTAAAAATAACCCGGGAAAAAAAACAAAAATGCAAGCAGTTTACATTCATTTCCCAGTGTTCTTTCTTTGGGTATAGCTGCTTCTTAAAAAAAGCATTGATCAATTGAAACTGAGTTAAATCTTCTCTTTGTCGAAGAAATCCACTTCTATCAGAATACATCCTCATACAGTATCGTTGTTGGAGTATATAATAATCTCCTGGTTCTGCTCATTTCACTTAGCATCAGTTCATGTAAGTCTCTCCAAGCCTCTCTGTATTCATTCTGCTGGTCATTTCTTACAGAACAATAATATTCCATAACATTCATATACCACAATTTACCCAACCATTCTCCAATTGATGGGTATCCATTCATTTTCCAGTTTCTAGCCACTACTAACAGGGCTGCCATAAACATTTTGGCACATACAGGGCCCTTTCCCTTCTTTAGTATTTCTTTGGGATATAAGCCCAGAAGTAACACTGCTGGGTCACAGGGTATGCACAGTTTGATAACTTTTTGGGCATATCTCTAGATTGTTCTCCAGAATGGTTGCATTCGTTCACAACCCCATCAACAATGCATCAATGTCTTAGTTTTCCCGCATCCTCTCTAACATTCATCATTATTTTTTTCTGTCATCTTAACCAATCTGGCAGGTGTGTTTAGTGGTATCTCAGAGTTGTCTTAATTTGCATTTCTCTGATCAATAGTGATTTGGAACACTCTTTCATATGAGTGGTAATAGTTTCAATTTCATCATCTGAAAATTGTCTGTTCATATCCTTTGACCATTCATCAATTGGAGAATGGTTTGATTTCTTATAAATTAGAGTCGATTCTTTATATATTTTGGAAATGAGGCCGTAAAGACACTTTTTAACTTTTTTTTTTTTTTAAGAGTTTAAGTTCCAAATTATCTTCCTTCCTCTGCTCCTTGTCCCTTTTCTGAGACAGTACATGTGTAGTCACATTAAACATCTTTCTATATTAGCCATATTTCAAAAGAACACATAGATTCTTCCCCTCTCCCCCCAGAAAAGGAAAACCAAGAAAAATAAAGTATAAAAAGAAAAAAGTAAGTTTTGATCTGCATTTAAACTCTCATCAGTTCTTTCTCTGGAGTAGGGTAGCATTTTTTACCATTGGAATTTTTTTAGGTCATTGTATTGTTGAGAATAGCTAAATCATTCACAGTTGAGCATAATATTGTTGTTACTCTGTATAGTGTTTCCCTGATTCTGCTGATTTGATTTTGCGTCAGTTTGTATGAGTATTTGCAGATTTTTCTGAAAGCATCCAGCTCAAATGGCACAGGAGTGTTCCATCACAATCACATACCACAACTTGTTCAGCCATTCCTCAATTGATGGACCTTCCTTCAATGTTCAATTTTTTGCCACCCTGAAAAGAGTTGTTATTTTTGTACAAAAAGATCCTTTCCCTTTTCTTTGATCTCTGGAATACCAACTTCATAGTTGCTGGGTCAAAGGATGCGCACAGTTTTATAGTCTTTTTAACAGAGTTTGGAATTACTTTTTCGGCAACCTATTTTCTCGTAATTCCACCAGGGCTTATCATTTTTCTTTTCTGTCATGTTAGCCAATTTGATAGATAAGAATTGGTATCTCAAGAGTTGTTTTAATTTGCATTTCTTTACTCAGTAGTGACTTATAGCATTTTTTCCATGGGACTATTAATAGCTTTGTTTTTTTTTCTTCTAAAAACTGCCACTTCATTTCCTATTATCATTTATCAGTTGCATAATGAGCTGTAGATTTGATTCAGTTCTCTATATGAAGCCTTTATCAGAGAATCTTGGTGTAAAATTTCCCTCTAATTTTCTGTTTTCCTTTAATTTGGCTGCATTAATTTTATTGGTGCTAAAACCTTTTAATTTCATATAATTGAAATTATATAATAGGTAAATGATTTAAACCTATTTTGACATTATTTTGATGTGGTGTGAGATTTTGGAGTATGTCTAAGTTTCTGCCAGACTACTTTCCACTTTTCCCAGCAATTTTTTGTCAGATAGAGAACTCTTGCCTCCAAAATTTAAGTCACTGGTTTGTCAAACAGCAGATTAATATTGTCATTTTCTATATATATTATATATTATTATATTAAGTATTATATACATCTAATCTATTGGTAAATCATTGATTTACCACTTTTTTTCCTGAGCCAGTACCAGATTATTTTGATATTTGCTGCTTTGTAATATTGTTTAAATTTGGTACTGCTAGGCCATTTCCCCTCATCAATTTCCATAATATTCTTGACATTTTGTTCTTTCAGATGAATATTCTATAATTTTTTTTCTACTTAAATAAAATAATTCTTAGGTGGTTTGGTACGGCACTAAGAAAAATAAAGTATAAAAAGAAAAAAGTAAGTTTTGATCTGCATTTAAACTCTCATCAGTTCTTTCTCTGGAGTAGGGTAGCATTTTTTACCATTGGAATTTTTTTAGGTCATTGTATTGTTGAGAATAGCTAAATCATTCACAGTTGAGCATAATATTGTTGTTACTCTGTATAGTGTTTCCCTGATTCTGCTGATTTGATTTTGCGTCAGTTTGTATGAGTATTTGCAGATTTTTCTGAAAGCATCCAGCTCAAATGGCACAGGAGTGTTCCATCACAATCACATACCACAACTTGTTCAGCCATTCCTCAATTGATGGACCTTCCTTCAATGTTCAATTTTTTGCCACCCTGAAAAGAGTTGTTATTTTTGTACAAAAAGATCCTTTCCCTTTTCTTTGATCTCTGGAATACCAACTTCATAGTTGCTGGGTCAAAGGATGCGCACAGTTTTATAGTCTTTTTAACAGAGTTTGGAATTACTTTTTCGGCAACCTATTTTCTCGTAATTCCACCAGGGCTTATCATTTTTCTTTTCTGTCATGTTAGCCAATTTGATAGATAAGAATTGGTATCTCAAGAGTTGTTTTAATTTGCATTTCTTTACTCAGTAGTGACTTATAGCATTTTTTCCATGGGACTATTAATAGCTTTGTTTTTTTTTCTTCTAAAAACTGCCACTTCATTTCCTATTATCATTTATCAGTTGCATAATGAGCTGTAGATTTGATTCAGTTCTCTATATGAAGCCTTTATCAGAGAATCTTGGTGTAAAATTTCCCTCTAATTTTCTGTTTTCCTTTAATTTGGCTGCATTAATTTTATTGGTGCTAAAACCTTTTAATTTCATATAATTGAAATTATATAATAGGTAAATGATTTAAACCTATTTTGACATTATTTTGATGTGGTGTGAGATTTTGGAGTATGTCTAAGTTTCTGCCAGACTACTTTCCACTTTTCCCAGCAATTTTTTGTCAGATAGAGAACTCTTGCCTCCAAAATTTAAGTCACTGGGTTTGTCAAACAGCAGATTAATATTGTCATTTTCTATATATATTATATATTATTATATTAAGTATTATATACATCTAATCTATTGGTAAATCATTGATTTACCACTTTTTTTCCTGAGCCAGTACCAGATTATTTTGATATTTGCTGCTTTGTAATATTGTTTAAATTTGGTACTGCTAGGCCATTTCCCCTCATCAATTTCCATAATATTCTTGACATTTTGTTCTTTCAGATGAATATTCTATAATTTTTTTTCTACTTAAATAAAATAATTCTTAGGTGGTTTGGTACGGCACTAAGTAAACTAATTTAGATAGAATTGTAATTTTTATGGTATTGGCTAAGCCTACCAATGAACAACAAATATTTCTCCAGTTGATTTAGAGCTATGTTTATTTGTACGACAAATATAATTTGTATTCATATTGTCCTTAGGTTTGTGTTAGTAGGTAAACTCCTAAGTATTTTGTACTGTTTTTACTCTCTGTTTCTTCCTGCTGGGATTTGTTGGTAATAGAAATGCTAATGATTTATGTAGGTTTATTTTGAGTCCTGCTAATTTGCTGAAGTTAATTATTTTGATTAAGTTTTTTAGTTGGAGTTCTTGAAAAAACTATCATCTGCAAAAAGTTTCTTTTGTTGTTCACTTATTTCAGTTGTATCAAACTCTTTTTGACCCTATTTGGAGTTTTCTTGACAAATATGCTGGAGTGTTTTGCCATTTCCTTCTCTAGATCATTTTACTGATGAAGAAATTGAGATGATCCTTGGATATACTGCTGAGTCTCCTTGCTAATATTTTATTTAAAATTTGTAGTTGACTTTTTTGAGCACGTATTGCACTTGAACATTATCTCTACTAAATTTCTCTTTAGAATTCAACCAGTGTCTTGAATCTTTGATTTTTTTTTCCTTTTTTTTTTCTTCCTTCCTCCATCCTTCTCCCTTTTCTGAGGCAATTGGGGTTAAGTGACTTGCCAGGGTCACACAGCTAGGAAGTGTTAAGTGTCTGATATCAGATTTGAACTCAAGTCCTCCTGACTTCAAGGCTGATGCTCTATCTATTGCGCCACTTTGCTGTCCCTGTTTTGAATCTTTGAAATGTTTTTGTATCTTGACTTGCTCATTGTGTTGGTTATATTTCCAACTTACTATCAGCTTCAAGTTTGATAAGCATGCCAGCTTTGCTTTATAACTAAGTTACGTTTTAACTAAGTTATCGATTAAAAAAATGTTAAATAGCATAAGCATGCATAGATATCTGAGGCAGTTTTTTGGAGCCTGCTGTTAGGTTGACATATATATATATATATATATGTATATATATATATATATATATATATATATATATATATATATATATGTATATATGTATATATATGTGTATATATATGTGTATATATGTGTATATATACATATACATATATATATATATATATTTTTTTTTTTTTTGAGTCTTGTCAGTCAACCAATCGGAGTTCAACCAGTTTTATTTTTTTTTTTCAGTTATTTTTTTAATTGCTTTTTATTTACAAATTACATGCATGGGTAATTTTACAACATTAACAATTGCCCAACCTTTTGTTCTAATTTTTCCTCTCCTTCCCCCCACCCTCTCCCCAAGCTGGCAGGATGACCAATATATGTTAAATATGTTAAAGTATAAATTAAATACAAAATAAGTATACATATCCAAATCATTATTTTGCTGTACAAAAAGAATCGGACTCTGAAGTAGTGTACAGTTAGCCTTTGAAGGGAATCACAAATGCAGGTGGGCAAAAATATAGGGATTGGGAATTCTATGTAATGGTTCCTAGTCATCTCCCAGAGTTCTTTCGCTTATCCAATTTTATTACCAGACATCTAATCCAGTGGTCTCCAAAATTTTAAAATTGTGTACTACTTCAGTAAAATATTTGAGCACTCACCAATGTATGTGTATTTGTAAACTTATGTACACATACTTCTGTACTGCTTTTTTATGCACATAATATAAAAGGATGAGATAAAGATTAAATAATAATTTCTGTTTTAACAATCAGACCTTTTGTTCCCTAAATATTAATATTTTTAATAAGGCCAATGTGATTGAATTATGTCCATTATTTTTGAAAATCTGGGTTTAAATCTGGTATAGCAATTCAGAGGCTCATTTTTAAGGTTAGTTTATTTTTATAATTAGCTTTAATGGCTGTCATAGTTGAAGAAGATACTTCAAAAAGATATGTAAATGAAAGAAATGCTTCATTGGCTACTTTTGCTAAATTACAATATTCTTTTCTTTATTTCATATTCCAGTTATCTAAAGGTGTTTTATTTGAAATTCAGCTAATAAATTTCCATCATTCCGTGCTGCCAATCAGTTGTTTTTTACAAATTAATTGAAAGATGTTACATTCTTATATTTTAAACAAATGGGTTATAAGCTCATATAAACTTTGAAAGATTTTGGAACAGACTCTACATTTCAAAAGTGAACAGAACAGAAAATTTTTATAGATGATACCCATACTTAATTTTGGGTAAAAAGTTTTTAAATGTAATTGTAATGGCTTCATACTGTCATTAGCTAATGTCTCTAGAACTCGGCAAAAACATTGTGCTAAAGTAGAAGTGCTTTAATACATTCATTCTCATTGATTATTTTATAAAATCTCTTAGGTATAATTTTTATATCCTTTGTTTTTATACATTTCTCATTGTATCACTGTTTCTCCTACAAAGTCATCTATCTCATAGAAAAGAATAAAAAAAAGTTAACTAATCTTAAAAAAAAATCACAATTATATACAGTGTTCTATACTCAAGGTCTTCCACCTCTGCAAAAAAGGCTGGATGAGGTGTTATATCTTTTCTTTAGATCTATCTTGGTTATTTACAATTTTACAGCATTCAATTTTGGTTATTTTTCTGTTATTTATACCATTTACCTTGTAGTTATTTTACATGTTGTTTCTCTGGTTCTGCTTTACTCTGTACAAGATTATATAATTCTTTCCACTTTCCTTTTTATTCATTAATTCTAATAGCACAGGATATTTTCTTTCTAGGTCTTTGCTACAATAAAAAGTACTTCTGTCTATAGTTTGTTGTATATGAGGTACACATTCCTTCTGATTTCTTCTAATGATTTCATTGTACTTTTTGGTAGATTTTATCTTGAGACTTTTATACTGTAGAATCCTCTCTTTGTGTATGTACATCTTTCAGTTAATCTGTTGGGTAATTTTTATTTATTTTGTTTCTAGAAATTGTCAGGAAACTGTAAACATTTTTTATCTCCCATGTTTTCATGTTCTTCCAGTCTTTATAGTCATCAAAATGAATTTTCCTAACTATTGTATCCCAGTAGAAAACTGGGAAAAATTATTTACATGCAAGAGTGTTCCGATAAAGGCCTCATTTCTAAAATATATAGAGAATTGACTTAAATTTTTAAGAGTCAGTTCATAATTTGTCACAATAATTGTCAATTTATAATAGACAAAACCATTCTCCAACTGATAAATGGTCAAAGGATATGAATAATTTTCAGACAAAGAAATTAAAACCATTTCTGGTCATATGAAAAAAATACTCAATCACTACTGATCAGAGAAATGCAAATTAAGACAACTCTGAGGTACTACTACACTCCTTTCAGATTGGCTAAGACGACAGGAAAAGGTAATTGTAAATGTTAGAGGGATATGGGAAAACTGGGACATTGTTGAAGTTGTGAACTGATCCAACAATTTTGGAGAACAATTTGGAGCTATGTTCAAAGGGGGGGTATCAAACTGTGCATACTCTTTGATCCAGCAATGTCCCTACTGGGCCTGTATTCCAAAAAAAAAAAAAAAAATCATAAAAAAGGGAAAAGGACCTTCATGTGCAAAAATGTAGTAGCTACAGGGTAGCTAGGTGACTCAGTGGATCGAGCCTCCTGAAGTCAGGAGGGCCTGAGTTCAAATGTGGCCTCAGACACTTAACACTTCCCAGCTATGTGACAAGTCACTTAACCCCAATTGCCTCAGCAAAAAAAAAAAAAAAAGAAAAGAAGAAAAGAAAAGAAAAGAATAATGTAGTAGGAAGGAACCGGAAACTGAATATATACCCATTAGATGAAGAATGGCTGAATAAGTTATGGTATATGAATGCTATGGAATATTATTATTGTTCTGTAAGAAAGGATCAGCAGGATGATTTCAGAAACACTAGGAGAAACTTACATGAACTGATGCTGAGTGAAGAGAACATTGTACACAGCAGCAAGATTATGTGATGATCAATTCTGATGGATGTGGTTCTTTTCAGCAATGAGGTGATTCAGGCCTATTCCAATAGATTTGTGATGGAGAGAGCCATCTGCATCCAGAATGAGGACTATGGGGAGTAAATGTGGATCACAACTTAGTATTTTCACTTTTTTTGATTGTTGTTTGCTTGCTTTTTTCTTGTGCAGCATGATAAATGTGGAAATATATATAGAAGAGGGATAGCTAGGTGGCATAGTGAATAGAGCATCAGCTCTGAAGTCAGGAAGACCTGAGTTCAACTCTGGCCTCAGACATTTAACACTTCCTAACTGTGTGACCCTAGGCAAGTCACTTAACCTCAATTGCCTTAGCAAAAAAAAAAAAAAAGAAAAAAAAATATTTTTTATATATATAAAAGAATTGTACATATTTAGCATATATTGGATTATTTGCTATCTAGGGGAGGTGATCTGGGGAAGGAAGTTACTGTATCCCTGGCCATCCTTTAGTGCTGGTTTTTTCGTGTCTTTTTTATAGCACTGGGAAAGGAGAAAAATTTGATTGTCTCTGATTCTCTTCCTACTACTTCCAGTTCTTTTCATTGCCATCATCACTTAGCTTTATTTTGAATTTCAATCTCTCTGTTTCTTACAGTTGGACCAGATTCTTGTTACTATTATCTACTGGCTTCCTGATTACAGTCTTGCTTTTCTTAAATAAGTTTCATTTCCTGACTCTTTCCTTTTTCTTCATCTCTATCCTTGGCCTTACACATGAGAACCTTAATGTTCCCTTAACACTTCTTTCTTTTCTAATTTATCAGACTTCTCAGTTCCCATGATTGACAGCTTTACTTGATCCTGTCACCCACAGGGATGGCTACATAAACCCATTACCCATAAATGTGCATCTACATGATTTTGAATGTTGAAATTCCCCTCTTTGATTATATTTTGCTGTTCTTCCATCTCTTTCTCATTTTCACCTTAACTCCCCTTGTAGTACAATCCTTCCCTCCCTCATAAATCCATATGAGTACTTCCAGCCTTTGCTCTCTTACTCTTAAGCTGCTGAACATCATTAGGAAAAAAATCATATCACTGTGCCAATGGATGCACTACAAATTCAAGTTATATCAACTAAGTGTCCAGAGCTACAAGGAAAAACTTTCTTCTTCTGTTCCATTTTCACAATACCCTATTATCTTCCCCATACCACTTTCTCTTTTTTTGCAGATGTCATCACTTACTGAGAAAATTTCAGTAGGCTCTTTGATTTTTCAATACTTCATACCTCAAAAATCATCTTTATCTTTTTTTCTTTCTCTTTTTCCTACAAACATTCAAGTTTACTATTATCCTTTTAATCAATCAACTAGCATTTATTAAGTTCTTATGAATACTAGACTGCATGCAAAGTGCTTTAAAAAAATTTTCACTTGAGCATAACATTCCTTTATATTCCCTTTTTCATGGTGTATATATATGTGTGTGTGTGTGTGTGTGTGTGTGTGTGTATAACACACACATGTATATTTCCAATATTTTTCTTTTTTCATCACCAAACTTAGAAAGTATTGACTTTTCTACTTCTGTCTCTTCATTTCCCACTCATTTTTCAATTTGATCATACCTCTGACTTTATATCTGAGACTGGTCTCTCTGAGATTATGAATGGCCTTCTTACTGCTAAATTCAATGTTTTGTTTTGTTTTTTTCAATTCTTAATTCTCTTTGATCTTTCTATAGCTTTTAATAGTGTTAATTGTCTCATGATCCTGGACATTTTTATTTCTTGGCATTCTTTACATCCATCACATGGCTGACCGTCCCTCAGTTAGTTAGTTGTTGGACTTAATTGTTTTGAATGTCCCAAAGACATTTCAAACTCACTATGTTCAAAATAGAATCCATCCTTCCCTCTGTTAAGATTAAGATTAAGAAAAATATTTCTATTTAGGACAACATCATTTTCCATTTGCTGATTCTGGGAATAATGTGTAATGTTCAGGTCTGGGAGAGAAAAGATCAGTTCTAGTCATCTAGTATTCTTTGTCTGTTTAGGGAAAAGAGGTCTCAACCCCCTGTATAGGAATGTAATTTTTAGAAACTATATAGATCCCTAAGGAAGATGTGGCCTAACAGAGTATAAAGAGAAAATTTTTTAAGTTATATTTAATAATAGAATTATCTTACAAAAATAATATTATTTGAGAGGAAATTTTCTTGAGCTTTAGGTAATAATAATAATAACAGTTATAATTATACACAGTTCAAGGAAACACTAATGGGGAAAGGTGAAGTTTAAACTGTATCCATTTCTGTAGTTAGGATGAGATAAAGTGAAGATGAGTATGAAGTCTTCTTGAGTTACATATAATAATAATGAAAGTAATATATATTGTTATAAAATATATAAAATATAACATTAGATACAGGATTATAATATCCATATATCATATCGTAATATGATACAAGATTATTATAATCATATCATATAGTATAATACTATTATATACAACTCAAGAAAAATTTCTTCACCTGTTTTTCACACACACACACACACACACACACACACACACACACACAGATTGATTTGTGTGTGTATCATAATAAACTTGCATTATGTTCTATGCCTTGTTGGCTTAATGATTACAAGAGAACTGAGTATACCCAGATAAGAGCTAGAAATAATCCAAATTCTGACTTTTTGAAATCCTTGGCAGTATTATGAACCCAAAAGATGAACTTTTTTTCTTTTTTTTTCTTTTTCTTTTTCTTTTTTCTTTTTTTTTTTGCTGAGGCAATTGGGGTTAAGTGATTGCCCAGAAGATGAATTATTTTTGAAGTCTCTAAATATTGAGTAGCGAGAGCTTGAGTAATAAGTAATGGGTTACATGGTAACCCAAGAAATGGAATCCTTCACCAATTGAATAGAGGCTATATTTTATGATGAACAGTGTAGCAGAGGTTCCCATTTAAACTGGAGGGGGCAGAAAGCTATACTCTAGCTCCTTGGGCAGAAGCAGTTTGAAATCTGCAGCCGTAGTTTCTCATTTATTCCCTCTTCTTTTCCCTTCCATATTTCATAGAGACTGATTTCAATCTTTTTGTTTGTTTGGGTTTTTTTATTTTGTGGCATTTTTATGTTACTGAAGAGATCCTAGCACTTTATAAGTCTTTATTCTTTTATTTATTTCTTACTGAAAGTTTAGCATAACACTGGTTATTTTAAAAAATTATCTCCATACAATTTGAAGATAGGAATTTTAACAAGATTTGGATCGGAGTAATTTAGTTACTAATCACATTCCAGACGACTGACTGGTAGGAGAATAATGTATTGTTTCAGTGAATATTCTATTTGAGGATTAAGCAGGAAAATGTTTAATTTTAAGCCTTATTAAAAATATTTTCAAGTGTATTTCAAAGTATGAGGTACAGTTTTAAAATAGTGTATTATTTTGGAAAAAATGGAAAAATGATATCACTATGTATGTTATTTTTCAAAAAGCACTCAAATACTTTTATTCCAATGATGACATTGCTCAGAACATTTTTGGTGTTACTTTTGTAAATATGCCAAGAACCTGAGACATTGTTTGAATACCCTTAGTTGTTGTAAATATTTGTCCTTCAGAAAGGAAATTTGATTTTTTTTGAACCAAGCATTTCAGTCATTATCTAGTTCAGTCATTTGGAATCAAGTCTGGTGATTAAATTGGATGATCAAGTTGGATAATCTTTTGTTATTGTTAATGAAGTATTATTAATGAAATTTGTGTTATGGAGTATTACTCATTAATTATAGAAGTATTTCATAAAAGGGACTTAAAATACTTTGGAAAGTAATCACATCATTAGGGGAAAACTCAGTTGAACAATGCATAGGGTACTGGGCCTGGAGTTAGGAAGACTCATCTTCTTAGACACTTATTAATTGTGTGATATTGGGCAAGTCACTTAATTCTGTTTACCTTAGTTTCCTCATCTGTAAAATGAGTTAGAGAAGGACGTGGTAAGTCACTTGAGTATCTTTCTTAAGAAAACCTCGAACCGGGATCAAGCAGAGTTGGGTATGATAAACAACTTAACAACAAAAATAGCATTATTGGAATAAGTATAGCCTTCCAAATTGACTGCTTTGAAGGAAACATTAGTTTGTTCATATTTTGGCCCAAGGAATATTAAAATTCATCTAGAAAATTTTTTTATAAGACATATAGTTGAAGAAACTGAAGTCTTTGGTTTCCAAACTAACACAACTATTTAATAGCAGAGAAACTAATGCCTAGTTTTGTTTTGTTTTGTTTTTTTTCATTCTAATGCTCCTTCTACTAAACAATACAGTTCAGCAAATACATGCTAAAGATTCAGTATCATTGTTTTGTAGCCTGGGACAGTTGAAGAACTTGGAGTCTCTATGGATCCATATGGATTTTTCTACTTTGTTTTTTAAAAAAATCTGCAATGAACTTTTTTTTCCCCTTGATTTTTACCTCTTTCTTTGTAGGCTAAATATAGCATAAAACTTAAGTTATTTAAAAAATTTGGCTAATCTTGTTTCTGTTAATCAGAATTTATTGCATGCACTATTGGGGAAAACATGCTAATCTATAATTAGAGTTCTATTTTCTTCTGGTTTGAATAAGGTTTTCTGGCATATTTATCATGAATCAGAAAGGAACACAAGCTGTGGTGTTTGTTTGCTTTATATTTTCATATATTTTGTCAGATTCCAAAGTAAAGGAGCATATGTAATTCTTAAAAAAAAAGGTTACACAATGCACAAATAAACCTTCATATCAGTGTTAGGTTGTAATTCTCCCAGATCTTGTGAAGAATATATCTAAATACTTATTTTAAACCTCTGGTTATGCTCGCCACATACTTCACTCATGGCATTCCTTAAAGTCATGTTTCCTAAACTTTTTGGAATTGTGACAATGACGTTATGTTGCTCTAGAGCAAAGAGTTTGGAGTCAGAGAACCGGATTTCAAATCTGATAAAACTGTGAGTTGACCTTAAGCAGGTCACATAATTTCTCTAGACCTCAGTTTTCTATTATGTAAAATGAAGGAATGTAATTAAATGATATATAGGAGTCCTTTCCAGCTCTAGATTGTTTTATCATTTAATGGGCCAGTAGACTTCAGTTCTAATTCTGATTCAGTCACACACAATAAGCTGTGTGTTTTTGGGGAAGTTCCTTAAAGTTAAAGCTTAGTTTCTTCAGTGGTAATGAAATTGTTGGACCGTGATTCTTGTAACCATTTCTGGATCCAAAATTTAATGATTTTTTTCGATTCCCTCCCTCCCGCTGAGGCAGAGAGGAGGTATATTGCTGACATTTTTATGTTCAAGTAAGTAAATTTTATTTTGAGAAATTTGTGCTGTCACTTAAAGTTATTGGAGTCATTTTTGTTAGTTGTAAAATTCAATTCAGTAAACATCAAATGCCCACTTTGTGCTAGTTGGGGAAACAAATATAAGAAGACAGTCATTACCCTCAAGTTGCTTACAATCTGATGGGGGAGGGGAACCACATAAAAGGGAGCTTGGGGGTGTGGGGATGGTGAGATGAACTGAGACATTACCAGGTGGTACCTTGTTCTTTTGAGTTGAAACCAAACATTTGAGATGAGAAGTGGGAGTGAGCTAGAAGTTCAATTTCAGCCCTCACAAAGGAAGGCTTTGGGAAGAATTTAATTCTCTATTCTTCAACCCTCCTCAAGAGAGAGAAGAGGTTATGAGAAGGTGCCTGAATATCCCCGACTGAATTAGCAACCTTCAACTTGTTCTGGGAGGGGCGTCTAGGTTTGGTATTCTTGCTTTGAGATATGTAAACGATAGGGAAAAATTGTTAAAATATCCAAAATAATATCAGGAAAGATGGTGCATTTGATAGAGCCCAAGTTTTTTTTTTTTTTTTTTCACATTTTTGTCTCTTTAAAAAATTATGAGCATTTATTGAAAGCCCACGTTTGTTTTATTTAAGTTCATTTGAGCTAATTTTAAAAATTAAGAACTTATTTCATTTGTATATTTCCCATATAGGGAAAAAAAACCTAAGTAAAACAACTTTTAATAAACATGTGTAGTAAGTAAAACAAAACCCTAAATTGGGCCTTCTCTCTCTGTGTATATGGGTGCTTATACATGTATGTGTGTGTGTGTGTATGTATGTATGTGTGTGTGTATATATATATATATATGTATATATATAAACATATACATATATATACTATGAAACTATAAACATTTACAGAAGGATAATGTGGAGAAAAGAGGGTAAAAAATGGAGATTTCTAGTTATCAATTTAATTGAAATACTCAATTTTGTGACTCTCCTAGAGGTAGTGCTTGATCTGACCTTAAAAAATATTTTAGGTGATAATTCTTTATTCATAGACATGTCATTCTATTTTGATTACAATAAGAATTGTTAACATATAGTTATCCCTTTAATATATTTATGTATGTACACACATCTCTGTGTACATGTGTATATGTTTACATGTTAGCACACATATATAAAATCTCATTTGATTCTTACAATAATTTGTAAGGCAGGTGATATTGTTAATATTTTATGGATAAGGAACTGAAGCCCAGAGAATTGAATGTGACTTGTCCTGCTTCACATTGCTGTTTAATTTTATTATATTTATTAGGATTCTATTGTTATCTCAGAGGTACAGAATTCTTATTGTAATCTGTTTTTCTGAAACTATTACACACACGAAATCATAAATTCTTTCAATACTAAAGAATAAGTAGGGTTATCAATATATATTTTATAGTTATCATAGGGTAAAATTTATGAAAGCAAAGAAAAGCCTTCTCTTTCTAAACTTCATGTCTCTTATAAAATAAAGCTCTGCATACATTATGCCTCTGATACATGTTTGTGAAATTGAACTGAACTAATCGCCTCTTATAAGATTTATCAGAAATCATCAGAGAGAGAGAGAAAAAGAGAGAGAGAGAGAGAGAGAGAGCTTTCATTCATTCATTTATTTATTTGAGAGAGTTACATGTAACTCCCTCTGCCCCCAGTTACATGTAAAAACATTTTTTTGGGGGGAGGCTGTTATACATGTACATTCATATATATATGTTAACATATTTCCTTATAAATCATGTTGGGAGAGAGGAAAAAAACAGAAGAAAAAGAAGAAAAGAAGTAAACACAACATGTGTTGATTGACAGTCTCCATTGTTCTCTTTCTGTATATGAATGGGTTTTCCATCCAAAGTTTGTTGGGATTGTCTTGGATCACTGAACCCACTGAGAAGAACCAACTCTATCATAATTGGTCAACGCATACTCTTGCTGCTGCTATGTACAATGTTCTCCTGGTTTTGTTTGCTTTATTAGCATCATTTCCTGTAAATCTTTTCAGGCCTTTCTAAAATCAGCCTATTCATCATTTTTTAATAGAATAATAATATTCCATTACTTTCATATACCTTAACTTATTCAGCCATTCTCTAACAGATGGACATGAATTCATTTTCCAGTTCTTCAAAAAGAGCTGCTACAAACATTTTTGCACTTGGGGTCCTTTTCCTTTTTTTGATCTCTTTGGGATACAGACCCATTAGTGGCATTTGGGGTCAAAGGGCATGCATAGTTTTATAGCCTTTTGGGCATAGTTCCAAATTGCTTTTTACAATGGTTGGATCATTTCAGAATTCCACCACTTCCCATTATTTTTTTCTGTCATCTTAGCCAATCCAAGAGGTGTGGGGTAGTGCCTCAGAGTTGTTTTAATTTGCATTTCTCTAATCAGTAGTGATTAGAGCATTTTTTCATATGACTATAGATGACTTTAATTTCTTCATCTGAACATTGTTCATATCCTTTGACTATTTATCAATTGGGGAATGACTTGTTTTCTAATAAATTTGACTCAGTTCAGAAACACTGGCTGTAAAAAATTTCCCAGCTTTCTGTTTGCCTTCTAATCTTGACTGCTTTAGTTTTGTTTGTGCAAAAATTTTTTTATTTAATGTAATCAAAGTTGTCCATTTGTATTTCATAATGTTTTCTAGTTCTTCTTTGGCCATAAATTCCTTCCTTTCCCCAAGATCTGATAGGTAAACTATCCTTTGCTCTCCTAATTTGCTTATAGTATTACCTTTTACATATAAGTTATATATTTGTTTTGACCATATTTTGGTATGGGGTGAGATGTAGATTTATGCCAAATTTCTGACATTATTTTCCTGTTTTCCCAGCAATTTTTGTGAAATAATAAGTACTTATCCCAGAAGCTGGAGTCTTGGGGTTTATTGAATACTAAGCTACTATAGGCATTGGCTATTGTGTCATATGTATCTAACATATTCCATTGATCTACCACTTTATTTCTTAGGCAGTACCATATGGTTTTGATGACGAATGCTTCTTATTGTTAACCTTTTGTTCTTTCAGATCAATTTTGTTATTATTTTTCTAGCTTTATATAAAACTTTTTTGGCAGTTTGGTGTGGGATTGAGAATTTTTACTTAAGCAACACCAACCTCAATTCTGGAGCTCTAATAGAGACAGCATGGAATAGTGATTTTAATGCTAGATTTGGAAATCAGCAGCATTTGAGTTAAGTTATGTACTCTGACACTTAACTAGCCCTGTGACTCTTGAAAAGTGATATTCATGCATTTCTATGGCCAAGGCTCATCTTCATGGGCTCTATATTCAGCTTGGTGTTAGGTCTGTCATAATTTGCATTCTGTTGGCTTGACATTTAGGAGGCCAGAATCATCTTTGTGTCACATTGTGATATCGGAATAGGATTTCACAGAATGATACAGATAAACTAATAAATAGTGCAGTATAAATTCACAACAAAGGTACACAAAGGTTTATAAAGGAGTTAGTCTGGAAATGAGTTGCATTTGAGTTGAATTGTTAGAATGGACGTGGAGGAAGGGATTTCCAAGAATCAGAAACATTGGCATGGATTTGGGAAAATGCATTATGTATAGGGGTGAGTAGTTAATATCACCTTGCATTCTATCGAATTTAGGGTGCATGAAGAGCTGTCAAGTTGGATGGAATTAGTATGCACAAGATCAGAAAAAGTAGTTTGTGAAGAATTAAATAAAAAGCCACAGAGTTTAAACTTCGGTGGGAAACATTCTTTTTATTTTATTTATTTAATAACTTTTTATTGATAGGACCCTTGCCAGGGTAATTTTTTTACAGCATTATCCCTTGCACTCACTTCTGTTCTGATTTTTCCCCTCCCTCCCTCCACCCCCTCCCCCAGATGGCAAGCAGTCCTTTACATGTTGAATAGGTTACAGTATATCCTAGATACAATATATGTGTGCAGAACCGAATAGTTTTCTTGTTGCACAGGGAGAATTGGATTCAGAAGGTATAAATAACCCGGGAAGAAAAACAAAAATGCAAGCAGTTTATATTCATTTCCCAGTGTTCTTTCTTTGGGTGTAGCTGCTTCTGTCCATCCTTGTTCAATTGAAACTGAATTAGCTCTCTTTATCGAAGAGATCCACTTCCATCAGAATACATCCTCAAACAGTATCGTTGTTGAGGTATATAATGATCTCTTGGTTCTGCTCATTTCACTTAGCATCAGTTCATGTAGTCTCACCAGTCCTCTCTGTATTCATCCTGCTGGTTATTCCTTACAGAACAATAATATTCCATAATGTTCATATACCACAATTTACTCAACTATTCTTCAATTGATGGGCATCCATTCATTTTCCAGCTTCTAGCCATCACAAACAGGGCTGCCACAAACATTTTGGCACATACAGGTCCCTTTCCCTTCTTTAGTATCTCTTTGGGGTATAAGCCCAGTAGTAGCACTGCTGGATCAAAGGGTATGCACAGTTTGATAACTTTTTGAGCATAGTTCCAAATTGCTCTCCAGAATGGTTGGATCTGTTCACAATTCCACCAACAATGTATCAGTGTCCCTGTTTTCCTACATCCCCTCCAACATTCCACATTATCTTTCCCTGTCATTCTAGCCAATCTGAGAGGTGTGTAGTGGTATCTCAGCATTGTCTTAATTTGCATTTCTCTGATTAATAATGATTTGGAGCATATTTTCATATGTCTATAAATAGTTTCAATTTCTTCATCTGAGAATTGTCTGTTCATATCCTTTGACCATTTATCAATTGGAGAATGGTTTGATTTCTTATAAATTAGTCAATTCTCTATATATTTTGGAAATGAGACCTTTATCAGAATCTTTGATTGTAAAAATGTTTTCCCAGTTTATTGGGAAACATTCTTTTTAGAGTTTTGAATAAGAGTGACAGAACCATACAGCTGCAGAGTAAAGATCAGTGATATAGAGGAGTGAAAAAATGTGTTTGAGGGAGGGAATAAAAAGACATAATTGGCAGGACTAATTGGAAGGTTATTGCTATAGTCCAAATGGGTGGCAGTGGAAAACAAAGATACCACAAATTGAAAAGAGGTAGAAATGATAGCAATTGATTTCTGAACTAAGAAATTGGAGAGACAGGAAAATAAAAATTAAGTTCCTGCATCAGGCTGCTTTTCTATATTCCTGTCCCACCATAAATCTTTTTTTTAGAAGGCATTTTGGCATAGTAGAGAGAACACTGGCTTCTGAATCACAAAGCCTTAAACTCCAAGCCTTTGACATTAACTTTGTGTATACCCTATGTAAGTCCTTTAGCCACTTAGGGTTCCAGGCAGCCTTCGAAGACTAAATTATAAATTACAGAACATTTGCCAGCTTGTATTGGTTGAAGGAGCCCTTCATTTAATTGATGAAATCACAGATCATATGTAAGAAAAGAAAAAAAAAATCTAAGAAAGTCTACTGGTTTCTTGGCATACAAAACCAAAAGCAAAACAGCTCCTGACTTCAATGGGCTTACAGTTTCCCTGGCATGTACACAAAAATACAAAGTATAAGCCAAGTTAATAAAATGTAATTTTAAGAGGGAGAGAATAATAAAAATTTGTGTAATGCCTATTGTACTTTTAAGTTTGCAAAAGATTACACATATCTTAGTATCTCGTTTGATCTATTCAACAACCTTATGAGATGGGCTCTATTATAATCTCCATTTTATAAATGTGGAAACTGATGATGGTAGGTTGAGGGACTTGCTCAGGATCAAAGAGTGAGTAAAAAGCAAGAGGCAGAATTTGAACTTGGTCTTTCTAACTTCAAGTTAGTACTCTTTCCAGGGTGCTACATAAAAGAGTGGCATCAAGAAAAGCCTTTTGTGGGAGGATTTGGGTTTTGAACGAAGCCAGGAATGTTACATGACAGGTGGGAAGAAGTACATTCCAGACATGTGAAATCACTAGTGCACAGAAAGGGGAGCTGGATGAAATACTTAGCAGGCCAGTGGGAAGGAGAAAAAAAAGGAAACTCCATCACAAAGAGAACACTGAGGTTTTGAATACATAAACTTTTTAAATTTTGAAGCAATATGTAAATGTTATTGTTATGTGAGATTGGGTGAGAGACGATGCCAATTACTGGGAATTGTGAAGTAAAGTAAGGACTAGCAGAAGGAACAGATTTGGCAGGGGAGTTTTTTTAAGACATGGTTTTGAGAAGCTGTTAGAGATGTGAATCTTGGGCTCATGAGAGATCAGAGCTAGGGAAGATTGAGGAATCTTTTGCATACTGGTGCTAGTCAAAATTATTACAGTAAATGAAATTAAAAGAGAGTACAATATAGAGAAAGAATGAAGCTGAGGACAAAATTGGGAAACATCTTATAAAGGCTCAAGAACATGAAAAGCAAGAGGAAGTTAGAAAGGTAGAAGAAAAATAAAAAATATACCTGAAATAGGAGTTATTTGGGGGGTTCTTTTCTGAAGAGAGATGAAGGAATGATCAGAGTATTTATGACCTTTTTTGAGAGCAAGTACAGAAGAGTTTTGGATGACACAAGCTAGCTATGCAAAAATTTAAAAAATTGTAATGTAACAACCTTGCTATTGGGCATAAGACAGTTCTTTAAAAGATTGTTATTATGGAGACAAGAGAAATAAGGAGAGAGGCAGAATGTCCTAGGAGAAACTCTTTTTAGGATTAGGAGGGTGACCTAAACAAATTTGTAGGTGAGATAAGCAGCCAGGGAGATTTTGGAAGATTTTTGTGATGGTGGCTAATGACACATGGATAATGTTAAATCATAGAGCGTTATGATTGGGTATGGAAATAGGTAAAGCCAGATTAGGATGATGGACTAGGAAAATAGGGAGGGGCTAAAAAATTGGTTATCTGATTTTGTCACACCTCCTGGAATAAGGAGAGATTGTGGCAAGTAAACTGTTACCATAAAAACACCCTGACAAGGAAGTTCTTGGACATTCCTTCATTTTGCTGATGCCTTTCTCTCACCATGGTATGTTCCATTTTACTTTTTACTATCTTTAGAATGCTTTTTTGTACTTATTTTTTTTGCGCAGTTGACTTGCTATTTTTAGTGAATTTTGGCTTGACTAGGTATGCCTTCTGGATTACTTTTTCTCTGAAACCTTTTCTCCTGCCTATATCTCCATTTTTCTCTGATGTTTTTAGGATTTAGGGTTATTATAAATTGATTTGAAATGTAACCTATACAAAAACTTCTATTTCACCTAACATTTTGTAGCTGAGCTACTGCTTATCTGTAGGCCCTCATGTGGGCACCCCCAGAAAATGATACTGCAGTGCTTGTTTGAATAGATATCTTTTTAAAGCATACTTAGTTCTGTGAAGATTTTTTAGCCTTGAAGAAAGTATACTTAGTAACCTTTAAGAACAGGCAGAATCAATTTTGTGACATATAGTAGGCACTTAATATTTTGAAACATTAGTTATAATAATAATAACATAATTATTATGAAGTTTAATATTTTGGAGCACACTGCTGCTCATAAGAAAGGAATTTGTAACAGAGAAAGTTATTTTGCCAGCACCTGCTACTTCTAATATTATTTTCTGTCTGCTTCCAATTTAATCTCTCTAGATTTAGACCACTGCTTTATACTCTATATTTGTTAATTGAATTGTTGATTATTAATTGTTACCAGTAACTCTTCCTAGAAATTGGAAGATAGGCGATAGACTCATTTTCTTTTCATTCAGATATTGAACCTCTTTGGTCTAAGATCTCTTTTAGCTCTTGAGATTTTGAGATCTATAAAAAGCGATAATAATACTTGCACCAATCTATTGTGAGGAAAATACTGTGCAGTCTTTCAATACTATATAAATATGAGCTTGCTGTCATTATTGCCATTGATCATTAAGATTACAGGCTATACTAAACTTCTTTCCTGTGTTTTGTTGATTTTTGTTAGTGGATTCACATCAACCCTGAATTGTATCAATTTAATCTTTGCCTTTTCTTACAAATTTTGGACGAGCAAAAGAATGTATTATTGAGATCCTGATGTGGGGAACCAATGGACAGTGTTCATTTTTTGGAATTGGTAATGGTCTTTTGCCAATTATAATACCATTAAGCCTTAGCGTTAAGCTTTGAAAGTCAGATTTCATCCCATAACAGTGCTGATTTTACAGTGAGGCAGAGAAAAGAGGAGTGGGGCTGCTGCTCAAAGGAAAGGAATTTGTGCTAGAGAAAGTTATTTCATTAGCACCTGCTACTTCCAATATTATTTTCTGTCTGACTCCAACTTAATCTCCCTGGATTCAGACCACTTCTTTATATTCTATTTTGAGTATCACCTATGAAATTTTATTCTGTTCCAACTGAACTTTGATTTAACCTGGTCTAATCTCTGGTTTAATCTCTAGAATCGTGTGTGTGTGTGTGTGTGTGTGTGTGTGTGTGTGTGTGTGTGTGTATAGAGTCACTAAACATTTTTTAAGTTTATTAAGCACTTACTATATGCCAGCGCTTAATACAATGCAGTATTAAGCACTGGAAACACATAAAAAGACAGAAATAGTCCCCCTACCCTCAAGGAACTCATATTCAAATGGGAGAGATAACATGTAAACAACTAAACAATTACATACCAGATAGTAATCTTCCTTTAAAAGCTGGTAATATGTATTTTATCGCAGTATGGTAAAGTGGAAAGAGCACTACATTTATAATTAGTAATCTGGGTGAAATGTTGATTCCATCATTTCCTATCTCTATGACCTTGGAAAAATCACTTAACCTAGACTTCTGTCTGTTTTCTAAACTATAGAATGAGGGAATTGGACTCTGTGTTTTCTAAGGTACTTTCTAGCTCTGACACAATACAGGTTTTAAGAGAGCAAGTTATTGGTAGAAATAGTAGGAGGTTTCGGTCAGAGTAGAATATTTCAAGGTATTGAAAGTGATGTATTTTTGTGACATGATGAGTCTGAAGGGCAGTTGAGGTGGCTGTAATTAGAGACCTAAGTTCAGATCTGGTCTCAGATACTTATTAGCTGTTGACTCAGGGCAGTAACCTCCTACCTCAGTTTCCTCAGTGATAAAGATAATAAAAGAACTTACTTCTCAGAGTTGTTGTGAGGATCAATTGAGATGGCATTGTGGATAGAGAACTAGGAAGACTCATCTTCACAAATTCATAAATGTTTAGCTGTAGGACTCTGGACAAGTTATTTTTAATCCTGTTTGTGTTGGTTTCTTCATCTGTAAAATGATCTGGAGAAGGAGATGGCAAACTACCCCTCTATAGTCTTGGCAAGAAAACCCCCCAAAAGGGCTACAAAGATTGTTAGACACGACTGAAATGACTAAGCAGCAACAACAATAACAATAACAATGTACCTCAGTGACTGACACATAATAGGTGCTATATGAGAGTTTATTCCTTTCCTTTTTCTTCCCCTATTCATACAGCTTTGTAGTTAAGTGATAGTGGGAAAGAGATCACTGGAATTAAGAAGGCAAATGAATGTTAACTAGAATGTTGACAGAATGAATATTATGAAGAATATTGAAGTCCCAGAGAAGATTGGAAGAGAATGTTCCAAATCACTTAGTAATGTCATTGAAGAATTTGAGAATGTTAAACTGAAAACAGATAAATAAGAGTAATAAGGATGAAGATAGAGTATATAAATAGCTTTCATGAACTTCAAAATAGGGAATGTTATATTGAAGAATAGGAGTAGAAGAATAAAAAGGGGAGGATAGACAAGAATCAAGGACTCTACCAGCATTTCTTTATAGCCCAGAAATTCTGGGGGGATTAGGAGTATGACCTGAGGTAGAGAAGGTTGTAGAATTTTAGGGAAAAATTCACATTAGTGAGGAGGTAGAAAATGTTGAAAAAATTTGAGACTATATTGGGCCTTTGAAAATAGAGCAGTATTCCACAGGACATAATAGATTGAATTAGGAGAATTAGGGGGGAGGATGGAGAGGGCCAGAAGATTACATAATCATTCTAGATAAGGTAAAAGCTTCTCTTTTATAGCCTGGCATCCCAGAGATAAAACCAGGGTTGATCAAAATGGGAGAATAAATATTTTGATGTAGATTTGCATGGAATTTTAGTAGTTGAGAAGAAATTTGTGTGATTGGCAAGAATTAGACAGTAGAATAACTTGAAGAATATACAGTTTCTTAATTTATAAATGGAATTTGTAATACTGGTTTATGGTTTGGTCTAAGTGTTTATGAATAGGATTTTAGCCATACATGTTCTTTTTCTCACAATGCTGGTCCTGGAACATCCTGGTTCTTACAAACATCATGAAAAGAATGTTGCTCTATCCTATGCATTTTGTAATCCAGTGTTATAACTGGCTTGCTTGCTTTTCCTCATACGAAACATTCCATCTCTACTCTCCAGGCGTTTGGATTGACTGTCTCTGTGCCTGGTATGCTTTTTCCTTATTCACTTCTGTCTCTTGGCATCCATGGCTTCTGAAAGAAGCCTCATTTTATAGTTTAGAAAACAGAGATCCAGGTTAAGTCATTTTTCCCAAGATCATAGAGGTAGAAGTGGCAAAAACAACCTTTGACCCAGTTTACTAACTATAAATGTAGCGCTCTTTCCACTTTACCATACCAGTGATAAAATAAATATTGCCAGCTTTTAAAGGAAGATTGCTATCTGGCATGTAAACAGTTGTTTGCATGGTAAAAATTCTGTGTTCTAGAAGAGGCCTTCCTGTTATTTCCAGCCAGTTCAGCCTTTCTAAAGTTAATATTCCTTTTACTTTGGATTTATTGGATATATGCCTCTTTATCTACATGATGATGTCATCACCATTAACAAGTAATCTATGTGAATAGTGATTATTTTTGTTTTTGTACCTCCATGTCAGTACACACAATGCCCAGCACATAGTAAGCACTTAATAGATACTTGTAGCTTGATTCTAACTTTTCTATTTATATATGAGAAAAGTTTTCTGTTTAGCATTTTTGGAAAATTTAGAGCTATGTGGCAAAGCTTCTAAAACTGTGGGTCATGACTCTACATGAGGTCTTGTAACTGAATGTGAAATTGTAAGTTATTATTAGTAAATATTTAATTTGTATACCTTTTTATATACTTATATACTTGGGGTAACAGAAAAGTTTCTTGGGTAAAAGGGGGTCGAAAATGGAAAAAGTTTAAGAAACCCTGATATATAGTATATTTCTGACTTGTATTATTTATATTAGCAGTATTGCTTAAAACTACATTTTCCATAATAGTGCTAAGGTTTTGAGGTTTTTTTTTTTTATTTGTTTGGTTTTTGCTGTGCTAACAATTCGTTTTGTGAATAAAGTGGGAGAGATTGCAAGATTTTAAAATTATATACATGATATAAAAAGTGTCACACAGATATTGTAAAAGGCGAAAGATTTATGTGATCTGAAGAGAAACCAGAGTATTACACGCAGATATTGTGAAAAACTGTGGTGGTGATATTTATTTCTTTCCTTTTTGTTCTCTGCCTAAAAAAAAAATATATGCATTTTCTTCATTTCAAGGTCAATCATTGTTAAATACAGTAACCTTTTTTCTTTTCATGTCTTTTTGTGCCATTGAAATTTATTAAGTACCGCATTCTTAAAAAAGTTTTACTAAAAATTATTGGTTGAACATCAGTACAACTAGTTAAACTTGCTTGATTTGTGTTATATCAGCTTAGTGTTAAAAGACTTAGAGGACAGCTTTCTGAATGTTACATGATCCTTCATTGGTGAATTTTTCAGAATACAATTATTCTTCTGATAAGAAGAAAATGTGAATAGGAATGATCTTTATTGTTGGGTGAGGGGATTCACATTGATGAAATCATAGATAGTATTCTTTGAAATAACATTAAAGAGATGATTTTTTTTGAGGCTTTTATTAAAGGGGTTATGTGTTAGTTGGAATCAGAGCTGGATCCAAATATGACCTAATTGACAACTTTTTATTGTTATTGTGCTTTCTATTTGATGCTACTAAGGATTTCTCCTTGATTCTGTGCTATTCAGCATTTTTCTTAGTGACTTGTTTGAAAGCATTGTTAAATGCTTGTTAAATTTTCAAGGATATATAACTGGTAGGAATTGTTGAATAACCAAATCAAGATTTTATAAAATGTTGGCCTTTTTGAACAATGGAGTAAATCTAATGAAATACAATTTAATAAAGATAAATATCTGCAACTGAGTTCTCCAAATGACTTTCACAAGTATAAGTGAGGAAAATATGGATAGGCAGCAGTTCTGGGTAAAGATTAATAATATATCATAAAACTTATAGAAAAAAGAAACTAATAAAGGATAAGATAAAAATAAATAATATTTGATCCTAGATGCAAAAGAGTCCAGATATCTCCCTATTTACCACCATTGGTGATTAGTATTTCTAGACCACTACTTCAGAAAAGCTCGACCTACTATATTCCAACTCATTTACCCTTCAGAACAACTTCAACAGTCTTTCCATCCTATAGAAATTGTGCTATGGGGCAATAGCTGTCTGAATTGCGGGTTGCTATTCTCAGATTGGATTTCAGAAAAGACCCAGGCATCAGACCTCACAAAATGCTTTCTTTTTCCTATGATTTTCTGCTAATGGTGAAAGGACAGAATAAAATAAAGTTTTACTGGTTTTGAGACCAAAAAAAAAAGGGGGGGGGGAGGGAGAGAATTATTAAGACAGTTGTATGAAGAATAAAGTAGAGAAGGAAGAATAAACTTAAGAGAGTAAGTAGAGAGAAGAAAGAGTTTTGAAAGTAGCATGTAGAATTATCTAACTTTTTAAAAAAGCTACCAAAGATTCATGATTTACTATAAAATCCTTTTTTTGTGTGTTCTCTTGTGTGCATAGATAAATTAAGCTTATTTTTTTTGACAAAAAAAATTATTTAAATTATTTAATTTAATTAAATAATTTAATTATTTAAAAAAGTCACAGGAACAATTTGATGAGTAAAGCCATAGAAGGGTAGAAAGTCTCATATTCTAATCCTCATCAATATGTATTTCTCATCAATAAATACACAATAAAACCTTATTCCTTTATACTAAAAGGTTTTTCTTAATAAATTTCCACAATTCAATGAAAAATTATTTTGACACTTTGAAGAATACAAAGAGGAAGTAGCTGCCACAAGAGACCTTGTTCAAACACTGATTCTGTTATTTGAATCTAAATTAATTGATCTTTTAAAATATGTGCCAAAGAATAAAATTGAGAAAACTAAAACTAGAAGAATGGATAAAGGAAGAAAGTTACTTCATTCTATTTTAAACAATAAACTGACAACCTGTATCATTTTAGAAATTCCAGTTTTGAGACCAGTCAATGAGAAATATAAGAATTATAACTGGCTTTGTAAATATCCTAATATTCTAGTTATCCTTATATAAATAATAAATACGGCTGCCATTAATGGAAAATTAATTATTCTGCCAAAATGTAGTCTTAATAATCAAAGAGATTATTGGAAGCCAAGATAGGCAAAATGTAGGAACCTTTCTAGAAGTAAGTTCCAAAAAACCTCAGATAACTCAGAGGATTTAATAGTAGCCCAGTAATATAGAAAACAAAAGTGGGGGGGGGAGTAGGGAGAGGAGGGAAGGCTGAGTAATATCAATTTCAAATCACAAAATCTTAAGAGTTGGAAGATACATCAATAAAGGTAATCTAGCCAAACCCAAATATAAACACAGAAATCATGCCAAATAAGTAGCTGACTTAAAGAGTTTTCTATGAGCCAAGTAGGGTCCCTCCATGAGATACTTCCTCCCTTGATTGAAAACTAAGAAAAAGAAAGAAAGAAAAAGCCCCAAGTAAGTATAGTCAAACAAAGCAAATCTCTAAATGTACACAAATGTTTGGCCATGCTCAAAAGTATATTTCTGCACATTATGTCCATTACCTTTTTCTTTAGTGAGTAAAATGTTTCATCATAGGTGTGATTGGTGGTTGCATTGATTGGAGTTCTCAAGCCTTTTACTATTTTTGTCTTTTTTTTTTTTTTTTTTTTTTAATGGAGTTGCTGTTCTTTTAAATTGTTTGTCTGGTTCTGCTTACTTGACTGCAGGTCATCTCACACTATTAGTATTTTCTAAAATTGTCTTTTTCTTTATTTCTTACAGAACAGTTCTATTATATTTATATACCACAATTTGTTTAGCTATTCTAAGGTGCTTCCTTAGATTTTAATATTCTCTCTACTCACCCCTACCCCATTTTGGTTCATCTCATGTCCATTCCCATCATTCCTTCCCTAATGTTTCTTTATTTTTTGTATACTTTTCTTATGTACCCCAGTTGTGAGGAATGGTGAGTTCCACCTTCTTCCTCCTTTCTGTATACGTTTATGTTTCTTTTATTCTTTATCTTTCTTATCATAGAACCCTCTGAACAGTACCTCTTTTTCTTTTTTTAATAAACTTTGAAGACATTTAGTTCTGAAAAGACACTAATTTCTTCTCTCATCAGGATGGTGACAGTATGTTATCATGTGGTCTCTTCCTAATGTTCAAATTTACCTTTTTAGGTTTCTCTTGACTAATGTTTGCTCTAATATATCTTGCTTTTTTGTGGGGTCATTGATTTCTATGTGGGCTATTCTGATTCTCAAGAAATCACTTCTTGGCTAAGATTTTTTTTTTTTTTTGTAAGTACATTCACTCAATTCCTTCCTCAAGAGTTTTTATTTCATCATATTAATGTCTTTTTTCTTTTGATATGTGGTTCTCATGGAAAATCCTTCTTTTTTTTCTCTAATTCCACTTAAAGTTACAATGTAAGGTGTCATACTCCTTGCTTTCATTCACTCTATATCAAGCTGGTAACTGAAACTTGGTATTTTGCTTTTTTTTTTTTTTTTTAATCATCTCTCTGTCAGTTTTTGTTCAGTTCATACAATCATCATTTTAGTTCAGTTGTTTGATCATTTCTTGCCTAGACTATTGCAATAGCCTCCTTATTGGTCTCCCTCTCGCAGTTTTCTTCCTTCTCTACTTTATTCTTCATACAACTGTCTTAATAATTCTCTCCCTCCCCCCCCCTTTTTTTTTTGGTCTCAAAACCAGTAAAACTTTATTTTATTCTGTCCTTTCACCATTAGCAGAAAATCATAGGAAAAAGAAAGCATTTTGTGTTTATAAAGATGAATGCAGTCTTGATCATAATTTGAAAATAGGATGGGGAAAACATGGAAAATGGGGTATACCTGCTGTATGGGGGGATAGTACTTAGGGGAGGAAGAACTATTATTTGATATTATAAATCAGAGAGATAGTTAGTGAAACTCAAGGGCAGTAGCTTGACATATACCCCACTTAGGAACAATGGCACAATTAATTTGATCATGGTCTTATTTCCAGAACTAGAAGAGTAGGAAATAAGAGAAAAGAGTAATTTTCGGGAACAAAAAGAGAGAAATGTCTAGGGAAGTGAGGTCTGATGCCTGGGTCTTTTCTGAAATCCAATCTGAGAATAGCAACCCGCAATTCAGACAGCTATTGCCCCATAGCACAATTTCTATAGGATGGAAAGACTGTTGAAGTTGTTCTGAAGGGTAAATGAGTTGGAATATAGTAGGTCGAGCTTTTCTGAAGTAGTGGTCTAGAAATACTAATCACCAATGGTGGTAAATAGGGAGATATCTGGACTCTTTTGCATCTAGGATCACATATTATTTATTTTTATCTTATCCTTTATTTGTTTCTTTTTTCTATAAGTTTTATGATATATTATTAATCTAGTGGTGCATTCATGTAGTTTATAAATAAATATATACATTGGGGTTATGTGTTAAACTTTTTTTTTTAACGATGGTATATGTGACCAAAAATATTTATGAATTTCAGATCTGGGCCCTCTTTGTTCTTCACTTTCTCTTTTAGCGATCTTGCCACTTCCCAGTGACTTCAGTTATCTCTGTTCATTTAGATGACTCATAAATCCAACCCTGAGCTCCAATCCCACATCACCAGCTGCTGTTAAACACTTCTAAGTGGATATCCCTATGGCATTTCAAATTCAGTTCTTCCTTCCGCACCCTTCTCTCCCCAAATCCAAATACACTCTAAATTTCATTCCTTCCATTCCTTCCATTCACTACTACCTCTTTCCTTCTAGACATTTAAGTTTATAACTTTGGATTTATCATTGTTAATTCTTCCCCTCATTTCTTATATTTAGTCAGTTGTAGAATATTCTACTTTCACATCATTCCTTTCATATATCCCATTGTCTACACTTAAAATGCTACCATCATAAGTCATTTTTTGTCATTTTTCCTGGACTAGTGCTATACCTTCTTTATTGGCCTTCTATCTCCCATGTTCCACCTGCCCCTCTCTTCCTTATCTATCCTTCACACAGTTGCCAAAATCTTCTGCAACTACAGGTCTGACCACATCATTTTTCTGTTTAAGAAATTTTCATCTATAGGATGAAATGTAAGTTCCTTAGCTTATCATTTAAAACTCTTCTCAATCTGTCTTCAGTTTAACCTTTCCCCTTTATGTTCAATTACTGTATCACATATTCTGCAAGCTTGCCAAATTGAATTATGTAACTATTTTCCAAATTTGGTAATCTATAGCTTTCCTCTGTGCTTTTGAACAGGTACTCTCCCCTGCCTGGAATACTCTCTTCTTTTACCATCTATTTTTTTTTTTTCAAGTATCATCTCATATTGCCATTATTTATCAATCATTTCTTGAATTGTCCTTCAGTTGTTGAGAGGGCTATTTAAGTTATTAATACAAGTTATGTATATACTCATACCTGCTTATATGCACTTAAAAGGAGAAATATAGGGGAACAGAATGAAACTTCTAGGTCTGATGACTTTGCTTCCTATTTCCAGCACTTGGCCTGTAATAGGGACTTAATTAAAATGGTTATTGGATTGCTTGGTTTTGAGACTGGGTTAGAAGGCATATTTGTGAATCTCAGCCTTAAAACATTGCTCTTAGAGCAATAGTTCACAATCCTAGTCAAATAATAGCCTCAAGAAATGTCATGAAATTCTCTGTCTCTGTTTCTCCCTCATTCTCCTTGACCCCTCTCCCCCCACGTACAAAATATAGGATATAGAATACATACAAAATAGGATGTAGAATATCTTTGATTCATTGGTAGAAAGAATTTCTGGAAGAGGAACTGCTTCTATCAATTTAAAAGTCAGTAGTTCTTTCTCTACTACACCACGCTGTTTCTCATTTGTGTATATTCTACTGGGTTTTTCATTTCATCCTCAGACTCAGTAAAAGAAACCTAGTAAATGAAATGACAAAGACATATATACATATACATATACATATATATGTTGTATTGTGTTGATACAGTATGTTGTATTGTGTTGTATACATAGATACATTTTAGTACAGGGAGAGAGTATGAGGGGGAATCAGAGCTATTCTTGATTGGCATGATACTGAAGAAGTTCGAAATCATAGCCTTAGATCCAGGGTTGTAGATTGTCGGACTATCCCTTAAGTTATCTGTGAAGTGGCTTAGCTACCACTGAGTCTGGGCTCTTGCTGCTAAGATAGAACTGGGTTTGAGATTTTGAGTCTTTTTAGGGAGTCTTTATTATCTTCCCCAAAAGGGCAAATCTCTCTTCTCTTCTGTCATCTCTTGTCTTTAAGGGTTATAGTTCATATAGTTATGACACTTATACTTGCTTAATAAATAACAAAGTGTTCAGAAGTCCTTCAGAGATTATAGAATAAAGAAAGATGATTGGTTGTTAGCCTTTTCCCATTTCCTTTTTAAGAGAATTTAATGCCTATGTGAAAGGATCTTCTTAATAGTTGTATCAGAGACTAGTTGCATGGTTATGGGTTCTGAATGATCACATTCCTGACTATTTCTCTTGCTGACTTTGAGGATGGACTAGAACTCTATATTGGTTCTTTCTTTTGTTATTTTGACAGTGAGTTAATTTTACAAAACTGTAGTGCCTAGATTCTTGGAAACTTGTGTTTATTAGACTGACACTCCCTTCCTCTTCTCTACTTGTGTATATGTATTTTAATGGCTGTCCTTATTGACATTCTGATTCTTCATTAATAGTTTGCCTTTACTTAGTTATTAGTGATATTTGTTAATTTGATGAAGAAGGTTAGAAGAAAAATCCTGATATTTGAATTTGTGATTTGCTATGTTTTCATACTTTTTTTCCTTTTCAAATTTCAGATCAACTTGAGCGAGTCTTCTTACGACTTGGTCATGCTGAAACAGATGAGCAGTTACAGAATATTATCTCTAAATTCCTTCCTCCTGTTTTGCTCAAACTGTCTAGTACACAAGAAGGAGTACGCAAAAAAGTAAGTATGCTGTACCTGTTGCTGGAATTAAGTACTTGATTAAATTGATATGTTTTGTAAGATTAGAGGTTCTATAATTATTCTGTATGCTCTTGTTTAACCTTCACTTCTTTAGCAGGTATTTATTAAGAATCTGCTGCAAGTTTAAATTGTTGCCTTCTTAAATACCCATACTTGGTAGTCATGTCAACACTACTACATACAAAGTTAGTTTATTCTGGGAATGATTCTCCTTATCTAGAATTGTATTCCTGTTTCTTCAAAAAACTGAGACAAAATTTGCTTAATTAGTCTCTTTCAATCCATGATAGTGAGTTAAAGCTGACCTCTTTATGTAACCTGGCCATTAGATATATTTTAAAGCTTGAGATCATTTGAATTAGCATTTTGACAGTAAGTAGTGGCTGTATTTTACTTGTAAAGCAGGATGTTCTCTTATACAGTGTTAGATATGGGAAGTTATATTAAGGAATCATAGACTCTTGAATTAAGGCCAGATCACTTAATTTTAAAAAAATCTTTTAAATGTATAGTCTTTGCCTCCCAAGGATTAATGCTTTATAATATGTAGAAAGAAGCTCAGAAGTGATCTACTCTAACATGACAAAAATTATTAAGATCTGCTTTAATATTCTAATGATAAGGAAATCACCATTTCTGAAGAAAAACAGTTTCAATTATGGTTGGTTCTACACCAAAATCTTTTTTTAGTCACTTTGTTAGAAAAGAAATTTGAGTCTGCTAGGATCTCTCTGGAGTGCCATGCTGCCCCTCATTTGTTACTACTTCCTTTTCTGAGATTTTCAAAGACCATCTTTTTGATAATATGTTCTAGAATTTTGATAGGAAATTGAAGTAAAAAACATTGGCTTATGGTCTGAAAGAAACCTTTCTCCTCTTGGCCTTTTTGAAAATTAGCACTTTTGCCTCTTTAGTTGTGTATGTATCATATTTCTTAATTTTCATGATTTTTCAAAATTTTTTCATTGGCTTAAAACTTTCATCTGCTCTTTCAGTGACCTGGAATTCATTTCATTGGAATATGATTATTTGTAGTGGTCAGGTGCTCATTTATAATCCCTTTACTTATCTAGAACTTTTATATATAATCTTATTTACTTATTTTTACTGATTTTTATTTTCTTTTTTGGGGTTAGATCCACTCTGTCGGATAGAGCACAGAACCTTAAAGAAGCTAGTAACATACTAGATGATGGGTCCTTTGATTATAACAGCCATTGAAACAAAGTATCTTGCTACAGAAGAATTTGGCTGGAGGGGTGGCATATATGATATTATCAAAGAAATGTATGCCTGGAAAAGGAGGTCCTTCATGTAAGGAGAACAAGTGATAACCATTGGATAGTTTTTTTGCTCTGTTGGTGTTCATGTAATATCAAAAATTTAGCGGTAGGTTTCCCTTCCAGCACTTCAGATTTCTCTTATAGGAAATTTACAGCATGATAAAGACAACAATCTCACAAAATTAGATGGTACAGATGAACTTTGATTTGTAACTTTGGAAGTAGTAACCACATAAGTGAAATAATTGAGGTTTTGCAGTATCTTTTCCAGAATAACACTACCAATTCATTCAATTGAATCATCTTTTGAGATCCATTTATTTTCATGATTTCTCTGCTCTGGACCTGCTTCAGATTATCAGTGTTTTTGCAAAAAGACATTCTGGGAAGCCCAGTCTATAGTGGAGGATAATAATCTAGATTTAGACTGATTAGGGTAGAGAACAGAGTACAATGAAGTTATCACTTCTCTAATTCTGGACAGTCAATCCTAAGGATTGAACAATTAAATAAAGAAAAATAAATTCAACCATAATAGATACGTGTGGTCCAACAAAATGAGTTCCTTTGTTGGCCATATCCAAAATTATGTGTCTCATTCTGAATTTTAAATATATCACTTTTAGCAGGAGGATCAGTGGAACAAACTAGACAAGGGAAGATTAGAAATAATGGAACTCAATATCCCATTGTTTTATAAACTGGAAAACATAACTTATGTAGGAAAGTACTGCTTGTTCAATAGAAACTGCTGGGAAAGCTCATGAGCAGTTTGGCAAAAATTAGGTTAGAACAATATCTTATGCTATGTTCTATAGTACAGGCAGCAGAGTGGTGCGGTGGGTAGAATGCTGGACCTAGAGTCAGGAGCATGAGCTCATATTCTCACTCAGACACTTAAATAGCTGTGTAATCATTGGAAAGTCACTTAACTTCTGTTTCCTTATTTTCCTTGAATGTAAAATAAGAATAATATCAATGTTATTAATTATTATTAATATTTAATTTTATTAATAATAATAACGATCAAATGAAATAATTGATGGAAAGCTCTTAATACAATATCTGACACATAGTAGGCACTAATATAAATGCTAGTGATCATGGGTACATGATCTTAATATTAAATATTATACCATTAAAAATTAGAACAGAAATATATACCTTTCATAGTTATAGGAAAAAGTTTTATTTTTAACAAAATAAAGGGAATTACAAAAGATAACATATAAAACATTTATCTGATGACATCAAACTAAAAAGCTTCTGTACAAATTAACTTAAGGCACTCAGTATAATAATCAGCCAAATTGGAAACATCTTTATATCAAATTTTTCCAGGACCAGTTTACTATACAAGATATACAAATAGTTTATATATGCATATATATATATGTGTATATATATGCATATATATGTGTGTGTTGTGTGCGTGTACATGTGTGTGTGCGTGTGTTCCCAGTAGAGAAGTGGTCACAAATTAATTGCAAACTATTAGCAACCTTGTGAAAGATTCTTATATATATAATCTTATTTACTTATTTTTAAAATTGTATATATAAAAGTCCCAGATAAGTAAAGGGATTATCCCAAACAAGAATGACCATGGTTTGGGATATGGATGGCTAAAAAGTTGTGGTATATGAATGTAATAGAATATTATTATGTTGTAAGAAAAAAGTAATATGAAGAATATTGAAAAGCACAAAAAATCAGATGCACAATAAAATAAACAGAACTAAGTAAGCAATATGTATAGTAAATACAATAATGTAAATGGAAAGAAAAATCACAAAAAAGTTAAAGTTCAGTTTTGCAAAATTTCAGAGAATAAATATTGCTTAAAAGAAGTGCTATAAAAGAAGATATTACAAACCCACAGTCCGCAAGAGTTATATATTATGCAAATGTTCAGGCTTTTTTGGTACTTTGACTAGTATCTCTCATTTTTGTTTTCTTTTTCCTTTTGTTGTGTGTGTCTTTAAAAATATTTGATATATAGTTTGCCTCATAGTGGAGGAAGAGGAAGAGATACTAGGGAAATTTTGGTGATGTAAAAACAAAACATCACTTAAAACATATTTGAAAAAGACTGTAGCTTTCTTGAGATGAAGGACTTTTTATTTTTCCTTAAATGTATATTTCAGTACTTTAATGCTTCTCCTTTGCATATATTAAGTGCTTAATAAATGCTTGTTGATTTGAAACAAATAAAGAAAATGCATTTTAAAAATTAGTTTTCATTTCAGGCTGATAAAGTTCATTAATTTTCTTTAAAAAAAATTCATTCTGAATTTTAAGTTCATCATTCATCTGGCAGAAGGTAGCGTGTATGATTCATTTCTGGTCTTCTGGAATCATGACTTATCATTGCATTAATCAAGAGGTCTGAAGTCTTTCAAAGTAATTTTTCTTTATGATGTCATTTTATAAATTATTAGTGTTTCTAATTTTTCTTATTTTGTCATTTGTGTCATTTTTTGTCAATCTGATTGGTATGAAGTAAAACATCATAGTTATTTTCATTTATATATCTTTTAAATTATTGATAATTTGGAGAATTTTTTTCACTTGTTTTTTCTTGATAGCTTGAATTTTCTCCTTTGCAAATTTCCATTTCTTGTTCTTTGTTTATTTACTGAAGTATCTCTCAGTTTTATAGTTACATCAGCTTTAGCAACTAAGACTTTTATGAGAGAAATTTGGAAGAATTTTCTCCAGTTACTTTTTGTCTTATAATTTTAACTGCTTTTGTTTTGGTTTTTGAAACTTTAAAAAATATTTTACGATTAAAATTGCCCATTTAATCATTTGTAATCCTTTCTATCCTTTGTTTGATGATGGACTTTTTCCTATTTATAAGTTGAAATGGTCATTTCTTTCTTGATTTTCTAATTTGCTCATGATGATATTCTTTTCTATCTAAATCACATATTCATTTGGAGTTTATCTTGGAATAAATACAGTATGAGATAATGATGTCTACCTAATTTAAGTCCTTTTTTCAATTAGTAGGGGTTTGGGGTATATTAAACACCATATAACTTTTTTATTTGCTTTTATATGTTCCATACAAATAATCCTTTGGGAGCACAGTACTGAATTAATTAGTTTATTTATGTAGTATTTTTATTATATTAATGAGTAATATTTCTCCTTAGATTTCCCCTTAAATTTCCCTTAAATTAATTTCCCCTTAAAAACCTTAGGTTTTTTTTCCTGCAAAAAGTGTTTTGTGGATTCATATTGTTTTTGAGTATGTCTTCATAAACAGACTTTCAAATGATTTATACTTTCTCTGTTATTTTGAATGGAATTTCTCTTTTATTTTGGTTACATGTCCCAAGAAGACATTGGACAATTTCTAAAATAGACAATAGCTGCTTTATTAATTTTGAGCAAGGAGTCACTAATCACTGTCATTCTTCTTGTCACATCTTTACTGTATCATTCACAAAAAAAGAGCTGTGTAATATATCATTTTTAAAAGAATAAACAGCACATTTGTTTGGGTGCTCCCTCTGCAGATTACAATTTTATCTATCTTCTTATTATCTTGTGTAACTCTCACCCAGTTCCTTCTCTGAATCCTCTAGTATTCAATGGAGGGCTTTCTTCTATACCTTTTGACATTGTATGGATTAAAGACTCTCTGCAATTTCCAAAACATAATAGTCTTTCTTCTGAATTTCGACTGATTCGTTGTCCATTTGTAATATCTAAGATATATGTCACCCAACTGTATATCTTAATTGGAGCAATAATCACTTGTTATTCCAATTGCTTTTTTTTCCTGAATAGTTAAGCTTAAATATTCTGAATGAATTTAGCTTTCATCTACTAGACTTTACTATGAGCCAGGAGCTTATTCTAAACAGTTTAAAGTCATTTGCCAACAGAAACACCTAAAATACCTCACTATTTTATTGGGAATCCTTCCATTTGGACTCTTATTGGACATTTTCTCTGACAACACAATCTTGTTTTATGCTTTACTAATGATCAATTGAATGAAGTTTTTTATTATGTCTTTCAAGAAATCTTGTAGGATTTTAACATGTGAGATAGTGTTTACTTCTATTTAAGGATATGTAGAATCAACTGCCTAAAGCAGAAAATTATTTTATTAGAGCATTCAAAGCTGTATTTTGCTGATTTTTTTTGGGGGAGGGCTATTTTGTATTCTGCATTTTGTGCTGGTGTTTATTATAGTTAATAAGCAGTATGCAATATGTAGAATCTTCTATTTCCCTTTTTAATCAGTTGTATTACTAAAAAAATAGTCTACTGTAGAATATCATTTATGAAAGATCATCTGTTCTTTTTCAAACATTTAAGCTAGATTTTCTCTCAACATATGTATAGATTATTTTCACAGACTCTTAGAGAGGAAAATAGGTCTATGAGCCATTAGTTATTGATATTTTTTCAGTTGCCTTTTTCTAGTCATAATGAAGTTATAGAGCTTTTTCTCTTTCTGTTTTGATATTTCCTTCTCTCAAATATCTTGATACTCTGTACTCTCAGAATTGGATATTCCTTAGTGAATTTTCTCTTGTTACTTACAGGTCACTTCAGCAGCCATCAATATGTTAGTTTTTCCCTGGAATAATCTGGATTTGCTTAAGTGGATTTGTTTCTATCTTTAAATACTTTGGGAAACAATACAGAAAAATTGTTTGAGACATAATACTCTTTTAGGAAATAAATTTTAGTTATTTCTTCACATTATCTTTTACCTAACTCCCTTCTCTGTATTAACATAGCCAAACCACCTTAGTTCAGAGTCTCATCATCAATGACCTGTTCCTTGTCACTTTCCTATTCAAATTCAAGTGAATCTTTATTGCCTTTGTTACCAAATATAAATGTTTACCTTTTTTTAATAATAGATTTTTATTTTTCAAAATTGCAAAAATAGTTTTTAACATTTATCCTTGCAAAATCTTGTGTTCCATATTTTTCTCTCTCCCTGCCGTCTTCTCCCTTACCCTAGATAGGAAGTATGGTTTAAATATATTTCCACATTTATTATGCTGCACAAGAAAAATCAGATCAAAAAGGAAAAAGAAATGAAAAAGAAAACAAAAAGCAAGTAAACAACAACAACAACTAAAAAGGTGAAAATACTATGTTATGATCCACATTCACTCTTTGTAGTCCTTTCTCTGGATGCAGATGTCTCTCTCTATCACTTCTATTGTAATTGATCTCACTCACCTTATTGTTGAAAAGAGCCACATCCATTATAGTTGATCATCATGTTGTTGCCATGTTCTCTTGGTTCTACTCACTTCATTTAGCATCAGTTCATGTAAGTCTCTTCAGGCCTCTCTGAAATCATCCTGCTGATCATTTCTTATAGAACAATAATATTCCATAACATTTACATAACATAACTTATTCAGCTATTCCCAACTGATGGCCATCAGTTTCCACTTACTTACCATTACAAAAAGGGCTGCCACGAAGAGTTTTTTTCCCACATGTGGGTCCTATTGCCTTTTTAACGATCTTTTGGGGATGCAGATGCAGTAGAGACCCTGCAGAATCAAAAGGTATGCAGAGTTTGGTAGCTCTTTGGGCATAGTTCCAAATTTCCCTACAGAATGGCTGGATCAGTTCACTTAATGTTTGACTTTAAAAAACCTTTATAACCTACCTCTTTAACTTTGTTAAGTATTGTTACCATTTTGGAACTCTAAAGTCCTATGAAATTGGCCTTTTTTCTCTTCTGTTATGCTCTACCTTCTGTTTCAACTCTATCCCAAAGAATCCTTCAGTTATTTTCAGACACAGCTGAAGTGCTCCCTCTTACATAAGATTGAAATACATAATCTTACATAAGATTACATACATGATTCTAGTCTTCATGGACATTTATCAGCTATGAGAATTTTTGAAGTTTTTGCTTTGTAATTATATTAGGGAAAACAATGCAGAGTTAGAGAGAACTGGTTCACTACAAATTAATCCTTTCAAATTTCAGATGAAACTTAGTATTGTTGTTTCAAAACTTTTCTGCTTTCTTCAGGTTCTCATTTTTTCCTCCTGTTCTTTCCTTTCAATAGACAAATTAAAAAGTATGCCAGTCTTGGTCTCTGCCTTGACTGATTACTTTTAATTCTTCTTTGGCAATTCTAGGTTGATCATCACTTCTTTTCTGTTCCTACTATCTCTATTCTAGTCCAGACCCCTAATTTATCATGACTTTATCTACTGTTACTAGTCTCTCTGTATTCTTTTTCTGACTATTACCAGATTCAGTAACTTTATGTTTCTTACAAGATAAAATTCAATTTACTTTGGTTAATATATACATATACACATATCTAATGTTATCTTGAGTTATGTATCTTTTGGTCCACTTACACTGATATTGTTAGTGATCTTCAAATATATTATGCTTCTTATTGTATCGGAATCTTTAATATTATCTTTTCTCTTCCTCGGATTCTTTCTCCTTGGATTGTATCTGCCTTTTTCTTTTAATTGTATTTACCCTAAATTTAATTTAACTTTAGAATCCAGCTTTCATTCTGTTTCTTTCATGAGACCTTCAAAGCTCATGTTGGTTTTTCTTAATCATTATTTCATGATTCCTCTAAAAATTTATTATGTGAATCACTAATATTCACACTTTATTTTCTGACTTGTATTATTGTTTGATTTTTGTTTGTCCAGTGAGGTTGTGAATTCCTTAAAAGTTAGGATTGCTTTATAATATTTTGGTATTCCTTATAGCAATAGCCTGTCAGTAAATTTTGTTGAATTTATTTTACTTATTGTATCTCTTACACTAAGAGTATGTAGCCCTTGAAAAAGTCATGTGGAAAAATGGACACTGTGATTAAAATTAACACTGTGTCTTTTGAAATCTACATCTTAACATTTTTTTTATTTTATTTTTTATTTTATTTTAATATCTTTTTATTGATAGAACGCATGCCAGGGTAATTTTTTTACAGCATTATCCCTTGCATTCATTTCTGTTCCGATTTTTCCCCTCCCTCCCTCCACCCCTTCCCCCAGATGGCAAGCAGTCCTTTACATGTTGAATAGGTTACAGTATATCCTGGATACAATATATGTGTGCAGAACCGAACAGTTTTCTTATTGCACAGGGAGAATTGAATTCAGAAGGTATAAATAACCCTGGAAGAAAAACAAAATTGCAAGCAGTTTATATTCATTTCCCAGTGTTCTTTCTCTGGATGTAGCTGCTTTTGTCCTAGATCTTAATATTTGAAACATAGTGAAGACACTTAAGAGACTAGCCATGGAGAAATATTTGTGTATTAATAATTTTAAAAAATGTTATCTTTTGTCTATGATATGTCTGAATTTTGACTTATTCTCTAATATTGTAATGGTTTTTATTCAGTCTGAGCATTGGTATTTTATGTTACAAAGAGCACTGGATCTTGTACATAAGAAGGTCAGATCAGTTTTTGCTCACTCTGTGACTTAGTTTCCTAATTCATAGAATTGGTGATAACAACATTTGTACTTGCCTCATAAGGTTTTTGTGAGAAATTTATTTTTGAAATTATAAATTGCTGTGTAAGTTTAGGCTATTCTATCTAGATCAAGGTTTTCAAATTGCATGGAAACCAGCTAGGTTTTCTTGTGGTTATTAGTTTGGAAATTAAGATTAGGTTTAAGTTTGTGAATTTATTAAAATTTTACCTATGAGTTTATATAAGAATATTCTTTCCAAATCTAGTCCCATTTCTCTTCTGTTTCTAATAGTACCCTCCAAAATTGACCACATAGTTTATTTTGTTTTTCCCCCTTTCTTCTAAGTACCAAGGATGGTGACAGAATATAATTTTATAGATCTAAGTGTTGTTTTTGCTGTGGTCCAGAAAAGAAACCACACAGAAATGAAATAAAAATGTTAATCCTTACAAGTTTCATTCCTTATTTAAATACTGTTAAACTGGACTATTATTACTATTATTAGGTAGAAGTCCTCACACACTTAATTTAGTTGTTGATTGATGTGCAAACCAATTTTTTAAAGCCAAATTTATTGATGATGTAGTAGCTTAGAATTAGAGAAGTTTACTCTTCTTTACTCTAGGTCATGGAGTTATTGGTCCACTTGAATAAGCGTATAAAGAGCCGTCCAAAAATACAACTTCCAGTGGAGACTTTATTGGTTCAGTACCAGGATCCTGCTGCAGTTTCCTTTGTCACAGTGAGTAGCCTTCTTAAAATGTTCACTGACTCATAATGGTTTCTTAATATATTACAAAGTCTGAAGTTTGGGCTCAGTTTTTTTTTTTTAAGTTAAAATGTATAAGATACTTTTTCCCCCTTGAGGCAATTGGGGTTAAGTGATTTGCCCAGGGTCACACAGCTAGGAAGTGTTAAATGTCCGAGAACAGATTTGAACTCAGATTCTTCTGACTTCGTGGCTAATGCTCTATCCATTGCACCACTTAGCTGCCCCGATAGTTTGTTTTTAAGCAATACTCTAGTTTTTGATGAACACTTTCCCTGAGAGATTATCTTTAAGAAAATTCTGAGAGTAGGTCACTGTGGGGCATTTTAGAACAGAGAAGGGAATTGGAATAAACTATGTTGTAAGGTTTTGAATGACATATTAAAGTAAATTACTTTTTCTTAGCAAAAGAAAAAATATAGAAAGAATCTTAGAATATGAATATGCATATAAAATAGGTGACTGATAATAATGAAAAATAAGGGAAAAACAAGAAAGACACACTTTGATTTGAAATTATTTTTGTTTATATATCTTCCATCTTATCCTTTGGTATTTTAGGGGATTTTTGAAAAAACATCTCTTATTTAAATAAGGGCAAGTAAGCAAAAGCTTCCTAGTCAAGAAAAGCTTTTGATAATGAGATTCAGATCAAACTACTGTTCTCTGTTGAAAAGTTAACAATTTTCAGGGTATGTACATGGAAGCAATTTTGATACCATACAATTATGCCCATTCTCTTTAACAGATTTCTTTGTTATAGATGCCCTTTTTTCCAGTAAAGTCCAAGTATTAAGCATCATTCTTCTACATGTTTAGTCAGATAAACTGCTCAACTCTGATTGTATTACATATATATATATATATATATATATTTTTTTTTTTTGCTTTGAGTATTAGATATTATCAAAAAATTGTGTCAGTTGAATTTCTATAAATCATATGGTCATTTTTGACTTGCCCCTTTTCTTCACTTCCCACATCTAGTGTTTCACAAAGTTCTACTGACTCTATCTGGAATATTTTATCTATTTCTTTTTATTCCCATTACCACCATTCTAGTTCAGACTGTAACCCCAAATATGCTTCTAGTTTTTCTTTTCACCAGCCCACCCAACACATTTTGTCAAGTTCCTCTAAATATATTAAGTGTTTCCCTGCTGACCTGCCTTTTGAACTTTATTTCTCTTTGATGTACTATAAATTTCAGCCAAACTGTAATGCTTTGTTTTCCTCAAATAAGTTTTGATATTCCTCTTTTTTTTTTTTTAGGTACAATAAAGTATTTTTAAGATAAGCCTATTTACCTATTTTAGTTTTATATTGTAGAAATTGAACACATTTAGATCCAGTAATGAGTTCTTAAATATATTAGGAGCAAATTATGTATGAAAAATTGCTTGACTTGGAAGACTATGTAATTAACAAATAGCTAATGAATCTGTCTCAGTCTGTCTTTGCAAACAAGTTGTGCACAAACAGGATCTCCCAAAAGTCATGGTGCAGTTTAAAACTGAATTAACTTGGGGCACCTAGGTGGCGCAGTGGATAGAGCACCAGCCTTGAAATCAGAAGGACATTAAGTTCAAATTTGGCCTCAGACACTTAATAAAATCTGGCCTCAGACACTTCGTAGCTGTGACCCTAGGCAAGTCACTTAATTCTAATTGCCTCAGCAAAAACCAAAAAAAAACCCACAAAAAACTGAATTAATTTAAAGCCACGAGAGTGTCACATTGTAATTCTTCCTAGTTGTCCAATTTATGTTTTTCTTCAAATTTAATAGTTGACTTAAAATTAGAAGCAAAAATATTTAGGAAAAGGAATGTGATGCTATAAGTTTCCAAAAAAAATTAAATTAGAATTATTGCTGAAATTAGAAACATGTATTTTGATTAAAGTCAGATTTCATTTATTTTGATATTTGGTTTTTCCTTTTCCTTTACAGAATTTTACTATAATTTATGTTAAGATGGGCTATCCTCGCTTACCAGTGGAAAAACAGTGTGAACTTGCTCCTACACTTCTTACTGCAATGGAAGGGAAGCCTCAGCCTCAGCAGGATAGGTATGGTCTTTCTTGATTACTTCTGTCTGTAATAAATTAAAGTACTAACATTGATTTAAAATAAGAACTATGTATGTACATTTGGTTTCAGTTGGGAAAATCTGAAACCCTTATCTTTTTTAACCGTTTCCCAACTGTATATATATTCACTAACTTTTATTAACTCTTAATGTGATTTACAAAAATTCTGAAAGCCAATATAACCAGAAGTGTGCAAATTCAGCATTCTAATGATGTGTGTATTTTGAAGCATCTCATATATAATTGTAAAAATTATACATGTGGCATGATATCTCATCAACATATTAGTTCCTTATAAAACAGCTTATTTCTGAACATGGCACTTTTGAAATATAAAATATTGAGGACATTTTAAATGGAAGGGAATAAGTTCCTTTTTCATTGTCATTTATAGCTTTAAATTAGGTACATGAGTTGAAATTTAAAAAATTTATGCTTTCATCAAATCTTTCAGTAGAAAGTTGACTCATACAAGTCTTTAAAAGGAAATATTATATATGTAAATCATATGTAACAAGTAACAAATAGTCACCTTAAATATAGTCTTTATATTTATATTTCAGGTCTGTCAGAAACCATATGTAACAAAAGGGAAATCTCAATATCTGTCAATCTCAATATCTCTCTGTTTCTATCCTCTCATTTCTCTGTCATTGCCAGTGTGATTGATATAAAGGATGGAGAGCTGTTTCCCCAGTTAGCTAGATCCAACCAGTTTAATCCTACCTATATTAAAGGAATTTCTGACCCTGGGCAAGTTACCTAATTTCTCTTAACCCCAGACCACCTCCCTTCCTTAAGAGGAGTAGTTTGAAAAAAGACACTGTTCTGTATTAGAGGAAATTCCTTACTATCCTAGGAGCTCTTCACAATCTGTTTGGTAAATCATAAGACCATCAGCTAATAATCTATGCGTATCCATAAATGACCCAGGGGCTTTGTCATCCACTTCACCATTGAAGCCTTGGGATTTACAGGACTTTATTTCTGCTTTCCTGTTCTAAGCATTTCATATGCATTGTCTTTCTAACTTGAATGTATTATCTTTTGCCTTTGATTTTCTTTAGTTTTCTCAGTCTGGATCACTATGTTTGACATATATTGTAAACTCTCAGTATATATATTTTTAAATATTTTTTTATATTAATGAAATTTTTAAATATATTGATGAAATTAAATTTGATAAAAAATTGTTCATACATGTCCTTACATGTTAATATGTGTATGATATATGTGTCTCTGTATATACAGTTATAGTTACATATAATTTTTTGTATTCTTTATAGACATGATAAGCAATTGATTTTTAAATGTTATGATTTTTAATTTTTCAAAACTGAATATATATAACAACCTTTAACATTTTAAAAATAGAATACTTAATTTTTCTATGAAAAATTTAAATGAGAAAAGTATTTTGTCACATAGCTATCTGAAATTTAAAAAAAAAAAAAAACCTTTCAAATGTAACTTAAAAGGCATTAAAAACTGACCATATACCCCTGAATGCCCCTCTTCAGGTTATTTTAATTTTTATTATACTTTTAATTGCCTGATATTATCTTGTTTCATATGAATACTGCCAATCTTTTTTTAAAATTTTTTTTATTAAAGCTTTTTATTTACAAAGCATATGCATGGGTAATTTTTCCAACATTGACCCTTGCATGAAATTTTGTTGTAAATTTTCCCCTTCTTCTCCCCACTTCCTTCCCCTTCTGGCAGGTAGTCTGATACATGTTAAATATGTTGAAATACATGTTAGATCCAATATGTGTATACATATTTATACAGTTATCTGAATGTGCAAGAAAAATCAGATCAAGAAGGAAGAAAAAGAAAAATTAAGAAAGAAAATAAAATGCAAGCAAATAACAACAGAGAGAGTGAGAATGCTACATTGTATTCCACACTCTGTTCCCATGGTTCTCTCTGGATGTAGATGGTTCTCTTCATCACTGCAGAAGTGGAACTGATTTGAATCATCTCATTGTTGAAGAGGGCCATATCCTTCAGAACTGATCATCATATAGTCTTGTTGTTGCTGTGTATAATGATCTCCTGGTTCTGCTCATTTCACTTAGCATCAGTTCATGTAAGTCTCTCCAGGACTCTCTGAAATCATCCTGTTGGTCATTTCTTACAGAATAATAGTATTCCATAGCATTCATATACCATAATTTATTCAGCCATTCCCCAACTGATGTGCATCCACTCAGTTTCCAGTTTCCTGCCACTACAAAGAGGGCTGCCACAAACATTTTTGTACATATAGATCCCTTTCCCTCTTTTAAGATCTCTTTGAGATATAATCTTACTAGAAACACTGCTGGGTCAAAGGGTATGGAGTGCTGCCAATCTTTATGTTGCCATAATGGTCATCTCTTAATATTCTATTTGCTGCTTTGTATCTCATGTATTAAGTATTCAAAGTTATTTTTTTAAATAATGGTAGTAAAAATTATCTTTTCAGCTTGATGCATCTTCTAATACCAACCCTTTTTCACATGAAATACCCCGTTGAACCGTCTAAAGCAGCTTCTCCATTTAATCTTGCTGAGAAACCAAAGACTGTACAGCTGCTTTTGGACTTCATGCTGGATGTCCTCTTGATGCCTTATGGGTAAGTTGAAAACTTCCATCTCATTTTTTGTTGTTCCTCCTTTAAATATGGTTTTAAAGGAATAAATTGAACTATACCTATGTGCCTACATCTAGATAGCTCTGATTTCTCCCTTTTGAATTCCCAGTCCTTATACCTGAAACTCCAGCTCCATTGTTGTCTCAAACTCATTCTGTCCAAAGAAGAACTCGTTATATTCTTCATACTTATTTCAGGATTTATTATTTTTGTTGATATTCTTTCTGTTGGTTAAGCTTGATACACTTATAAGTCATCTTTGGCCTCTGTTTACTCCCATATCCATTCTCCACACTCTGTTGCTTTTTTTAATCATTCCTTCCGACATCATAATTTCCTTACACTACTTTCTTCATAGAGTCTATTAGCAAAGTACTTTTAAAACTGCAAAAGACTATATGAATTACAGTTGTTAAGAGAGTTGGAAATATTAATATTCTATTAATATTTAATAATAATGTTATGATAATGTCATATTACAAAAATATTTTGTACTTTATGTACAGGGTGACATCAAGTTACATGGCTGCCCTGAAAAATAAACTAAACAGCTTCTCTGTTTTGTGAAATATTTCTTTAGTGATATCATAATGCCATTTGGACTCTTAAGCATAAAATATTTAATATACCAAAGAAAGATAAATCCTCAGAATTTGATGCTTGAATCTAGAGATCATATTAAACCAGTGAACCAAGTTGATATTTAAAAGTACCTTGTTATTCTGTGGACAAACATACCAGGTATAAAGCTATCAAGAAGACAGCTATAGTTGTTTCTGTTTAGTCACATTCTTCATCAAAGCTCAGTGGAAAGAATTAGCACTTAAAGTAGTTTTGACATGCACTTTCAGAATGCTAAAATGGGCCATAGTAGATATGGAAAGTAAATGCTGATGACAGGTCTACGCCATTGGATTTATGGAATGGAATTGAAAGATTACCTCAAGATGAAACCTGTGAAACAATTGAGGTTCAAAAGTAACACCAAAAGTCTTTCAATAAACAACAGCACCTAAATAATTACAGAACAAATGATCAAATTGTGTATATTTGTTTATTGAAAGAGAAGGATTTCTGATGGTGATAATCTCTGTATTCAGGGATTTTATATTCTACTGAAATAGAAACATGAATAAGATTTGATAGAGATTGGTCCATACAGAACCTTCCTGGTTTGAATATTAATATTAGTACAAGGTTGACATGATACACAATGCCAATATCATTGAATTAAAATTGAAATTCTCTGTAATATCAAGGAACATTTCCTCCTCAGGCATAATATTAGTGTTTTTTAGGATAGGAATGGTTAAAAAAAAATACCTTTCCATTGGATTATTAATCATTATGTAATAAATTGAATGAAAAAGCAATACTATACATATTGGAATTATGGAAAAATTTTGCTATTCAGATTTTTTTTCTTTTTAATGGAATTTTGATTTCTTATGTACATTTTATTTCATTGAAATTAAGGACAAAGGTAATTTAACAAAACAGTTAAAATTCCATTCCCTTTTTAGATATGTGCTGAATGAATCCCAGAGTAGGCAGAATGTGCCCTCTGCACAGGGCTCCTCTTCCAGTGGTTCTGGAGGTTCTGGGATTCCGCAGCCACCTCCAGGGATGAGCTTTTATGCAGCAAAACGAGTCATTGGGGACAGTCCATGGACACCTGAACAGTTAGAGCAGGTATTGTGCAATTTGATATTGGGCTTTCTTTCTTTATGTACATATATACATATTTATATAGCATTGCTGTTCACTAACGTCTGCATTTTTTTTAAATCACTGCTAAAGTAATCATATATCTTAGATTATTTTTCTTTGCAAAGTCTAGTATAGGACAGATATCATGTAATAACCTTCCTTATAGAGAAGTACATTCATAAGAAATAGGCAGAATAGCCAGATACTTCTGTATTGAGAATAAATCTGGCTAGTGATATTAAAGAAATGTTCAGGAAGGATAAATGAAAAGCACTTAAATTTTACCCATTTGTAGATTTGTCTCCCACTTTTTCTATAGCATCTAAATAAGCCAAGAGATATTCCTTTTTATTAATGTTTGCATTTTTTAATTAACAAATATTTTTCCTTTGTGCCTCTTTCAGTCAAGAAAACTTTGTTTCTTTCAATAATGTAAGAGGAAAAAGAATTCTTTTATAAGAATATTATATTGATTGGAGTAGTTTTTTTTTTTTTTTAATAGAAGAAACAGGCTAAATTAAAAACTAAACAAGAAGCCATATTGTTTGGTTTAACTTATAGTTTTTTTCAACATTAAACCTTTATGATGAAAAGAAAAAAAGATGTTTGTTGGTTAAAGAATATCCTCTCCTGTCAATAACTTTGTATGGATGATTTATTTATTTATTTTTGTTTTATTTTATTTTTTATTATAGCTTTTTATTTACAAGTTATATGCATGGGTAATTTTACAGCATTGACAATTACTAAACCTTTTGTTCAGTTTTTCCCCTCCTTCCCCCCACCCTTTCCCCCAGATGGCAGGTTGACCAATACATGTTAAATATGTTAAAGTATAAATTAAATACAATATAAGTATACATGTCCAAACAGTTATTTTGCTATACAAAAAGAATCGGACTCTGTATAATTAGTGTATAATTAGCCTGTGAAGGAAATTAAAAATGCAGGTGGACAAAAATATAGGGATTGGGAATTCTATGTAATGGTTCTTAGTCATCTCCCAGAGTTCTTTCACTGAGTAAAGCTGGTTCAATTCATTACTGCTCCATTGAAACTGATTTGGTTCATCTCATTACTGGAGATGACCATGTCCATCAGAATTGATCATCATATAGTATTGTTGTTGAAGTATATGGTGATCTCCTGGTCCTACTCATTTCACTCAGCATCAGTTCATGTAAGTCTCTTCAGGCCTTTCTGAAGTCATCCTGTTGGTCATTTCTTACTGAACAATAATATTTGTATGGATGATTTATAATTATAAACTTCCTTTTCATGTAAATATATTGTATCATAGCTTTCTATTCTGCATTTGAGGGGAGAAAAAATTTTTCCAAGCATCTTTTTTAAGTTTTTATATTCTTTCTCTTCAAGGCCTTTGTCTTCTTCTAATAATGCATGTGAACTTTTTTCTCATTTATATGAAATCTGATTTAGTTGTTGATTCTATAAAGGGCTTAAGAAAGTGTCAAGTTTTATATAAGCCACTCAGCATTTTTAAACCACTGTGTGCCAAACCACTAAAACTTAAAAAGCACAGTCTCTGACTTCATGCAACCTACATTCTATTAGGAAGAGACAAATGTAAACAATTAGGTACATACAAGAGATACCTAGGATAGAAGACAGACCTTCTAAGAGGGGAATATTAACAGGGTTGGGGACCAGCACTGCAGGAGCTGGTATCAGAACTGAGTCTTTTTTTTTTTTCTGAGGCATTTGGAATTAAGTGACTTGCTCAGGGTCACACTGCTAGGAAGTATTAAGTGTTTGAAGCCAAATTTGAATTCAGGTCCTCCTGACTTCAGGGCTGGTGTTCTATCTATTGTGCCACCTAGCTGCCCCCAGAACTGAGTTTTGAAGGAATTCAGAGAAATTAAGTGATAGAAGTGTGGGCAGATACTGTGGGCATGGGGCATGGCCATTGCAAAGACAAGGAGATAAGAGGTGTGATATGTTTGAGGAAATGTAAGTAGGCCCCTATTCAACATGCATGAAGGAGAGCAAAATATAAGAAGTTTACAAGGCAGGGAGAGATTGAAGATGAAGAACTTTAAATGTCAAATTAGAAGTTAAACTTTTATCCTAGAGATAATAACTGGATAATCCTGGAATTCAGGAGAAGATAGCATGGTTAGCTTTGGAAAAATCATCTTGGCAGCTCAGTAGAAGGTAGAATGAAGTGAGGATGGATCTGAAGCAAACAGATTGTGTTAGTTTAGGCAAGATGTGTGATGAGAGTCTGAAAGCATGTGAATGGAGAGAAAGCAATGCTAGGATGTTTCATAACCTCTTTGATGAAGGCAAAAGTCTTTGTCACTACTTATGTTGCTTTTCCTTCCCTGGATCTTGCTGTCCCAGAATCCATTGAACTTAGTAATTAACAGGAATAGCTTTCCCTATGACCACTGCCACTGGTGGGAGTGGCTCTATTTGCTGCCTGGTCATCTCCTTCCCTGGTGTCTGAGCTGCCCTAGAACTTACATGGATGGGTAGGTGGTAAGAAATTATATACTTACTTTTTGCTTTTATTTTCTGTGCTCCTTGATTTCTTGAAGTCAAGATTTGAATAAGGTAGAAGTTACAAGAAGACTCTATTCTTTCTGATGAATTGGCTTTACTGTCTCCCTTGCCATTGCCTCTTAGGAAACTCTAGACCTTACCATTTATTTTGCTTCTGGAGTACTTGCCTTGGAGTACTCTGCCACTGTTTTTATATTATATATAATTTTTTTTTCAAAAAAATTTTTTATGGCTTTTTATTTACAATATATATGCATGGGTAATTTTTCAGCATTGACAATTGCAAAACCTTTTGTTCCAACTTTTCCCTTCCTTCCCCCCACCCCTTCCCCCAGATGGCAGGTTGACCAATACGTGTTAAATATGTTAAAGTATAAATTAAATGCAATATATGTATACATGTCCAAACAGTTATTTTGCTGCACAAAAAGAATTGAACTTTGAAATATTGTACAATTAGCATGTGAAGGAAATAAAAAAATGCAGGCAGACAAAAATAGAGGGATTGCAAATTCTATGTAGTGGTTCATAGTCATCTCCCAGAGTTCTTTTGCTCAGTGTAGCTGGTTCAATTCATTACTGCTGTATTGGAACTGATTTGGTTCTTCTCATTGTTGAAGATCTGTCACTGTTATATTAACTACTTAAGTAACCTAAGGTCCTTTGGTCTTGCCATACCCTTAGGACTTACAGGCCTTTCCATCTATGCTATGGCTGAATTTTATTTTTTGTTTTGTCTCCTCAATTAGCATATTAGCTCTTAGAAATCAAGAACTGCCTCGCTTTTTTTCCATTTTCTTTTTTTTTTAAGCACAGTGCTTGACATAGGATACATATTCAAAAAATGCTATTTCTTTTGTTTATTTAAGATAGAAATGACAAGATTTAATAAAGATTTAGGCGAGTTGAGTGAGGAATTGAGAATGATACAAAAGTTTCAAATTGGACTTAAATTTGAGTGGATAGTGATGCTTCCATGACAGGAGAGAAGGGTCAGTAGAGAGCAGATTATGGGAGAAAGAAGAATGAATTCTGTTTTGCAGAACTTGAGTATGAAATTCATTTTATAGGTCTAATTCAAGATGTTCTAAAAGCAGTTGGTGATATAGGAGTGTGACTTCAGAGAGCTATTAGTACTAGAAAAATAGATTTGGAAATCTGCCAAAAAATGATAACCAATGGGAATTATGAAATCACCAATTTAGAGGTTATGGAGAGAGAAGAGAAGACAACTAAGGTGGTACCTCTTTTGGGAGGTACACAAGTGGGTGTGACAGGAATGAAGAAGCAGCAGAAGAGATTGAAAGGAGTGAGTTTGGGCAGATAAGGGGAGAACCATAGCGCAGCAGAATTAGGGAAACATGGTAAGGTGATATTATTCAGGACAACAGAGGAACCAACAATGTGAAATGGTGTGGAAAGGTCAGGAAAAGATTGAGAATGAAAAAAGGACATTAGATTTGCTGAGGGAGAAAGAACACTGGTGACTTTGGTGAGGGCCTGATTTAAATTAGATAATATTAAAAATGTTCACTCTGAAAGAGTGAATCCAATCACAGTTTTATGATTTTTCTCTAGATCAGCAGCATGTGACAAGGAGTGAAGGAGGTTTGTTGTGAGCCATAATCAGCAATAGAACAGACAGGAAAGAGAGAGTGAAGGATAGTGTAAAGTTAAGTTTGTGCAGCAAAGGATGAACACAGAAAGGAAGAGAATATAGTCAGTGTAGAGCTTATGGCTTGAGAAAGAACAAAGATATATAGGGAATGGTGGTCACAGTGAGGAGAAAAATAAAATTAGGGCCTCTAAATCATAGAGAAAGATGGAATGATAGAAGAATATGATTAATTGAAGAACTTTTAGAAAAATTAATGTAGGAAAAAAATTCTCTATAAATTTAATTATAAAGAAATTTTTAGTTCACTGAAACTTTCTGAAAGTTGCCAGAAGTATTGTACTAGTTTTTATAGCTTATTACTTCAATGAAATTTTTATTATATCCAATAAGACTATAGATTTTACTCATTGAATGTATTACATTAAAATTTTACGTATGTTCACTAGAATGTAGTGTTTTCTCATTTTTTGTGTTAAAATATGGAATTGAAAACATTAGCTTAATAAAATGAAAACATTTCACATCTCATTTAAATTATTTAGTATTCTTTTAATTTTTATTTAATTAGTATAAAGATCAACATATGAATAAATACTGTTTCTTTTTTTTCCTGAGTTTTAAAACATTTTTATTTAAAATTTTTAGTTCCAAATTTTCTTTCTGTAATTTCTGTTTTGAATTTCAAGTTAAGTTTTTGTATCTCAGAACCTTTAGTTTTGATTAATATGGACTTAATCATATTTATTTTTTTTTCATACTATCCTCACCAATATATATCAGAGGTCTTACAGTTATGAGTATTCTTTTAGCTGGTAATGTGTCCTTAAAATGCATAAATGTAAATGAATTCTTTATTTTTTAAATCCTATTTTTTGTTTACACTTTCCAACTCTTATTTCTCTTTTTTTAATGTTTCTAAACAGTGCAAACTGGGTATCGTGAAATTTATAGAGGCTGAACAGGTGCCGGAACTCGAAGCTGTTATACACCTAGTGATTGCCTCTAGTGATACGCGCCACAGTGTAGCCACTGCAGCTGACTTAGAATTGAAGAGCAAGCAAAGGTAACAACTTACTAATCTTACAATTTTATACATGTGAAAGTAGCATAGGATTTTAAAAATATTATTAGGCAAAGGCTAAAAAACATACACTCACTGCTCATTTATGATGCAAAAATTTGATTTCTACAAATCTCAGAGAAAAAAACAATATTTAGACATACTCAAGAATGCAATGTACATGTAGTATTTTTAAAAATTCATATCTGCATTATGTCTTTTTTTTCTTATTCCAAGTAAAATTAGCTATATAGTAAAATTAGCAAAATGCAATTTTTAGTTACTTATTTTTAAAATTCAGATTGTGAGAATATTTAGATTAATTTCAACAAGAAGGACTAAACAGAGAACACTATACACTGTGATAGAAATTTGTTTGTTTATAAGCCAGAAATTAGTGCTACTATAGCCATTATCTGATTAGCTCCATGACTTTGGTTAAGTTAGTCAAGCTCAGTGTGACTGTTACTGGTCACAAAAGTGAGGGATTTGGGTCGTCTGATTTCCAAATTGTCTTCCAGCTCTAAATTCTCTCTAAGAATTAGATAAGATCTTAAACTTGGGAAAATGGAATTTAATAATAATAATAATTTAATAATTAAGGAAAGTTTTTGTTATAAAGTAGTATTCCTTTGATCATAGGGTACATATTCAAAAAATGCTATTTCTTTTGTTTGTTTAAGGTAGAAATGACAAGGTTTAATAAAGATTTAGGTGAATAGAATGATATGAAAGTTTTAAATTGGACTTAAACTTGAATGGATAGTGATGCTTTCATGACAGGAGAGAAGGGTTAGTAGAGGGCAGATTATGGAAGAAAGAAGAATGAATTCTGCTTTGGATATGTAGAACTTGAGTATGAAATTCATATTATAGGTCTAGTTCAAGATGTTCTAAAGGCAGTTGGTGATGTAGGGTTGTAGGTCCCTTTTCCTATCTACAAGTGATATAACATTAAGAGAAGCACTCCAGATGAGGGATTAGAGTAATATCAAGTGTTAAATTTATATGATGTGAGGATGGAAGAAGCAATATGAGAATTTCTTTTAAAATGCAAATATATTAATGTTGAAAGATATGAATTTTAGAATTACATTTATTGAACTTTTTGTTGAACCTAGGTATTTAATGTCACCAAAGGTTCTTTAAGAAATTTTTTATATTTAATCTATTTTTACCTGTAGTGTGAAATTACATTATGAAAAATACCAATTACCTCTAACATTTTTTGGAAGGAAAACAAGTTTAATTTTCCCTAATAAGCACTAAAGTTTCTAAACATTTTTATTCCTCCCTTTCAACTAAAGTATTCTATATCACGAGATTCCAATAGTTTATATAAATGTATTTCAAGTCCATCAGTGAACATTTATTAAGCATCTTCTATGTGGCAGGCATTATACGAAAGCTGGGGATACAGAAAGAAGTGGTAGATAGTCCTTATCCTTAAATAAAGTAAACTTGCAAACACACACACACACACACACACACACACACACACACACACACAATAAATAAGAAATAATTAACAAAAGGTAAGCACTAGAATTAAGATAAATTGGGAAAGGCTTCCTAATGAAAGTTTAGTTGCATCTTGGAAGCCAAGAAGGTTAGTCATCAGAGTAGAGGAGGGGAGAGCATTTCAGATGTGTGAGACGGAGAAAATGCCTGAAGCCTAGAAATGAAACATCTTGTTCATGGAATAGCCAGGAGTCCAGTGTCACTGAATTGAGGAGTACATATTAAGGACCAAGGTAAGAATTCTAGAATAGGAAGGAGCTAGTTTATAAATGGCTTTGCATGTTAAATGGAACATTTTGTAATTGTTCCTGGAAGCAATAGGGAACCACTAGTGTTTATTGGGGAAGAGGGAGGGAGGAAGTGATGTACTTGAGCCTGAACATTAAAAGAATCACTTTCATACTTAAGTGATTGACTGGAGTGGATAAATACTTGAGGCAGGCTGACCCACCAGTAGGCTATTACACTAATCCAGGCATGAGATGATAAGGGCTGATACCAGAATAGTGACAATGGAGAGAAGGGGGATTATAACAAGGATATTACAGAGATGAAATAACGAAAATGTTATAGAGGCTTTGGTGATATAAAGAGTTAGATAGTGAGGAATTTAGAATGACTCTCTGGTTGCTAACCTGGGAGACTGGGAGGTTGGTGTCCTCTTCAGAAAATGGGGAAGATAATGAAGTGGAGAGTTAAAGTGAAAGATAAAAAATTCTGTTTTGGCCATGTTGGGTTTACCGAACTTCTAGTTCAACATATCTGAAAGGCTATTAAGAGATATGAGATTGGAAAAGGTGAGGGAAGAATAAATAAATTCTAGAATCTTCTTCATAGAAATGGTAATTACATATCCATGAGATCAACAAGTGAAATAATATAGACAAATAAGAGAAGAACACCCAGGATAGAAGCCTTAGAGATACCTAGAGTTGGAAGATGTGATGTGGAGGAGGATCTTGCAAAGGAGAGAGATGGAGCTATCAATTAAGTAGGAGAACCAGGAGAGAATTGTGTCCTGAAAACCTAGAGAGAAGAAAGTATCAAGAAGGAGAGAGAGTGGTCAATCTTTTCAGAGACTGTAGGAAAGTCAAGGAGAATGAGGGTTGATAAAAGTCCATTGAATTTGGTGGAATGATAAGAACAGAAACTAGATTGAAAGGGATTACTACAACAGTGAGAGGAGAGAAAGTGTAGGTGTCCATTGTAGGCAAGCCTTTGGAGCAGATTAGCTACACAGGACAAAAGAGATATAGGACAATAGTGGGGATAGAAGGATATCCAGTAAGGGTTTTTTCAAAAGGGAGACGTGCATGTTTTTAGCCAGTAAGAAAGGAGCCAGTATAGGGAAAGACTGAAAGTAAGGGAAAGACTGAAAGTAAACGAAAGATTGAAGATGAATGAAGATAATAGAGAGTGCAATTCTGTTGTGGGAAACAGAAAGTCAGAAAGTATTTTATGGCCAACTAATTTTTGGTGATACTATTTGAAGTATATTCAGGTTTGGGATATATGAGAGCAAAGGACCCATAAACCTTTAGCCTGGCTAACATCTGGGTTATAGGCTTTAAAAACTCAACAAAAGAAAAACAATAGAAGCTGGAAGAAATATGAGTTGGTAATTAAAAGTCTTTGAAAAGAAGGAAGGGAAGCCAACAAGGTGCTCTAGTGCAAACTTTCTTAAACTGTGAGTTGCAACCCCATAATGAGTGTTGTAACTGAATATGAGCCATTGTAAAAATACAATTTATTAACAATAAATGTTTGTTTTATGTATACATATTTATATACCTGGAGTCATGTAAAAATTTATTGGGGTGAAAAAAGGGTTGTGAGTCAAAAAAGTCTAAGAAGCCCTTATCTAGAACAGCTGGGCAGTAGCCTTATTTCATATACCAAAGAAATGATTCAGTTTTTTTCTAGAGTCATTGATAGTTGATGAGAGAAAAGTTTCAACCAACTGTTGGAGTCAGATAGGAAAAATCCTTAAGAATGAAAGGAGAGTGAATGATGCAAAGGTGGTAGGAGGAAGAAGATTTGGGGCTTTTGATGGAAGAAATTCTCCTCAGCTTTGTATTCCTCACCTTGTAGAAGTGAAGAAGGAACCTAAGATACAATCCACAAAAAAGATAAAAGGAACCTTGGGCTAGGGTGTCATAACCTTATTTTCTTACAATTTATTTATAAGGTAGTTCCATGATAACATAATAATATATTCTTCAGTATCCATGAGAGCAATATAGTTAATGTACTTTTGGTATGAATGGCAAAAAAAATAAAACAGGAAAGTTTAATCTATAATTGAATATTTTTAAAAAGATTATCCCCAAAATATTGTACTTGGGTTCCAATTCCAAGAATTAACTTCCTTTATGGAGTCTTTTAAGTGGCATAGTTTGTAACATACTGATTCTATGAAATAATGGATCGTGTGCTGGTTAAATTACTGGATTTTTTTTTTTTATTCCATATGACCCCTCTGGTTAAAATAATACATCATCTAACTGTTTTTGATTAACTTTAAATCAAAAACGAAAGTGTTATTCAAAAAGAATGTTTAACCAGAGAATCTGATTTCTAGGCAGAAGAAAAGTTTCTTGAACTAGGAGAATACATGAACAATGAAGTATAAGGGTGAAGTATTGCTAAAGCATGAGTAAATACTTAAAACTTGACAGAATGTTTATACATAGATAGGAATGAAACACAAATAAATACTGTGGACATTTTTCCAGTGATCAAATTCTTTTCAGTAGATAGCTTGCAATATGCACAGTAGGAATATAACTTTGCCCCAATTAATTTCTTATTTTATTTAGGTTTTAGTAACAAATAATGAGGCTTACAGTTTTATAAAATGTAAAAGTGAATAGTAAAGATCTCATTTTTAATTCACTGAATTGAAACATTCCATAGCTTAATTGACTGGAATAACCCTGCAATCATTAACAAGATGTATAAAGTATACCTTGGGGATATACCATTGAAAACAAAAGAGGTGAGTACATTTTACTTTTTGTTTTAACAAATAATATCCTATTCCATTAGAACTGTATTAAATCTCTGTTAATTTTTTGTGTTTGTTTTGATTAGAGTTTATTGTTTGCTAAAGTATTGAATGTTTGAATAATGTTGTGAGTAAGCCATGACCTCCCTGGACAATTTAAACTACTTTTTTAGATATTATGCATAATTGTTAATGATGAATTCAAATTGTATAGATGACAAATGTCTCTCTATTTCCTGAACTAAATTAATTATAAGGCTAATTACTTATGTTAAGTAGTTTTTTCTCTATAGTCATAGATCCTGGTAAAGTTAGGAAAATTGCCGAAAGTTACAGTCACTCTACTAGGAGAAGTTTGAAACATTGTGCTAGAGTGGGAATTGCCCCTGACTAGGTACAAAGACCTTGGAGGTCTAATCTCAGCTCCTAAGGAGCTCTGCTCAGAGGCCTTTCACTGAGCATAAAATGTGAAGGAATTGGACTCAATTGATGCTTATTAATGGAACATCTCTCTAACAGGGGGCTGTTCTGAAACCAGAACTGAAAAGAGATCCTGTCAGCACACGTGTTAAATTAAAGATTGTTCCTCATCTTTTACGATCTAAACAAGCTGCTGAAACTTTTCCAGCTAACATTCAGGTAGTCTCTGCTCATATTGCCAGTATATCCCAATATTGGGGGGTGGGGAGGAAGGGAAGTGAAGGCGTTGGGTGGGCCATGGATTTCTGTTGTACACTTTTAAGCATGATACTGTGGAAATAGCAATGATTTTATTTTCAGGCAACATGGATTCAAATCCCAATTACACCTCACTTATATTGCAAGACTTTGGACAGAGTCATTGAATCTTTGATTCTTAGTATCTTCATTTATAAAATGTCAGGGTAGAAGTAGATGGCCTCTAAAGTCCTTTCTAACTCAGTCTCTGATCTTGTGATTCTATAATTCAGAGCAATCAGGAAATAAGTTGGTACATTTGAAAAGAATGAAGATTTTTGATATTTTCCCTTTTAAAATTAAACACTTATTTTTAGTTACAACATTATGCCATTATTTTTTGTAAACTCTTTATCCTATTCTACATTAGAATTAGATTGTTTATTCTACTGTTAAATATTTTATTCTGTAGACTGTAAAACTCCTCTAAAGTTTTTTTGAGAAAATATTTTTGCCAGGTGTGCATCTTATAGTAAAATTAGTAATTGAAAACATTTCGAACATTTTTTCACTTCCTCAGTTTATTTCACCGAGACAAGACAACATTTCTACAAATTTCAACTCTTTTCTCCTCAGTGTATGTCTTCCCATTTATCTTACTAAAGTGAAATTGAAAGGGATGACATCCCTAAAATTTAGCCCTTCTGCTAGTTCTTTGAATGCTATCTCATGCATTCTTTACTAATTTTGCTGTCATGCTTACCTTTTCCTTCATTTCATTTTTAGTCATACTTTGTCAAAAACAGTCCTAGATTAATGCCTCACTGTTTGCTTTACTATTCAAACAAAAACTTATTCCATTAAAATAAGTGGTGACCACCTCCTTCCAAATTAAATGACTTTTTTTGTCTTTATTACATCTGATCACTACTTTTTGAAATTCTTCCTTTCTTTCTTAAAAAAATGCTCGTTTTCTTATTTTCTTTTGCTTTTGTGACTTTTCCTTGGCTAGTGTTGTTTTCTTTTTATGCTCTATAATTTTATGTGTGTGTATATATATCTCTAATTTTATGTGCGTGTATGCATATATATGTGTGTACAGATATATATACATATATTGGTTCAATCCACAATTTTCTATTCTTAAAGTACTAGAAATCAAGAATACTATTAAGAATTAAATATTTTGTTGAAAACCAGTTACATTTAAATTAATTTCATTGTATAAAATATATTTATATTTCAGTCACTCCCTCTAAGTCTTAAGTAGGATTTCTTGTCCAACAGTTTTCATTTACTTCTTTTCTGGGCCTATAGATAGAGATTCCTCTTTTCTTCTAGTCCTCCTTTTTTTAAACTTTGGTTTATTTTAAAAAGATCTTTCCAGAATTCTTTATATTCCTTATATTTGTGATTCCTATTTGCAGCATACTATTCATAAGTTTGTCTTTGCATTAATATAACAGTAATCATTCCAGTACTGTTATATGCTTAGTTTTCTTTAGCTGTTGTTATTTTAGATAGTATTTTCAGTCTCTATTTTCAACAATGGAATTAATGAATCAAAAAGTGTGATTATTTTTTCAGTTTCCTTTGTACATCAAGTTGCTTCCAATTGCAGTTTTACCAGCAATCTATGTACTCGTTTGCCCACAGTTCAGCTAGTATTAAGTTTCTTTGCTTTTAATTTGATAGGTGTGAGGAGGTACCTCAAAGATATATATATATATATGTATATATATATATATATATATATATTTTTTTTTTTTTTTTTTTTGCTGAGGCAATTAGGGTTAAGTGACTTGCCTAGGGTCACACAGTTAGGAAGTATTAAGTGTCTGAGATCAGATTTGAACTCATGTTCTCCTGATTCTAGGGCTGGTACTCATCTAGCTGCCTCCCTCAAAAAAATTTTAATTTTCATTGTGATAGTAAAGATGGCTTTCCTACTTTCAAAGCTTTAACTCTATTATTATTCAAGTTAACATTTTATCCTAGTTCTTTATTGGTAACTTTAATCTAGCATAAGGACTTTTAACCTGTTGTCCCTGAATTTGTTTTTTTTTTTTTTTAATATTTTCATAACTGTTTCATTATAATTGGTTTCCTTCTTATATGCACTTAAAAATATTCTGAGAAAGGGGGTCCATAGTCTTCATCAGACTGTCAGAGGAGTCCATGGCACCAAAATGATTACAAACTCTTGCTCAGTTAGCACATATATGCCTTGCCATCACTTTATAATTTATAGTATTGAAAACCAAATTCGCTTGCTTGATGCAACACTCTTTCCTTTTTACCTCTCCCATTTTATCGAAAGCACCATTGTTAACTGCCCCTCACTCAAAAGTTGAGCACTTATTAAGTCTCTTCCTTTTCTTCTTCCTTTCTTTCCTGAGAAAATTTTTAATAATCAAATACTTAAAAATATTGAATTGTTCTTTGTTACATCACTACCCTCCTGGTTTTGTAGTTTTGCTGTAGTAGCCCTTTCTCTTCTTTTCTCTTTTGTCTCCTTATTCTAATTTGTCTTGTTGCTATTTCTGAAAATTACTTGATTCATATTGCTTGCTTTGAACATTTACAATTCCTTATTGCTTCTTGTAGAGTACTTTCAGACAAAGTTTTCAGGAACTTGCACAATCATGTTTTTAAGCTCTTCCTGTCCTTCCACTATTCATTAGTATTAATTTCCTTCAGTCAGTTGGGTACCTTTTTTGTGCCCTTTTACAGCTTCCCCTCATCCCAGTTTCATTACTTTTGATTAAAATGTCTCTTTTGCCAAGTATATTTTTTCTTTCTTTCTCAAACATTTCAAAGTTTATTATTTCTTACAGTGGCAGATGAAAGATGAAAGGATTGAGGAAACAAAGTCTTGATCTTACAAGCATTTTGATTTATTAAATAATGCATGTTAATTGCCTAAAAAATTGGGACTTAGGCCCTTACTTTAGGAATGGATACCAAATACAACTTGGGACAGACTTTTTTTTTATACAATCAATAAAATTTTTATACAAAATTTTATATAAATTTTTATACAAAACAATCAAATAAGGCCAGTGAAATGGAAGCAATACAACATAAGGGAAACTGATTTCTAATTGGTTAAAAGATTAGGAGCTTTCCAAGTTGGGAGAGGGAGAACAAATAGGTGTAATTCCCTGAATTCAGAAAAAAGAGGTCCCAAGTATCTAAACAATCAAAGAACCATGGAAACAATAACTGATTGATCAGCATGGGACCAGTTTTCAGATAAGATATGGGTTGCTTAAGATGTACAGTTGTAAGTAAACTCTTTGCATCAATCCTTGGATCTGACTGGGTTTCTGGTCAATATAACCTAGGTCTAAGCAACATAATTTTTAGAGTAGACCAAGAATCAGTTAATCTGTTACCAGTTAGCTAAATCAATACCAATTAATTTAATGCTAATAAATTAGCCTTTGCGGAAATTGAGTCTTATGTGTGCTTTAATGATGAAGATGCTTAATGGGGAACTCATAGCTATATTTTTTTCTTCAGTTTAGCTGGAATTAACTTTCTTTTTTCAAAGAAAAATAAAAAATTATATTTCTGAATATATCACAATAGTCTGTGAAGAAAGTTGCATCAGTATGATAACTCTTTCCTTTATTCAATTTTTATCAATATGCGTTGTTACCATGTATTTGACCTTCCCTTGTAACAAAAAGGTAGTGTGGTTTTTTCCAACTCTTTTCTGGGATCAAGATTGATCGTTATGCTTGTACAGTGTTTTGAAAGACTTTTTAAACCAGATACCTATTCACTTCAATTACATTAGATTTCAGATTTATTATAACAAAATTTTATAAGTAACTATATATAATGTTAAAAATAAGTCTTGAATCAAATGAATTCTTACAAGGAGTAGGGATTGGAAATAATGAATAATTTTTGATAACAGAAAATTGGTATTTCTGACAGTTCTCTCTTCCCATAGGTGGTGTATGATGGACTGTTTGGTGCAAATACAAATGCAAAATTAAGAACATTATCCTTGCAATTTGTTCACCATATTTGTATAATGTAAGTTTCTTAGACTATTACTATCATGGTTATTTTTTAAATAGTTATAGATATTTTGTCATATACATCCATTTTATTCCTTATATTGAAGGAACAATTATTTGTTTTTTAGAATATTTAGGAACCTTGGGAGCTAAATCTATGACTTTCTTTTCAAATAGTTCAACCATATTCTCTCTTAATTCAAGTAAACTATATTTAAAATGACCAATTTAAAAATTAAAAAATCAAAATAAAATGCTTTTTTATAAGCAATAGGGATAATTTGTATTCTTTGTTTTGTTTTTCATTTTAAAGATGTCCAGAAATCAAGATTAAGCCATTAGGTCCTATGCTTTTAAATGGTCTCACTAAACTAATCAATGAATATAAAGAGGTGAGTGACTTCTCTTTACATATGCTACAATGATGTATTATAAAACTGGATATCTAAAATGATTTTTGCTATAGAATTACTATTCATAATTCTTTGAAAAAATTTAGGTTCTTTCCAAATATAGCTATTGAAAACTGATTTTGCAATCTCCTTTTGTTTATAGCTGTTGAGATTTCACACATATTAGGATGTGGTTTTCATTATTTGGGAACTAGATTTTTGATGTTTAAAGCATGTTTATCTCGTTTCTTAATAACTTATGTTAGTGGGTTTTAAATTTTGCCTGCTTTTGCCTTATTGGAAAGACTGAAAAGTATATTGGATTATCAACTTGGTGATGAATTCTTTGACATGGTAACCCATAAAACAAATCAGAATACAAAATGGATCTTAATCTTTTGCTTCTACTGCACCAGTGCTAGAGATACATTAAGATAATTTTTAGCTATTCTATGAACATTAGCTTATCTGTTGGTATTCTAAATATGAAGTCTTCATTGTTAAGCTAATGGGTAATGTACTATAGGAACTGAATCCAATTAGTGTTGATCAGTGAACAAGATGGCAAAATAAAGTTGCACCTAAAGGGAAAGATGACTCACATACTTTATTTGGAGAGACATCTAATGTAGTTGGCAGAATTAATGCATCCCAGAAATACAGTTTTAGGGGACATTTGCTTGTCATTTGAAGTGTTCATAATAAGCATTTGCATGGTCATTTGGAACATAATTGCAGCTTATTCATCAGCATGTTTTTATAGAAAGTGAAGAAGCAGAGAAATTCTATGAAGAATTTATAATTTCCAAAAGAAATTCATATTAACTGAATATTTTGTAATTTCAGTACAGAGGTGGGCATAAGGAAAAGATGGTAAAATAGTATATGGGGAATATGGCTTAGGTTGAATAAGGAAGGAGAAAGGTCAAGGAAACTTCACTTTTATTTATCATGATACTTCAAAAGATAATCGAAAGGTGTTAGACATTACAAAAATCAGCAACAAAAGTAGCAGCTCACATTTATAAAGTGCCTGCTATTTGCGCTAAGTGGTGCTAAACATTTATGTTATCTCATTTGATCATTTTAACTACCCTGGGAAATAGGTACTGTTTATAGCCCCATCTCATAGATGAGTCAACTGATACAAATAGGTTCATTGACTTGCCCTGGATTATGTAACTAGTAATTAAGTGTCTGATGTAAAATTTAAATTTAGGTCTTCCTTACTTCATATTCAATGCTCTATTCATTGTACCAACTAGCTCATGTCTGTGGCTAGTCAATAGAGCTGATCCATCAATCCAGATACCATGGCCAAATAATGTTCTGAGAAGGAATGGAACACAGGAAAAGTGAAGCAGGTTTCCTTTGGTCCATAGAGTGCTTTTAATGATCCCAGGCTTTTTTCTTAAATAATAGCAATATTCTTTTGGTGATACCTGGCTGTAAGTTATGAAATATCAGTTTCCAGCTTACTAAAATCATAGAATCATAGAGTTAGGACTTTAGGGGCTATCTAGAACATCCTCCTAATTTTAGAAAGAGAAACTGTAGAGGATAAGGGTAAAATGACCCAACCAAGCTCATATATATAACTATATAACTAGTAAGTTCCAGAGGCACAATTTGAACCTAAGTCTTCTAGACTCTAAATTTAGGATTCTGCCACCATACCAGGAATTTTTAACCCAGTGTCTTTGAATCCCAATTCCTAGGGAATTATGTATAAATTTCAAAATATCTATAAAGTTGAATGGCTAAATAAACAAATAAGTAAGTGTGTGTGTGTGTGTGTGTGTGTGTGTGTGTGTGTGTATTTACTTCTGTCTGAATTGGTGTTTCTTTCAGTTATTAATTTTAAAAAATTATTCCAAGAAGGATTCTATTGGCCCCATCATCTTTGACAGATGAGTCCATAGCAAATAAAAGGTATCAAGAATCTGTATACTGTATCAAGCTCAAATTAATGTTGAAGGTCTTCCAGTGGAAAAAGGAGAAGGATATGGTAGATATTAGATATGATAGTAGGTTGGCATATATTACCAATCAAGAACTATGCAAAAGAACTGGCACATGTAACATGTGACTGAAAACAAATGTGGGGCTCCTCATATGATTAGAATAAATGACAACAAATCTTCACTTATTCACATAACATTAATCTTTCTAGAGGAAGATTCTAGAGGAATCTTTCTTCATATTGGGAAAATATGAGTTGCTAAAAAATGGACAAAATCACACAAAATGAGAGGATGTGAAGATGTAGTTTGCTTTGTGGAGTTTGTATCCTCAATTGGGAAGTCATAGATCCATTGAAGCATCAATTTTTATTCAATACATAGAGACAGATTGATTACTCATTTTTCTTATTTGCTATAAGTAATGAAACAAGGCTTACAAATCTCAGCACTATATCACATTTTCCTTTGCTGTAGGTTTTTTATAATCTGAGGTAGATGAACTAGATTCGCCTAGGATTTATGCTTCTCAAGTAACACAGATTTCATGATTTATAGCTAAACAAAATGTTTAATATGATATATGTAATAATATTTTAATATATTAAAAAACTTTGCCTTTAGAATTATGTATTAAATATTTTAATTAAATGATTTAATTTAAGAAATAATTTGATTTAATAATAAATAATTTAAAGGGTATACTTTTAGGCATAATGGCAATTATAGTTTTATCTTTTCTCTGGCCAATTTTTATATCAAAATTTATAAGTTTTTTTAATTTAAAAATTTTACTTCCAGTTCCACAATCTCTCCCTCTTTCCAGCTCTTTCTACATCCATTGAGAAGGCAAGAAATATATCTATTGTATATATGAAAGCATGCCAAATATATTTCACACTCCTTCCTCTTGCAAAAAAATAAAAATAAAAAGGAATTTAAAAAGGGAAAAATATGTTTCAGTCTATACTCTGAATTCATCAGTTCTCTTATCAGGTTGAGGGGAGACTTTTTTTAGTTCAAGAAAATTTAGGATTTTGGAAGGAGAGCTTTAGGTCTCTACCTCTGGATTGGGGTGGTTTACCTGGAATGGCAAAACAATCAGTGGATATTGAAGGTAATTGTGACAGCAACAGCAGTGGCAGCTTTGGGAGTTTTCAGCCCACAGATAGATAATAAAGTGATTAATCAACTTGTTAGAAAGAGATAACAGAAGGACTCCCTGTGCTGGCACTAGGCACAAAATAGGCTTTTGTTTAGTGTTGCCATACCACTTCCTAGTCACAGCTTCTTTTCTTTTCTTTCTTTTTTAAAAAAAAATTCTTGTTTATTTTTGTAATAATAACTTTAAAGTTTTCAAAATACATGCAAAGATAATTTTCACCCTTGCAAAACCTTAGTTTCAAGTTTTTCTTTCTCATCCACTTCTTCACTCTCCTAGACATCAAGTAATCCATTATAGGATAACATATACAATTCTTCTAAACATATTTCCTCATTTATCATAATGCACAAGAAAAATCAGATCAAAAAGGGGAAAAATGAAAAAAAAATAAGCAAGCAAACAACAACAACAAAAGAAAGGTGAAAAATACTATATTGTAATCCACATCAGTCCCTCATAGTCCTTTCTCTGGGTGCATATGGATCTCTTCATCACAAGTTTATTGGAATTGCTTTAAGTTACCTAATCACAGTTTCAAGGTAGAGAGGAACACTTATAGTCTTAAGGTATCAGGAGTCCTTCCAGGATAAAAACCATAGCCCAGACCAAGAAAGCAATGACTGTACCTCTCCCTAGTTCACACCAACTTGAAAGTGCCCCAAACTTCTAAACCCTTAAGAACTAGCTTTGAGAACAGCAACGTAAAAAAGCCCAACTTTAAAATAAAGTTTAAAGTTTATAAACAGCCTAGGAAGATGAGCAAATAACAACAACCAAAAAAAGAACCTGACAAAAAATAATATGGTGACAGGGACAATCAAGACACAAACTCAGAAGAAGATAAGGATGTTAAAATAGCCTTAAAGGGGAAAAAATGTGAATTGGATATAAAGTGAACAAGAATTCTTAGAAGAACTAAAAATGATTTAAAAAATCAAGTAAGAATGGTAGAGGAAAAAGTTGTGAAAAGAAGTAAGAGCAGGGCAAGAAAATTATGTAAAAAAAATAGCTTGGTTAAAAAAAAATGGTACAGAAAGTACTGAACAAAATAACATCTTAAAAAAAAAACAATCAGTCAAATAGTAAAAGTAGTATAAAAGAAATCCTTAAAAAGAATTGACTAAGGGACAGCTAGATAGCATAGTGGATAGAACACCATCCCTGAAGTCAGGAGGACTTGAGTTCAAATGTGATCTCTTCCTAGCTATGTGACTCTGGGCAAGTCATTAACCCTAATTGCCTCAGGAAAAAAAAAAGAATTGATCAAATAGAAAAATGAGTACAAAAGCTCGCTAAAGAAAATAGTTCCTGAGGACTGAAGAAAAAAAAAAAAAACCTGGGAAAAACAACTGATCTGAAAAATAGATTGAGAAGAGAATTAATGAATTATCTGAAAGCCATAATCAAAGAAAGCTTAGATGTCATAGTCCAAGAAATTATAAAGGAAAACTGCCCTGATATTTTAGAACCTGTGGACAAAACAGAAATAGAATCTAGTGATCACTTCCTGAAAGAAATCCCAGAATGAAAACTCCCAGGAGTATTGTAGCCAAATTCTAGAACTCCCAGATTAAGGAAAGGAACACTGTGCAAACCACCAAAAAGACCATACAAATTCCATGAAAATGCCAACAGTATCACACAAGATTTAGTAGCTATTACATTAAAGAATGTGATATTTTGGAAGGCAAAGGAGCTGAGAATATAACTAAGAATAATCTACCCAGCAAAATTGAGTATAATCCTTCAGGCGAAAAAATGCTCAATTAATGAAGTAGAAATTTTTCAAGCATTCCTGATGAAAAGAATCAAGATGAATAGAAAATGACTTTTGTTTACAGACTCTAGAGAAAATATAAGAAGATAAACATGAAAAATAAAACATAGAGACTTAATAAGGTTAAGAAGTAGCATAAAAAGGTAAATAAGAATGAGAAATAGACTTAACCTTATGGGAAGCTGATGCATATAATTCCTAAGACCTATATTATGAGGGCAATTAAAATCTATTTAGAGGGGATGTGTATAATTCAGTGATGTTAGTGTGATCTCAAAAAAAAAAAAAAAGGTGAGAAAGAGGCATGCATTCAGAGAAGGGAGAAAAGAGAATAGTGGGAGAAATTTTCTCACAAAGAAGAGGTACACAAGGAAGAGCTTTGACAGTGGAGGGGAAAAGGAGAAGAGGTATAATACCTGAACAGAGGTTGTCTTTTCTGAAAAGAAGGAAGACTATGTATACACACTTTAGTTGGACCCAGAAATCATCTTATCCAACAGGAAAAGAGAACTGGGTGGATGTAATAAAAACAGGGTTTGGGAAGTCATAAGAGGGAAGGACCAGGTAGGTCAGAAGCAAAACAGATTTTTGAGGAGGAACAGGCTAACGAAAGAGAAAGATAGACAGAAAAAATAAGAATGAAGGAAAAATGCACAGTTAACAATTGTAATGATGGATGTCAATGGTAGATGTCATCCATAAAATAGAAGCAGATAGCAGAATGGATTATAAACCAGAATCTAGCAAATTGTTATTTACAAGAAACACACTTGAAATGTCAAGATAAATTCAAAATTAAAATAAAGGGCTGAAGCAGAATCTATCATGCTTTAGGTAAGGTTAAAAAGATAGGGGTAGCATGCTCCAGAAAAAGGAAAAGTAAAAATAGATCTAATGAAAAGAGATAATCAGGGAAGCTACATTTTGCCATAGATGATGAAGTAATATCAGTACTGATTACATATGGACCAAATGATAAAGTATCCAAATTTTTCCCTTTCCAATACATGCAAAGATAATTTTCAATATTTACCTCTACAAAATCTTGTATTCTAAATTTTTCTTCTTCTCTTCCTCTTTTCCTAAGACAGCAAGAAATCTGATATAGGTTAAAATAAGAGCATGCAGATTCCTAATGGAAAAGTTAGGAGGAAATAGTAAAATTACACTAGTGGGGTATCTCAGCTTTCCTTTCTCTCAAAGCTAGATAAATCTGAAAGAAGTTAAGGAGATGAATAGAATTTTAGAAAAATTAGGTACAAGATAGACCTCTGCAAAAAAGTGAATGAGAATAGAAAGGAGTATACTCTTTTTCAATTATACATGTCACCTTAACAAAAATTTACCATATATTACGGCATAAACCCAGAAAGCAAATAAGAAATTTACCTTTCTTGGACCATAGTGCAACAAAAATTACATTCAATAAAGGGCCATGGAAAGATAGATTAAATATTAATTGAAAATAAGTAATCTAATCCTAAAGAATCAGTGAGTCAAAGAACAAATCATAGAAACAGTAATTTCATTAAAGATAATGACAGCAGTGAGACAACATACTAAAACTTATAGGATGAAATCAGAGAAATACTTAGGGGGAAATTTATAAACTCATGCATCAGTAAAAGAGAGAGCAAATCAATTGGGTTGAGGCACAAGTCAAATATAGACATAAGGATAAGTTAATTACATTTCACACATAAATGTATGTAGATATAGATCTAGGTGTTATATATATATATGATTTATAACATTCTTTATAGTTGAGACGTAGATTTTCTAAAGCTGTTTGAAGGTGAATTTTCAAGAAGGTAAAGATTTTGCATTATAGTAATTATGCATTTTTAAAAATTACTTAGTATAATTTTAAGGTGAAGGTAATAAGAAAGCATGTTTAAAAAGGGTACATTATAAACTAGTATCTGTAATACTATAATAGCTTATCATAGTCCTTTGTTCAGCAGAATTATAACGTATCAGGTGAGATAATATTTTAGCAACAGTTAAAATATCCTCTCAAAAATTAACTGGCAAAGTGAAACATTCGTAAAGCCATGATCTCATGGCTTCCTTTCCGATGTGATTTTGACAGATATTATATAAAATGTTGAGTAATATATAACTTAATTTTGTTAAATCTTATGTGTTCATATTCTAAGACCTGAATAAAAAAAAAAAAAAAACTAAAGGTTTGATGGAGGGTAATACTATTTTAGTACTGTTTCGGTCATTAATTTTTCTAAATATTTTGTCATTTAAAAAATAAATTCTAGGATCCTAAACTACTGTCAATGGCATATTCAGCTGTTGGAAAACTTTCCAGGTGGGTAAACTAAAACTTGAAATTGTAATGTTATGTCCTGATTTTCAGAGCTTAGAAAGAAAGATTTTTGTTTATTTTTATCTTCTTCTTTTAAAGGGAGGGTGGGAAGAAAGGAAATGTGTAGCAATCTGTGTCTAATTTATTTTCTAAGTTTATTATACATTTCTCTCCTTCATGTACTCTGCAGTCAAAATAGTCTTTTCTCAGTTTGTCTACCACTTCTAGAATATACCCTTTCTTCACCTCTATTTATTTAAATCACTTTCTCTTCCAAGTTCAGAGCATCTTCTCCTGCATAAAGCTACCCTCCCCATCTCTCACTTCACATGCTAAGTGCTCTTTACCTCTGACTTTGATTTTTATTTCCTCTTTTGTATATTTATATAGGTAGGTATTGTTTATATGATAGAATTTAAGTTTTTAAGGATAGAGACTCTCAATTTTGTCTTTGTAGACCCTGCTTCTAGAATAGTGCTTGGCACATAGTAAGTAGCTAATGAATGTTTGTTGATTGATTATATATTAATATATCATAGAACTATTGTGAAGAACAAGTGGCTAACATAATAAAGTTCTATATGAAGCATATTAAGTTCATACAATGCTTTCTCATAATAAATATCTACATGTAAAAATTTATTTCCCAGTAGAAATGATTCCTTTACTTACTTGTCTATGTAATTATAGGCTAGAATCACTTGAACACTTCTTTGAGGCAAAAAGGGAAGTTAGTTGCAAAAAATAAAATGTTTAGCTTTTTTAGTTTTTAGATTTTTTTCTCAATTGTAGGATTGTAGGATCATAGAACTAGAAGAGACCTCAGAGATCATCTTAAATTACCCTCTTATTTTATAGATGAGGAAACTTGAGATCTAGAGAGGTTATGTGAGTTGTCTTAGTTCACAATATCAGAATCAGCATTTGAACCCAGGTCTTCCTATTGCAGAGCTACTCTTATGCTACTTCCCTTCTAATATGTTTATTCTATCTATCTATCTATCTATCTATCTATCTATCTATCTATCTGTCTGTCTATCTGATTGTCTATCTGTTTGTCTAACAAGAATAAATATTAATTTAATCAGAACCCAAACCAGGCTCTTTCAGGTCTCCTAAATGATAGTTACAACAAAAGTATACTTACACAATACATAGATATTTGTTCAAATATTTACTCCAGAACAGATAACTCCTAGGGTCTTTTTTTTTTTTTAAATAAACAGACTTGATTATTACTGAAAGTCATCAAAAACTTGCACAAACTGGAATTAGCCTGGTTTGGATTTTATTGACTAGACTTAGATTGTGATGAGTATATATGCTTAAAAAAACTTTTAGAATACATATATCCTAGCAGTAGAGTTTTTATATCTTTTTTAAAAGTACAAATTCGACAGTATTACTTCTTAAAACATCTGTCTTTTTAAAAAGTACAAATTTGACAGCATTACTTCTTTAAACAAAGGTTTTACCATTTTTTCTGATTAATTTTACATGCTGATTTCTTCCTTTCCATTTATCAGGCTTTCTCTAAAAAAAGTCTCATGGGAATCATTCTGTTGTCTTTATTTTCCATGATTCTAGAATTGCTTTAAAAAAAATAGCATATTCTAGGTAGCACTATCATAAGGACACTTCCATTTAATATATTTGGTAACTTCTGATAAAACTTATTTATTCTTAATTGAAAGACGATTATAAAAAATATAAATTATTTAACCAGATTTCCCCATGTATTTCCTCCTCTTAATATACTCTGTACTCCTTTTCCATGTATATCTTTACAAACCACACACACACACACACACACACACACACACACACATGTGCACACGCACCCAACACCCAAACAACTTTTAAAACCCTGAAAGTTGAATTCTTCAAATAAAAAAAAAAAAAAGAAGAAAACCTCTATATAGTGTTTGGAAAAAGCAAAGTAATGGCTACCTGTTAACTAAAGAATAGAATTAGATTAGGGAAAATATTATTTACATAATATAGTTCAGAAGTTTGTTTTGAGCATTCTAATTTTATAATAGTATGACAGAAGAATTAAAAATTAATTTAAAATATTATTTACAAGTAAAAAATAAAAATAAAACATGTCAGTTATAAGAATTCCATTCTAATGTGAAAATGCTGTAAGATATATACAAAACACACTAGAATGTACACAATCTATTTGTTTTAAATAATTTTTGTGTATCTGTTTTCTTGTAGTCGAATGCCTCATTTGTTTACTAAGGACATTGCTCTTGTACAGCAGTTTTTTGAAGCATTGTGTAAGGTTGGTAAATAGAAATATTAAGTAAGATTTTTCTGCTTGGAATCCTTCCCTATCCTGAGGACATTATTGATAGAAGGGTTAGAAACATTTTATCTTCTATCCCTTTCTTTTCTTTTTTCAGGAAGAGCCTGATACTAGGCTTGCCATTCAAGAGGCTTTATCTATGATGGTTGGAGCTTATAGTACTTTGGAAGGAGCCCAGCGTACTCTTATGGAGGCATTGGTAGCTTCATACTTAATAAAGGTAAAGTCAAGTATATGAATCTATTTTAAGTAGTTTAATGATTTGCAGTGTAAATTATTGTACAGTTTTAAAACTCAAATATATTTTGAAGTGGTTCTCATTCCCTATAAGCCAGAGAAAAGAATTTATATTTTCACTTATCATTGTGGTATAAACTTCATAGAACATTTTTTCTTTTGTTTCTCACTGTAAATAAAGTTTTTTAGCTTTAGGGAAGGATATGATGTTTTTAATGTAGCCTGCCTGGTATTAGGTTTAATTGCTTTGATAGTCTTTCCCTTAAAATAAGTGGTGCTTTGTTTATTTAAATAGCAGCTGAGTATTTGAACCTTCTGATGTTATACAAATATATATATGTGTATACAATACGAACATTATAAAAATCATAAAATAAGCAAATACTCAAGACTTAGATAAATCAAACAATAGCCTAAAATAATTGTGTATACTCTGCCTCTTTTTCATTTCCTTTTTGTTTATTTGCCATGAAGAAGGAAAGAATGCTGAGTATATTCATCTGAGACACTTTTATGTCACTAGTGATGATAAGTGAAGACGGATGGATTTGTTTGAAATCAGTAAAAAATTTGGAGTCAAATGGAATCATGGCCATTAAAAATTTTTTAAATTTGGTGAGATAAATACCCATTGGCAGTAGTTGAGAAGTTTGTTTTGAGCATTCTAATTTTAGGATAGCATGACAGAAGAATTAAAATAAAATGTTTGTATGATATTTAAGGGAGGAAGTTGAGGCATACTTAAAAGGATAATACATGGTACACATGATTCCTGTAATATTGTGTTTAGCCATGGAAATAATTAGGTCTGTTAAAGGCTTCCTGGAACATGAAGCAACTTCATCAAGAAAGATTATAGCTTTCAATCCTCTTACAGCAAAATTGTGACAGTTGACCATTTGTTGAAAAAAATCTATTCAAAATGACAAAATTTTATAGGAATTTACATTATCCTTTGAAGTTCATTGTCATATAAAAAGACAGAGCAGTAAAGGTATACTGAAAGAGATAATCTTGTGCCTCTTCCTTGTTACTAATTTCTACCTATCTTGTTTTTATATCCCTTTTGTATTTTTTATTTTTGCTACTGCTTATAATTGAAAGAAATTAATGCTTTTGAGGGAGAGTTCAGTGAGATTTAGTCCTCAGAAATGAAAAGGTTAGTGTTATGGTAGTATTAAACTACTTTCTTAGTTGTAAAGATTGTGTCATTAGATCTATTCAAATTATCTAATTAAATTTGATTAGAAATTTTGAGATAGGTTTTTTTGTTTGTTTTTTATTTTTAAGGAAACCGTATGTCTTTAAGGTTGTAGGCTTAGCATTACTTTCTGTTTTTGTAAGTTAGTTATTTTACTTCAGCTAGGAGGAACATAGGAAGTCTCCTGATCATATTCTGTTTCAACTCCAGAAGTGCTATTTTTGGTTCTTATGTATAATTTAGAACTTGCCAATTGACTTAGCAGAGAGAATGGTTTTATGAAATTGCTGCAGGAGCACAGTTTGCAGGAGAGAGGCTTTACATGGGGTATATATGTACTTTTTAGAACTTTTCCTGATTACCAGAATATTCTTCATAGAACATAAAAGCACTTTTAAATGAGTCCATTTTCCAAAAGTTATTGTACAATTTCTTAAATAATAAAATTATTTTAATCATGTTAACATCTATCCAAATTAGACATATAGATTAAATTTGGATTAAAGATCTTACATACTTGGGTTGTCTTGTTTTTATGAAAACATTTGTTAAGTTTTAAAATATTTATATTTAAACTTATGCATAGGCTTAGATGAGTTACTGATGATTGAATTTTTTTATATGTCAAATAGCCTGAAGTCCAAGTTCGCCAAGTGGCTGTGAAATTTGCCAGCACGGTGTTTCCCCCCGATCACATACCTTCCAGATACTTACTTTTACTAGCTGCAGGAGATCCGTAAGTTTCAAAAGGCGTTACCCAAAATTTGGATTACTTAAAGTTTTGTCAAATTATACTTGTCTTGCAGTACCCTACTTGGATAAAATCTTATATTAGAATCAAGCAGAACTTCTTGGGGATAAAGATTAAAGTTATTTGATGAACATTGGTAATTATTATTATTATTTTTATTTATTTATTTATTTTTGCTGAGGCAGTTGGGGTTAAGTGACTTGCCCAGGATCACACAGATAGGACATGTTAAGTATCTGAGGCCAGATTAGAACTCATGTTCTCCTGACTTCAGGGCTGGTACTCTATCCCCTGTGCCACATAACTGTCCCCAGCTTTGGTAAAATTTGAGGGGCTTTAATAGCATTATTTGTTGAATTAAAGAATTGAGAAAAATTGAGGGAAATAATATTTCCCTCAAAGATGACTTAATAAGATGAAAGTTTGAATTTCCTCAGACATTCTTAAAGAAAAGGATATAATGATGTTTAATGATTTGATTTTATGTCTCATTTTATTATTTTATTCTCCCTATCCTATGTGATTTGATTCAGTAAGAATGAAGTAAAGAAGTAAAATTGAGTAGGACATCAGTGTAATTAGAAATAAATGATGAAAGAGTATAGCTGGCAAGATTGTTACTAAGGAAGCATGCTGTATATTCACATATTTTTATAGTCTGCTTTCAAAGACCATGCAAAGGAAAATCAGAAATAATAATATAAATGGAATAATAATAATAAATAAATGATTTAGCCAATTAAATAAACCCAAGAATATCATTTTGGGTCAGACCATTGTAGTGCATTAAATCCACCTAGTATTTTGACAGTAATACTAAAGACATGTGATTAACCTCATTATCTTACTTTATGAAATTGATCTAAAATGCCTGGTGATACCAAGTTTTTAATAATGAATTTATTTATAGAACTGAAGCACATCCAATCTGATCTTCAGTCTATGCTTTGCTTGTATCTGGGATGATGTCAACATACCATCTTAATTGTTATATTTTTGAGAGAGTATAATTTCAGAGTATAGTCATGATCTCCTTTTATCTGTATGCATTACTGGAACTTTTTTTTTAGGGAAGGGCAAGGCAATCAGGGTTAAATGACTTGATAACATAGCTAGTAAGTGTCAAATTTCTGATGTCACATTTGAACTCGGGTCCTCCTAACTCCAGGGATTGTGCTATTATCTACTGCATCACTTAGCTGCCCCAGAAGTGGTCTTAAAACAGATTATTTTATAAAAGGAACTATGTTATATTTGGAAAATGTGTTTCTCGTCAAAGACTTGCCATTAAATAGATTAAAGATATTATCAATAATGCCATTAAAGGAAAGGTCGCTAAAATCCTCCATTTTGATTTAAATAAAAGTGGGCCTAAATATCTATTAAATGAGAATAAATATACAACCAGGTAGATTCTACAAGGGATTGTCATTCATAAGTATATTTTTATTTTTCCTGAACCCGATTTTATTGATGCATAGTCTCCACCTAAATTTACATAGTTTACTATGTGGTTGTCAACTTGTGTTTTAGTATTCTTCCATTAGGAAGCTACTAATCAGCAAAAATGCTACTGTCAGTTTACTTAACAATTGGTTGATAAATACTATAGCATTCATATTGCTATAAAAATTGAATTGTAAAATAAATCTGGTAAAGCTCAATACTTTCTAAATTTATTTTCACTTTTTTCACCCTGACTTTCAGTTGAACTTTTTATTTATTTTAAAAATTCTTTTTACTTTAGATCTATGATTTTATTAGACTTATGATTTCAATAATGTTGAGAGCTGTCACTACTTCTAATTTGGAATCTTTAAAAATTGATGCAACTTTTAAAAGAAGTCAGAGGAATAAGAGGTTAAGTGACTTTTCCATGGTCACAGAGCCAATGTTAGATTTTTCTTCTTTGACTGTCAGACTCCTCAAAAAAATTTTATACATTCATCATGTACTTCCTTCCATCCTGCTCTTAGTACTTCATAATTTAGTTTCTCACTATGTCACTTAATTGAAATTTTTATCTTACCCATTAATCTTTTTACGGCATAGTTGATTTTTTATCCTAGTCCAACAGTGGCTGTTGCAAATCTCTTCTCTTTCTAGTGCTATCTCCACTTGCGCTAATCTATATCTTGCCACTGGACCCAGATGATGCTGGAGGAGAAATCGAGTGTGTTGACTTTTCACAGCCCTTCCTCACTTAAACCCAATTCACTTGCATGTCATGGTCCTCTTTGAGAATGAAGAACAAATAAAAATTACCCCATTTCTGACCCTTACAGCTGAATATCTTACTTTATAATTTTTAAAAGATAGAGTACATTTTTCAACAGTTCCTTCACCCTTCTCTTTCCTTCGTAGCATCTCACAATACCTTGGCATCATCTCCCTTGCTCTCTTCGTTTACATCCATTCTTCTAAATGCTGTGGTTGGCCATACTGTTTAAATATTTTTCTGATTAAATAAGTGTTAAATTATGTCTTAATAGGATTTAGGTCCTAAAGAATACTATCCCCATATTTTGCAAACAAGGATATTGGGGGGCCTGAAAAGTTAAATTATTTATCCAGAGACAAGTTAATAAATAGCAGAGCTTGGGTTAGAATCCCGTTCTTTTTGACTTCATGTTTTTCAACTCAGAAGGTGTTTATATGCAAATCAGATGTAAACAATGACAACTTTTATAGTATATTAATATTAATTTAATTATTGTTATTCTAAATGTGAAAGCTTTAAGCAACATTCTTTGAGAATATATGTTATTAGAAGAACTAAATTATAGCAATATTAAATAGTTTGACAGTGAATAAGCAAAGAGGTCCTAAAGAAGTTAAAAACCAGCTGGAAAGATAGCACACCAATTTAAAACATATATATATATATGTATATATATATATATAGGATTTTAAAGTTGTATACAGAAAGACAACAAGAAACATTAATTTCATGGATTACTAGGTTCATTTTGCCTTGGAGTACTCAAACTTATCACCATAAAATTAATTATAGTTTGGTAGAAATAATCTTGTTTTTATTATTAAAGGCACTGAGGCCAACATCACATAATTAGGAATGACAGTACCAGGATTTGAATCAGGTTTCCTCTAACTACCAAATCCAATGATCCTTTGATTGTGCCATAGTGATTATACCTTAACACATGTTCAACTGTTAGATATTGATGTGGAAGTCACTTTAAAATCAAATATTTGTTTATAGTCATAACAGTTAGTAGATCAAAGAGCAATATTAATACCAAAATAGAACAAAGAATAAACTTGAGAAACCAGTGGGTCATTATAACAGTTCTACCATAACGTATTTAAACAAGCTTTAAATTTCAAAAGTTTTGTATGTGACTTAAAGTGAGGAGAATGATGTTATTGTTTCTTAAAGAATCATAGAGAGGCAAAAAACTATTAATGGAATGAGATTAAAGAGCCCAAGAGCTACCTAAGCCAGCAAACATTTCATCTCCTTGTCATATCTTGCAGAAAACACAAAATCCAAGGATATGAACAGATTATTTTCAGATGACAAAATTAAAGCCATCTATATTGAAAAAATGCTCTAAATCATTATTAGAGAAATGGAAATTAAAAACACCTCATACCTTTCATTTTGGCTAAGATGATAGGAAAAGATGATGATAAAGTTGGAGGAGATGTGGGAAAACTAGGACAATAATGTTTTGGTAGTAAAATTGTTAAAAGATACGACCATTCTGGAGAGCAGTCTGGAACTATGCTGAAAGTTCTGAAAGTTCTATAAAACTGTGTAAACCCTTTGATCCAGCAGTACTACTACTGGGTCTGTATACCAAGGAAATGACAAAGGAGGGAAAAGGACCTACGTGTGCAAAAATGTTTATACAAAGAATTGGAAAATGAGCAGATGTCCATCAATTGGGGAATGACTGAATAAGCTGTGGTATATAAAGATAAAGGAATTATTATTATTCTATAAAATGATGAACAAGCTGATTTTAGAAAGACCTGGGAAGATTTATATGAACTGACGCTGAGCAAAACACATTTGTACACTGTAACAGCAAAAATGTGTGATTATCATCTCTGAAAGGCTTGGTTCTTCTCAGTGATTAAGTGATCCAAAGCATTTCAATAGACTTTGAACAGAAAATTGCATCTGTATCCAGAAAAAGAACTGTTCACTTCTTTTTTTTTTTTTCTCTTCCATGGTTTTTTCCTTTTTATTCTTATTTTTCTTTCCCAACATGATTCATAATGCAAATGTATATTAAAATAAATTTAAGTAATTAAGAAGCAGTCTCATCTAAGATACATCCTTGGATTCCAGTTCTTTACTTTGTTCCTTTCATCCTGCTTTTCAATCCTCTCTTAGGATCAGAAAGTTCCTCTCTCTTTCATATCTTAAGGTTCTTTTGATGCCTACTTCTCCTGTTTCTTCCATGTTTGTAGGCAATTGTATCCCAATTATGATAAAGAATAAGTTCTGCCTCATTTTACTCCTTTATTAATTCCTTTTCTATCACTATCACCTCCTTTTCCTTTCCTCAAACTTCAGAACAGTCAATCCATCCCTAGGTTCTCTTTTTTGTTTGTTTTTGTTTTTTAAGTCCCTCAATACCCTTTAAAGGCAGTAAGATTTTGAAGAGACATTTGTTCCTTTGATTGATAGTAGAATTTTAATAATTCTACATTTAATAATGCTACATTATCATCCATCCCTTTTGGATGAATTTACCTGTCCAAAATTCTCTTGACTCAAGTTTAAATTTCAGAGTTCTTAATTAGTACTGATTTTTTTCCCCTCAGCATTTATTTGAACCATCTATTTTATTAAAGGCCTTTTTTTAAAAAATAGGTTTATATTCAGCTTTGCAGAGTAAGTTATTTTAGGTTGTAATCCTGTATCCTTTGTCTTTGGGAATTTTGTATTCCAAGAAACCTTCTTGTTTATAATAGAATCTTCTAAGTCTTGTGTGAGTCTTATGGTGGTTTCGCAATACTTGAACTTCTTCCTCTATGCTTGTGACATTTTTAACTTTGAAGTATGATCTCTGGGTTTTGTCTATCATTCTGGGTTTTGTCTATCATTCTTGGCTCTTTCAGGAAGTGATCTGTAGATTTTTTCTATCTTTACTTTGCCCCAATTGATCTGGGCAATTTTATGATTTCTTAAGTACCCAGATAATTTTTTTTCATGATTTTCTAGAACTCTAGCACTTACTAAAATTATTTCTCTTTGTACTATTTTCTAGTTCCATTGCTTTTTATATCAGATTACTTCTTGTTCGGTTTTGTCCTACTATTTCTTGTGGAACCACTGATTTCTTTTGGTTTTTTTTTTTTTTTTTTTCTGGTTTTTCAGGAAGTCCATTTCTTGGGTAAAGTATATTTACTTTCTTTACAATTCTTTCCTCCAGAACTTTTAGGATATTTTTCATTTATCGCTTCATATCTTCCAGGTATTCATGGAGTCCATAGAAAAAATCCATTTTAAAATTTTAAGTCTCTGCTTATACTTATTGGAGAAATCACTGTATTTTTAATGATTTTTTTTTTAATACTTCATTTCATCTTTTGTTTTTCTTGGTTACTCATCTCTCCAGGTTTCATTCCTGAAATTGGACTTGGTGCCAGGGTCAGGCTCTTAACCATCAGTATACCATTATATGAGATAGTCAGTCTTGCTTTGAATCTCCTGACTTTCTAATCTATTCTTCATAGTCTGAGATCTTTGAGCTTCAGAATTCTGGGTCTTCAGGGCTCTCACTGGTATATCAGGACAGAGTATTATGGATCTCAGATCCCCTATGCTGTGGCTATCTTGGTCTGAGTGTTGCCAACTGATTGCTAGTCAATGCTTAGTGTTCACCTCTGTTCCCTGTGGCTGCCAAAGTTACCATCCTTAGATTTTTCTTTTCTTTCTTTCTTTCTTTTTTTTTTTTGGCTGAGGCAATTGGGGTTAAGTAACTTGTCCAGGGTCACATAGCTAGGAAGTGCTAAGTGTATGAAGCCATTTTTGAACTCAGGTCCTCCTGACTTTAGTGCTGGTGCTCTATCCACTGTGCCACCTAGCTGCCCCTACCCTAGAACTTTTTCAAATGAGTCTTCTGCTTTTGTTACTTCTGCACACAATTTGTAGGCTAATTGTGTACCCACTATAGTCATGGCAGCTCTCATTTTGCTTAAAGAGGTCATCTTTCCTATTGACTGGGATCAAGCTAACTTTTTGGGGTAGTTCTGAGTTAGTAGATTTCATAACATAGTTTCCCATTTGATTTCTCAATCGTTATTTAGTCATTGTTTCCTGGAGTGGGTGTGGGAGAATTGGCATCCTGAGAAAGAAAGACTTCATGTAAAAGGTAGTACTTGAGCTACAAGAAAGAATATAAGAGACATAGGAGAGTAGAAAGTTGATTCCAGGAATAAGAGTTGGCATGTGCCAATGGAATCAGGATTTAGGGAATCACATATTAAAAATATAGAAAAGCCAGTTTTCCTGAATTATAGAGTATGGGATGGGGAATAATGTACAATGGTGTTAGAAATGTAGGTTAAGGCCAGGCTACAAAAGACTTTAAAAGTAGGAGAATTTATATTTTATCTCAGCCTCAATAAAAAGCCACTAATGTTTATTGAGTAGTGAAGTGATAGAGTGAAATCTAGACTTAAGGAAAAAAAATCTCTTTGACAGCATTATTAAGAAAGAGTTTGAGACAGGGAGATGAATTAGAAAGCCATTGCTGTATTCTAGGCTATAAGTGATGATAGTCTAAACTAAGATAGAAGCTATGAGAAGAAGAAGAGAAGAGACTGGTTTTGAGAAATGTGTCAGTAGGAAAATCAAAGTTTGACATTTGCATATGTAGGGTGTGGGAGAGTGTGGCATCTGGAATTGTGCAAGGTTTCAAACCTGGAGAATTTAAGAACAGTATCATCTTGGATATAGATAGTGGAATTTGGAAAAAGTATGTATTTGGCTTAAAAAAATAAGTTCAGTTTTAGACATGTTGAGTGTGTTTCTGATACTTTCAATTTTATATGTTCTTTAGGAATTAGTCATGTGGTGTATAACATCAAATTGATTATTCTTTAAGGAAGGGGAAAAGAGAAAAAAGGAGGAAGAGAGAAAACATGGAAATCAAAATTTTAAAAAAGTAAAAGTCAAAATTGTATGTACAATTAGTTGAGAAAAATAAAATGTTATTTAAAAAAGAAATAGGTCATGTGAATCTGAAACTCTGAGGAGACACTGAGGCTAGAAAAACCAAGTTTTAGTCAGTTCAGTAATGAGTGTAAAAGGAAACAAATTTGTTAACAATAGAATAGGGTTCCAAATGGCTTCTTTCAAGGGAAGATGGAAAGAAAAGTCTCTGGTGACTGAATAAAATGCCAGGTAACATAGTAACAAATCAATGCTTATTGTCAGAATAGTAGAACTTTTTGGTAGGAACTGTGATATGGGAGGGAAAAAAGAGGGAAGAGTACTAAACAGGCCAAGAAACAAGGAGATTTTAAAATAACTCTCAAGTTCTGTTTAAAACAGTGCTTTTATACTTTCTGTGACCTGGTTCACAGAAGCTCAGAGCTAAAATGCCCTCTACATATACTGAATTCAACTCTAATTGGAAAAAGAACCAATCCTCTTTACAACATATGGTCATCTGGCCTTTTTCTGAAGACCTCTAATAATGCCGGCTCTCTCCCTCCACAAGGATCTCCAGAACATTTGGAAAGTTTTATTTCAAACTTAAATTTGCCTCTTTATAATTTCTATTCATTATATCTACTTTTGCTCTCTGGGGACAAGCAAAAGAAGTCTAATCCCTCTTCCCTGAAATAACTTTTTATATACTGGAAGATAGGTATAATTTCACTCCATGTCTTTTCCAGGTTGAATATTTCTTGCTCCTCATATAGTATAAACTAGGTTTATACTATACCGTCTTGGTTGTACTGCTGTGAGACAGAATAAATAGAATATTACAGATCTGATCCTACTAGGAAATGTTACATTCCTACTCCTGGACATTATTTCTTAATTGAACCTAAGATTAGATTAGTTTTTTTGGCAGCCATATTACAATACTGATTCCTATTGGACTTTGAAGCATCCTGAAGCCTCCATATCTTTTTCAAATGAAATTCAGACACCCATGTTTCCCTCATTTTGTACTTAGGAAACTTATTTTTGCACCCAAATTTTTAAAATAAATGCCTCCCCAATCAAGCATTTTGATATAACTAGAACAGAAAAAATACTTCATGTGAAGCTGTAAGTATGTTACATACAGGTTTCTTTTCCTGTCAGGTACATAATAAATTCAGTATATAAGTTTTTAATAACCATCCTGCTTGTCTGTCTCCTTCTAGTCTTCCTTTTCTATACATTTGTTGAAAATGCTGCAATCATCTTTTTTTCTTCTTTGGAGGAGAATGGTCTCAATACCTGTCTGTTGTGTGTGGCACTATTTTAATCAGTGATTCCCTATTGCTTCTGATCTCCAGTGTGAAATACAAAATCTTCTGTTTGACTTTTAAATCCTTTTGTAACCTTAAGTCCTTCCTGCTTTTTCTCTTTTTATACTTGATTGCTTTCAGGTATTCTATTATTCAGTGATACAGGCCTCTTTGATATTTCTCACACAGGACACTCTTTCCCAATTCTAGGCATTTCATGTGCTATTTCTCATTCCTGGAATTCCCTCATCTTCTTTTCTGCCTCATGTTTTCCTTAACTGTTCCAGCTAAAATAATCATCTTCCTCCTACTCCTCCTCCCTCTCCTCTCTTTTTCCTCCTTCTTTAGACTTCCTGGGCTTCCTTAATCCTTGTGACTTCTTTCTGATGTTGTCTCTAGTTTAACTTGTATATATTTTCAATGTACATAATTGTTTGCATGTTGTTTTTCCCGTTTGTGAGTTCCTTGAGGGCAGATTGTTTTTTGCCATTCTTTTATCTCCCCAGAGCTTAACATAGTGTCTGGTACATAAGTAAACATTTAATAAATGCTTGTTGACTGATTTGACCAAATAGGGATATTAGGACAGAATTTAGATATATTTACAAATACATTGTGTTTCGGGGATATTATTGAGATTCCTGAGAGTTTGTTGTTTGCCTGGTCACACAGTAAGTATCAGATCTTGAAATTATTCTGAAGCCAATGGCACCTCCATTATATTCTATTGCATTTATTATGTCTTTCCCAGAAGTTTTTTTTCCTTCTAAAAATTGTTTAAACACATCTTACTGAATCTTAGCGTAATCATATTAATTCTTTGTTTCACTGTATCAGTTTGTTATACTTAGAGACTGAAGGTAAAATGTAATAAATGAAACAATCTCTATTTGCAAGGAATTGACCTTCTTAGAATAGAGAGACAACATGAATATAGTATATCTAGGAAAACTATAAAGAGAATAAGCCAAGGTAGTTAATTAAATTCCAGGGTAGTTTGAGAGCCAAGGCATTTGGAGTTTTGAGATCAGGAAAGGTTTTTGGATGGTGTTTGAAAGAAGAGGGATTCTTTGAGACAGAATTGAGCAAATAAGAGCATTTATTAGCCAGGGAAACATCCAGTGCCTAGACCTGGAAATAGGAGCTAGAATGTTACATATAAGGAATGCTTGCTTGGATTTCAGATTATGAGAGGGAGCACAATACACAATGAGGCTAGAAAGGTAGATGAATAACCTTAAAGACTCAAAAGAATTGTTTAAATGTGGTTTTAGAGGCATTAGGAAGCCAGTGGAATTTATTGGATTTATTGAATGTGGTCAGATTTATATTTAAAGCAAATCACTTTGGTAGAATTCTGGAGGATGAACAGAAATGGCAAGAGATTTGAAGCTGGAAGACCAATTAAGCTTGAAATGGTGAGAGTTGATGTGTTGTGAGAGTAGGGAAAAGGATTAGATGTGAGAGAAGTCTTTCGGGTGTGGAGATGGAAAAGAGTGGGAGATGGGTGGGGGAAAGAGAAATAGACAGGAAGAGAAAATGGGAGAGAAGAGGCATAATGTATATAATGTATGTGTTTGCAAATTCCAGTACATATAGTTTTGTACTTTGGTAGTTTAATATTATGTTATTGAGAATTTAAAGATGCTTAGAAACCTAAAGTGCTTTTATTTTTATAGAGGATGGTTAATGAAGAGTAATCCATGATGTATTTTATTCTATAGAGTAGAGGATTTCTTCCATTTTTTTATTTGTATCTCCAGTCCATAATTCCATTCATATCTGGTGCATAATAAACACTTATTGAATATTTATATCTTTGGTTATAGAATAAAAGTAAAATGACAGAGTAGTTCATCTTCAAGGATCAGAATAAGTTGTTTATAATGTATTTGGGTCTATAGGGTGTTTTAGAACCCAGTTCTTATGTGACCCCATATGGGATCTTGAATGTGAGTTCACAAAATTATGATTTATTATCAATAAATTTTTTATTTATATATAACTCTTAATTATATATCTGTATACCCAGGATAATATAAAAATTTCTCAGGTGAAAAGAAGTAGTGAGTGGAGAAAGTTTAAGAAACCATGTTCTAGAACAAGAAAATTTGTTTTAAAAAAGCACCAGGCCATTGCTTAATTGTACTGTGTTACTAAAAAATTCATACTCTTCTAGTTGATAATGACTTTTCATTTTTTCACCTTCTTTCTGAAAGACGAGAAGAAGTTCATGGAGAAGCACAGCGTGTGTTAAGAACTCTACCGGGTAAAAATGAAAAAGAAAGTACTTCCAAGCAGATGCCTTCCTTCCCAGAAATGGTACATTATATTCAAGAGAAGGTACAGTATGTAACTTCAGATAAATTTATAACTTGGATAAATCCATAATAAAACTTAAGTATTTTGTCTTTATTCTTTTCACATATTATTTAATAAGAGCAGTGAATTTTTGAAGATTGAATAGGAAATATGCTAAAAAAAGAAAAAATGACCGACCTTGCATTTAAAATACTTAGTCTAAACAGAGTAAGTGCTTTTTTAATGTTGCGTGTATTTTTGAGTTGTCTTGATGGAGTTAAGAAGGTAATGGAAAATTTGCTTTTCTATACTTCCTAATAAAAAATTACTGAACTTCAAAAGCATATTAAAGTTTATATATGTGAAGCTGTGACACACCATTCCCTTAGTGGTTTTAGCTGTGTGTGTGTGTGTGTGTGATTAATATGGAAACTGGAGAACTTTTTCTAGCAGCCAAATCTGCTTTGGATAATAAACCTTTAAAAAAACATATAGTTGATTAACGTTTAGACAGTAAGAACTGTGCAGGTACTGTGCTTAAGTGCTTTACAAATAATATTTTATTTGATTTTTATAATAGCCCTTGGAGGTAGAAATTGTTACTAACCTTATTTTACAGTTCAGGAAACTGGGATAAACAGAGTATAATTGACTTTTCCAGGATCACATAGCTCTCAACTATATATGAGTCTGGATCTAAACTCAGATCTTTCTGTCCCCAGATGCATTACCCTATACTCCTTCCATAAATCATAAAACTGTCAGTTCCATTGACTTATTCCCTACCATCCAGTCAGTCATTACCTTAACCCTATCTTCAATGTTTTAATGGCCAAAAAACATGTCACTCTATGTGTGTGTGTGTGTGTGTGTGTGTGTGTGTGTGTGTGTGTGTGATTTCTTGTTTTGCTGTAAAATGATGTAGATAATCCAGGCTATGGGAAGATAAAAGAAACATCTATTGCTTTACCTCAGTGTAGTTCTTGTTCATTATTGAATGAAAGATATTTTCCTAAATACCATCTTTATCACTCCCTTTATCAGTGTCACATTCTGTCCATATTTACAAATGATTTTTTTATTATCCCTTGTGGGAGCTGGTTTGGGAAGACTGAGGTATAACATTGTGTTGCTATAGCTATGATGTAATTTATGGAGTAGATATTATGGCATTAAAAACAAATCCTTCTCAATATTCAGTATGCGTTAAATTGAATGCATACTTATAGAATTCTTATGAATAGAAAGTGTTGGGGCAAATTCTTAATGTTGCCACAGAATTTATTTGTGACCTATAAATTGCATGTGTGCATCATTTTAAATAATTTTTCTCTCCTACATTCTAATTTTTTGACATAGTCCTTTTCTTTAGGCCTCGCATCGAATGAAAACTCCAGCCAAATATATGACAGGAACTGCCGTTCTTCCTTTTAATCCAGCTACATTTGGAGAGGTAGATCCTTCATTTCATTTTATGTGTTGATTTTTATAGATATTTTAAACAGATATTTCTGAGTTGTTCATGTGTGTTTGTGTATATATGTATCTACTTAAATATGCATATTTGTTCACATTAAATTTTTAAGTCAATCTGCTTTTATTTTTAAGAAGCAAGTTTTAGAAATGGGCAAGTCATTTTAAAAAAAAGTTTCATTGTTTGCTTTTGTTTTTACATCGTAGTTATTTCTAGAAATACTTTCCTCCTTGTTAAATGTACTCTTTCTTGTAACAAGGAAAAAAGCTAAAAGCCTAATATATTAGGGGAAAAAAATCCGTATCATTCCATACTATATAGGATTTTCTGAAATCATCTAATTCATCAGTTCTTCTAGTTCAGTTATTTTATTCAACCATTACTGATGAATATCCATTTAGCTTCTTTAGATGCATTTTTTTTCCTTATGCATTTACATTCAGTTTTGCAGGAGAAGTTATTTTAGATTCTAAGTCTGTTTTTTAAAACTTTTGGGATATTGTATTCCAAGATTCCTTAAATGTTTTACAAATATTATTTTATTTAAATTTCACAACTCTGGGAGGCAGATGCTATCATGACTTTTTCAGACAGGTGACTTGTCCGGGATCACATAGCAATTAACTGCCAAATTTGAATTTAGGTCTTCCTGACTCCACATTTGACACTTTTATCCACTGTTTTAACTGCTTGATTGAGTATTTTGGAGTGTTTTCACATGGTAATTATTTATGGTTTATGGCTTTTCTGAAACTTCTTATCCTTTGATCTGTTACTGTTAGAAGACAGCTCTTGGGTGTTTTATATCTGTATCAATTTTCAGTATAGGTTGTATTTCAGACTTTTATCAGTGATTTGCTTTAAAAAGTTTTCTCCACTCAATAACCTTTTTTATTTCTCTCTCTTTATTCACCTTATTTATGTGGAGCTTTTCAACTTTCTGTAATCAAAATCATGTTTTGTCTTTATTATCACCATTGCATTTTATGTTTTTGTGTCTATATTAGGCATTCTCAGACCCATACCTGTGAAATGTTCTTATTCTTTAATTTTTTTTTTTCATATAATGTGACCTTTCTATTCCAGTTTAAGTTTATTGTGGTTTAGGGATTGGAGGTTGATTCAGAATTAAGGAAAAGAGTGAGTCTTACAGAGACAGAAAGAAATATAGCTGTGTGTTTTCAATTCAAAATAAGAAATAATAAATAGAACCTTACAACACTAATACCAGGAGCTAATAATCTGTACATTTATATTCATTGATTACTATAATTTTTTCTTTTAACAGTATGCTTTTAAATTTCATAATCTGTATAAAGTAGCAGTTGTGTTCATAGAAAAGTTTCGAAGATCAAGAAGAGTTTACTATATTCAGAGGGATTTAATTATATAGACATATAAAAAGGAAATTGATCTTTAAGGGTTATCTTGCCCAAATTCTTATGATATCAATAAATAAAATATTCTTAAAGAAATATAAGGTTCTTATGGAAAGTTTCGATAACATTCCTTAAGAATACATTCCATTTTTTTTTCTCAACATAAGGAAGTTCTTAATTGATATTTGATCTGTGTTTGGCCTATGGTAACCTATATTCTTCATTGTGGCTGTTGAAAATGTCTAGGAAACTTTTTCGATCATAAAAATTTTTCTAAACACTTTGTCTCAGATTTCTGCCTAGCTATATATGTTTTATATCTTTGGCTCGTAGAACTAGTAATGTTAGCTAAATCAACCTCCAAAGTTAGTTTTGGATTTTAACTATAGTTTTAAATTCTTTGCTTATTTGTTAATTATGTTTAATAAATTTTGATGGCTTGAAGTAATATTAAATTGGCATTTTAGGGCCATTTTTTCATAGCTTCCTTAAGGAAATTTAAGTTCTTATGAAGGAAAATTGAAGAATAAGCTGGAAACCTTATTTTCCCTCTATCTTTTCTGAATACCTTATCTAGTGTCTTCTTTTTCTTTTCTTTTCTCAGATAGTCCTGTATTTGCGAATGTGTCTTGCTCACAGTGCAGGTGTGGTTCCCACTTCACAGAGCTTGGCGGATATGCAAGACCATGCCCCAGCAATTGGTCGTTACATACGAAATCTTATGTCTGGCAACCACATAACATCATCTTCCTCCAAGGGTGGGGAAAATAACCCGGTACAGATTTATATTGGCCTCCTTCAGCAGCTGTTAGCAGGTGTTGGAGGTGAGAAACTTCAGTGCTAATGAAAAACAATGAATGTCTTACAAAAATAATTTAGGTCTAGATTCTCATATTTTACTTTTGAAATTAAAGTAGGACAGTTCTCAGTTTATATTCAAATGTATTGAAATTAATTTTTGTTAATAATCTTAGTTTTTGAATCATATTTATATTGGTCTATCCAAAATCTTCTGTGGTATATCACATCAAATGGCCACATAAAGGTCATCTTTGTCCTTCATGATTATGGAAGTCATCTTTGAGTCTTAAGGTTTGTAAAAATAACTGTATAACCAAATTTCCCAAAGAAAAGAAGGAATTGTTGACCTCAGAGTAGAGATTTTCTTAGGGAATTCTGGCATACTTGTGAACTCCGATAAAAACAGTACAGCATTGTACTAATTAGTTCTACTTAGTACCTTGTTTCAGGTTCAAAACATCTTCTTGTAAGATCAGATCAACTCTAATTAGTTAGCAGTTTGTAAAGATTCCAACAGGGAATAATCAATTTACTTGGTAATTAGCAAAGTTATTCAATGTGAAGATTATGGTGACATACTAGATGGACAAAGAAAAAATACTTTTTTATACATCTGGACTGAAATTTTAATGCAAGATTGTTAATCTTTCTTTTGTAATGGACCCTTTGGATTTATTCTAATTCTAAGTCCTTCTTAGAATATTTTTAAATTCATAAAACAGAATATTTGCAATTTCAAAGAAAACCACTTATCTTGAAATACACTTAACATAGTATTTAAAACACAAGTTCACAGACCCCAAAATAACCTTGTTTCCCTTAGTTTCTTTGACATTTATTTTAATGTTGATGTTGATGACAATAGTGATGATGACAACTATGTATTTAAATAGTGTCTACTGTGTGGCAGGCACTCATAAGCAATTTACAAATATCATCTCATTTGATTCTCTTAACCTAGGGAGGTTGGTGCTATTGTGATCCTCAATTTTACAGATCAGAAAACTTAGGTTAACAGAGATGATGTGATTTGCCCAGGGTCATAGAGCCAGAAAAGTATGTGAGTCTGGATTTGAACTCTGCTCGTAACTCCAAGTCTAGCTGTTCTGTATTGTGTCTCTTAGCTTGCCTCCTAAGTTACATTAGCTTTGACATAATTGAGATGTAATAAGTCACTCATTTGTCTTTAGAATGACATTCTTTATAATGTTCAACTTGAAAGAATTTTGAGAGAATTAGGGATTACATTATAAAATGTGTATTTGTTGGTGCTCATGGTTTTTAATATGTTGTTGAATTTCTGTTTAGGATTGCCTGTCATGTATTGTCTTTTGGAAGCTGTTTCTGTCTATCCAGAAAAATTGGCAACCAAATTTGTAGACAAAACAGACTGGATAAAGGTAATTTCAATGCATTGCATATGTTTGGTTTTGATGATTTTGCAGAAAGTTCTAGTTTAACTTATTTAAGTTAAATTTAACTGTTCTTCAAACTTGGCTCATATAATCTTTCTTCCTATTAAGATCCCTCTGATTACTCTTTATGTCTCCTATCATAAAAAAGTTTTTAGATCATCTTGTAATTTTTAACCATGAAACATATTCAAGGATCTTTATAAGATTGATGATTCCCTTAAGTTCTTTCATGGATCTTTCTGATCCCAATTTTGAGGAATGTCAGTATAATTCTCTGGATTGTGGGGGGCTATATTCAGAAACATTTTTATAGGCCTAAGAATAATGGCTACTGATATTTACATAGTATGTTCATAAAGTGTATTCCTTTTCACATCTTCATTTTACAGATGAGAGGTCATGATCAGTGAAGTTAAATGATTTGTTGCTTAGCAGCTCAGCCTAGCAGTTGACTTGAACCCAGATCTTTCCATTCTGAGTCCTTTCCATTTTTGAAAGCTACTGGATTTATTCTGCTTTTTTGATTGATAGGTTACCGATAAAATAAAATCTTTTACTCACCATACTAGTGTGAAAATATTTGAATCTGGCTTTATGTCCTTCACTAAAATTCCAGGCGGAATTACCCCTACCTGTACCCCTCAGGTTCTTTCTGCTGATTTGTGTGCGACTTGGTTTAAAACCTCTGCATTAGACTTCAGTGAAAAGCAGTTTGATACATAGGTTTCAAGCTTAGAAGGGGCTACAGAAGAAGCTAGAATTAGGGTTATAGCAGACCTTGAAATAATAGTTTAGATATTCCTGAGAGAACGTCTAGAGTAAAGAGAGGGTTAAGAGGCCAAAGAGTCAATGAGACAAGGAGCCAGTGAAGAACATAAAGAAATATTGAAACAGGAAGTAAACCTCATCTGTCATCTGTAGTCCCTTCTATCTTTCCAGCATCTCAGACATGCATGCATTGGCTTTTCCCCTTATAAAACCAGCACCCTAGTTCAGGCCCTTGCCACTTCTTAGCTGGACACTTAGGAGAGTCTCATTAGGCTTTCTTGCTTGAGTTCTCTCCCACTCCAAACTAACTTCCACACAGCTGTCAGAACTGCTATGTATACTCCAGACCAGTGGTTTCTTATTATCTTTGATCAAATACAAACTCCTCAGTCATTTAAATTTTCACAAAGCCTGGCTTTGTCCTACCTTTCTAACCATGTATTCTAGACTGCAGTCATGTTGCTTTATTTCACTGTTCCTCATAGAAGAACTCTGTTTTCTATGTGAAGTGCACTCTTTCTTCACTTCTGTCTACCAGAATCCCTGTTTCCTTCTGGAATTTCTTCAAGAGCATTCTTCTATATGAGGCTTCTGCTAGTTTCCCCAGGTGCTAATAAATGCTTTCTCCTACAAAGTTTACTTGTACCTAATTTTTGATGTGCTTTGTATATGTCTGTATGCATGTGTTGTCTCCTCCTTTAGAATATAAACTCCTTAAGGATAGGGTCTACTTTTGTTTTTGTATGCCCAACTCTTAGCACTTATAAGCCCAGCTTTGCACAATAAGTGCTTAATAAATATTTATTTGAGTGAATGCTCCCTAATTAATCTTCCTGTCTCAAAATCTTTTCCCACTCCAGGCACTCTCCCACATAAGTTACTTTAAAAACAAACCAAAACAAAATTCTATCAGCTCCTGTTGCTTTTATGGTATAAACTTGTCCACTTGACTTAGAAAACTTTTCTCCACTTGGCCAAAACCTACATTTCTAAGCTTGTTTTATATTGTTTCTGTTGCTATATATGTGGTAAAGGGAGACTGACCTTCTTGCCAGTGTCTCCCATGCCAGAATGTATCCCTACTTCGATTTTGTTTCTCAAAATCTCATTTTTTTTTTCAAATCCAGCTCTTGTGCCATCTTCTAAATGAAACTTCCAAATGTCTTCTCCTCAATAAATTGTCTCTTTTATCTCATACATCTTATCTATTTCAGTAGTCGTAAGTTGCTTAATAGCAAGGATTTATTTTGTCTTTACATCTCCAGCATCCCTTGTCCTTATTAATTGACTGGTTAACTAAGAGATTGTTATATTTGAAGCTTTGTGGAGGGACAGCAGGGGAAAAGTATAGAACAGAAGGGGATGTTTAATGGCATTAATTAATTAATTATCACAGAGCATTTTAGAAACATTTGTTCTGAGAATTTGGCTCTTAAGGAAGCACTTTTAATATAGTGGTAAATATGGAAGCCAAATTGAAAAGAGTTGAATGGAGAATGGCTTCCTGAATAAAAAGCAGTATTAAGTATAAATACTTTTGAACATTTTTCCTATATGAGAACAGGAAAAGGCACCTATATACATTTTGGGTTTTCTTATATATTTCAAATTTAACATAGTAGTTTCAACACCATCCTGCTTGTTTGTGTCCTTTCTGAATTCCTTATGCTTGCTTTAAAAAAAAAAAAAAAAGGATTAATTGATAGTTTTTCATTTTTTTTCACTTCCCCCTTCTTGAGTTCAGTCTTCTTAGTGAAGTCATTTGTTTTTGAGTGGGGGGTGGGGAGAGAAGGGGGAGGAAAAAGTCCCTACTATGTGGTGCTGTTGATGTGGTTTGAGTGGTCTAGATTCCTGGTGGTCTAGAGGTTAGTGGCAATAAGAGAGTTGTTAAAAATCCCCTTTAAATCGGCCGCAGGTTTTAGGAGTGAAAGAATTCACTCATTCCCAAATATTAGTTGCAAAATGGAAATTTATTGTTAAATAGAAATCAGTTTACCAAGAGACTGACTTCTATAGTGGCAGATCTATTGGAAAATGGAATTTTGCATTGAGAGAATGCAGTTCTCAGTAGACAGAAAGTCCTGTCAGCTGAGCGAACTACCGAGGTCCATCTGCAAAGACTTTAGTTGATGGAAGCTATTATATTAGGTATCTTGGTGGGAGGGAGGGAGGGATTGTGGAGACAGCCCAAGCAGGGGTCAGACCAAGTTGGGGTCTGGGACAGCCAAGTTCCTGGGCTTAGACTCTTTCTACCAGGTCTCCTATTGAAATTAGCAACACTTCAAAGGGGTGCTTTTTGACCAGGATTTCTAATTGAATCAAAGGCTCTGGCATCCTGGAATGATAACTTATATAGGGGGAGATACCTTCCCCAGGAGGAGCTGAGAATCTGAAAGGGATTACAGATCAAAAAGAAGTACAGTTTCTTAAAGGAATCACAACCTGCGTCACTGTTATAGTTAAGGAAACTGAGCCAGATAAGTTAACAGACTTGCCCAAAATCAAAACATTTGTAAGTGTCTGAGATGAGATTTGGCTTTCTCATCACTCTGATGTAGCTGACTTGTAGGTAGAAGGGGAGGAATGTAGTTGAGAGTTTGAGGTGATAATACTATGGGAAATAAAATAAGTCAGAGTGAAATAGATAATGTAATGAGGCCTTTATGGAGTTATGCATTATAAATCTGTAAAAACATGTTTGAAAGTTTTAAAAAATTTCTGTTTCTATTTTAAGTCTGTTCTCTTTTTTATTCTGAACAAATGTAAACATTTCAGTATGCAGAAATCAGAAGAAAGGGATTTTATGTGATGCTGAACTTTTAATTTTTTTTTTTTTTTAAAGAATGTATTTGGTGCAATGGGAATACAATTTATCTAATTATCTAAATTTCCTATTATCTAATTTCCTCCTGAATTTCCTTAAATTCTCATCTGTTTTAAAAATGTTTCATTGATACTTTTTTCTTGTTTCACTATCTACCAACTCCTCTTCATTTTTTTCCAAAATATATTAAATTAATTTCCATGAACCAAGTAGGTTGGAATTTGCTCTGCATAAGCCCCGTCTGACTACAGATAAAAATGTGGAAGCTTTGACCTGCTGTCTCCCTCCTGGGCCAATTTTGCTCTTCCTAAAGCATCCTAGTAGCCCATTGTTCAAATAGTATCTGTACATATTGAAAATTATTTGATGCTAGGAAATGATTTGAATTTAAAATAGAAAAATGCTTTCAAATTTATTTTGTTCTAGTCTTTTTAATTAAATTTCTAGTTTTTCAATATTTTATGTTTTGTTTTATAGATTATCTGTTATGTAATTTGACATTTTGGGAGGAGGGGAGGGCAGTGAGGCAATTGGGGTTAAGTGACTTGCCCAGGGTCACACAAGTAGGAAGTGTTAAGTGTCTGAGGCTGGATTTAAACTCAGGTCCTCCTGACTCCAGGACCAATGCTCTATCCATTGTGCCATTTAACTGCCCCTCAATATGTAATTTAACTTTATTGATGATATAAAAGTAAATTAATTCTTACCCCTTAGTAATTGATGTATAAAAGTTGTTTAACAATCTTTAAGTTGTATTATAGTCTATTATTTTGTAGTATTGTTATTGTAATTCTTTCACTTGGGAGAAAGTATTGAATGAGTATTTTTCCTTTAAGCACCAAACATCAGAATACTATATCAGGTATCATTTATCTTATTATTTTTGATTTTTTTATTTTCACATTTCAAGATTACTATAGCAAATAATTGGTACTTGTATTTCATAAAAATGTTTTTTAAGTCTTAGAGTTACAGTGAATAATTCCTGGCTTACATCTTATTCCCTTTTTCTATACTTTTCAGAGTCTTATGAATACTAATAAGGAAGAGATGCGGGAATTAGTGGCATTATTTTATTCAGTGGTGGTATCTACAATGTCAGGAAATGAGTTGAAGTCAACTATACAGCACCTTATGAAGACTACAAAGGACAATCATGTAAATAATCGATTTTCTTCTCTTTCTCTTTTAATATATGGCATTGTATATTTCTGATCATACCACTTACCAAGTAAATTTTGAAAAATCCATGTTATATACTGAATGTACATTTTTCATATTTTAAAGGATTCAAACAACAAGGGTATGTGTGTGTGTGTGTATGTGTGTGTATATGTGTGGTGTATGTTTGCCCACATACATATATAAAAATGTATGTATGTGCATTTATATAAAATGTACATTCATAGAATGCATAAAGCTGGAATGGGCCTCAGAAGATATATAGCCTTCTCCCTAAAGTTGCCCAAAGTCAGAACTGATAGAACCAGGATTTTGAGTTCAGTTGGTCTGACTTCAGATTCATTCTCTCCTCTGTACCATCTTCTGTAAAATGTACCCAAAGACATTTTTAAATTGAAATGATAAAGAAATCTTCAGATAATCTTATAATGTAGTTGAATGTTTTCATAGCTGACAAGATAATTTTCCTGAAGTACAGATTTTAACAGGACATTCCCCTTGTCAGTGAAATCCAGTAGTTTATTATTACCCCCAGCATCAAATCTAAAATCCTTTGTTTAAAATTCATAATTCTTAATAACTGGGTCCCATTTTACCTCGACCGAAAACAGTCTTCTTACAATTTAATCTCTTCTATATATTTTATAATCCAGTTATATTGGCCCACTTCCTGTTCATTTCTATTATACTTCATTTCATTATTTGTTCTTTATTATGATTCTCTTAATTCTGGCTTTTAAACTTTAGAATTTCTGCAATATTCTGGTCTTTTTTCTCAGGAATGCTTGGAAGTCCTCTAGTTTATTAGAGGTTCATTTTTTTTCCTCTGTAGAATTATAAACAGTTTTGCTAAGCAAGTTATTCTTTTATATATAATTTTTGCCTTAATTTTTTAATCTGAGATCTCTGCTCTTTTATAAGGATGGTTGATAAGTCCTATATGATCTTCACTGTAGTTTCCTTGGCACCTGAAATCTTTCTAATTGCTTATAGCATTTTGGATATTGACTAATGTTCCGGAAATTTTTCTTTAAGTATTGTGTCCAAAGTCTATTTTTTTTTTTTTTGATTGTGATATTCAGTGATTCTTACAATTTTTTCTCTTCACTCTGTTTCCTTGAGTAGCTGTCTTTGCTGTGAGATAGCTTAACCTCTCCCCATCCACAGGAGTGCTTCATGTGGGACCTTTCCCTAGGATCTACAGACTTCTTTCTGTCTTTCTCCCTATGCCAAACTAAGCTGGAAAAATGATTCACTGACTTTTTCATGATTTCCCTGTCAGGATTCAATCTGGTGATTTTTCTAAGTCTGTTTGGTAGAGTTTGATGAGGAGCTTGATGGGCTACTCCAGCATCTTGATTCTCCCTCTTGTTTTTCATAGCCCAATGCAATTCTACTAGAATTGTTAAGAATTACTCCCAATAGATGTCACTTTACAAAAAAAAAAAATTTTTTTTTAATGAGTCCAAATTACTTTATTTTTTAAAAATTTATTTTTTTTGAAAAAAAAAAAAAAGCAGAAAGGAATACAAAACAAAATAAAACAAGAAAACATTGTCATGTGCCCAGCAGAATATCAGGGAGGATTCAAAATATATAACAACAAATTACCAGATCAAGAAAGCATATAAGTAGAAGAAATTATATTCATTAATGTCTATTTTTTCTTTACTTCCTTTTAAATTTGTTCTTTTGTTCTCTGTTGGACACTTTGTTTACTTTGTTCTTTTTTCCCTTTTCATCTCCCCACCACCCCCAAATAAGATATATTTATATATGCACATGTAGATATACATACAACACACATCACATACACATATATGTCTTTACTCTCCCTGCTGTCTCTTTGCTTTAATTCTGCTCCATAACTTGCCTTGCTATTACTTAAACTCCCTCCACTCATGGATCCTTCTCTTGTCTTCTTTCTTCATCCTTTGCTTCCCCATCCATCTCCCCTTATTTCTTTATAGATTTTGGAAGGTGTTATACTTACATGGTATATGTGTAGTGTTGCCTATTGAACACATTCTTGATGTGTTGGTTTTCAGAACTATGATCCCTCTTTCCCTCTCTAATACCACTGTATCTATACTTCTAATTCTGCCAGTCTTTCTTTTGAGCTACCCTATTATTAATGTGACTCTTAAAACATACAGTATATATTTTTCATGTAAAAAGAAAAGCAAAACAATTTGTCCATGTTTAAATAATTTGTCCATGTTGAATTCCTTAAAATTGATCTTTAATATTGATGTTAAATTTTCTGTTAAGTTCAGGTTTGGTTGATGGAAATTCCTGAAAATCTGCAAGTTCGTTAAATGTCCATTTTTTTTCTTATTCAATATTATAGCTAATATTGCTGGATATATTTTTGGCCACATGCCTAGTATTTTTTAAAGATTGTCAGTAGATATGATTCCAAGAGCTGGGGTCTTTTATTGTGGGTATTGATAAGTCCAATACAATTCTAATTGTTGCTCTGGCATATTTGAATTTTTTTTTCCTGAGGCATTTGGGGGTAAGTGACTTGCCCAGGGTCACACAGCTAGGAAGTGTTAAGTGTCTAAGGTCAAATTTGAACTTAGATCCTTCTGACTTCAGGGTTCGTGCTCTATCTACTGTGCCACCTAGCTGCCCCATTGAATTTTTTTTTCCTGTTTCTTTCAAAATCTAGTACTTGATTTGGGGAATTTCAAAATTTGGCAATAATATTTTTGTGTGTTTTCCACAAAGGATCTCATTGGGATGATGATAGGATTTTTTTTTTCTATTTCTACTTTCCCTTCATCTTCTATCACTCCAGGACACTTTTTTTTGGATTATTTCCTACATTATTGTGTCAAGATTTTCTTTCTGGTCACAACTTTTCAGGCAGTCCATTTATTCTTATAATTTATCTTGATCTGTTTCTGTCATTTTTCTCATGTTTCACATTCTGTTCTGCTTTCTCATTCTTTATAATTTATTTTGTTATTTCTTGGTCTTTCATAGCTTCACTGACTTCCCTTTGTCTAATTCTAATTTTTGCAGAATTATTTTTCTCTTTGAGACTTTATATTTCCTTTTCTGGTTTATTATTTTCCCCCCATAATCTACTTGTTTTTCTTGGAGGGGCTTTATTTAATTATTTATTTTAGTTTTTCCTCAGTATCTCTCATTTGATTCTTAAATTCTATTTTAAGTTGTTTTATAAATTCTCCTTGGGCGGGGAGCCATTTCATATTACTCTTTGGGGTAGAAGCTTTTTTCACTTCAGTGTCCTTCTCTGAAGATAAACCCTGGTTCTTCCCTGTTCCTATTCTAAGTATCTGTGGTGGGATTCTTTCTTCTTTGCCATGGAGTGGGGGGATGATGCCTCAAGTTTCCTTTTAGCTCTCCACTCTGACTAGGAACCCCAGACCAAGAGTTCTCCGTTCCTGCTAGTGTCCACAGTCTGCAGCATCCCTGCCCCACTGCTTCTGTGCTCAATGGGTGTTGATTCCTTCTTGCCCGGGGTCATATCTGAGCAGCACAGCTGGGCCTGGCTTTCCTAATCAGCCAGGTTCACTCAAGTCTTTTTGGACCCAGGAAACAGTCCAGGAGGTGAAAGTCTTTGTGGTTCTTGTTGAGTCTCTTGCTTTACCTAGTTATTAGCTCATTTCCTTGGCCCCTGGGAAGCTAGCCGGAAGGTTTTTGCACTTCACATGGTTAATCCTGACCTGGGGTCTTTCTTTAGATTTTGTTGAGTTGTACCCGGAAGACCTCTATTCTGGCCAAATCTTGATTTTTCACCAGTCTATGTTCTCCCTGAGATGCAAATTTGTTATATTTGTGGAGGGAATCTGGAGAGCTTGAAATTTACCAACCTACCCTGCCACCATCCCAGAATCCTCTCCCTCTCCCTTAACAATCTTACTAAAATTGTTAAGAATTGCTCCTTATAGGTAGATCTAGTTGTTGCTTTACAAAAATTATTGTGCATTTTTTCTTAAAATCATTTAAAATTTGATACTTGTCATTTATCTTACTTTTTTCTAAAAAATTAGATTGTCTTTTTATAGTTTTTATATAGGTGCTACATGTATAGAATGAATAAATTATTGGCAATAGAGGAATTAGAATAGAATAGAATAGCATGTTAATCTTTCAAAATAAAATTTTGTTGACCCTACAAGATAACTTAGCATATTAAAATAGTTATTCTTGGGTAGCTAAACAAATAGAGAGGACAGTGAACATTTGGGGCTTTTTTCCATGTATCTGTAGTCTCCCCTTTTATATAGTTCTCATTGTTTTGCCTTGAATTTTATGTTGAAGGCACTGATATGTTTGACTTGACTTCAGTTTCCTGTAGGTACTTGTTATATACCTGCCAGTTTGACCTTGGGGTAAAAAATGTTTCTATTTCATAATTGATTTAATTCTGATGTGTTCTCTATGAGTTAGGTTGACAAATTCAGTTCTTCTATAAATAACTCATTGTCTTTAAGTTTAAAAGTTCAGTTTTTCTGTGAAATCAGGATCTTTTCTTATGTCAAGGAAATCTGTTATCTCTACTCATTAGTAATCCTTTCAGAAAGTCTGATTTATTATGCATGTACCAATAACTAGCCTTTTAGCTATACAGTAGTCAGCAACAAGATGGATGGTTGCTAGCCTTACATACCTGATCTCCACTTAATTTGTAACAATAATTTTTACATAATCCTCCTCCTTTTGTCTAATAAAAATGATCTGTAAATCCCATCTCAGAGTCTTAGCTCTTGATGAGGAGGTTGAGATCCTATTTCTTGGTAAATTTACATTTTTGCTAATAAATTGGTCATGCTTCAAACTTTGTGACTCTGTTTACCTTAATTTAATTCTGACAATACTATTCCTGCTCATATCATTGTGTAGAACATTACCAAGGGTCACCACTAAATCTGTAACAGATTCAGAAGCCTCTTATTAAAATGATCCAAGAATTAACCAAGATATTTTGGAGCTTTTTATTTCATATTTATTTGTTTATTTATTTTGTTGCATCCAAATGCAACAGGCTTTGGACCTGTGAAAAGCCAGTGAAATTAAAAATGGAGAATTTTTATTCCTTAGTCCATTTATTCTTATTCTGAAGAGTTATTATAATGTGTACTTGCAAAATTTAAATGAAATTAAATGGAGAAAATATGGCAATAATATGTTGTTCTCTTGTCAACTTTAGAGCCCAGAAATACAGCATGGATCCTTGCTTGCGTTGGGATTCACAGTGGGACGTTATTTGGCTAAAAAGAAAACCAAAGTGGCAGAGCTACAAGACACAGAGACTAATACTGCATTTTTGCCAGAGCAAGAACAGCTCATTCAGAGTACAACTGAAACAATAGGTAATTGACATTTTTTATGCTTATTTGACTACATTCTTATTGTTAAAGTTAAGGCTTTTTAAATGATATTTTCCTTTCTCCTTTTTTGGGGGGAGGACTTGACACTTTTAAAAAGATATACTATTTTCCCAGAAATGTGCCTTGCAGTGACCAAATTTTTATTTAAATTAAAATGTCTTTCTATCCAAAGATTATTCTGTATTTTTAGAGTTAGAACTATCAATAATATTCCACTATTAGCATACAGGGCCACTTTTCATAATTTTTTCATACTGAGATATCCATAGGGATGATTTTGATGTTTGGAATAATGAAACTTTTTAAAATTCATTATACTCTATACCCTGATGATATATGATTTTTTAAAAAAGATGAGCACATACACATATATTTAAATCCATTATCAGACATTTGGCATCTTTTAAAAAGATGCCAAATTGAAACCAGCTTTTAAATACACTTCTTTCATTTTGGTCACAAAGAGGACAATATAGACTATTCTCTTTATGTTGTTCTGTATGTGTTTACAGGTTCATTTTTGGACAGCACTTCTCCTCTCCTGGCAATTGCTGCTTGTACAGCCCTGGGTGAAATTGGTAGAAATGGCCCTCTCCCTATTCCCAATGAGGGTTCTGGCTTTACAAAACTCCATCTTGTAGAAAGTTTACTCAACAGAATACCTTCAAGCAAAGAAACAAACAAGGCAAGAGCATTTTATTTTACATTTCTAGTACAATTCTGTCATTTTTATTAGTTATCTATTATATATACATGCAAATTTTTGAAAGACATTGCAAAAAAAAAAAAAAAATTTACTTAGGCCTGAAGTTAGAGAAGAGAAAGAGTTAAGGCTGAATTAACCTTTGTTAAATTTCCAAGTTCTTTCAGTGATTCCGTGACTTTCCATGAAACAAAATGGCTAATGTTAATACCTTCATTCTTGCAGTGTTTCTGTATAGTTATAGATATAGTTTCTAAAGAATAAAAATTGATACTCAAAGGTCAATGACAAGGCATGTGGTGAACTTTACTTAGGCTGCATCACCAACAAGAAATTACAGAGGACAAGTGGTATATAGGATGTTGTCAGGAGTATCTGATGGAAGAAGAAGGTGGCCTATTTATATGGTATGAACTAAATAATAACTGATGAGCAGCTCATATGTGAGCTCATGATGTGAGGAAAAGGCAAGAGAAGTCTATTGTTTATTTAGGTAGAAACTGTCCCTACTTATCCCAGATCTCTAAAGTGAATTTATGGGAGACCGTATATAAGATTGGTACAGGGTGGTCCGGCATAGGTGGTTTATGATTTATATCATTGGAGGGAATGTCTACATCAAAGAGCTCTCAATGTCATTTCAATATCTGATAGTATAGAACAAACTCATGAATGTGGAACAGTTGCAGATAACCTATTATAAGAAATTTGAGAAAGAAAGATTACTTTCTTCTAGAGGTATCAGGGAAGGATTCATGGCAGAGTTGAACCTTAAAAGATAGAATTTCAGTAGTTAGGGATGTTACAGCAACCTAGATTTGGGAAGTGGAATCAGTCAATACATATTTATTAAACATCATCTATGTGCCAGGCATTGTGCTGAGTACTAGGGATATAAAAAAGGCAAAAGATGGCTCTCAAAGAGCTGTTAGTGTAATGGGGGAGACAAGCAAACAAATATGTACAAATAAATAAATATATATACACACACACACACACACACACACACACACAGGATAAATAAGAAATAAGAAAGGGAAGGTACTAGAATTAAGAGGTTGGGAAAGGCTCTCTATAGATGGTTTTAGTTGAGATGTGAAAGAAGCCAAACAAGTCAATAGGTGGAACAGAAAATGGAGAGCATTCCAGGCTTGGTGCATAGAGAAAATGCCCAAAGGCATATGAGTATATTCCATTTATGGGAGATGACACAAAGGCAGAGTTGGGAGGACGCAGGATCAAAGCAAACCCTTTCACCAGTCAGTGTATATTTGTGAACTCCTTTTCACAGCTTGTGAATGGTTCATATATTCTATGGTCAGACCATTCTGAAAAAAGGTATGGTAAGAAATTAAGTTGGAATTTGGGTCAGAGCCAGATTGTGACAGGAAAAGAACTTTTATTTAGTAGGTAGAGTAGAATAAATCATAATGGTATGTGAATAAGATGACCCTTTCCTCATTGGAAGGATTTATTAGATCTTCAGTGAACTTAAAAGTACCTAGTTCAGTTAGAAAGAAACCTTTTTCAGTCATTTAGGTGACAGGTAAAAATGGAAAGAATGTAGGAGGATTGCAATAAAAGTAGAGGAAAACACAAAAGAAAAACATAGCAGTGGTGGAGTCAGCAGAATTTAGCAATAAATAGGGATGGGCATTGGGGGAGAGAATCAAACTGATTTGTTAATAACAAAAACAAAAAAGCACTGGATTTGTAGTTAAAAGACCTGGGTTTGAATTTATGCCTCTTAGTAGTAGAAGGCAAATCACTTTTCTTCTTTTAGGATGTTTCTTCTTTTAAAGGAGCAATTTGGACAATATAATCTTTAAGGCTTCCCTGTAGCTCTGACATTCTACTGATATGAATTATGTGAAAAGGAGTAATAAATAAAATTTTGATTTGTGATCAAAATAATTGATATTCTCTGTGTACAACTAGTTTTACAAAACTGATTCCCTGTTACTAATTTGGACAGATCAAATTATATGTAAATACCTGTTGATTCATAAGGAAGGACTTCAAATTTAAGATTTTACAATGATTTAAAAATCACCATCAGCCTAAAATTTTTTTTCATATTGTTAGAATAGGCCAATTAATTTCTGGAGCCACATTGGTTATTTTAAGAAGTTTGTGTCTCAGTTAACTATTAGAGTGCTTTTTCAGAGAAGTTTAAAGAAATGTTTGATTTTTAATCTGTATTCATAAGCATCAAGATACCTGAAGAGAAGAGTATAAAAAATTATGAACTATGTATAATAGGAATAAATAAAGAGAGAATGAATCATCTTATAGTCTTTTCTGTCATTTAAACTGTGAAATGGATACTACCATAAGTTCATTTACTATTAGAAGAACAATTACATAATAATAATATTTGCCTAATTGATTTTTGAACTTAATTTATGGTTTCAATGGCTTACAAAACTCCTACCAGTACAGATCTTTGGGTGTAGTAGGCTTCCACTGCAGCTAGTCTGGTCAGAGGCCAGTTCTTTTTTTGAAACCAGTTCTTTTAGGCACTGAAACTGACTTATAACTGACTATACCATGTATGCTCTAAACATTAAATTAGAAAATTGAAATCAAAATTTTTAGTTCAGCAAATCTAGAATAAAGGTCTCATTTTTTTATTTTCTTTTTTTTAATATATATATAAATAACATTGTATTTTAAGTTTTAGAAATTATTTTCTATTCCAAAGCTAGTAGCTTAAACTTAGTAAAAACGGGGTGTTTACGGATGAACTAATGCATCTTTATAAGGATTATTGAAACGACCCTTTTGAAACTAAGAACAAAACTATGTACTTTTTAAAAGAAGAAATTTTCTCCTTTTAGATGAAAGAACGAGCAATTCAAACCTTGGGCTATTTTCCAGTTGGGGATGGAGATTTTCCTCACCAGAAGCTCATTTTGCAAGGCCTCATGGATTCTGTTGAGGTAAATTTCAATTATGACTTTGAATTATCTAAAGAAATTCTTAACCTGTAGTCCTTAATATGTTTAAAAAAATTTTTTTGATGACTAGATTTTAAAATTAATGATTTTTTGGGGGGGTAATCTTCTGTACAACTAAAACATTCTTTTGAGAAGGTGCTTTTAGGCTTCACCACACTGAGTGATTAGTGATAAAAGGGGATCAAGATCCCCTTGAAATTTATTTATCATTTGATTTTTATCATATCGTAAAGGAATTTGATTAAAGTTCTTTGGGTAATCACTCTGCTTTTATATACAGAAAAACTACCTAAACTCATGTAGCTTTTTTCCCTTAAAGTGATTTCACTGAATTATTAAGTTGCTAAGTGACATCAGCTAGAATTTAAAATTACTTGTCTTTTCCTTGGATGTTTTCCCCTTCTCATTGGCTTTATACATTGTGTATTGAAAATTATTAATCTTGAATTTTTAGAGTTTGGATATAATTTGTGCTTACTAAATGATTTTTGGTAAAATAATTTAAGAGCTTACATAATTGTATTGTCAGCTTTTGGTTCAAGTAATTGAAGTAATTATTTTGACAATCAAATGTAACTAGTATGCCTGGAGATAATATTTGTAAGTGATTTTAAGTGATTGGCAATTGTATTAAGATTTTTCCAGAAAGTATTAAAACTAGTCTCTAGTATCTCTCTGCCTTTTAACTGATTCTGTCTTAATCAACGTGAGAAAAAGAGTGGTGTTGGTATAGTTGTTGATAAAATTAGATTTAGAAGCTTAGCTTAACCTTTATAATGTCTCATGTACTGGGAAGAAATTTTCACTTTAATTCTCCCCTAAGTTGGAAAATGAATGTAATACTTAGGCACAGTCAGGGAAAGAGTAATATTATTTGTCCATAAAGATAGAAGGAACTGACTTTGGGAATGGGATCAATATCAAACATATTCAGAAGACACGATTTCAGCATCTTTATGTCCTATAGGAATATTAATCCTGTAGGAAGTTTTGCAGGATTGTTGGTTTAACAACTTCTGCATATAGGGAAAACTCTCTACCCCTGGCATCTATCATGGTTATTTTATTTCATCCTTCCTTAGGCAAAGCAAATAGAACTTCAGTTTACTGTTGGTGAAGCTATTACCAGTGCTGCAATTGGCACGAGTTCAGTGGCTGCCCGTGATGCCTGGCTGGTCACCGAAGAAGAGTACGCACCACTTGCTGGTGAGCCTTTCTTAAAAGCCACTTCTGACTTTCTGGCAGAACCTTTTCTTTCTCTGTTCACATTAAAAGCCCAACTGGAATAAAAATGTCAGGTTTTCATCTAAGGAATTAAGGGCCCAGGGAATATATGAAACCACTGAGGCAGGCACACTGAAAAACTTGATTTCAATATGAAGACAAATTTTGTCATTCTTTAGTTCCAAGATATGAAATAACAGAATTAACTAATGTTTGAGGTGAGTGTCCTTCAGACCTAGCCAGCTTTACCTTTAGATTTCCAAATATCTTCTAATGTGTGTTTGGAACTTTATCATCAATGCATAAAATTTTGAGGGTCTATTGTATGAAATAACTCCAGATTTAAGATTCATGCATTTTTTTGTGTTTGTTACTAAAGGAGAAAAATTGTATAAGTCAGCCAGTACTGGAGTTGGTAATTATGAGAAATCCTCTAGGAAATTTGACAGGCAGCTTTGAGGGTTTCCATGTTTCTTTGTATTGCTGACCTATTAAGAATATAGTAGAGCTGAAAGGACACAAAATGTGAGGATAGTAGTTTGCTTGTCCATTGGAGATAGGATCTGCACTAGCTGTGTATGGCTGTTCAAAAGAAAAAGAAGGAACAGAAGTTTAGAGCTTCAGTCTTAGTGCCAAATACCTACTTGTTACTGCTTCATCTGCAGACATGTCTAAGAAAATAAATGTGCTGAAGATTCAGAACTTCTGTAAGTTTAAACTAAAGAAAAGGAACACAGTAAATAAACCTTCTTCCTGTAAAAGAAGTCATTGGAAAAGAAAAACATGTAGATGAATTGTAGTGAAATAATGCTTTCCAGCATTTGCTGTACACTCTGTTGTATCTCTTACCATCAACCTGTATAAAATGTAAAGAGTGTGAATGAATTTTAGTGACCATTCTTCCCTTCTAACATCATAAAAATAAAACTGACTGGCTGTAATTGATAGCATATTGCTTCTTTGTTTTGCTTTTATGATTAGTTTGGATTTTAATGATATGAAAAGACCTTGCACAGTGGTAAAAGAAGAACCTGGGAAAGATTACAATAAGTCTAGTTAACAAAAGAGTAAATAAAATGCAGACTTTAGACTAAGATCTTGGCAAGCTGTAAAGTACAGATCAGCATGTATTTTATTATGAGAATAAAAGTTTTGGGTTGTTTTTTTTTTTTAAGTTTTGAAACCTGGGTAAAAAGGTAAAAATAAATAAAGGCATAGTTTGGAGAATTCTTTTAGAAGAAGAATTGGTAGAATTTATTATAGTTTATGGAAACAATTGAAAGAATGAAATTGAAGACGATTCTAATCAAGTTTTTGAATCTAATGGATTTTTGTAGTATTACTGATTAGAGTAGAAAAAATGATTTTTCAACCTCCCACCTCCCCCATTCAAGTACACAGTTGTGGAAATATTTTAAACTGAATAATAACAATTATAGATTTAAGGTGGATAATACCTTCATCCAGGTAAGACTTATGCGTCATTTAACTTTTCTAGACCTCAGTTTTCTCAGGTATAAAGTGATGAGTCTAGACTAGATGATCTGTGATTCTTTTTCAGGTCTGTACTCTGTACTTTAATTTCTGTAAAGTCTAGCAGTGTCAGGCATATTTGAGGCTGTTGAAATTATAAGAATTTGTGAGTTGGAAGAAATTCTTTTGGATTTGGGGAGAACAAAGGTATCTTAGAAGCCAAAGTTAGAATACCAAAATAGAAAATGAAAAATGGTCAAATCTATGAGAGTAGTGATGGTCCTTCTTCATACTCTTTTAAAAAAATTGCTTTACCTATAAATATCCATCTTACATCAGTCATGTAAGAGAGGAATTAGATATTTTGTTTAACAAGTATCCATTTCCAAGTGCCTTCTACATTAAAACAATCTTGTAAGATAACTAAGTTTTCTCTAGAAATAATATGATTTGGAACAACTAGATGGTGCAGTGTATAGAGCACCGCACCTGGAATCAGCATGACTCCAGTTCAAATCAGTCCTCAGACACTTAACACTTCCTAGCTGTGTGATCTGGACAAATCACTTGTCCTAATTTCATCTCAAAAGAAAAAAAAAGATTTTTAAAAAGGAAGTAATTAATAGGGTTTTCTCTTCCATCCTACATGGAAGAATGGAGTAAATTCTTTCTCCATATGAACACAAAGTATTTCTCTTCTTTATAAGAGCTTCTCATAATTGTTTCAGGAATTGATAGTCTAGTGTTTTAGAAGGCAATAAGTAGTCTTAATCATTTAATAAATCAAGAAGAAAAAATAAATCAGCAAGGAATATTGAGATTTTTACTTTGAGAACCATTGAGAGTGATTCTGAAAAGGAAGGCCAGGAATCCAGTATCCTTGGCAGAGCTAGGATGGAGTGAGAGCCAGAGAGTTCTCAAATGAAGGGAAGTTACATTAATTATAGACAAGAATTCCCGAGGGTTAAGTAGACCGCGGTATATTCAGATATGGAATGGGACTTGGCAAGAGGAGTTGGATTGTATTGGACAGGGAATAGGAGAGAAGGTAGCATGAATTAGAGAAGAGGGTTTGCTATTTACTAGTCTGAATTTCATTTCACAGGAATTGGAAATGGTTGAGGGTCTGGGTATTTGCTTCTTTTTAAGATTTCTTTGTGATAGTATGGAACTCATTCTAAAAGAGCCCAGCAATAGATTGTGTATCTCTTATTTGGGCATTGGTCTATGTAATGATTTATTTTTAGTCATTGCTAAGAGATTGAGATGCTGTGAATTGTCTTCATGCAAGAGTGTATGTACCCATAAGTGAAATTACTGATCATTCTAAGGATCAGAATTTACAGGAAATGTTACCTTTAACTTAATTTTCTTTCCAGGGGTAATAGAGAATAACTAATGCTCTTAAAATAATTTTTCCTATTTTTTTTTTCATTTCATTTCTACACCTGTTCACATCCATAGAGGCCAAAGTGAATGATGTGGTTCCATGGGTGTTAGACATAATTTTAAATAAGCACATTATCAGCCCTGTTCCCCATGTAAGGCAGGCTGCCTGCATCTGGCTCCTTTCCTTAGTGAAGAAGCTGAATACCCATAAAGAAATCAAGGTAAGCAGCATTATTCATCATGAACTAAAAATATGAGTAAATTTATTGAAATCTAAATGTTATATTTCTAATTTAGAGGTATATAGATGGGTCAAAGTGTTTTATTTTTAAAATAAAAGAAGACTGTGAGGTAAAGTCCATTAATCAATCACAGTAGACTATGTCAGAAGATGGACTTTAAAAGTAGGAGAGGGAAAGATCGTGATATTTTGATAAATTTCTAAAATCTTGAAAGTATAGTTACATTAGAAGAAAATCATAAGAAAGAAGATTTAAGCAGAGTTGGGGATAAGAAGAGGTTTTAAAGTGAGAAATGGGAAAATGCTACAACAAGACAAACACTTTTTTAAGAAGTGTCTTGTCCCTATAATCTTGTATGTCATTTTAACTAAGAAGTTCTCTCAAGGAAGTAAGTCTAGGCTGAACAGTACAATGATATTTGGGATTGTCCTAAATCATCCCTAAATCTGAGAACTAGGAATAATATATGAGTGAAGGTATATGTACCAGCAAGTAAAGCCCATTTTTTTTCTTCCAGTCTCATCTCAAGGAGATTCAAAGTGCTTTTGTTTCAGTTCTGTCAGATAATGATGGTAAGTAGTTGGTAAATTTAGGCCTTTCTTATTAAATAATTATTTCATAATTTTTTTTATAAATTCAAGATAGAATTTGAAAAAGAAAAGAAAATCATTTTTTGATCTGTATTTTAAAAAACAAATACAAGACTAAAAAATCTAGCATAATAATACAAAGAAAACATTGTTTATAGGGGAAAAGTTGTTTTCAAAATGATTTGGTTTTTAATTGAAAATTCAGCCATAACCCTTGTGCTTAATTTAAATTTTGGAATTTGGAAATTTAAACTTTGATTTTTTTTATTATTTACTTTTTAATTTTAATGGCCATTGTCTTCTGCATTTACAAAGTAAGAGAGGAAAAAAAGTGTTCAACATTTCTCTTAATCTTTATAGTTTCTTTTATATATACTTTTTCATTAGTTTTCTTTAAAATAATTTTTATATGGAAATGTTCAAGTTTAGTTAAGATGGGTAAAAATCTGAAGTTGATTTCTTTAGGATATGGAAATTTGTTTCTTGGTGTAATGTATATAGTATACTTACGACCATGTCTATATTATCTTTCAGCTTACAATGAGACTGTATCTATATAGTATATTTAAAGTATCCCAATACAAAATCACATACACTAATCAGGCAAATAAATGCTTTTTAATGAAAGTGAATTCAGTTGTGTTGTAATATTATATATTCATATGTATGATGATTGGTTATCAGCTTATTTAATTTTTTTTTTTTTTTGGCAAGGCATTTGAGGTTTAAGTAACTTGGCCAGGATCACATAGCTAGGAAATACATGTTAAGTGTCTGAGCTCAAATTTAAACTCAGATCCTTCTGACTGTCTTCTAACCTCAGGATTGGTGCGCTAACCATTGTGCCATCTAGCTGTCCCCAATTTTAAACTTTTTAACATGCATGCATTTGATATACTGAGTTTATATAAAATAACATTATTCTGTTCAAAATTTTTTGTAGAACTCAGTCAGGATGTTGCTTCAAAAGGCCTTGGTTTGGTTTATGAACTGGGCAGTGAACAAGATCAACAGGAACTGGTATCTACACTTGTAGAAACCTTGATGACTGGAAAAAGGTGAGATAAACATCAGAAAGGCCTTAAGATTCAAGTCATGCTTTTGATATCTATTAACTATATAATCCTAGACTAGTCTGTCTCTAAAGCAGACAAATCTCTAAGAATATCAGTTACAGAGAAGGTATCCTATCTGCTGCATTTCTGGAGAATTATCAAACTAATAAAATTCCATATCTGTTATGAAAAAAAGCACAAAAACAAAATGTTCTCTGAAAGCAGGGAAATTGAAGTTTTTTCCTTTCAGTGTAATTACATAGTTTCTAAGTTACTTTTATTATGCTGTCTACAACACTTTAACTGTTACCAAGTTACCAAGTGGAAATGTGCATTTAATGTTGCTTGCTAGAGAAAAAGGCAACAGTAAAAAGATTCAGTAACTACTGGAAAATTAAAACATTGAATTTGAAAAATTATGCTTGGTTATTTGAATGAGAAAGAATAAGTTAATAGAAAGTGATGCCAGAAGATTGCATCTTGCTTGTCATCTGTATTAGAACAATTGTGCCCCCTACATTTTGTATCAGAGAGTGTAAGAAAGGATGGTGATTTTGACTATTGGTATCTGCTATATTCTGTCTTTTTTAGGAAGGATAGCTTATTCTCAGAAGACCACAGTTCAGTGTAGAATCTGTTTTTTAATAAGATAACTTAAATATTCTGCACTTTTTTTTAAAGAGCTGATTAGTCAAGTAAAAAAGATAAAAACATGTAGATCTGGTACATAATAAACAGTCAAAAGTATTTGCTGCAGTACATCAATTTGAGAAAAAGCTTCCATATTAATTAATATTCCCAGTATGGGGGTGGTGAAAATCTAAGGTCATTTTTGTTTTCATTCTAGAACTAAGCATGAGGTTTCTGGAGAGACTGTGGTATTCCAGGGGGTATCCCTTGGCAAAACACCAGATGGGTAAGTAATAACATAGAATTCAATTTTTATAACTACATATTTTCACTTCATCATAAATAGGTTTGTGTCTGATGTTTCTTTACAATTCCACAAACATTAGTAGAAAAGGATATTCCTAAAGTTGTTCTATATGTGTTCTTTTATGGTACTGTTAAAGCTCATTATTTGGTATTCCATCAGCTCCACATTTAAAATTTTATAGTCCTCTCCCCCTTCAGCTTCAGTCTTCTTTTAATTTATAAACAGTTTAATTTGTGCTGCTGTTTTTCTTCTTAGAGCTTTGATTAGTTGAAACTGTAGCCCCTTCCATGTCTCTTTCATTATTCACCAGTCCCTTCCTATTTCCCTCCCAGTGGTGATCTATTTTGTTCAGAGGCCACCTGCCTCAGTTTGTGTTGCAGCATCAAAAAAAGCCAGGTCAAAGTTTGCAGAAACTCCATTGTTTTCCCTACTCTTGAAATTCTCCCAGTTGTTTCTGTCTTTTACCCAAAGAGGCAAACTTTCCTTTTGTGCCTGATGGTTCAGTCCAATAGCTGTTTTCACAGTAGGGCTTTCTCTCTGCCTTATTTCTTCTTTTCCCCAAATCTCTATTCTACTAATTCTCTCTTGAGCTGATTTTATAATTTAATTTATAATATATGCTGTATCTGAAAGTACTGTGAAAAATGCTTTGTCACTCCAGTGAGTTAAATTGAATATTTCCCGTAGTCTCAAATGTTTTTCTATAGCTGACTTGTTAAATTTGAATATAAAAGTCTCTCTTTTTTTTTTTTTTTAGCCCAAACTCTGTTTTTACAAATTTAAGGAAATATGTTTTTAATGAACTATTTATAGTATTTGTAATATAGTGACATAAGTAGATTTTTAAAAAATAAGTTAGATGAAATGGATTACTGCTTTTTTCTTTGTTTCCCAAGCCAGGGACTCTCTACCTATAAAGAACTTTGTTCTCTGGCAAGTGATCTTAGTCAACCAGATCTTGTCTATAAATTCATGAATTTAGCCAACCATCATGCCATGTGGAACTCTAGGAAGGTAAGCTGCTGCTCTTTACAATAAAGCAGTTTTAAAATTTCTTCTAAGATCAATCTGCTACATTTATAGTTAAGGTGTTGTGTGTTTTCCAAAGAAATACTTGACTAGAATGCTGTTATCTTCAGATTCTGTTCAGCTCAGGGAAAGACTCTAGTTATAGGCTACATTTATTTGAAAGCTGATGGATATAAAATTTTGGGGGTAATATTTACCATGGCCTGTCTTTTCTGATAACAGATGTTTGAAAATCACTTAAGTATATTTTTCTTTTGTTCTGTATTTTTAGGGAGCTGCTTTTGGTTTTAATGTGATTGCTACTAAAGCAGGAGAACAGCTGGCTCCTTTCTTGCCTCAATTGGTTCCTCGTCTTTATCGCTATCAGTTTGATCCAAATCTTGGAATACGTCAAGCTATGACAAGTATTTGGAATGCACTGGTCACTGACAAATCTGTGGCAAGTATTTATATACTAATTTCTATATTAATTACATGTTTTAGATCTGTCTTATTAGAGTATTAGAGTAATTCATTGACCCAACAAACATTTGTTAAATGAGATAGGAAGATAGATAAGAAATAATAAAGATTATGAGTATGCAGTGTGAGAGGCAGCCTGGTTTAATAGAAAGAAGTCCTAGAATTAGACACAGGAGATTGAATTCCTAAATCTGTGACATGGACCATTTACATTACCTCCCTAAGTTTGTTTCCCCATTTATAAAATGAGGTTAATAGTACTTGTAGCTAATTCACAATATTGCTTTGAAGAAAGTGTTTTGTAAGGTCTAACATACTCTATAGATACATATAATTTTCCTATTCCTTGGTTTCTGGTTCTAGATTTTGCTTCTTGAGATTAGCTAATCATTTTCTTTATATAGAAATAGAGAAAATCTCTTGTTAGGCACTTACCTATTATAATTCCTTTAAGATTTATAATTTTAAATTGTCATTGAAAGAATTCTTTCAGTCCTTGTGCTTATGTATTATCGAAACACAAATGTATAAAAATATGAAAAAGAAATTTCCTATTTAACATAGACTATATATACGATTATTCAGAAGTACTAAAAATACACACACACACACACACACACACCAAAAATCTTTTTATATAAAACTGATCAGAGGTTATTTACTGTATCAGATTAATTGACTATATATAGCTAGTTAAAAATTTTATTAGATGTTTAGGGCTTTTACGTTAAAGATTTGCAGTTTTAAATTTGGGGTTTGGCACTGAATGCTTGCTTTCTATAGCAGACCTAAAGAAAAGTAAACAAATCTGTTGCTCAATTTGAAGTGATAGTATCTGACCTTCAGTTTTTTTACTAATTTAGAACAGCATTAAATGAAAAAAATCTTCCCTACAACAATTAAAAAAATAGATTAGGAGGTTAGGATGCTATGACATTTTTGTTCATGGAATATTATTTAATTCAAATGGATTATGGACAAATGCTATGTAGTAGGGGTGTGAACACTTATGGGGGGGGGTATGGAATCATTTCAAATATAAAGATATTTATAAGTTAAAAAAAACCCCACAAAAGTATTTTGATACTTTGGATCTCTTAACTACATAGGTATATGCATTATTCCTTCCCCATGAGAAAAGTAAGACTCACCTTATCCTATGTGATTTTTTTAAATTTTAAGATGCACTTTTTTCTTATTTTAGATTTAGTAACAGCAAAAATGAAATATACAATGGAAAATTTAAAAGTTCATAAATTCCATGACAAAAGTTTCTTATCCCATGATACTATTTTACAGATACTCTTTTGGCTTCTGTGACCTATCCTGAAATCTTTGTTAATTATTTTTGTGAATTTTGAGACCATTATTATTCTTTTATTCATTGTTGTCTTTAGGATATATATTTCAGTTCTGTTCTTCATTCTCTCTAACTTAGTATATTAAATAATCAGTCATGTTTCTAATTATGTGAATGTCCTATTCCGATATTTTAAATAATTATTTATTAAATATCAGCCTTGTAAGATTGCATCAGTTCCTTATGAAGTGCAGATGGCAGATTTAATCAGAAATGTTTGTGACAAATTTATCCCTAGTGCATGGTAAACAGTTATAAATACTTGTTAATTTAATGGTAGTACTGTAGATTTATTAAAATTATTATAATATCATTATATGTGTCTCATACACATCATATATATTATATCATCTCTGTAAAAATAATTTTTACATATTCACACACAACATACACTTAAAAAATATATATGCACTCTTGACCCTAACTGTCTCTAATCCTAAAAAAGAACATTTGGAGAACTTAACATTAGCCAGGAATCATATTTTTCATCTCTAATAGTGTCAGTACTCAGTGACTTATTTTTAAAAGTCACCTTTTATACTATATCTGCATACCTTCTATACCCATGTATAGAAATATATGGCAGACACTAGACTTAAAGTAAAAGGGATATGAAACACGGCTGGGGTTAGTCTTGTCCCCCTAGAAACAATTTAGGGCAAGCATCAAAACTGAAGAATTATAAATCTACTCTAGTGTGGGAGAAGGCTGAAGCAGCTTTGCATTCCAACCTTTGATGTGTTCTAGTCTTTAAAGGAAGGAGAATAATAAGAAAGTTACTGCCAAGAAAGTATAAGAAAAAAAAGATTAAAGTAGCAAATATTTCAAGAGGAAGAGAATGCAGTAAAAAGTCAGAGTACAAAACAGAACACGAAGGATTAATTTACTAAACCTTCAACAAATATTAAAACCACATGAATAGCTATAGTCAACAGTTTCTGCAAAGAAGCAAAAAAAAAAATTAACAAATTTGCAATACAAAAATGATTGAGTGGGAAAAACAAGCAGGCAAAAGGTGTAAAAGGCAATATTAAATTTTCTCTCTCTCTGTCTCTCTCTCTCTCTCTCTCTCTCTCTCTCTTTTTCTCTCTCTCTCTCTCATGTGCATGCACATGTGCATTCTTTGCAAGTCAAGGCCATGGTCTTTGAACATAGGATTCATGGAGATACCTTAAAAATCATAAGCCTCCCAGAAAAATGTGACAAAAGTCCTGCACACTATAGTGTAGAAAATAATATAAGAAAATTGAGTAGAATTTTTTGAATACAGAACACAAAGCACTGACTAAAAAAAAAAATCTATAGGTCATCTATTTGTATGAAGAAACTCTGTATTTGCATGGCTGAGATATATAATGAGGCTAAATTTAACAATTATAATGACAAAGCTTAAATCCTTCAAATGTAAAGGAAGGGAAATTTGAATAATTTACAATTATTCTCTATCCACTAATTGCACAGGACAGTGGAATAAGCATAGAAGCTCAAACTACAACCAAAAATGACATGCCTTGCTATAAATCTGAACCTAATCATCCAAAAAAAAAAAAAACATACACACACACACACACACACACACACACACACATTCAACAGAGGAGTGACATGAACAAAATATTCAATATTCGAATGCATCAAAAACAAACAAAAAAGAAGGCAAATAATCTTAATTTCTAAAGAAAGAATAAGGAATGAAGTAAATTATTCCATGTAGAGAGGTTACTTGAAAAACAAAACAAACTGACCTTCAAGATTAATCTGTAAATAGAATTTAAAAGGAAAAGAAAAATGAAAGTGAAAGAATAGAAGTGTAGTCACCATGGAATTAAGCTCAAAAAACTCTTTACAAATAATAACCTAGCAGTTATCAAAAATGACAAAATATGGAAATAGACATTTCTGGAAAAGTTTTTGAAAAGACAAGCACATTAACATCTTGTTAGCAGAGGGATAAATTTAATTGTCCAACCATTTAGCTATTATTAACATTATTATTATTGTTTTCCGTAAGAATAGATAGTATTATTTCTAAGGATAAATATCGTAATAGACTGTAAGATGCTTTGCTGAAGTGTATAATAATTTGTATAAAGCATTCCTCTGATATGCAAACTGAATTATCTTGTCAAAAAATGAAATTAGGTTAGTTAAAAATAGATGAATCTGTGTTGTCTCTAGTAATCAATTTTCTTTTCTGAATGTTCATTAATAATCTCTTTGATGTGATAAAGTGTTGTCAGGAACTGAAGTCAGCTTTACTGGTTTAAAGATTTAAGATCTCTCTTCTCTCTTTTTGAAAATAAATCCATTTACCTTTGTCCCATCCTGTGGCAGTGATCCTCTTCTCCCCAGTTTTTAAGTAATCATTGACACTTGTTCTGTCATCTGCCGGTTTTCATGGCCCTGGGATGTGTTTTGTCTGGGTCTACCTGACTCATTAGTGGATGAATTCAAGTTAAATTTACATCTTTTATCATATTCTCACTTCTCTTGGGTTTTAACTTTTTTTTTTTAGCATGTTTTTAGCTATTGTTCTTACTTTTGTTTTTATTTTGCCTTTTTTTTTCTGCCAGGTGGATAAATATTTGAAAGAAATTCTTCAAGCTAGTTTTAAGATACTCTATCTTTCCTAAAGATAATTCTCACTGGTAAAGAAAACAAAAGCATAATAAGAGTTGAATAATTTTATTATTTTTCCTTCTTTATTGGCTTAGTCACTTTGGACAACTATCTTGGTTTTACGTCTTATGCCTCCAACAGATTTAAAACAAAGACCCATTTAGCAGGGATAGATTTGATTCTTTTTGTAAGCTTGTATCATTCATTTGTAATCCACTTTTGTTTTCATCTTTATCCTGGTCCTTTAAAAAATCTAAATTGGTTGGTGAGTCCCAGTGTTTCCACATTTGACTCCAGATAGCATCACCTTTTTTCTCATAGTATAATTTGTATATTTATGTCAGGATTTCATTCTTAAGAAATTCTTTTTCACCTTGGATTAAATTGGATATAAATTTTTGTGTTCTTCAGTTGTTTTAAACCTTTCTAACCTTTAGTGACCCCATTTGGGATTTACTTGGCAGAAATACTGAGTGGTTTGCTCTTATTTCTATAGCTCATTAGAGATGAGGAAACTGGCAAATAGTGTCAAGTGGCGTGCCCATGTCACATAGTAAGTATGAGGCCAGATTTGAACTCACAAAGTTGAGTCTTCCTGATTGTAGATCAACTAGGTGTTGAAGTAGATAGAGTCCTGGATCTGTAGATCCAGGACTCTATCTACTTCAACACCTAGTTAGAAATCTATCCAACAAAGAGTTTATATAATTTCTCATAATCTGGTATACATGTCAATATATGGCAGTAGGTAGAAGTTTTAATACTGTTTGCTATTGTTCTCACTTTTGTTTTTATTTTGCCTTTTTTTTTTTTTTTTCTGCCAGGTGGATAAATATTTGAAAGAAATTCTTCAAGATCTAATTAATAGCCTGACCAGCAATATGTGGCGAATTCGAGAATCCAGGTATTATGTTTGTTTGTTTTTCATTTTTAAAAAAAAATTTTTGGTATTTTTTTTTAAATTGTTATAGACAAACCTGAAAATTTTATGTTTTTTTGTCTTAAAGGAATAAAATTAAAGTAAAATAAAGCTATAATCCCATATATTTAATTGAAACAATTAATAAAGAAATTTTTTTTAAAAGACACACATTATTTAAGTTAAAAGGTAATGGATAAAAAAAAAAATCCCAAGTAGGTGAGCTAATTTTCCGTGTTGTTATATGGATATATTCATTGTCATCATTCATGCCATTATAGGTTAGTCTAAACCAGGGGTCCTCAAACTTTTTAAATAGAGGGCTAGTTCACTGTCCCTCAGACTGTTGGAGGACTGGACTATAGTAAAAACAAAAACTTTGTTTTGTGGGCCTTTAAATAAAGAAACTTTATAGCCCTGGGTGAGGGGGATAAATGTCCTCAGCTGCTGCATCTGGCCGCGGGCCGTAGTTTGAGGACCCCTGGACTCTAAACAAAGGATCTAGTGGGGAAAATAGATAATATATCCCTTTTCAGAATGGATACATTTTATCTTTGGTTATTTTCCTGTGCAGACTAGTAAAATTGCTCATTTGTTTGGATTATGTATTTGAATCTTTATTTGCAGCTGTTTAGCTTTGAATGACTTACTAAGAGGAAGACCATTGGATGATATCATTGATAAACTTCCAGAAATATGGGAAACACTCTTTAGAGTACAAGATGATATTAAGGTATTTGAGTTTATGTTAAAATTGATTTCAGAGGAAATTTTAAATTTAAAAAATGTGGCATCATCTTTTAAGAAATAGGTACTATAATAATGGAAGTGTATGTTTTCTGATATTGAGGTGGAGTAGTAAGTTCTATAATTTCCCAAGATCCTTGCAGCTCTACATTCTTTGAAATCTATCAGGACTATAAATATGTTCATCTAATCTTTAAAAATTATCCACTATGCACATTAAATCAATTTAGAAGAGATTCTATGTAATTGGGTTGACTCATAAGATATATGTGCTTTGAAATAAATTACAAAGTACCACATGATGATCAGTTGCATCCATATGTCTTTGATAAGCAACATATAAATCAAAGGATGAGCTGCTTTAGAAATTAGATTCAAATCTGCCAGTAATACAGAACTTTATCAACATATTATGTTGAGTATCTTAGTACATTTCAATATTAAAAGTTGATTAAGTTTCTGTTTTATAAGAATGCTGAAGGAATATTCAATATAATTTGGGTTGGGGGTTAAAATAATGTAAATTAACTTGAATACAAAGCAGAGGGCAACTAGGTAGCACAGTGATCAATCATACGGAGATGGGAAGAACTGAGTTGGATGTGCGGGAGTAATGAATAAAATATAGACTTGCTTGACAGGGAATTTGTAGAATATAAGGCTGAAAAATGGATTAGGGTTCAAATGGAGAAATCTTGAATGCCAGGCTGAGGTATTAGAACTTTATTGTTTAGATAATGGAGAGCCATCGAAGTTTTTTTTAAACAGAGCAATGAAACCAGAACTGGGCAGGAGTCTTGTTGAGACTTGTGACATGAAGACAAGTTAGGAAGCTATTGAGATATAGGTAAGAGGTGATTGAGGGCCTGAATTCAGGTTGATAATAGTGGTAATTTTAAAGCAAAGGATGTAACATTGCAGACATAGAACCTTTAGATGAGAAGGACAAGGGAAATGAAGAAGTCATGGATGACTTAGAATTTAAACTTACGTGACTAAGACAGTGAAGTAAGCTTACATTTTAAAATGTTGAATTTTAAGTGTCCACCTAACATTGAGGTGAGCTTGTCAGGCAAGTGGTTGGTAGGACTGATCTTATGAAAGAAATAACTTGAGTTGAGTTAGAAATATTCTATCTAGTAATTGAAGCCATGGCAGTAGAAGAGATGACATGGCTTAAAGGAAGCAGTACTGTTAAGGCACTGGCACTTTTGAAGGTAGAATAAGAAGTGCCAAAATGGTGCCTAGGGCAGCAGAAATTAAGAAAAAGCCAACCCACATGCATCAATTCAGTACCTGCCATGTGTCACATGTCCCAAAAGGAGAAGAAGAATTTGTTTTGAATGAAGAGTGAAAATGACAGGTCAAATAAAAGTTTAACAATTATCTTAGTAATTTCAAGGATGGTGTATTGAGATGAGTAAGTAAAAGTTGCAGTTAAAGACTAAACTTTGATTCAGTTTGGCAGTGAAGAGTGTATCTGGTCAGAGGGAAGGACTTTTTTCCCCTTCCCTTAAAGGTAGAGAAGACAAGAATAAAATCAGAAAGTAGCTTAGATAGTGTAGACAGAAGAAAGAGATGGTGATTAATGAAGAAACATCTCAGAGGAGGCAGGAGAGGTTATGATAGTATTCTTGAGTCGTTAACCTTGGCAAGGAGGAAGGGAAATTCTTTCTCAGGAACAGAAGTGAAGGAATAGAACAACATAGAGAGGTTTGTGAGGTGAGTGGAGAAGTGATAATAAAGCTGTTACATGAACTTAATTTTATTTTAAAATGGAATAAATAATCTGTAGGTTAGGGGAAGAAAATATTGCATTAATATTCACAGGATTGAGAGAAAGTATAAAAGGTCTGAAAAAAATATTGTGAAAAATTCAGTATGTCATTTGATGAACTACTTGCATGAATATATTCATTCTCACTTTATGGTGCATTTAATTTCATTTTTTGAATTAAAAATAGATGAATTACATTTAATCATATTAAAAAATATGAGTTTAATGTTTTCTGAAACCTAACTGGAAGTAAAAGTTGGTGATTTTCCTCCCCTATGTAAGCACTATTTCTTCTGAGTGAAAATTTAAATTTGCACAAACCATAATTTGGAAAGACCTAATGTGCATTATGCATTATAGTATATAGTCCAAATAAACATTCCTCATCTAACTTTTACATATTAATCTTTTTTTTTTTTTTAAGGAATCTGTACGAAAAGCTGCAGAACTAGCTTTGAAAACTTTAAGCAAGGTGAAAACTCTTATTTATATATTTGGGTGCACATATAGTAGAAAAATGGCTTTTTTTTTGTCCCCAAAGACTATGTTGTTGTACAGCTGCTTATTTGATATTTTTGATTTAATATTTATCATTAATTTAATGAAAAAAATTGATTTAAGAAAAAAAAGGCATTACAACATTCAAATACAGATATTCATCTAATAATCCCTGAAATCTGATGATCCATAGGTAAAAGATCAACTCTTTCATTTTAGGATAAATAATGAATTATCTTGATACATTAAGTTTAAAATTGATATTTGTTTAACTTTGAAGAATACATTTTTTTCCTTAAATCAAGGAGCAGTGATCTTGTTGTTTCCTAATGACATTTAGACCTAAAACTACCCATCATGTTGATTCATGTGCGAAACAAACACAATAATGCAATTTCTATAACTCCAATTTAAGTTTGCTTTTCTTAAGAGAAATTAGTCATTACAACATTTCTTAATGAGTTATGTTTTAATGAAGGAATTAAATTTACTTAGTAAATGTCCCTTGTAGTCTATGTAACGTTAAATTTGACTGTTTCAATTTGTCTACATTTTTTGAAATGCTTATATTAAAGGCTTTTATCTACATGTATTCTCTGCTTTCAAGTCCACCAGTCTGCAATCATTCTGTACATCATACATATCAATCATGTCAGCAATCTTTGATTTTGTTACTGCATCCTTGAGCATAATCTGTTTGGAATAAAAAAACTGATGAGTCTGCTGGCATGTTTGATGTTTTTCCTTCCAAAAAGAGGACATTTTAAGTAGTAACTATAAAACTACCCTTTATGATAAAGGCACAGAAATGAACATGGTATGTTCAGGTTCTTTTTTGGCACTTATACATACAATCTAATTTTCAGCCTTCTCTTACAAAATTTTTACCTACCAGACTCTTTAAAAAACCTTGATTGTAATTCTGTCTGGCAACAGTTGTATGGGATTCATTTTAACTTTATTCAAATTATTAGAAATATGACTTAATGAATAGCTATTTCCAGGCAATGTTAGATTGCATCATGCATTAACATGGCCTTTGAGACAATTTTATAGCTGACATATCAGTCCATAGTTCATAGTAGGTTAGGTAATAAAATAAAAATAAAAATCAGCATTTCCTGTTTTGGATAACCATGTAAGCCATGGACTGATTGTAAGGCCAAGATGACTGTAATTAATTTAAGGGAGGTATTCTGTTTTTTCTTTTAAGTGGAAGACTATTTACTTTTTTAAAGTGGGTTGATTCTGGCTCTCAGTTATTAATTGTAGTAGTTTGTCAAATGAGTGCTGTTAGGTAAGAATCCTAAGTTTTTTTCACGGATCTGTTCTATTTATATGTGAGGTATGTGTGAAAATGTGCGACCCTTCTAAAGGAACAGCAGGCCAGAGAACCATTGCTGTCCTTTTGCCCTGCCTTCTTGACAAAGGAATGATGAGCACTGTGACTGAAGTTCGAGCCCTCAGGTTTGTTCTCTTTTATGACACAAATAAATTTAATCTACATGCCTAGGGTAGAAAGTAAATTGAGATGACAAAAAGATACTTCTAGGATATCTTGTAAATTTGTGAGTGACTTGGATACTTTATTAGAAAATTTAATCAAGCAACTAGCATTTATTAAGGACCTAATATGTATGATGTTCTGTGCTCAATGTTGGAGATGCAACTATGAAAAATCAAATAATTTCTGCTCTCAAAGTGCTTGTTTTTTGTTAAGATACTATTAAAACTTTGGGTGATGAAATTGGGATGATTTTTTAAAATGAGCCAAGAAAATTTGAGGACATTTGACACTTAAATATCCTTCCATATTACTGCATAAATTTCTTTATGAAGAGGGATAGGGACTGAATCTGTAAATTTATTGATATATAGAACTTCCATATGAGCAAATTTTATTTACCAATGCCTTTCAGCACCTTTTTAGCAACACAGTCTTAGAGTTTTTACCTTGTGTATTTGCCCAGAGTCACGTATCCAGGATTAAATAGAGGTGGGACTTGAATCCAGGTCTTTTTTAGTCCAAGGGAACTGTATACCACAATCTCATTGGAAAATTTGGCTTTTGCTTAAAATTTGCTATTCTTTATCACTGTGTTTGTTGCCTTTCCTTAAAATTAGATTTTCTTTTTACAAAACAGCTCCTTTGAATCATGTGTCTTACAGTTTGGTATATTCATTGACAAATTAACTTGTCTTGAATTTAAATTGTATGCTCCAGTATCAATTTCCAAAAAAACTCATTTGCACACATATATTTATGAAGCTAATTGAGACTGAAACTGATAAATGAAAATCTAAAGTATTTTATAATACTTTTTCACAGCCTTTTAAAAATTGGTGCTTAGATATAGAAAAAGCATAGAGTATAGAGTATACTTTTTTCCAAATACACATTCTCAAAGTAATGTGATCTGTGATGTGGGGTTTGGCACCAAATGATGGCAGGCATCAAAAGTTGGGGTTTGGTCATGTGAAGAATTCACAATGGCTGTTCTCTTGGCCATGAGAGCATATAAAAGACAAGTTCCTCAGTGGAACTCATAATTAAATACTCAGTAGAAAGGGAGCACCTCATGAGGTTGGAGCATACCCTTAATTGGTAGGCTAAATCCTGAAAAGGATTTAGCACCATGCCCTAAAAGAATTAGCTAGCTGTAAAAAGGAGAAGTGGGATTGTGAAACTTAGTGGATTTAGGGGAGATACCATGTGGCATGGAGGAAGGGGAAAAAAGAAAGGGGAAAGATACCACAATTGTAATGCCAATTAAAGCAGGCTAAATTCCACAAGGATTTTAGCAAAGAGCCAGGAACAAGAAGACAAATTTATAGGATACAAGTTAGAAAGACCAGAGCTTCATATTTCATATTTTCTAATTTTATGACATATAAGTAAGTTTGAGGGGGTCTATTCACTACTGTCTCAGGAACTTAGTTAACACTGACCAACAGGTTATCTGACAGTCAGCATTGTAGGACTGTTCCTGAGGCCAGAAGACATTAGAATCATTGTCAGATTGTTAAAACAATAGCAGGTCAGGGAACCTTGGAATTACTGCTATCTTTTCCCTAGAAACTGCACCTCAATAGGATCCTTGGGACCTTGAGATTTAGTATTTTAAAGTACTTCATTAATAAAGATTATTGAGTCCAACCTTCATTTTACAACTGCAGAAACTTAAGTTATAAAGTATTAATAATGTAACTTTCCCAGTCCTGTGGGTATAAAATGAATTGAAATTAAGAATTAAGGACACTGGTTTCCTAATAATGCCAGGTCTTAGGCTCTTTCTTTTATAACACTCGGTATTTAAAATACTGTTTCAAAGAGAGTAATGGTATCAGTCCAGCATATCAGAGCAATGCAGATAAATTATTACTTTATTCAGTTATACATGCTTAGATTATTAAGAAAATCAGAGGAAGAGCTAACAAGTTTTTGCTGTTAAATAAATGTTAGAAAATGAACATCATAATACACATAATACACATAATAATAAGTCTGAAGCAAACAATCAAGATAAATCATTAACTAGTTAATTTGACAATTTAAATAAGAAATATAGAGAGTACAACTATTTAAATGACAAATATAATTAAAAGCTGGTTTTCATAACATTAAATATGTTAATTTTGTATTCAAAAAGAGAGAAAATCAAATGGCAATATAAAAACAAGAAAGGGGAGATTACAATGAATACAATAGAAATTAAAACAAATGTTTTGACATTTGTCTTTGTATATTGACATTTTCTTTGTATATAGCTGAGTGAAGGACTTCTGGTTTCTTTAACATCATACAAATTCCCTTTCCTGATGCATATTGAGAAGTTCTCGAGAATGCTAGCGGCAAAATGACATGCTCAGGTCCATACAGCTATACCAACAAAAAATTTTAATAGATAAATTTTTATAAATATATAAAATACTCAGTTTGAGAAGTCAGGAAAAAGGTAACTTATATAAACCACTCTCAGAAGAGTAAATTAAATACAGGTTATTTATGAGCCTAATATTAAATATTTTTAGACATTCTAAGAACAAACAAATCCACATCCTATAAGCTGTTAACTGATAGAGGAAAAGGAAATACTCTCCCTAATACTTTCTATGAGACGAAATGTTAGTAATTCCCAAATCTGGAATACTGATAAACAATATAATGATACTTTAAAGTTAGTCAGTATAATCTATTATTAAAACAGATAGTAGAATATTAGCATAATGGAATGTTATTTTACAAAAGATACAAATATGAAAAATACCTTGGTATTAGGGGGAAAATTAAGTAGTGCAGCATCAGAATATGACCTGCACAAAGAATATGACCATTTTGATAAATAGCAAAATCTTTTAAAAAATATAAAGAATAATGAATGATCAGTAGAAGACCCAAGACTTTTTTTCTAAAAGTTAATATGAAAATTGTTTTAAAAATAAACTCTTAGCTTGTTTCTTTAACAAGCTGTGCATGATTTTTGATTATTGCTATTACATTATGATAAAAATAATTTCTAAATAATAGCAAATATAATATACACAGAAGAAAAAAGTTCTGAAAAGAGTGCAGAATTCTAGAGAAAGTAATTGTTTAAGTGAATGTTAATATAGCATACATATGTACTTATGTAGTTTTATTCAAATAAATACTTTGAAGCTAATAATTTTGCATAAAAATTATGTGATGAAATTGAGAGTAAATGGGAAATACCCTTCTTTTTTATGAAATTCTGTACTTTTGCTTAAGAGCATTCACTACAGACCTTTATTTAGCATTAAATAGCATATTCTATGTTCTAGCATTAACACCCTTGTGAAGATCAGCAAAAGTGCTGGTGCCATGTTGAAACCACATGCCCCCAAACTCATCCCAGCTTTGTTGGAATCCCTCAGTGTACTGGAGCCACAAGTTCTTAATTATCTGAGTCTCCGGGCTACAGACCAGGAAAAGGTGAGTTTAAAAGTACAATTTTCTTTTTCAAAGTGACATATAAAGAATTTTGCTTATTCAACTCATCTAGATACTAGAAAATTAGAGACTAGAGAAAGAAATTGTAGTGGGAATAAAAATCATGGATGATTCTTCCTGTCTCAGTAAAAAGTGGCAATTTTGATAAAAACCAACTTAAAGAAATTGTTGTTCATTAATTCTTCAGTCATATCTGATTCTTTGAGAAAGCCATTTGGGCTTTTCTTGGCAAAAATATTGGAGTGGTTTGATATCTTACAGATGAGGAAACTAAAACAAACAGAGTTAAGTGACTTGCTCAGGGTCACACAGCTAATAAGTTTCTGAGGCCAGATTTAAACTCAGGAAAGTGAGTCTTCCTGATTCCTTCTTTTAGATGCTATATCCACTGTGCCTCCTGGCTACAGGTAGAACAATATAAAAGGATTAATAGTAATTAAAGGCATTGTTTACATTTATACAGTATTTTGCTGTTTACGTAGCATATATTTCACAATTAACCTAATGAGGTTAGGTTGTTGAAGTTATGAGGAAGTAGTATAATAAGTTCTTCCTCTTAAGGATAGAAATATTGTTCATTAAAGAAAGTACTGTAATACACTAGGTATACCTGGCCCTGGATATATGGGCAGATCATTATATAGATCAGTTTAGATTTTAGAACTGAAGAAAAATTAAATGTCTAAAATAGTTTTTTTGCAAGTATTTGTATCTATAAATATATATACAGATACATAGATACATATGTTTTTGAAGGGAGTCACTATTCATGGTAGCTTAAGTATGAATTCAGAAAGTAATGAATAGTACTTTCAGTGGTGAATTCAAAGTTTCAGAGAGGAAGATTCTTGATAATGTAATACAATTTCTTACTTTCATAGCCTAAATAAATTTGCAAGTGTTTAGGCAAGTTGCCAATTTTGTACCATTTTTAAAAAGACCCAATATTTAAGAAAATAAATACTAATTGAAAAGTGTAAATATTAGTAGAAGTAGTAATTCACTTTGGGGATGTGACGGAAAGGTCAGTAAGACCAAACTAATTACAAAGTTTTAATAATCGACTTTTTTGGATTTCTTATTGTAACTTTACTTTCAAAACATCAACTTGATTATTGGTAGAAATGATACTGAAAATGACTAAGTTTGAGGTCATAAAGATATTTGTTAAAGTAATACAAAAAGAAATTTGTTAATTAGAAACTTTCTATTTAAGAACTCTAGAATCAGCCTTGTAACTAAGATTGGAGCAATGGCATCTTTGCTTCAAGATTGAAAGTATGAGGGAAAAATGCCTCCTCTGTAAGCAGCATCCCCAGTGGATCTGATACTGCCCCATTTTCCCACCCACAGAAGTTTGTAATTGAGCTTCTGCTGGGAATGGATCCCTTGGAAGAGAAAAAAAATAGTTATATGGATCGCTTGAAAGTCTAAGTATTTACCTGAAGGGAAAACAAAGGAAAGAAACAAGGTAGAAAGAGGGGCTTACAAGGATTTGACCAATTACTAATTAATAAATTTGACACTGCCATATATTATATGTTACATGGGGCAAGTCACTGATACTTCTTTATTCCTTATTTTACAGAGATCTCTGTATTCCCTTTTAGTTAAAAAATTTCTGTTTTGTAAATCTGAAAAATAAAGATATTAAATATGAAGCATTGTTTTACAAAGAACATTCTGTTTGTTATTTTATTCTTACAGCAATCTCATAAAGGATTTTGAGTGCAAAAAAATCTGAGATTCCATAATTCATTGTAATTTTGCCTTTTTTTATATTGATAACAAGTTTTCTATCAAAGTGTCCATTAAAGTTAGTGTCTTTTTGAAAGATTTAAGAGTCTTAGAACAGTTACTTACTTAGGACAGTTTTTCTTTTGATTGTTGAACAGTTGGGCAAGAGGCTAATTTTTGCCATTTGGTTTCTGTGTATGAACATCTTCATCTGTGTTAAATAAATTCAATATAGAAGTTTTTCTAAGTACTCCAGAGTGATTTTAATAATTTTTTTTTTCTTGAAGGCTGCAATGGATAGTGCTAGACTCAGTGCTGCAAAATCCTCTCCCATGATGGAAACAATCAATATGGTAAATATCTCAATGGAAAGGGAACAATTTTAGGTTGTATATTGTTCCTGTAGGCAAAAACACAACATATTTTTCAGGTTTCATTCATTAGCTATAACTATGTCTTCATAGTAACTCTCCCACAAAGAAGAAATTTTGTCCCTAAAGAAGAAGCACAAAAAATTAAGAAATGAATCTTGAACAGTGATTTTCAGACTTGTTCATTGTACAGGTCCTTTTTAACCTCACATAACTCCTTCCAGACACTAAAAATAATATTTAGGAACTTTATCTTTTTTCAAAAGAGGTAAATAGTAATAATATTCTTTTACTTTTGCCAACTTCAAAAAGGGATCAGATTATGCTTTCTCGCCAAGTGGGGCTAATTAAGAAGGGAAAAGAGGCACAAATAGGGAATGGTGGGTAGGTGTCAAGGTAAATACAGGGGGGTGAAGTAATCATTAGTGTGCTAGTGAAAGGGAGGGGTAAAACTGATGTTGCTGATTCATTCACAGGAAGGAGGTTGTGAGGAACTGAAATTGGTTTCCATAATGACCGTGCAAGTCCTATTCCAGCCCTGGTGTGAGAAAGTATTTAAAAGTCTAGACTGTTCATCATTATTTGTGGTTTTCTGAGAACCCTCATGAGCTATTGGAAATGGTATCTTTAATTCAGCTTGCTTTTTAAAATATTTACGTACTTTTCATTGGGTCACACAAGGTTATTAGTATAAGTTATTAGTATAAGAGTCTCCTGTGTGCAGAGGCCTGTCCTTAGGGGGAGGAAAATGAAAGCAATAGAAGACACAATCATTTCCCTTAAGGAGTTAACCTAATTAGAATACATAGAGTTTTGTGCTTTTTTGTTTTGTTTTGTTTTCCTTAGGAAGAGTACATGCAAGTATGTTTCATTAAAAAATTAGAATACGTATGCTTGGGGACCTATAGTTGAAGAATGCTCATGTTACTGGGGGTAGGGTAGTTAGGAAAGGATTTCTGCAGGAGGTGAGTTTTAAGCCATATCTTGAAGTATGTATTGGAAAAGAATTGGTTTGGAAGAGGAATAGAAAGTTACAGGAGAGCTATTTTGTTCATAATTAGCTTTTGATAACATCTCTGCTAAGCTGCTATCTTCTGATTTATTGAAATACTGACCAAACCATTAGCAGAGAGAGTACCATTCACTTAATCTTTTTTGTTGTTGGTATTTTGAAATTAGAATGGGTAATTCTTAAAAACTGGACTTTTGCAAATTAATATAAACCCTATGGTTATTTAATTTGTACAGTCACTGTTTTCTTAAATCATTGTATCTGACTTGACTTTCTCCTGATGGTTACTTTTGCATATTTTTTTTCTTTTCTTAGTGCCTGCAATACCTAGATGTGTCTGTCTTGGGCGAGCTAGTTCCTAGGTTGTGTGAATTGATCAAAAGTGGAGTAGGTCTTGGTACTAAGGTAAGGATATTTTCTTAAGGGGGGGGGAACATAAATTCACATTTTTTGAATGCTAGTCATTGATACAAAGATAAGACATGGCATCAGCTTTTTTTTTTCCCTTCATTATCCACAAAAATTTAGCCATCTACTTTGCAATGTGTGTGTGTGTATATATATATATACATATACATATACATATATATATATATATGTATACATATATATATACACATATTATCTATCTATAGTGTCTGTATGCTAATTTGTGTTTTAAATGCTGTTCAGTATTGTTACTCGACATTCATTTTTTTTTCTTCAGGGCTGCACTAATAACTCATTTTTAAAAATTCTTATATTGTGCAACTTGGATATTCAGTGGAATTGTTAATGCAGAACACATCAGTGAAATCGTTTTTAGTTACCATGTATGTACCTTTTGAATGATCCAATCAGTATAAGTTGATGATTAAAGGTTTAGAGTAGCTAGTTTCTCTTACTGTTAACTCAGTACATCCTCTTCAAAATGATTAGAGCCAAAACAAGGGATTTGTTTTTAAAAATGGAAAAAAAAATGATCATCATATTTAGATATGTTTTCTTCTGTAATCTTTTAGGGAGGATGTGCCAATGTAATTGTGTCATTAACCACTCAGTGTCCTCAGGACTTAACACCTTACTCTGGTAAGTTTTTAAGAGGTGTTTTTTTTTTCTTCCTTAATCTTTTCTGTATATAGTAATGTCTTGTGCAACAGTTGTTTTTTTAAATGTTAAACTGGTTCTATCAGTGACTAATAATTGCAGAGGTTTCTTCTCTCTTTCCTTTTCCCATTTTGATTAAGTAATCTTAGATTCAATGAATTCTCTAGTTTTCTAGGCCCCATTTTGTGCTTGATACTTAGTTATTTCCTAAGAGGATCAAAACATGTTGGATGTTTCTCTCCTTGGACAGTTAATCACTGTCCATTGAGTAATAGAAACATTGAACCATGAATCTTTATATATTTATTATGAGCTATTAATTATTTATTAGGGTTTTATAAAGAAAAATGCCAATCATAATATGGTACACTTTATTCTCTGCTAAAATGTCAAAGCAGTTGGCTTAAAACCTTAAATTCTCTTTTGCCTTTTGCCAATAGGGAAACTGATGAGTGCATTGCTCAGTGGCTTGACAGACCGAAACAATGTGGTACAAAAGTCCTTTGCATTTGCCATGGGACATTTAGTTCGAGTAAGTGGTTGGTCTCTTATTTGATTAAGTGAAAAAGAGAATTGTTGTTCTCTTAAAATGATCTGAATTCTCTTTTTCAGACTTCACGAGATAGTAGCACTGAGAAATTGTTACAGAAGCTGAACAGCTGGTACATGGAAAAGGAAGGTACTCTCAACTTTGACATCATCAACTTGATTCGGATTTTTTGTTTATTTAGCTAAATTCTGTCTGTGTGTTTCCTTGTTTTTAGAACCAATATATAAGAGCTCATGTGCTTTGACCATTCATGCCATTGGGCGCTACAGTCCTGACGTGCTCAAGAGCCATGCCAAGGAAGTGCTGCCGTTGGCATTCCTGGGAATGCATGAGGCAACTAGTGAGGATAAGGGGGAGAAGGATGAAGCCACTCTATGGACAGAAGTGTGGCAGGAAAATGTGCCAGGTCTGTGTTCCCACATCCTTTTCTCCTTCCCTATAGAACTGAAAATGGAACTTGTTAATCTTAGGATTACCTTCTCATGTGTTCAGTAACAAAGCCTATTTAGCTCATTTGCATGCTTTAGATCAGCAATTAGTTAATGTATAATTTGGGTGTCTAAATACCTTCTATTAAGAATGAATATATGAAACAGCTTTAACAAGTTTCTATATGCCTTTTGAAGTATTGAACTTTTATCTCATTTTTTACTAAAAAAAAATTATCATGTAAGATTTCATAGTAGTTTAAAATATCAGATTTTTTTTTTTTTGGCTGAAGCAATTGGGGTTTAAGTGATTTTCCCAAGGTCACACAGCTAGGAAGTTGTAATGTCTGGGCTAGCTTTCTTGAGGATCTCTGGGTGGGTCTTGGTCTTTACGTGGAGAAGTGAAGAAGGCAGGAGAGCCACCACGAGGCTAGTCAAAGATAGAGTCCCAAATCTTCTCTGTGTCTGTGTCTGTGTCTGAGAGTCTTGTTCCCAGTCCTCCTAGCCCTTAAATACTTCAGTACAATTACATTACTACAGCAACTGAGCATGTGCAACTATTACATCACCATATCACATTAAGTATATATTTAGAGAACCATTATCTCACACTGAGTAGGTGCCTAACTATAATCACCCTGCTGCCCTTGATTCAAGTATATCTTTCCAGAGTTCCAGCCCTCTATAGGAAATGTTGTCTGAGGCCAAATTTGAACTCATGTCCTCCTGATTTCAGGACTGGTGCTCTATCCATTGCCCTAGTTACCTGCCCTGAGTCAGGTTTTTAAGAAAAGTACTTGGTTGACTGCACGATTTGTTCTTTCTTAAGTGTATTAAATTTGTTTTCATTAATGCAGGTTCCTTTGGTGGCATTCGATTATACATGCAGGAATTGATTGTTGTTACTCAGAAGGCTTTGCAGTCTCCATCTTGGAAGATGAAAGCCCAGGGTGCAGCTGCCATGGCATCTATTGCAAAGCAAACAAGTTCCCTGGTACCTCCGTATCTGGGAATGATAATGACTGCTTTATTACAGGGGTTGGCTGGAAGAACATGGTCAGGAAAGGTAAAAAAAAAAAAAAAATCATTTGGATCTAATTCTTGACAGTACATACTGAAAATAACAGCAAAGGCAAAAGAGTCATTCATGTCAAATTGATTTTAAAAGTGTCTAATTTTTGACAATAGATATTGAGGATGGCTTCAAGCATTGGTATTTTTAGTAAGCATAAATTAAATTCTATATATTCTGTCCTTTATCCATCAGTAACCAAGCATTTATTATGCACCTGTTATGTGCGCATTTAACAAATACAAAGAATGAAGCAATACCAACTTATGAAAACTTGCATTTATGTGCTTATTTCAAAATTTAAGTACTATTCAACTGGAAATAGTATTGTTTTTCTACTTTAGATTTTGCCTATGTCTGAGCTTGTCAGTCATTTAGTACTTCATCCATATCTTGACTAAAGATTACCTATTTCACATAGATTGAAAGCTAAAACTTGAAACAATATGGTCACTACATGATGCTCACATATCTCAGTCTGGTTTAGAAACCAGAACAAAGTTCAATAGGGTTTTCCCTGGGGGCTGATAGATAATCCATATTAGGCTAGACTAAACTAAACATAGTATATAGTTAGGTGCTTGCAGGCCTAGATTTAAATTAAAATGTTGGCTATTTTTTGTAAGGGGGTTGTATAACATCATAGTTGAAATGAACAGTCATTGGAAATAGTGAAACTTTTAAAATCCTGCAGTGGTAGAATATAGAATATTTTGTCTGTTGTATATAGAAACTAAGTGATCCTGAAATTGCTAGTGGAATCATTATTTGTAAGAAACAAATGATATGTGTGGACCTAATAACTTTTTCATAAAGAAATATTTCCTCTCTTTTTTAAATCTGCTAGGAAGAGCTGTTAAAAGCCATTGCTTGTGTTGTAATAGCCTGTAGGTACGTATTCTTTCAATGAATATACCATTTGTTGATTTCAACAGAAAGTCGACGCTTCTAATAATCAGTGTTTGTTTGTTTTTAATGTATCCTACAGTGAAGAGCTGGAAAAGTCAGTGCCCAATCAGCCCAGTATAAATGAGATTGTACAAGCTGTTCTGAAGGAGTGTCGTAAGGATAACATCAAATACAAAATAGTAGCTGTTAGATGTATAGCTGATATACTCAGTGCCACTAAAGAAGATAGATTCCAGGAGTTGTCTGATATCGTAGTTCCAATGATTAAAAAGGTAACAATTGCTAAATTGAAGCTATGTTTTCACAGTAAAAGATTTTGATACTTGAGTTATAAAAAAAGGGAAAGGAGAAAATGTTTTCTCTATCCTTTTTTTTTTTTTTGGTAAGCAGCTTTTACCATGAAAACACATTGAGAAAAGTTAGCTTCAGTGGTGCAGAACAGGAATCTGCCAACTAGATATTTCACTATCAGCTTGTTTTGCTGTGTATGTCAGTTCATGTCCATGCTTCTCTTTAATCATCATATTTGCCATTTCTTACAGCATAGTAATATTCCATCCTTACATTTTTGTCCTCTGAGCTTGGTGAAACTTGGATTTTCATTTATTGAGTAGTATCCAAGGCCTATATCAACTTGTATTCATAAAACCCCATATTAAGGATAAGCTGTGTGGTTTAGTTTTTATAAAATAGATGGGAGTTTGATAATTGAGTACCCTTGTTCACTGTTTTAAACCTAACTTAGACTTCATCTCTGTAGTTGGCAGTAAAGCAATTAGGAGTTCTCAATTATAGAACCTTTAAGTACAAGATATAATATTGTTAAGCACAGAAACATTACATGCATTTAAAAGTGACATGATGATAAATTTGGCATCTAAATCAAGATCACTGGCTCCTGGTCTGTTGCTGTTATGAGTACACCTAGACAATAAGAAATGAATCTTTTTTTCATTTTTAATATAAAATTTTTTGACAGCTTTTGTTGTTATGTTTCTTAAATTTCTCCTCATATCCTTCCTACTCCAGAAAATCATCTCCTATAATAACATTTTTAAAAGGAAAAAATAGGAAAAGAATAAGCAAACTGTATTCAAAAAGTCTGAAATATATGCAGTATTCCATAATCCTAAACTTTCTACCTCTGCAAAAGAATTGAAAGCAGTTTCTCTTTGTTCATTGGCGCCATGACTATTCTTTTTAATTCTACAACATTCATTTTGTATTTTTTTTTTTTTTGTTTATGTGTTCTTTCCATTCACATTGTTGTAGTCATTGTATATATTATTTTCTTGGGTCCTCTTAATTCATTATGCATCAGTTTATGTAGATCTTTCTATACTTTTTTGTAGTCAACATTTCTCATTTGTCATTTCTCACAACATAGTAATATTGCATTACATTTTTGTATTACAATGTGATTAGCTATTCCCCAATTGTTGAGCATTTACTTTGTTTATAATTGTTTGCTACCAGAAAAGTACTACAAAATATTTTGGTCTCTATAGGGGCTTTCTTCTAATCTATGACCTCCTTGAAATCTGACCTACTAGAAGTCTGCTAGTAGATTTTCTGGGTAAAGGATATGGACATTTTAGTCACTTTAAGTAATTTCAAATTGTTTTCCAGAGATTCTACCAACAATGCACTAGTGTACCTATATTTCCATAACTCCTCCAACATTGACTTCTCACAAATGATTAATTTTTTTCTTCTTTTTTTTAAATATATCATAGAATTCTCTTGAAAATGTTGGTGCCCGGACATCAAAAAATGAAGAGGATGATAATGAAAAGGAAAAGGAACTTCAGATGGAATCTTTGCTATGTGCCTTTGAGAGCATAGGCAAAGCTTGGCCCAGAAATGTGGAGACTCAGTGTAAGCACATCTGTGACCTTGAAATCTGAGGAAGGAATTTATTAAGAAAGTGCTTCCAGAAATACCTATTGACTAAAAATGAACAATTTCCTTTTTTATATGATCACTGATTTCTTGCCTAGCTGACTTTAGGAATGGTCTAAGATAATAATAGTATGTTTGATTTTAGTGACCAATTAATATTTTTATCAAATTCTTTGTGATAGATTTTATCTCACTAATGTCATTGACCTTATGTTCCATCTGCGTATGAATCTGTAAACCATATATATTATCTTCAGCCACTGGCACAAAGCCAAAAGAAAAATCTGTCCAGTTTGAAATTATATCAGCCTTACTACCTAATTCTTATTAGGCATTTGATTTCTACATTTGGTCATTTTGATTGAGATGCACTTTTTTTGTATACGGATAACTTTTTTTGGAGACTGCATCAACAATGGCATATATCCCCATGAGAAAGAGGTGAAATGAAATGTTTATTTAAAGAAGTACTTTTTCACCAAGCCAAATTTGCTGCCAAATTTACATTCTAAACAAGATGAAAAAAACATTTTTACATTTAAGGAGGGCTGATTGGGATTCACATGTGCTATTTTGTCAGAAGCTTACATTTGAGTTTTAGTATTTTAACTATTGTACTTTGCAGTATGCCCTTGTATCCTTTTGCTTTTTTTTTCCTTAGTATTTTTAATGTTTTTCAATTTGCTTTGCTCATTCATAATCTGGTTTGTCTACAAGCAGAAGTAAGATTGTTTTCTAAGTTACTGATTTTCTAATTTTTTAGCATGTGACATAAAGCACATGCTGAAAAGAATTACATTTATTTTTTCTAGTAAAGTAATTATATCTTGAAAGAAAATGAATTGTTTGATAGTTGAATATGAAGTACTTAAGAACCACTAAGTCTCTAATGTATAAGATCTAGTTTGAGTCCAAAAAAAAGTATTTTTGGGGGGAGAGGGTTGGTCAAATTAGTTTAAAAAGTTAACATTTATGGAAGGCTCTGTGGAACAATTAGTAAATTTCTTCTGAAAGAAATGTTTAAGGGGAAATAGACACAGTAATAGTTGACTGAAATTTTATGGGAAATACTGAGAAATTTCCAGGAAATACTAATTTATGGACTCAATTTATACTTTTTCTTAGGTTGCTATCGTCAGGAGTTGTGCAAACTAATGTGTGAACGATTGAAACTCAGCACATGGAAAGTACAGTTGGGAGTTTTGAGGTCAATGAATGCCTATTTTCAGGGGTAATTCACTTTATACTTCAAAATTTTCTTGTTTTTCTTCTAGCATAATTATGTAGTGTTCTGGCTTTTTGTTATAATATCAGTTTAAAATGACTTAAAAGTGATAGATGTAGATATTTCATTTTAGTTGAAAAGACTATTGGAATGATTGCTATTGCTTAATAAAATATCTCTATTCTAATTCTTTAGGTTAATGCTTTTAGAAAAGGAGCATGCAGATTCTGAGGCTTTGACTGAAATACTGCTTGAGACATGTTCATCAATCACACACTCTTTAGGTAAGCTTGCTTCCATCCCCAGGTCAGTTAAGATTAAGAAGACAACCCTATGAAACATTGCATATGCTGTCTCAGATTGGTTGATATCTAGGCCAGTTTTGTTGAACTGTATTTTACTATTATTTCTTTAAATTAGGTAAAACTCTAGATAAAGGGAGAGGAAAAATATATTTGGAAATAAAGTGATATAAAAACAAAAGTTTGATTAAATTGAACAAATTTAAGACAAACCAGATTTAAAAATTTTATAGGATACATCTAGGTAGGAAAAGGTTCTAGCCAAAATTATCTGACTCGAATTGGATTTGTAGCCAGTCACTGAGACATCTTTTTAGAATGTAAGTGTCTTGAGGACTGGAGATAGAATAATTAAAAAAGGAGAAAAAGTTGAGTCTTCAAATTCCAGTGAATTAGATTTTAATTCCTAGAAAAATTCTGGGAATTTTATGCCTTTAGCTTACAAACCTAAATCAAAAGATTTAAAGCTGCTTGGAACTTTTATGATCATTTAGTCACATTCTCCCTAATCCTTGACACCCTCTCACCATCACTATCCCCACATTTTATAGCTAAGGAAATGGAAATCTAGGTAAAATTTAATAGAAGGTAAGGTGTCAAATATTTACTATTTGTTGGTTTGTTTGTTTGTTTTTAACCAGCTCCAAGATGAGTGAAGCATGGCTTCTATGTCTATGGCTAGACAATAATTTGTGTGTATTAAGTTGGCTGTGAGTTAGTAATGTGATAAAGTGTGTACATCCTTTGCCCCATATCCTCTCCCCCAAAACTAACATAATCTTAGGCCACATTAATAGAGGCAGGTTGTCCAGAGTATTCTGCATCTCTCAAGCATTCACCAAGCATATCTATCTGCTCTGTTAAGCTGCAGGGAATGCATAACACTGAAGAAAACAAGAGGTAAATAAAGATAAATAAAGTAATTTTTATTTTAAATGAGTAGGGAGGACGGGGCAGGAGGATATATTGCTAACAGAAGATTAGGAAAGACCTTCTTTTGTAGGAGGTGGTACTTGACCTGAGCTGAGGGATTCCAACAGGTCTTGGTGAGGAGATTGAACATTTGAGGAACGGAAGACAGTTTGGATAAAAGCATAGAAGCAGAAGATAAAATATGATAAAAATTACATATTATTATTGTTCTTGTTCTTACTGTATGTAATTGTTTGTATGTTGTAACTTCCAAGGAGCAAGGATTGTCTTTTATGTTTCTTTGTATCCTCATTAAAGTGACAGTGCCTGGCATCTAATGTTTTATGATGGGGAGAGGAGTGGGGGGAAGAAGATGAAAGGTGAGAAAGCAGCAAATAGACCAGTTTGACTGGAATGTCAGATTTGTGAAGGGTAATGGTAAATGAATCTGGAGTTAGATTGTGAAGTGCTTTGAATGACTAACAGAAGAATTGCATTTTATCCTTAAATGTAATAGCCATTGATTGCTAATACAAAGGAGTGATCTCATATCTTTGGTGTAGGAATATCAGTTCAGTAGGTGTGTGGAGGATGGATTGGAGAGCAGAGAGGCAGCCAAGTGGTACAGTGCATAAAGCAGCAGGCCTAGACTCAGGATTACCAGAGTTTAAATTTGGTCTCAAACCTTACCTATGTGACCCTGGCTAAGTCATTTAATCACATTTTGCCTCTTTCTTCATCTGTGAAAAATAGGGATAATACCATCTGCATTCCAGTTGTTGTGAGATTAAATGAGATAATTCTTGTAAATTGCATAGTAAAATGCCTGGCACATAGTAGGCACCATATAAATGCTAGGAATGTTGATGATGGTGATGAGACTCGAAGCAGGGATACAGATTCAGAAGATATTGATTGCATTCATCGAGGGAAAAGGTGATATGGTATGGTTGAAAAAAGTAGGGAAGAGGTAGATGTAAAATGATTTGTCAACTGATGAGGGAAAAAGGAGGAATGAGAGTGAAAATCAGAGGATTGCTAGAAGAGTAGTGGTAACCTTAATAGGAAGAGAAGATGGGAAGGATAGAATTTTGGAAGGGACATCCACATAGAGATGTCTGCTAAGCTTTTAGTAATAGGGGACTTGCCCAAATATAAATCCTGGACACATAAATTTGAGACTCATACATATAGAGACTATAATTGAATCCATGTGACCATCCAGAATATGTGTAGAGACAAAAGAGGAAAAGGACCTAGGACAGATTAAAATTGTAAAATTGTACAAAGATAAAATGGTCAGCTTTGGCATTTAATTAATTTGTCATCAGTAAATCTTCAAAGAATAGATCACCTCTGGACATGAGGATATTGTAGAGGAGATTCCTCTATAGAGATTGGGTAATTTAACTGAAGGTTCCTTTAAACTCTGAAATTCCATAATTCTGAGATACAATCATGAAAAAATAGGAATATTGTCCCCCCCAAAGGGTAATTTTATGTTTTAGTTTAGGAGAGGCATTTCAGTAGTTAAGAGAAGCATGCCTAAGTAAGGGAAAACATGTCTTGGTTGCTTTTATGGACAGAGGACTGGGAGTTAAGGAATGTGGCTCCTTCTTTAAGATTTTTCCATAGTTCACTTCTCTGTATTCCTTAATAGGTCAAAACGTCTATATTCTTAATGCTAGTTGCTCTGATAGAGTATTTTTCAGTCATTTTTCGGTGTATCCAGATCTTTGTGACCTTATTTGGGGTTTCTTGACAAAGATACTAGAGTGGTTTGCCATTTCCTTCTCTAACTTATTTTACAGATGAGGAAACTAAGGCAAACAATGACATGACTTGGCCAGGATCAATCACATAGTTAATGTTTGCGGCCAGTCTTCTGACTGGCCTAGTGTTACAGTCTGAGTATTTTAGGAATGTTTTTAATAGGTATATAATGAAAATAAATATGAAAAGCAAGAATATTGTAGCATACTTATAAAAGTATTAGATTTGGGTCAGAGGACATGAATTTAACACCTAATTCACTATTTAGTTTCTCTTAAATAAGTAAATCACTTAACTTCTAACAGTGTTTTTCATATAGAAAATAAAGGAGTTGACCGAGAAAACCTTTGAATTGCCCTTTTCTGTCTTTAAATTTTTTATCTTAGTAGGACTTCTGTCTTCTTAAAATTAGCTAAATAGTAGAATTTTTTGTTAGCATTTGTATTTCCTTACTTAGACATATGAATTTGTGTGATGCATATACTTTTGGTAGGAGTACATGAAGCAATATTTGACTCATTTTGCTGCAAAAAAGGCTCACTACGTTGCTTCATATTTGAAGAAGCATTCTGTTGGGTAAATGCAAAAGATAAATAATTTTAAATATTATTTTCTTTTTAGAAAACAAAAGCTATACATCTATAAGAACAGAAGCTTTGTCTGTGTTAGAATTGCTGCTTCAAAAACTTGAAGGTGAGTCACAAGTTTCCATAGTAATTTGCATTGTGTAAGCCGACTTGGTATAATACCAATTTCTAACTTTAATTTTTAGTAGGTTATCATGTTATTTTTTCCATGTAACTTTTATACTTCTATGGTTACAATTCTTTTGAGGAGGGTTTTATTGTTGTTGTTGTTGTTGTTGTTGTTATCTTTAAGATAGTATTTAAAAATTACAGAAGTTACTCTTCCAAGATGACAACTTGATTTTCATATGTGCAGCACTGGTGACTATGAAAGCTACTTAGAGTAGATAACTCAATGTTTAAGTTAACCAGAGCAATAGATTGTTAGATTAAATATAAATAAATCTATGAATCTGATGTAAAGCTTGTTCTTTACTAATCTGTTTAATGCCCATTGAAGTTGGTGTTATAAAGTCTCCCAGAAGATGCCCTAAATAACTTCTTTTGGTAGTAATAAAAAAATAGCTTTATTCAAGGTCCATTCTCTCTCTTCCCCCTCTCCCCCCCCCCCCCACCTTCCCACATGTTATCTATGAAGTGGAACAATTCCCTTTAATATCTTAACTTTTCTAAGTTAAGTCCTGGGTATCTCTTGCTTGTTTTTTTCTTTCTTTCTTCTTTTTCTTCTTTTTTTTTTTTTTTTTTTTTTGGTTAAAATATTACTCAGTTTGTTTTTAGAAACACTTAAAGAAGACATTGATTTTACTCTTACAGAACTTAATATTGGATTACTTGCTATCTAAGGGAGGAGGTGGGAAGGGAGAGAAAAATTGGAACACAAAATTTTGCAAGGATTAATGTTGAAAAATTATCCATGCATGTCTGTTGAAAATTTAAAAGCTTTAATAAAAATTGTTTTAATTATGTACATTTTAGTTGTTATTACTGGAGAACTTGCCCAATTTGAACCTAACTTGCAGAACTTATTAGTGTTATATATGAATATAAATTTGATTTTTCCCCCTACATTTAAAAAGGGTGAAAGAATTCCTTTTATATTGATTTCAATTATCACGATTCTTTAATGTTCATAGTTCTGAAATAGCTCATGGGATAATTTTGTATGGGGATGTATAGGAAGTAGCATTCTGTTAATTTTCATGATACATGCTTTTAGAGTAGAATTGCATTTACATTATAGAACTGTGCCCTCATATTTTCCACTTAAACTTTTCAAACTTTGTGGCTTAAATACTTCACATTCTTTTTTCTTTCTTTCTTTTTTTTTTTTAATAGCTTTTTGTTTACAAATTATATGCATGGGTAATCTTACAGCATTGACAATCGCCAAACCTTTTGTTCCAGTTTTTCCCCTCCTTCCCCCCACCCCCTCCCCTAGGTGGCAGGATGACCAATATATGTTAAATATGTTAAAGTATAAATTAAATATAAAATAAGTACTTCGCATTCTTTAGTGTGACTCACAGGACTAATAGTCACCTTATTGGTTTATGGTACATCAGATTGTTCCATTGTGTTTCTGTGTTGATAGAATTTGGTCATTGGTATATACAAAGGCATTTAATTAGTTGCTTTTGCCAGAGAGTTGTATTTTCTTAACTCACAGGTTTCCCCCCACATTTTTGATTCTTTTTTTTTTTTTTAATAAATTGGATTTTAATTTTTTTTCATTTTTCCCTTCCAAATGTTTTGTAGAGTCTAAACAGTGGGAAAGTTTGACACCTAAATGCAGAACACTGCTCATTGAGTCTTTAACTACCATGGAGACTGATAGCAGACCTGAGCTGCAGGAGAAAGCATCATCACTGAAGAAAACGCTTGAAAATCTGGAGTAAATGAAGGGAGGCAATTCTCCCTCCCTCCAATAACCAAGTGCCATGTAAAACAAAAATTGAAGAAAAATTCGGTGTTCTCAGAAAACCAAGTGGGGAAAGTAAAGGTTAATCTGTAGCATGCATCATTCCTTGGCCGAAATAAAAAAAAAAAAATGCCTTAAATTCTGTTCCCCATTAGCTTTATTTTACTGTGGTGTTTAAGCAACTTGGCTGACTGTGGTCATTGTTACCTCATATTTGAAAAGAATATTTGTAGTTGAAGAAATCTATAGTAAATGCTGTTTGAAGGACTTAAATGGACTAAAATGTATAGGGTAAGAAAAAAGAGTCCTTTTAGGATTAATTAAGCACTGGTCTGATCAGCCACAGTCAAACACACTGTAACTTGATTCTAACATAGTGATGTCATTTTGGTCCTCTTCAAGAACAAGGACAACATCCAACCAACCAATCAGTTAAGCATATAGGTGGATTTGCTGTAAAGTTATAATTCTCATGCAGCAAAATGAACTGTTAAATGTTAAAGAATTATTGGACATAGAACATTTGAATATTGCACATCATTGGAAAGTGGGGAGGGAAATCTGGTTGTGTGGTATGTTGTTTGTGGGGGGAGAAAATTTTTGGCGGCTTTACATTTTGAGTCATTATTAAAGACTTGTATTTACATGGGAGATTTCATTATCTATGCTATTGTTCTCTGGTTATCATACCATTTTCTCAGGCGTGTGAGGTTGAATGATATATCATTATACATTCTAATTGAGGGTATTTGGTGAAATAACCAAGCTGCCTTGCTTTGAGAGATTTCTTAATAGACTTTACATTTCAGCAACAGTGTAAAAACATCCATTTCCTCCTTTAGAAGATTGAATTCATGTGAATTGATTCAATAATGAGTGGTGGGAAGGGATAGCACTTAATTAACCAGTTGTGAAATGTTTTGTTATTATGTGTCAACCCTTCTTGGGAGAGTTTGGCCATGGCATTTCAGTGGCTGCAACACATTCTCTTCTTATCGTCATTAATGAAACAAATCACAGTAACTTTTTCTATAAATATTTTTCAAACTATGATTGAATTTTATATGACAATAAGATAAACTTCCACATTCAGAGCCTTGCATACCCTTGTTCTTCTTTAGGAAAAAATGTTAATAATTTAGATTCAAATCTTAGCTCCTAGATTTTAGAAAGAAAAAAAATATATTACAGCAAAACTCCCTATCTCGGCAGAAATCCTATTCTTATTGTCTTTAATATTCCATGTAGACAGAATACCAGAATCTATTTTTTACTAATTGACATCTCTTTAGTTTGTTTTTGAGTTGAAAAGGAAGGAATTGTAAAATGAAGACCTAAATCAAGTATATACTTTTTACCAGAAAGTGATAGCTTAGTGTGTATTCTGAAATCAAACTTTTTTCAGCAATGTCATAATTCTGAATTTTAAAATGAAAGCTTTTGTTTTTCTTTAAATGCTTAGCTTTCTTCATGTTTAATCTGTATCTGTGGCTTACTTCCATGACAGTGAGCATCGAATGTTTTTTGGTACGCTGTACCTTCACTTAGACTGTTTTGAGGGACCTCTGTGTTTACTCCTCTATCCTATGATATCAAGTGCCCTCTTTCCATTACATTACATGTGTTTTCAGCATTCTTTAGCTTGCATTGTTGCTGGGACGCTGTTTTCAGGGAAGAGAGGAATGAATGTAGGCTAGGTCCAATTGAAAGAATCTTAAGAGAACAAGTGTATTCAAGCCTAAACCATGAGTCTCTTTGCACATTTTAGATGGATAAACATCACCAAGTTTATTCATCACAAACTTAGTATTTAACATAGGGAAATTCCCTTGGTGCTGAGAGCTGGTGCTAAGACACTTGAATTGCTTAGTGAAAGCCTGCTGTTTGTTTACATTTATTTTGGCTGACTGAGCACACTTCTAATTTTTACACCTAATGCCTTCATTTCCTGTAGTAGCCAAATCATTTGCACAACATAACACTAAGTCTTGCCTCCCAGAAATGATGAAAAACATTTCATTCAGCTTCTATGTGTGTGTATGTGTGGACAGAGTGTATGTGTAGTTAGGTATGTATATATGACTATTTGTATCTAAGGGAACGATGTTAAAGAAAAAAAGTTGGTTTTGTTGTGAAATTTTGACCCAGGAGAACAAAAATGGCAATAGATGATCCATGATAGATAGCACGGACTGGTTGGCACCTCCCTAGGAATAATCCATAGTTCTGATCGGCCAACATCTGATCAAATTGTCTTTAAGAGAGAGTTCCTTTTTACTGTAATATTACAGTGCACTAAAGAATCATTTCTGTAAATGTGAAAAAAAAAAAAAAAGATCTGCACCCTTGCCTCTGTCTAGAACAAGTGGGAACAGGGATTGTGAAACAGTTCAAATCTTTTTTTTTTCTTTTTTTTTTTTTTTGATGATAAAGAGCAATATGAAATTTTCCAACTGCCTTTTAAATTATTCTATTTAGCCTAGTGTGTGTGCCTATATATACAAAGTCTATCTGCACAACAAAACTGAGACTTTGACTTAATCCCTTTTGACTTCCCTTCCCCCCTCCTATTTCAATCTTAATTTGTGAGTTTGATTTTAAAAAAATGCGGCCTTGCTAGAGTCTTTCCTCTAAAAGTGGTCGCACTATGTAAACACTGTACTTTGCCCTATGTGGGTTTCCTTGTGCTACTGCTGCAATGTGTCTGCTGCTTGTGAACGAGGAGTGAAAGGTGGGATTTTAACACCAGCACTCATTCATGTGCAAGCTTTTGCTTAAATTGGTGTATAGTAAGAAGGGTTTTCTACATGCAAGGTCTTCATAGAATTCACTTCAATCTGTATATAGCTATCTAAGCATGTAATGAATTTATTTGAAAGGAAATCCATCCCATACTAAGAAGGTATAAAATGATAAATAAAGCTGCATGACCAACTATCCCTCTGGATGTAATGGGTAATTTTTTCCCCTGTTGGAGAATACTTAATTGACCATCTTTCAAAACTCATAACCTGTCCTATTTTGAGAGATTTAATCTGATATTCAGGTATTATAAAGGATTCCACAATTTCAAATAGAAGTTATCTTGAGTAATTGAGATTTGAGAGAGAGAGAAATTGTAAAGGGAAAAAACTATACATATATTTCAAGATTGATAAATATGATTTAGGGCGGGGGGAGCTCTCCTGTTTTTTAGGAAAATTCAAATTAGATAGCAGTTTTGGTTCTTTATAATTGAAGTTTTTATTTTGAAATGTGCATTTTCATGCCCGATCAGTTCATCTCTTCTTTCCCTCCTGCTTTTTACAACCTAATGTTAATTTTTAAATTGTTGATCCCAATATGATTTATATTCCTTCCACTGGACATGCTACACTTGCTCTGTCTTCATTGACCTTCTTATTCTACCTATGCCACTTGTTTTCTCTCAATTAGCTCAACTGTTTTAGCACCTTATAGGTGCTGTGTCCATTCTGTCTAAAAAGATGTCAACAAGCTAACAAATTTATCAAAATAAATTTAGTTAAAGCTGCCAGATCCTTCTGTGGATTCAAAGAATGATTTTCAAGGTAAGTGATTTCATAATACTTATCACACCACAATTAAGGAGCATCATGTTAAAAGGAAATGGATTTGGTAATATTCATTTCAACTTTGCTAGTATCTTCTGCCACTTTTTTGCACACTGCTTTCATTTTGAATGAATGAATGGGGGAAAATATATTAAGCACTTATGTGCCAAGCATTGTGTGGGACCAAGTACAAAAGCAGAGACAGTCCCTGCCTTTTAACAAAGACTTTCTCATATTACATTCTAATGGGAGGGCAGCACATTGAAGAGAGTGGTGGCCAGGGAGCTATATTTTAGTTTGGAAAGTCATAGGGATAGTGAATGGAGTATATATAGTGAGGCAAATTGACACACCCTTTTCAGGAATCATGGAAATTGCTTTGATTATAGTTCAAAACCAAAAGAGTGAATTGAGGATCTGGTTAGAACCTAGTCCTAGAGAATATTCGCAGAAGCTCCACAAAGGAGTTTCAGAAATCCTTCCCAAGAGTTTCTATTTGGCATAATTATTTTGATATAATAACAATTATTGCAACACAATCACAATACTATATTACAATGAAAAGTGACTTGTTAAACAATTTTCAGTTTTTCCATTTGTCATGTCTCATAAAATCAGTCTCTACATGATATTAGACTATAAAAATTAAATTAAAAACCATTGAAAGAAGGCATCTTCTCAAAATAAATCTAGGTAAGGAAAAAAAAAGTTTTATTAGCTAATAAGCCAAATATTGGTACTTAAATTAGTTTGTCAGCAAGTGAAAATCATTGATAAAAATGCTTGTTTTCAGTGCAGCTATTTTATGGCCTTTTCATTTGTCTTAAGTTTAAAAAAAAAACAACCTTTGACTGGTTTATTTTTTAATTAAGTACCTGTAGTCTTCCCAATATACATTGCTTAGCTAGGGAAAATATTCATTATGATGTCAGAAAACAGTGTGCTCATTTTGCTTTTTAAATATTAGGGCATAGTTATTTCTGCACTTTCTAACTCAGTAATAAAATAGGCTTACAGAGATAATATAAGATTAAACCAAAAAAAATACAGAAATTCTGTGGATAAGAATAGTTTATCTTATTCGCCATTATTTACACAGTGCAAAAGAAGCAGCATTGTGCACAATCCAAAAATCATTTCCATTGTGCATTTAACCACATCATATTCCTTTGTTTCATCTTTAACCTTAGTTTTATTCTTTGTACTAGGATGATGGGCAGTTTATGAACACTTTGCAAAGGATACCACGTAAAAAATTCATTATTCCCACTATTCATGAAAAGATAGCATGGTATAGTTATAAGCAATGAATTTGATAGGAGAGGACCTAGGTTTAAATCCTACTTCTGACACCATCTGTGTGACCATGGGCAACTTACTTTAATTTTCAGGGCCTCAGTTTTCTTATCTGTAAAATGATAGGAGTTGGATTAGATGGCCTCTAAGTATTTTTCTAGCTTTAAATATGTGATTCTTTAAATTTGGGATCCTGAATCCTGGAAAAAGTATTGTGGTCTTGTTACTTTTACTGTAATTTGTGGGTCTAGAAAACAAATTTTTGGACATTATAAGTGCCATTGAATGAATGGTGACATACTAAGCCAAACCAAGCTTTCCCCAACTATAGTTAAAAAGTAAGCAGTATTTACAGAAATTCTCATTTAAGATATAGCTGACAAGACCACAACTGTTTGCTCACTAAATTTCACTACTTAATCTAATTTCAGCTTTTCTTATTGTCCTTGAAGGAAAACTTAATTTGAAGGAAAACTACATAACTTCCTATGTTAAAATTGTTTTTTAAAACATAACAACCCATGGGTTTAGCTGCTTGAAGCTTTACTGTCTTGCTAACTAATTAATTTCCTCCTAACTCCAAAATTCAGGGAGCTTTGCCTGTGTTCTGTGCTGGAATAGGCAAGGCAAACATTCCCTTTTTTAAGAGGGATGGATAATGTTTACTCCACATGCTAAGCTTTCTTTTAGTGGTCATGGTCAGAGTGGAAAGAGACCTAAGGCTATCTTGAGTTTCTACAAGGATTACTTAAACAATGTCACCTATAAATGATAGGTTAACCTCTACTTGAATCCTCTTTTTAGGGAGAGCATCATGGCCCCACACAAGCCTTGTCTTCTCCACATAATTTCTTCTAGCTGTTCAAATTAATACCTTCACTCCTCTCTAACTACCACCAACTCATTCCCAGATTACAAGATAAATATAGAGTATATTTCTTATAAGTTGATAGAAATGCATAACTTTTCAATGAATTAACTGAGCCATCTATCAATTTATAAATAAACTGGGGAGCCCTGGTTTTTCTCCATAAGATTTTGTTCTCTCAGTATCAAATCTCTAACCAAATGTTTAGATAAACATCAGTTTTATTGGCTATATAACCTATTAACAGTGTAAATCTCAAAAATGTGTAAACTGTGAGATCACATGTGGTCTGTCACTTCTAACCAAGTACTACTGCTAACTTCTCACAAACACTGACACCATAATCTTACCATTCAGTTTTCATGATGGCAAAGTCTCTCAGCAATTCTTTTCAAGATATCTTTTCCACAGGATGAATTTCTTCATTATCAAAGGTGATAGATAATTAACTCAGTCTCTCTCATACTAGCCTCTACTTTCTGAACTGACACTTTCACTCTGGGCCTACAACTTCTGACTGATTGATGATCATGGCCCAGCCAATGAGAATTATGTACCTATTCCTTTCCCACTACCCATTTCCCACATTTAGCTCTGGGACCAGTAATCCAATCTATACTACCACCTTGGGAAGAACATTTTAAATAATTGCTTTGTGACTCCACTGATATGCTTGACCATAATTCCTATCCCTGGCCACCCATGCCTATTTTAATACTGTTTTCTCATACTAGATTATAAATTCCTTAATGGCCAGTTATCACCAGCACTCAATACACTACTTGGAACATAGTAAGTGCTAATAAATACTTTTCAATTCTTTAGTTCATTTATTCTTGCTGCTTATCATAGTGCCTAGCATATAGGCACTAAATAAATGCTTGTTGACTTGGCAGCTTGACATTTCCTCTATGCCTCACATAATCTAATGTATGATATAAGCTTTAGGTGACAAACTGTAGCCAATTTTTGATTTCTACTAAATGTGCAATAAAACACCTAGAATCTGCAAGAAGGGCTTTTGAGGCTAATAATGCACAAACATGCAAAATAAAATACAAGGTATTTATTTACCTTGGAGGAAGGACACAGCAATTAGATCAGGAAGGGCCTCCTAGAAAAGGTAGTCCTTGGGTTTTGAAGGAAATAATTGATTTTAAGAGGTAAAGGGGAGAAGGGATGTGTTTCAGGCATAGGAATCAACTAGTGCAAAGGCCTGGAGATTTTTTTTAAAAAAAGGAGGTATAAGAAATAGCAAAAAAGACAGTTTGGCTTGTCCATAGGGGGAAAAGAAAATTGAATGATGTATAATAAGGCTAGAAAGGTGGTTTGGGGATAGATTGTGCTGGACTTTAAAAGCCAGAGGAATTTCTGTTTGAACACAGAGGAAATGAGGCACAGTTTTTTGAGTAGGGAGGGTAAATGATACAATCAAACCTGAAAATAGAAAACCACTTTGGTAGTTATATAGAGCAGAGGTACCAAACATTCTCTAATACAGTAGAGACTCAATTAAAATGCAATTACAAATTTTTGTGAGAATATAGTAAAATATAATAGTTTGTTTTTCACTCTCTTTGTGACTCCATTTGGGCTTTGCTTGGCAAAGATACTTAGAGTGGTTTACCATTTCCTTCTCTAGCTCATTTAACAGAGGAGGAAACTGAGGCAAACAGGGTTAAGTGACTTGCCCAGCACCATACAAGAAGTGTCTGAGATGAGATTTGAACTCAGAAAGATGAATTCATAACTCCATGGCATTCTGTCTACTGTGCTAGCTACTTTACAGTAAAGCAGAGGTAATGTCAATTGGTTTTCTACATTAGTATATTGTCAGCCAGGATACTTAGTATGGTTTAGTGGCCTGTATTTCCACTAGAGTTTGGTGCCACTAAAGTAGATGTTATGTTGGAATGGGGAGAATTTAGGAGCAAGGAAACAAAATTAGGAAGTTATTGCAATAATCTGGGTGAAAACTAATGAAGGCATAAATTAGGGTGATGATCATATAAGTAGAGAGATAGGGGATGCAGGAGATATTGTCGAGGTAAAAATTATGTATAAGTTACTGCTGACATCAGGTAAAGACATGTTAACAGAGTTTGTCATTCAAGTTTAAGGTTAGCTACATTTGAAGCACCAAATCCTTTAACATTTCCCCTTCTAGAGTAATGGTCCCACTTACACAAAAGTCTGATGAAGTGTTTCCTTTAACTATAGAAAATCTAGAAGGGACCTCAGAGAAAATCTAGTCCAACTTCATTTTGTAGATAAGGAAAATGAAACCCTGTGATATTACCCCTGGTCATATTGATATTAAATGTTAGATATGGTAGATTTTATCCTGAGTGCTTGCGTGGAAATAGTATCTGTTTCCAAATCCAAGTTCCCCAAACCCTGTGTGGATTATGAACAATAAAAGTTGGCATGAGAAAGTTCCCAACTTTGATCTAAGTCTGAGTAAGGCCACAGTCTTGATAATGAACCATAGGAAGAGCACTTTGACTTCTTCATATTGAGGATGGGACAACTGCCAAAATTATTAATGGCTTGGCATTTCAGTAAAAGAAAAATGGGCAGAGAGAACATGGTGCAGTAGGTAGAAAACCTTGAATTCAGGAAACCGTGTCTAAGTCCTGCTTCTGACATACTGACAGTGTGATTCTGGTGCCCCCCAATAATGCATTAGGGCAGTTAAGTTACATGAGTTACCAGAGAGCATTGGAGGACACAGAGTTCCTCATGTAGATAAAAATATATGTATCTAAATAAAAGTGGGACGCATGTGTATATTATCCCAATGCAGATAAATAACTTAGGTCACTAAGAGAATAAATGACTTTATCAATGTTCATTTGAATAATAAGTGTCAAAAATAGAACTTGAACCTGTTTGTTCCTGACATCCTCCTATCTATGCCATGCTCTCTGGGATTGAGTTGCTTTAAGTTTCTGAGGTGGTAACTTCTGAGAGGAAATTCTCATCCTGGGCTTCAGTTAGCTAAAGAACAAGCATAAGGTAGTATCATCAGGCACTTTATTCCAGCACCTATATGGGATGGCAGTGGATTGCAGAAATAAAGCCGGGAAGGGTTAACAGGGGGCTGATATTGACTCTGTGGAAAGCAGGGGCTGATGATTCTTTGGGTCCCACTCATGCCCTTTTTCCTATTGAATTGTTCCTTGATACTACAGTTGTGTGTTAAGAATGAATAGTATAGTGAAATGAAGTAATAACCCCAGAGCCATCTGTGAATCTCTGGGACACAAAAATCACTGTCACTGATGTGGCCTAAGATCCACCAAGACTGAGCTCTTTCCTGTCCTACTTATAGTAGATCTTGTCTTAGGCATCTGATCCCACTTTATGGAGGCATTCAAATTTAGACCAAGTGTGAGTCTATTCTGGATTATGGGTGGATGTTCTTTTTATGAAGACATTAATAGCTGGTTCTCCAGAACTTAATCAGATGAGGCCTGACTCTTCTGCCAATTTGTAGAATAGCCCTCTTTGAGCCAGCAATTGGGCTGGGGTATCAAATTCTGCCACTGCTCCATTGTCCATGACTAGAATCCTAGCAAAGGAAGAAAAATAAACACTGTTACTATGAAGCTAAATTGCTGTAAGATTCACAACCTAAATGTAGTAGATCATATTGAGAGCCAGTATTTTTTTCCCTTTTCTAGCTTAAAATTGCCAAATTCAATTCGCCAGACATTTATTGAGTGCCTAGAATACTCAAATTTATGAGTTTAAAGGTTTCTTAATGACCACTTAGCCCAATTCTTTCCAGAAAAGAATTCCTACCATAACACTCCCAGCAAAAAGGTCATTCAAACTGTATGGAGTCCTATAATAAATACTACCTCTACCAGCAGCCATTCCATATTTAGATAGCTGTTAGGAAGTTTTTCTAAAAATAAACTTATATTTGCCTTTTTCCATCTCTGCCTATAGTTCCTGATTCTGCTTGTTACTATAGTTCAGTGGCTTCTGGTTCTTGTATGACTCTGTAGATCATACTGTCCATGGGATTTTCTTGGCAAAGATACTAGAGTGGCTTCCATTTCTTATTCCAGTGGATTAAGGCAAACAGACAAATTAAGTGACTTGCTTAGGGTCACAAAGCTAATAGGCTTCTGAAGCTGGATTTGAATTCAGGTTTTCCTGACTCCAGGCCTAGGATTCTATCTACTATAATACCCAAGCTGCCTCCTTGAAGCCAAATGGAACAAATCTAAATCCTTTTCTACATGCCAACTTTTCATGTATTTGAAGATGATAGCCATCATATCTCCCCATCCCCCAATTTGTTTTTTTTCCCCAGTTCCTTCAGTCAGGTCTTATAATATCAAGGATTTGTGGCCTTTTACCACTCTAATCACTTTTTTCTGGATGCTCTCTGCTTATTAGCATTCTTTCAAAAATATAGCATTCAGAAATGAACACAATTCCATTTGTGGTCAGACCAGGACAGAATATTATGTGACTATCACCTCTGTATTCCTGGAAGCTATGCCTCTGTTAAAGAGATCACTCTTTATACTGTTGCCTGAATTGAATTGTCAGTACCTAAAACCCTCTGATCTTTTTCTAGACTGAGTTGTTTCTGCCCCTCCCTTCTCATTTTTTTTGTACTCATGAAGTTGGTTTCTTTGATCCAGCATAAGATTTTACATTTATATTCATTAAATTTTATTTTTAGATTCAGCCAGATTTTCTAGCCTATCAAGACTTTGGATCTCAACTGACTAACAATGCATTAGCTACCCCTCCCAGCATCATATTGCCTATAAATTTGCTATGAATGCCATCTATGCTTTTTCCAAATAATTTATAAAAATGTTAAATAGCATATAGGCATTACACAGGTCCATGGAGTATATCACTGCAGACTTCCTTCTAACATTGCCTATTCTTGGGTTTAGATCATCAATCAATTTCAAATTATTTAATACTTATACTGTCATCAAACCTACTTCTCTCCTTTTCCACAAGAACTGCATGATTTTTAACTCATTGTGGTAGGTAAGGAAGAAGCTAATTAAACTTCAGGGACTATATTTGCTTTAAGTCAAAAAGACAAAAGATCAAAGCTCACATTTTACATTAACTAAGGTCATTACTTAACTTTTTGGAGCCTATTTCCTTCTCTCAACATGAAAATATTACCTTCCGGGTTGTAAATGTTTATGATACAATCAAGGGCATATCAGTCTCCTATTGGCACTTTCTTCTCTAGGTTGTTGGAATATAAAGTGCCTCACAAACTTGAGAGTATTATGTAGATGCCAGTGATTATGCAAGGTAGGATGTGTTCCAGACAGTGCGGTGTTTTTCTTCTTTAAAATATAATGGTTCTCTCTAGGAGCAGGTTTCTTGGGGAGGTTTTTTGGAGGCAGCCTTAGTTTCAGTTAAAAGTAATAATCATTCCAAACGCAGCCAGCTGATAAAATGCAAATATTTATTTTCTCCTTCCTTGGGCCTGGGTAGCTTTCTTAGAGGCCTAGCTCTCTGCTTGGTTCCAAGAGCTCTTGCCGCTAATCTTTTGCCTCTGCCAGCTTTGGCTTCTCTTCTTCCAAATATCTCCAGCCAGCACCAAAATGAAAGTTGGAATGAATCTCTTGTCTCCTTGCCTGGGGCTGGGCAGCTTTCTGGAGAGCCTTTCAGACCAGCCTTGGTCTCAGTGGGAGAAGTGCAGGAGCCCAGTCACCACAGTGGTGTCAAATGAAGTGAATGAATCTGACTCCACCTCCGAGAGAGGACTTATGGTTCCCGGAGTCCTCCTGTGCTTGTCCCAGAGTGCTCTCTGACCCTAAGAGCTTCTTGCTTATATGAGCTCTCTAAAGGTGTGAATACAAGCATTGTTTCTATCAGTTTCACTTAGTACCTTGTTTCTTCTGGCCCCTAACATCTCCTTGTAAGATCAGATCAATCATACTGAACCATTTCAAATTAGATAATTATTGTCTCTATCAACTCTAATGACTTAACACTTTGTAAGGATTCCAACAGACCAGGAAAATTAACTTTTTCCTAGAGGCCTGGTGTATTCCCTAGATTGCCCTGCCATGATTCTGAATTGAAACTAGACTACAGCAAGGATTGAATGTCTTCTACCTTCTACCATTCATATAGAACTCACTTCAAAAATCTGTACAGAGCTGAATCCTCACTACCTTCTGTATACTTAGATTATGGATGTCAGGGGAAGAATTATGAAGAATTTAGTAGCAGCCTGAGTTCTCAGTTGAGGAGTGGGTCCTAACCCAATCCCTAGATTGCTGAACTACAAGCAGGACTCACTCTAGGCATCTTTCTGGGAAGATATTGGAGGAAAAGACAAGAGACTCTATTGCAGGGGTTACCTGTTGCAATCCATCACTGTGTGCAGACGATGAGCAATGGTCAATATTGTGCAATCTGCAAACTGATTTCTGAGGATAGCCTGAATCTGGAGATCATTTTGAGGATCCACAGCAGCTGTAGCTTCATCTAGGAAAAGGATTTTGGTTTTCCGGAGCAGGGCTCTGGCCAGACATAAGAGCTGCTTCTGGCCTACACTGTTTGAGCAAACAGAAAAAAGTGACCCACATGGTGACCAAGGGGTCACTAAATCTTCTATTTCCTTTTCTTCCTTGTCCATCCTACATACACATACATATATTTTCATTCATATTCTCTCTCTCTTTTTCCTCCTCCTCCTCTTACCTGCCCCGCTCTCATTCTGTGTGTGTGTATGTCTCTGTGTGTGTGTTTTTCAGATAGCTTGTAAGTCAAGGCAAAGGCCAACATGGTGGCCATTTTTTTCTGAACTTCTGTCTATCCACTGCTATCTGTTGTACAGTTAGAAAGGAATGGATATTTCTAATTCCAGTTCTGACACTTGTTACCTGTGGGACTTTGAGCAAGTTACTCTACTTTGGAGAGTCAGTTTGCTTATCTATAAAAATTGAAGGAATTGTAGTGAGTGAACTCCAAAGTTAATTTTAATCTAACTAACTCTAAATCTGTGATTCTGCGATGTGGAAAACTTTGATCTTTGCTTTGGTTTTTCTACTTACTATGTGACCTTTAACCAAATCACATTCTCATTGGGCCTTAACTGTTTTATCTATCAAATGAGGAAAAATACCATGATAGCCAGAAGTAAAAGAGCTAAACTAAATAAGTTAGGAATTCTTCACTCCACAAAGATCCCCAGTGGATAGATTTAAGGGGTCTGTTGAATTTGAATGGGAAAAAAGATCACATCTATTTATTTGTTCACTAACTTACTTTCCTGTGCAATCCTATGTTTTTATGTTATGCATTTAAAGATGTAGTACATCTTAAGAAGATCAAGGCTATCACAAAGGGTCCATGTTACAAAAAAAGGTATAAGAACTCCTTGAGATGGATGATTTCTTGAAGTTCCTTTCAGATCTGTTTTATGCTACTACCATTAAGACCAGAGCCAAACCATTTTTGTCATCCCCACTTCCTAGCTCTAGGTAATGTAATTGTTTTCCCCCTTTTTCCATACTGTCCTTACCTCAGGTTATCTCCTTGGTCTAAGCATTCATATTGTAGCTGGCCAGGGAGACCTAAAATAAAGGTCTTAAGCTGAACCATTTCTAGTGCCCCCCAAATCTCATCATCAGAATATTCATCGAAGAGATCAAGGTTCATTCTCACGGAGCCAGGAAGCAAAATTGGGTCCTTGGGACAGAAGGGGAAAAGAAAAATCCACTAGTAATATCCTAACAAATCAAAGAACAGGGCACCTTCCCTTTTAGACACCCAGATTATTCTCCCTCAACCTACATTTGATGTATAAAGTCCAAATTCTTAGGAATGATTATTAATGGTTTTCTCCAATAACCAACCACATACCTGAGGGATGATGGTTATTTTGGACCTCAGGGTATGGAGTCCCACTTGACTGATATTGATCCCATCAATCCAGATCCCTCCTTCTGCAGCTTCAATGAGCCTCAAGAGGCTAATGGTGAGGGATGATTTCCCTGCCCCTGTTCGGCCAACAATGCCAACCTAAATTGAAGACCCGGGAGGGTGGCATCTTCTGTTATTAGGACTAGCCTCTAAGAAACTCAAAGAAAACTTAAGCTTTTCAGAGTTGGAATTGACTGAATTGTAGTAGTTACAATGGATGAATGACCCATAGGAAGCCTTGCTCACCTTTTCCTGTGGGTAAATTTTCAGAGTCAGATTCCGTAAGGCCAGTGCTAACTCTGGCCTGTACCTTAGGCTGTAACCTCGAAATTCAATCTGCCCCCTAGCAGGCCAGGTGTGACAGACCCTATTATGGGGCAGGATCCAAGGGGCCTAGACAAAAGCAGAAAATGCCGAAAAGAAATAGTAAGAGAAAGTCATTTAGAAGAATTTAAACCTGGGATCCGGGCATGTTTGCCAGGAGAAAAGAAAAATGCCTTTCTCTGAAGCATGCTATGATTGAAGATAATATACTGAAATCAGAAGGCATGATAGATACTTAGGTACATGTGGGGGGCGGGGAGGCTTCTACACAAAGGATCCTAGAAAAGATCCTTGAAAAGGATCTTGTCATACTAATTAATTAACTGACTCTCTTAAATAATCCAATTCAAGCCAACTAATTAACTACCCTGGGACAAAAATTCTGTGTGCAGCATTCTTCCATAAACAGTCATCCAGCTCTTCTTAGAAAACATGCTCCCATACTTCATTGATGAGGAATCTACTAACACTCAATTCCCCTTTAATTTGTTGATCTTAATCTCCAATTCTTTCCCCACCCAAAAATGGTAGATGAGATGATGGCATGGATTTCTGATTTTTAAAAAGCCAGAGCATCATGATGTGACCAAATAGAAACAGGCACAAATCTGTTGTCACAGTCTGATTAATAAAGATCATGATGGTTTGTTTCAAAACAGAGAAAATAGAAGTTACCTCCTTGGAGGACATAGTATAATCTCTCATCCTCTCCACAGAGACAATGTTGTTCTCCAAGTCTGTCCAAGAGCGCACTGCCCAGTGTAGGATCTCAGTCACCTATTATGATTAAAGTGGGTGATGTCCAGGAAGTTTGTCCTGATATCAAATTTTAAATTGGTAGGTTGTGTTCTAAAGGTCTGCCCTTTTGAACCTACAAAAATATACCCAAGGATCATAGGACTATGGAACTTAAATGAGTTGCACAAAGTCACACAAATAGAAAGCATCAAAAGCGAGGCTTGACCCCACATCTTCTGCTTCCAATGCCAGCGCTATTTCCATTTTACCAGCTTCCTTCTCCATTCGAGGAAAGCAAATAATAGAAAGCAAAGCAAGCATTCTCTCTTGGGATGATCTTCAATCATACCTTCTTTAGGCAGATATACCAACAAACATATAAACACACCAGAAAGACATAGATCAGAAAAGAAAAAGGAGATGGTCCTGATACTCGGTAATGAAGATAATTACCAAGTAATCTGACAGTAAAAAACTTGGCCTATCATCAGTAGGGTAGATACCAAGAGGCTACAATAGTCTCCAGGAGAGAAGATGGTTTGTACTGAAACATTCATACTGTCATCCTTTTAGGTCTAAGAGCATACATATGTAAGATGTCTGAGTTTAAAGGAAATCACTGTTGACCACGGAATAAAGAGAAGGCTCCCATGGGGCTGACTTTCATAGCACTGAGTTCCAACCCACTAACTTAAGATGATTTCCCAGCCCCACTCTGCACTGAAGTTTCTGGCATGAGTGCAGAGGCCTAGTGGAGTCATTTGTAAGTCTGCTCAGGCCCTGAGCCTGGCAAAGGATATATTTGGATCCAGGGAGAAGCCACAGCTTGGTTTCAAGCACACTGGAGTATGAGAAAATGATAGCAGTACAGAGAGAGGCTGAAATGCCATGATGGAAGAAGATAGGTGGGCCTTGTCTAGAAAGGATCCAGCTCCTGGCTCCAGAAGGGTAGCAAGCAGGTGGAAGGATCTGGAAGACTCTAACTTAATGTGTGCCCCTGAGATTTGCCTCATGCAGGACAAAGCATATCGTAATCCTAAGCAACGTTCCCAGGAGAGTGTGCCTTTTTCAGCAGCTATCTTTGACTTCTAAGTCCGAGCTCTGCTACCAGTTGCCCAGGCAATCTCTAGATTTTTCATAGGTTTTCATAACTGCTGTTCTCTAGGTCTCCTTCTACCTGTCTTACTAATACTTCTCTATTTTCTTTGCTGGATGGAACTTCATCCAGGCTATTCCTGCTACTGTGAGTATTCACTCACTAAGGGTTCTATTTTGAGACTTTTTCTATCTCTACCATTTCACTTGGTGATATCATTGGCCCCTAAGGTTTTAGTTATCATCCCTATGCAGATCTGCTTTTCCAGCCCTAACTTCTCCTGACCTTACATTACCTGGAGAGTCACTGACACAGAAAACCCTACAATTCCGGGACTGAGATGAGGCTTGCTGAACACAGCGAAGAAGGCAGCAGAGAAGATGAGAATATTTCCTAGGAGTTCCATATTGGTTGCCAGCCACCTGTTTGACCCAAGAGAAGAGGTGTTTTTTTTTCAACCCATGGAAAGACTATTTTTTTCACATGTTTCTATATTATTTCATATCAATCCTTTGGGTAGTTTATCCCATATAGAGATCTTGGTGGTAACAAGGCCTAATGCGATCAGTACATGTGCCCTGAGACATAGCAACTTTGGAAGACTGAGAAAACCTTGGGATTCTCATGATTAAGAAATTCCAGCCTAGCATTGAAAGCCAATCACTCCCTTTTTCTACACAGGGTACATCTGTGTGAGAGACAGATGCCAAGGGAAAGACTCCCTCAAGAATTCTGCAGTTAAATGACACACGGCAATCCATATTCTGTTTCACTGCTTTTGCATTGACTAAACCCATTGCTGGAATGCTTTTTCTCCCCATACCCATCTCATTCTTAGAACCCTTAACTTCATTCAACACACAGTTCAAATACCATCTTCTCCAGAAGGTTTTCCCAGGTTTTCTCCCCACCATGCAACAACTAGTACCTTTTTCTCTAAGGTTCTCTTTCATATGTTTCAAATGTATATTGCATGTGTCTATTTAAACACATATATGTTGTTTTTCCCATTAGAATGTAAGATTCTTGAAGGAAGGGCTTGAAGCACAGTGAGAAATTAATTATATGTCTGTTAGTTTATAATAAAAGTAGTGCATGGGCTCTGCTACAGCCCTTATCAGGGACTAGCCAAGTAAGAAAGAGGCTGAGTTGTGGCCCAATTAGAGATGAGGAAGTTTAGGATGACTCAGAGTATATCTCTAGTTACTTGACTCTGTAAAGCAGTTTTTAGCTCCTTCTCAGGGAAGAAAACGTTCTTATCCCATCCCACAAAATAGGTGACTATCAAAGCCTTATTGACTTTGCCATCAGAAAAATCACTGACTAATTGATCTTGGGCGATTACATATTTCCATATGGGAAATGTTAAAAAATAAATTGGAGGAATCACAAAGGATAAACCTGTTTTGGTATATGAGACAGGAGAAGAAAGGAAAGATGACCAGACTATAGATCTCATATTCTTCCCAAACCCAATGCAGGTTCTGATTGCACAGCCCTCAATTCCCCTTCTCTTTTCTTTAAACATCTTTCATACCTGTCAGCAACCAGCCTGGGGAAGCTGGCTCTCTGGTGCTCATCTATCCGCAAATCATTCTGTGCAATAAACTGGTCCTGAGCCTGGAAGGCCCGAATCACAGCATTCCCTTGGAATGTCTCTGAGATGTGGGAATAGATGGGTGAGCGGCTAGCTGACTCCAAGCGCCTTAGCTGGCATGAACTGGCAATATACAGGCTCTGAAGTCAGAAGGAACAGACAGATGTCTTCATGGATGAGTAGGGGGAGACAATATCCCTGCCCATAATATAGCAGGATTTAAGAGTTAAGATAAAGGATTAATAGAAATTATCATGGCAGGAGTGCTGGGCTGGGAAGATGGGAAATCTGAATTATAGTCTTGGTATGTTTTCTCATCAGTGGAAGACCTTAGTGTCAAAAACATTTCCAGGTTTGAATTTCCTCAGTTGTCACTGACCCCCTAAGGACAGCAAGGAAGGCTATTCCAAAAGTACCTAGAAATGGCCTGTTGTTTGCTGAAAGAAATTGGAGAAATAGCTCTTTCACCCCAAGAAACACTTCTTTAGTGTTTCATATAAGCCAAGAGATGACCATAGTTATATGAAAGATGATAATTTACTATTTTTTAGTTTGTTATGAATGAAAAACTAAAAATTTCAGTATGAAAATAGAAGATTAACTTTAAAGTAAAACTGACAAAACTGAGGGTTATGAGAGATAATGGAATAAACTAAGGAGGACAAATTTCCTGACAGATCTGTGAGAACAGATGAGAAGCTATTTATGGGCAAGAGCTCACAGATACTCTTGGGATAGCCTTCCTTGCTGTCCTCAGGAGATCAGTGACAACTGAGGAAATCCAAACCTGGAAATAATTTTGACACTGTCCAAGATCTGCCACTGATGCAATAACATATCAAGACTATAATTCAGATTTCTCATTTTCCCAGCCCAGTGCACTAGCATGTCTGTCTGTCTGTCTCTCTGTGTGTGTGTGTGTGTAATGAGAGGCTATTTTTGAGATTCTAAAGTACTAGGAGGGATGAGTGATATGTGACATTGTGTTTTGCCTTCTCTTTTCTTTCTTGGAATTATGTGTTCACTGGGTTCCATACCTGAAGCCCAATGTAGAGAGCTATGAGAGGCAGGACTACCAGAGCAGCCAGTGGAGTAGTTACCACTACCACCAAAATCACTTCCAAAAGTCCAAATAGAAAGCCTAAAAAAGACTTGAACTTGTCTGGGATCACAGCATCGATGGCATCAGTCTCTTTAGAGAAGCGATTGAGCAAATTTCCTATAGGGGTCTGCTCAAAGAATGTCATGGGGGATCGGGCCACATCATGCAGAAGCCCTTGGAACAGCTGTTGAGATGCTCGAACTCCTCCCAGTAGGACAACTGCAATGGAGCCAAACCTTCCAATGGCTGAGACAAAAAAAAAAAAAAAAAACAGGAAATAAGAATTCATGGTGCTGACAAAACATGTGGATTAAAATCCTGACTGCCATTTGATATTTGTGTGACCTTGGACAATTTATTTAATGTCACTAGGGCTTAGTTTCCCCATCTGCAGATTGAGAGAATTGGACTATCTTCTAAAGTCCCACCTAGTCTTCCATTTATGAACCTATAACCCCAAGGGTACCTATAGGCAGAACAACTCTAACTGAGGGAGGGAGAAAAGGGGTGGGAAGTGGTAAAGGGCTAGAAGGTTCTTTTAGCGAAGACTGTTTATAAGAGCAGTGCAGATGTAAGTGATTTGTAGTGTCCACAGGACACTATGTTGTATTATTTGTAAAGTCCTTTTCAGCCCTAACAGGCTGTAATGAAAAAACAGATTAAGTGACTTGCCCACAGAGCTAGTAATTGATCTGCTCCAGGACTGGGACCCAGTTTTCTCTGGGCTTCACTATCATGTATAAAAGGAAGACAGCACCTTTAATGCCTGTTAAATTAAAGGTGTGAAAGTGCTTCCAAAAAGGCAAAGTACTAATCATATGTAAAGTGGCTTTATTGGTGATACAGAACTTGTGACAATTTACAAACTAATTTAATCTATGAAAAAGGGGGGAATATGCATTTATGTAGCATCTACTATGTCAGGCTTTGGGCTAACTAAGCACTTTACAAATATCTCATTTGATCTTCTCAATAAACCTGGGAGGGCAATGCTTTTATTATCTCCATTTTATACATGACAAACAGAGCCCAAGTGGCTTTTCCCAGATTACGCAATAAGTATCTGAGGCCACATTTGAACTCCAGTCTTCTTGACTCAGGACCATTGCTCTATCCACTAGGGTACCTTGCTGTCTAGGAAAGGGTTAATTAAGCAAATTCAAAAACATGAACAAAATGGCTAGGGTAAGAGTGAGCCTACTAAAGAAACCAAACTGTTTAATAGCCTCAAATACCTTAGAAGCTACAGTTTTACATAATTGATATAATTATAACTCTGCCTCATTTTTTCATTAACAGTTTACCCAAAGAACTCTGATAGTCCTTAATCTTTCTTGACCTTAGTTGCTTCATGTAGTAAATTAAGAGGATTAAACAAACAACCTCTAGCATTTACTATGATCCAATATTTTTATTAATTTATATATATATATAATATAAATAATAATAATAAATTAATCCCAATTATTATTCAGTCCAAATTTAGAATCCTGAGTTATGATAGCTAGAAGGGGCCATCTAATCAAAACCCCTCACTGTTCAGATGAGGAAAATGAGACCTGGATAAATGAAGTAACATAGCTAATTAGGCCCAGAGACAGCACTATTTGAATATAATAAAACTATATTTCTTTAAAGATTATCCTAAATTCAATTAAATGTCACAAATACAGAAAGTATCTCCTCCCAGTTAATTATAAAGTATAAGGTGGTGATGTATTTTTAAATATAAAAAAACCCAGAAAATTGTCAGGACCCACTACCCTATGTACCAATTTGTGTATGTTATTAGAGAGGTGATAAAATACATGATCTAGAGACTTCTTTGATTCTTGCTGTCAATTCCTCTCTAATGCATAGAAAGACCGTGGGAGTCTTTTTTCCTAAACCACAAGGATTAGGACAGAATCCAAACCGTATTCAGCTGGGCTTTTGATGAATGTTGGGGAAAGGAAAGGGAAGAATGGGTAAGGGATAGTTGAGGCAGGCCAGTGGTAACCAACCCTTCTGAAGAAAAGAGAGCTACAAAACACGTATGGGAATGGATTAGGAGAGTGAAAAAGGAAATGGAGTGAGAACAGGTTAGAAACACCTTGGAAACAGCCTAGGAGACCAAAGACCCCAACCCGAAGTCCTGTGTGCTGCTGGGTTCCGTTCATGATGGGGTCATCTGCCCAAAGACTGAGCCAGTAACCACGGGAGAAGGAGACCACTTGCTGACAGAGAAATAAAAACACCACGGAAAGGCAGATTGGTGTCCCCACTGCTCTCAGGTAGGCCAGGTACAGAGTGGCATTCACCTGAAACACATGACAAATGGAGCAAGAATGGGAGGGGGATAGACATAAAGGGAAAGGGAAAAGAAGGGGAAGGAAACAGAGTGAAACAGAGGGGGAGATAAAGAAAAAGAAAACCTTCAGTTAAACTTCTGGAAACATTCTAGGGCAAGAAATGAGCATTCTCAAGTCTACCAACTAATCATTTGCTCCTATAAGGATGAAGTTTCTTCTCTAAGTCAGAGCCCCTACCAGAGTCATTACATTCTTCTCTCTGAAATAGCCCTCCAGTTTTATATCAAGGTGTTCTATTGTCTTTTTTCCCTGTTGCTTTTTAATGAAAACATATTTTTTAAAAGTTTAAAAACATTCAGTAATACAGTGAGCAACAGGGCTCTCATTGGTTAAAGGCCTAGAACAGCAACTGATTAGTGGGGGAGAATAAAAGAAACAACTATTACCCTGCCATATTGTACTTTGTCCCCTTGGGTCAGCTGTCCTGCCATCTTGGTGCCCTCAGCCTGGCTCCGGGAGGTTGTGCTATCTTTTCCATGGTAGTCCTCCATGGAGCTGCAAAATAGGACCAGTCATTAAGTCAAATTTAATTTCTGAATCTCTCCCTAATGGGCCATCTATACTAGCATTTTAAGATTACAATTTCCCTAAATTTGGCTTAGAATAGAATCAAGGACCTTTGAGAGAAGCTCTCTAAAATTATCTCCTGCACAAAATAAAATGAAGGTAGATATTTGGCGGGGAAGGAGGGAGGCAGTATTTGTGCAAGATTTGGGAATCTTATTCCTAATATTCCTAATAAACACAATCTCAATATTTCATGTATGGATAGATTTTAAACTTGTAGTGTAGATAAAGATTGAAAGACAATAAAAACACACATTGGCCACTCATGTTCCCTTTATGGGACATCTCTGAGTCAAACATTCATTCATTCTGCATCAATTCATCAATTCTACATCGTTTTCCTTTTCTCCATCAGTTTTCTAAGTTGATTATTTGTTTAAATAAGGCTGTCACAGTAGGGATGCCACAACTATCTGTGTCTTGAAAGCTAAATATTTACTTTGTTTACATATAATCTGAGATATAGTGATATTTTAAAGACAAATTAATTAATTTCATTAAGGATTTTTACTCTATCATATCAAAGGAAAATATTTGATGAACTTGATATCCTGGTACAAAATGTAAAAACACATTTACTTTAGAAATATTAAATTTTAATAAATTTATAATGTGAGGTAAATAAGGCAGGGATCGTTAAGTAGTTTTTAAAGATGAGGAACTGAATGTCTGAGAGGGTAGTAAGAGAATTGGGGCAAATAGGTGGTACAATGGAGAAAATGACAGGCATAGAACCAGAAAGACTCATCTTCTTGATTTCAAATCAGGCTTTAGAAACGTATTAATTGTATGACCCTGGGCAATTCTCTTAACCCAGTTTGCCTTAGTAAAATGAGTTGGAGGAAAAAAAAAGACAAACCATGGTAGTATATTTACCAAGAAAATCTCACATGGGGTTATGGAGAGTCACACATGACTGAAAAGCATCTGAACATGAACATGAGTAAGAGAATCAATTTTGCCACCCAGATTTCTTACCCTCTAGCCTAGTATTCTTTTGCACTGCTTCAATACTTTCATTGATCAACCTTGTAAAGGTAAAGGTTTTTATCACATATAATTAGATTTGGGAATAGAAAAAATAAAAACAAAAATTGATGAATTTTCCTAATTGTTCTGTGCTGCTTCTATAGACATTATCAAACTTTGGATCTTTGGGTCCTGCTATATGCATAGCATAAATTTATTATCATCTAACATATACAGAATTTTAATGGGAAAAGATTTCTTTAAGGTACCTAAAATGTGACTTTACCCACTTTGATGTTTATTGTAGTTTTGTGATCCATATACAATCATAGTCTTACTTATGAGACAAAAATGCTTTTCTATGTTGGAATGAAAAGTCAAGAAGTTTAATGTCTGTTGCAAGTTTACAAAACTGACAGGATTTTTTTTTCAGCTATCCAAGGCCACTGTTTGGATCTGACTTGGGTACTTATAAATGTAGCCTTTAAAAGTCTTGGGCCCCAGCCTTTGAGCACATCCGGAAACACCCGCCTTGTAGGAAAAAAAAGGGGGGTGTCCCCGGAGGAACTCTCAACATTCTTCTTCCACCCCTAATTTGGAGGGTATTTATCCCACTAACTCTTAGTTAACAGTTAAGTGCCAATCTTTTAGATAGGACCATTTCCCTTGTTCATTCCCATACATGCAATCATGTGGGTCCCTTTATCTCATGTGGGAAACTGAATTGTTATATCCCAAATCCCACTCCTGCTCATTGTCACTAGGATAAATCCTTGAAGATGTCCTTGAAGGGGCTTCCTTCTCCCTGCTCCTGACTTCAACAAAAGTCTATTTCTCATATCTGATCCAATTCTCATGTCTGTCATAGTGTATATTCATCATTGTGTTCACTGATACCTTGGTATCAGTTTCTCTGAAGAGAAAATGAATCTCCCAAATGCAGAGTTATAAGAAGTAAACTAGAACAATCTGTCTACTAACTAAATAAAGTGGTATTGCTTATGCCAAAACATGGCAAAAAGATCAGTGACTTTTTTTCCTTTCTACAAGTAAAGCATTAGATTCTATAAGGGATACAATCGAGAGTAAGATAGAACCTATCCTTAAGAAATATATAATCTATGCTTGCCATCTTGGGAAGGGGAGCAGAAGGGAGGGAGAAAAATTTGAAACTCAAATGCTTATAAAAATTAATGTTGAAATAAATTTTACATGTAATTGGAAAAAATAAAATACTATTTACATTTTTTAAAAAGGAAATGTATAATTTAGCAATAGGAGTGGGAAGGAGGGCAAGACAAGTACATAAATAATTATAGTGTTAAAGGAGGCTGTGATAGACAGCCCATAAGTAGTACACATGTAATCCTTATATAGACAGAGGCTGAAGACTTCCTCTTGGAAAGGCAAGTTAGATCCTCAAAGGGCTACTAGCTACATCTCTCTATTAAGATTCCTAACTTCTTTAGGAATTTAGAGAAAGAGTAAATAACAAAGGAAAAAAGAGAAAATGTTGGAGATTTTTGATTAATATGACTATCTCTATTTCCACTTCTCCCCTTCCAAACCAAGAAATGTCAACTGGTTCTGGGAGCTTCTGAAGTTTTTTGAATTTGTGTGTACTTTTTCTGTCTTGGGAATGTTATGAAGGCAACACTAACCTGTCTGGTTTTCCTGCAGCCTCACTTTCTGAAATGTTCCTGGAGTTCTTAACTTCTGACAGCTTCATTTCTGAAAGAAGCATTTGGGGAAAATGAAAAGTTCCTCCTAAGAGCTGTCTCAAAGAATCAGTGAGACTTTAGAGGTTTGATGCAGTCCTAGAGGACTATTTGCATATTCACCTCTTTCCCTTAGGTGGAAGCCTAAAGAGACCTTCCCTCCAAAAGAAAGAGACAGATATATATGTGTGTATATATATATATATCTATAGATATATAATATATATATAGATAGATATAGATAGATAGATAGAGAGAGAGAGAGAGACAGAGACAGAAAGACAGAGAGACAGACCCAGAGAGAGAGACACAGAGAGACAGAAAAAGAAAGAGATAGAGACAGACAGACAGAGAGAGAGAGACAGAGAGACAGAGAGACAGAGAAAGAGAGAGAGAGAGAGAGACAGAGAGAGACAGACAGAGAGACATAGACAGAGAGAGAGAGAGAGAGAGAGAGAGAGAGAGAGAGAGAACAGAGGAGAGAGACAGAGAGAGAGAAAGAGAGGGGGGGGGGAAGAGAGAGAGAGAAAAGGAAGAGAGACAGAGACAGAGTGAATGCTCACCCTACAGTCTATGTTGAAGGAATTACCTTGGCTGTGATTGACATCTTCCTGTTTTGACTGTCCCAGAAAGTCTACAAAAGCACCATTCCTCTGTAGTAGCTCTTGATAGGAACCACTCTCAGCAATTATTCCATCTGCCATCACAATAATGTGATCAACTTGTGGTAGAATGTGGACTGCATGGGTCACAAGAATGCGAGTCTAGGAAAGACAGAAGATTGAGTTATGTGTATAGGTTAAAAAGGTGCTTTGAAAAATAAATTATAAACTTAAACAATAAATATGAATATTTCAATATACAAAAAATAGGGGATTGTGCATGAAACTGTGGACTTCCATTATACGTATTTTTTTTAAGAAAAGTGTTCATCAAGATCCAGATTAGTACAAATTCTTAAATCTAAGTGGTTCCATATATTTTAATTTGCACTGTTTGAAGTTATATAAAATAAAGTAATTGGTTTCAAGCCAATGGACCATTTTACAGTTCTCTTTATTTGTAACAATTGGAATCCAGCTGTAGATTAAATTTTACATTAGGGCAACACAATTTCTATATTAAAGACAAAGTTAGTAACTTAGTCTCCTGTAATCCTCCCCTTCCCCCAAACTTCTTTTTGGACAGAGATAACTGGAAAAATGTGTATTTAGGAAAGACACTCTCTGACCTTAGAATTTTTGCTCTCAGGTTCATAGAATCATAAATTCAGAATTGGAAAAGACGTTGAAGGACAACTAGGTAGTGCAGTGGATAGAGCCCCAGATGTGGAATCAGAAGAACCTAAGTTCAACTCTGACCTCAGAGTTGGCATTGGCTGTGTGACTCTATATGCAGATCACTTAAACCCAATTGCCTCCCCCAGACCCCCGCCAAAAAACCTAGGAAGTCAGAAAATTCAATCACATCATTAAGTGACTTGCCAGCATCACACAGTTTGTAAGCATTTGAAGCAGAATTTGAACTAAGATTCTTTTGACTACAAATCCTACACTCTACTCACATATAGAATCTTAAAGAACTCAATGATCTAAACCAATTCCCTGTAGTCAATATTGCCCATTAAATATCCAAAAAATATAATTTTCCCTATGCACAAGGATTTCTGGAATTGAATTTGAGGATTACTATTCTATATATATCTGCATGCAGGCATATAAATGTGTGTGTTTATTCATATACTTCAATGTGTAGTGGCCTACTTTTATATTGCTGAACAGTATGTAATCAAAATTGTATTCTCTAAATCTTATTCTCCCATCGACTTCCACTGTAATTTTAGAGATTCTTCCTATTTATTTCTGCTTGATCCTCTTGGTAGCAGTTTCCAAGTTTCTAAGCTCCATGTTACTTTGTCTAAAGGTCTATCAGTAAACACTTAAATCCTCAAGATTAGATCAAATATTTAAAGGAGCTCCCATAGTGAATAACCTGAACAATATTCTAACTAGGTCAGAGTGACTGGAATTTTACCCCAGGGTGTTGAAATTTACTTGTCCTCCTTCAGTAGGCAAAAATAACTAAGTTTAGCAACTAGTTATCAAGAATATTTAGTTTAAAAATGAAACTAGACTTTTCTCTTGGTCTTCCAGATTCCCTTCCCCTATATTTGTCTTGTTTCCTCATATGATGGCAGACTCTGTGGTTGAGATAGAGTTGGAAGCCCTAGATCTCTATATTTCTTTCCTCTGGAGCAATGTCCTAGGGCTTGTACCCTGAGGTCCAAAATCTTTATTCCCCCTGCTGCCCAATTGAGTTTATCTTAAAAGAAAAAAAGATTTTTATTATGTCTACATTTTGTAGGTCAGGGTGGTCCAGGGTAATTTTATGGTATTTGATTTAGTTATTAGAATTTTTAGTGATAGCTTTGGAAGTGAATGCTCCCCCCATTTATCATTTTAAAAAATTTTGAAGTTACAGCTATTAGATTTTTCTCAAAGTGCTTATGTAACTCATGCTTATGTAACTTAAAATTACTTAAAATATGAACACACTCTATTGCCCATATGTTTTCTTTGTTGTATTAATGAAATATGAAGTCATTGAAGACAGAAGATATTTCCTATTCATGTCATAACAACTTGAAGGGTCTTTCATATTCTGTAGATTGTAAATAATTATATAGTGCCAGAGGGGGGAAAAAGAGATACTTTTGTTCTTCTCTTCCTTGAGGGAGAGGGGAGAAGACAAAAAAGGTCAGAAACGATAGGACAATGAGATGGGGATTTGAAATGGATGAGGGCCGAGTCCTGTTTAATTCTAGTCTAAAAATCTCTGGAATTGGGATAGATGGACAAGGGTCCCCTTTGGGTACAATACCATTCCCTGGAGCAATCCGGATGGCCCAATGACATGATCAAAGATATGCTGGCCAACATGAACATCTAGGGCTGCCAGAGGGTCATCCAATAGGTAGACAGATGCTTTCTTGTACACAGCACGAGCCAGACTCAGCCTCTGCTTCTGGCCTCCAGAAAGGTTAATGCCCTGAAGAGGATCCAAAAGACAGGGTTAGTCTTGAACATCTTTACATCTCTCTGTTGAGGTAAGCTGGGATATCCTTTGGCTTAATTAGTTTCCCTCTGGCCTTGTGATAAAAAGAAAACTAGCTATTAAGTCCCCTCAAATCCCTGAGAAAGACTAAGGTTTGGAATACAGAGGACAACTTCCCAGATCTCTCCCCAAAAAGAAATCCAAAGAAGATAATCCAAATCAAGAACTTGAAATCCCAACTTAGAATAAGGAAGTGAAAACAGTGGTTTCAGAGAGGTATATTTTGGCTTCTGTGAAATCTCTGAGGAGAAGATGTAGCAGTTTATAGAATCAGAAACATTTTTTAAAATATGAAAACATGAATCAAGTGAAATGGAGAATAGAACCCTGAATTTGTAGGAAGACTTGAGTTCAAATCCAGACTCACATACTAGACCACGAAGAAGTCACTTGATCTCTGATCACTTGATCTTATAGTCCTCATCTATAAAATGGAGATGATAATAATAGCACCCACCTGCCAGGGTTGTTGTGAGGATCAAATAAGATAATATTGGTAAAGGGTCTTACAAAATTTAAAACATCATGTTATCCAATTATTTCAGTCATGTCCTGTTCTTCATGATCCCATTTTGGGGTTTTCGTGGCAAAAACACTGGAGTGGTTTGCCACTTCCTTTTCCAGATGAGGACACTGAAGCAAGCAATTAAGTGACTTACCCAGGTTCGCATAGCTAATAAGTATCTGAGGTTGTATTTGAACTCATAAAAATGAGTCTTCTTGATTCTAAGCCCAGTACTCTATCATATTGTACTATACCATACAGCTGTCCCTTAAAACATCATAAAAATACTAGTTATTATATACGACAAAACTTTTCTTTAAAAAAAAAATGAACAAGTATTTTTTGAAGTTATCCTTCTTGGCTATAAGAATCATTCATTTTAAGAGCTAGAAGAAATCTTAGAGGTCATCCAGTTCATTTCATTTGCAAATGAGACAACTGAGATCCAGAGAGTGACATAGATTTAGGGCAGTTGATTCTACTATGTTACTATATTGTTTTGAAAAAAAAGGAAGAGGATAAACCTTTGCTGTCAGCACTAGGAACCTTGCCTAGGTTGGTGGGAAAGTCCTGAGACCTAGCTCAACACATATGGGTTCAAATTCTAGCCATGCTAACTAGCCATGGAAAGTCCCTGGGCCTCATTTTCCCCCATATGAAATAAGGGAGTTGAATTAGATGATCTTTAAGATCCTTTCTTGCTCAATTTGGACAGTTAGATAACACAGTGGATAGAGCATTGGGCTTGGAATCAAGAAGACTCATATCCCTGAGTTTAAATCTGAGCCTCAGACACTAGCTGTGTGTTCCTGCGCAAATCATTTCACCTTGTTGACTTCAGTTTCCTCCCTTGTAAAAGGAGGTAGAGAAGAAAATGGCAAACCAAAACCATTCCAATATCTCTGCCAAGAAAATGCCAAATGAGGTCACAAAGAGTCAGATATGATGAACAACTTGCTCTAATTGTGTGATCCTAGAAGAGGACTTACCAATGCTTAAACAGCTGGTTAATGGAGCTACCTTCTACAGGAAGCCTTTCCTAATCTCTCAGTACCAGATCCTTCCCTCTGCTGAATATTTTCTATTTATCCTCTACTTAGCTTGTTTTTACACATGAGGTTTCCCCACCATGAGATTGTGACTTCTTTGAGTTTAAGGAACCACCTTTTTTTGTCTTTCTTGGTATCCCAACAACCTCAGCACAATGACTGGTCCATAAGAGTCATTTAATAAATGCTCGTTGACAGAGTGACTGTACTGGACTACAACACAGCTCTTTCAATTTCCAGTTGTCAGAACAACTTTCTATACTGCATTTTTGCTACATGAATCTTTTTTTCTTTTTTTCCCTGTTTCCTAACCCATCATTCCTTTTTACAATATTCTCATTTTCTTTATTCTCATCATCATTAATTTCTAGAAATGACTTACCTTTACCAAACAATGTCTTCAGATATCACTTAGATTATGCAGGGGCAGCTAAGTGGTGCAGTGGACAGAACATGGGACTGGGAATCAGAAAGACACAAGCTCAAATCCAGCTTCACACACTTAGTAGTTTTGTGACTATGGGTAAGTTACTTAACTTTTCTTACCCTCAGCTTCTTTATCTATGAAATGAGGATGACAGCACATCCTCTACTAGTGAAAAAGCTAGAGAGAGCCCAGGGTTTGCCTTCTCTGATAATTAGGAAGGCACTGAGATGTGAGAGCTGACTGACCTGTTCACCTATCTCTGTGTGGATTCCAGCAGGAAAACTTGCAATGTCTGGATGCAATGCACAAGCCCCCAGAACTCTGTCTAACCATTGAACATCTAGATTCTGCCCAAAGCACACGTTCTCGTCCACAGAAGCATTCTGGATCCAGGCTTCTTGGGGTACATAAGCCACTGAGCCCTATGGAGGAAACAAACCCAAATAGCATATATCCCAAGGAGGGCAAAGATGGAAAAAAAATTTCCCATGACCACCAAAATATTTATAGCAACTTATATAGCAAATTATAGCAAATTTGTGGCTACAAAGAACTGGAAACAAAAACAAAAACAAAACAACAGGTGCCTATTGAATGGGAAAGGGCTACACTAATTGTGGCACATGAATTCAATGGAATATTACTGTGCTGCAAGAAATGACAAACATTAAGAATTTGGAGAAGCATGTGAAGATTTGTATGAATTGATGTAAAGTGAAGTGAGAACCAGGAAAACAGTATGTCCATGAAAATAACAACGCAAATAGAAAGAGCCACAGTAGCAGCAGCATCAAAACTCCATGCTGTAAAATTATAATGATCCTAAAGAATAGACATTAGAAGACACTTCTCTGTGTTTCCTTCTAAAGTTAGGAAAGTATTAGCATAGACGAGGTTGTACCTGAGAACTCCCTCTAGACTGTTGGGTCTAGTCTTTGGTGCCATGTCTTTTAAAAAAAAATCTTTTGTTCTTATATCATTTTTATTTCATGAGATATATGTTTCTCTTCCCTGCATCAGAGATCTATAAGGAAGGAAGAAAAGGAAATAAGGAAGGAAAGGATAAAAGGGAGGGTAAGGAGAAAAGGAAAGGAGAGAAGAGAAGGAAAGGAAAAGAGGGAGGAAAAAAGGGAGAGAGGAAGGAAGAGAGGAAGCAAGGAAAAAAAATGAATGGACAAAGATAGGGAGGGAGAAAGACATCAATTGAATCTTAACAGTATATGCAATGTTCCACAGTGGGTACTGTGATTTAAGCAGGACACCACTAAACTACATTGTGCCTAGAGCCTGGTGATAAGGATGATGAAGGGGCTTAAAACCATATAAGATGAGCTAGATGCTCAAACCTGGACAGATTTAGATGAACTTATTCAAAGTTAAATGAGTAAACCAGAAGAACATTGAGCAACACTGTAATATGATCAACTGAATAATTTGGCTATTTTAAGCAATCCAGGATAATTTTGAAAGACTTATCATGAAAAATCTAAATACAGATTGAAGCTCACTTTTTTTTAAACTTTGTTTTTCTTGAGTTTTTATTTTGGTCTGTTTTCTTTTATAAAATTATTAATATGAAAATCTTTTACTTATACATTTTATACACATGTATAACCTTTAGCAAATTGCTTGCCTTCTCAATGAGGTTGGTTGGAAAGGAGGGAGAAAATTTGGAACTCAATTTTCATAATGAATGTTTAAAATTGGCTTTTATACTTAATTGGAAAAAATAAAATGTTAAATTAAAAAATTTCCCTAAAAATCTTTCAACCACATATGAGATTTGGTTTAAGAAGTAAGCTTAGAGAAACTCCTTAAGTGATACTAGATAAATGGGACTCTTTAATCCAATAATGTTAGGCATGACTGGCCCTATTTTATGAATGCAGAAAATAAGGTCTGGAAAGTTTAAGTAACTTGCCTAAAATCACAGAGCTAATTATGGTGAATCCAGGATTAGAATCTAGGTCTTCTGATTTCCACTCCTGAGTTTCTTCTGGGAATTCCTGATTGCAAACACTTGCAAATTTGAAGAATATCTTTGTTTGGGGGCTGAATTCCTACAGCATCTTTTTCTAGGACATGCCTTAATATTCCAGGACATACTTTAATGTTCAGGACATACCTTAATCTTCATATATCCCTCCAATTTGGGCAATTCCCCTAGGAGGGCTGACAGCAATGAGGACTTCCCTGAACCCACTGAGCCAATTACAGCAAACAAGGAGCCCCGTGGTACAGCCAAGTTTATTCTGATAAAACAGAGGGAAAATAAAGAAAAACATGGGAATGGGAGCTAGACTCTTTGGGTGAGAGATCATAGGCTCAATCTTTGAAAATAAAATGAAAGTGTTAATGATCCAAATAATAATCCATGCAGATTAATCCTTCCTAGATTTTACAGTTTTTGACCCACCTCTGGATCTGCAGAGAACATCCTGGAGTGGTAGCCAGACAGCCACCCATGTCCCATGTCCCAATCCACGGCCAACCACTATTACCTACAATCACATTCACTTAAGTTCAACAAGAAGGCATTAGGTGCCTACCAGTACAAGGGCCTCATGGGAGGAACTGGGAATAATACAAAGACAAAAATGATTTTATAAACCCACATATATTTCTTCAGGCTTCTTTTTCCTCTCCATCATGATCACCTTTCAACCACCCTGGGCAATATCTGGCAATGGAATGAGAGAAACTAGACTATTGTGAATATATACTGGATGTACCTCTGTTTCCTGAAATAGTAATGATAATAAGTGATTTTTATGAGTGAGGCTCAATATCCTCCTTTTTCCTATAAATAAATTTTGTCATAAATTCTCACCAAATGATTGCCTTAGGAATGTGGACCTGGACCAAGGGAGTGCTTGGGAACTATGGACTAAGCAAGTAAAAGAAAGGGTAGCCTTTTTGTAGGTACATTTAGGGAGGTGTGAGCTACTGATTGCAACCTTTACTTCTCATCCCAAGATTGTCCTGATCTCAAGCATCATGTAATAGCTTCCTTAAAAGAAATGCTAGAGAACACTAGAAAGTTACTAGACTTCTTTTAGGGAACCCGTAGTGGGAAATCTGGCAGCTATAACGAAACTGTGGTGACTGGGGCTTTGTCCTCATGATATGACAATTTAGAAAGCATAAGAATTTATAATGTGTATTTATCAGAAGTTGGGAATAATTTAAATTAGCATCTAATCAAAATTAATAATTTGATAAGTAGGAAACTACCTGATGGCTTCCATTGTTAATACACACCTATAATATATGACAATGAAGTCCCTTTTTTGTTTGACTAAATTTATCTTAAATAATGAATAACAATGAATAATGAATACACAGCAAGATATTTTCCTCACATCGTGAATTATAGGGTGTTAAGGACCATGCCTAGGTGAAGAGGAAAGTCAATTCTCCTAGATCCTCCACAGCTGTGAATCAAAAACTTGAAGGAGTTGCAAAGCAGCCTTTGCAGATGTTCCTTGTGGATTGGGAATGAAATAAATTGAAGTCAAGAGGGAAGAGGAGAGAGATCAGACAAAGCAACTACCTCTCAGTTTCCTTGTATCATCATCATCCTTTCACATGAAAAGATTCATTCTACAGGTCTGAGTTAGACCTCCAGCAGCCACTGGCAGATGGCTCCTATATCACAATAATAGGGTCTGTTTGAGAACATTGGGTCTATTTTATGTTACATTCTCTATGTGTCAATAATTCTTGTTACACTTGTTGTCAACATTTGCTTGCCATCCATCCAAAGAGGTTTTGCCTCTTTTGGTCTGTTTCTTCTTCCCTTATGAAGGAAATTTAGCAAATGCCATAATGGAGAGATGACAATTGCCTGCTTTCAATACTTCCTTGAGATCCATTACTAGAGAATAAGAAATAAATGGGCTGAAAATATAAATTCTCCTTATCGGAAAAAGAAACAAACCCCCAAATCTCTAGAGGATTAAAAAAAAGAAATAAAATCACTCAGGTTCAGTAAAGGTTTGGATTTGAAAAACATCATTCCTTGTTTTTTTGTGTGTGTTTTTAGAGTAAAAAAAAGTTTATAGAGAAATCATTCTATACCTTTGCAGGCAGGGAGAGCTTTCCTGGGACCATGCAAAAGTGCCATCTTGGACAGAGATGCACTCCTTCCCTGTGACACAAAGACTTCTTTCAGCTTTGAGGATCTGTTTGCACATTATCTTGGTTCTTTAATTCCTCTTCCTCCTACTATTCTGACACTAGTCACTTGTCCCTGAACCTCACTTTCCTCATTTGTAGGTTGAACTCAAAGGCCTCCACTATCCCTTCCAGCTACCTATTGTTTATTATTTATTATTATTATTATTACCTTTCTGCAGAGATGAGATGAGGATATTAGGAGCAGGAAGAAAGGAGTTTGGAAACTTTAATTTGGTTTATTAAAAGTTCTGGTGAAAGGGTTAGTAAGAGATGGAGATATGGAATCAGAGAGAGGGAACTGAAATAAGAAGCTATAGTAGGTACAATTTATGTGTTTATATTTGGCTTCTAAACACTGATTGTCCTCTCCTGCTTCCTCTTCTCCACTCTGGCCAATGTCTAGTTCTTAGTAAGTCTTTAAAAATACCTATTGATTAAAGTTTGAGGTGTCATCAGTAGATTTCTCCTCTTCATACTAACATATAAATTACTGATAGCACAGAAAACTGTTTACATTGTTTAATATCTAAGAAATCTGTAGAGACATTCAGAGAAAAGGGAGGGAGTTCACTCTAAAATGGAGAGAATAATTCCAGGGAAGCATTTTGTGTCTTTCTCCAGGAATCTATTAATAATGTTAGGCAGCAAGGAATATTCTCATTTAGAAACTTGTGGGAGGTTATTGTAAGGGAGAAAATGACAGAGAAATGAGATGCCATATAACCAGGGTAGTCTCATGTGCTGAAGAACATATTGTGAACTAGAGAAGTCATTTCTTCCCTGCTGACTCAGTACCATGATCACAGAATCACAGATGAGTTAGCAGGGATTGTAGAGGCCATCTAGTTCATGGTCATTCAATCTGAGGTAAATCTGAATCCTCCGCTTCCGAGGTCCATGACTATGTACTACCAGATGACTGGTAGTCTATGAGAGTAGGTCAAGGTTCCCATTTGGACTTTCTGATGCCAGCTAGTCTCATCAAGGACATTGTTCTACTTAATTTCAGGGGGTCCAAAGATCTATCCTTTGCCTAATAGGACTAAAAAGTCATCCCATTCTCTTTTTTTCCAAAGGCTCTACCAAGCCATTGTTTTTCTTCTCTTGCTTTTAGCAATGTTAAGTCAGAGTTCTCTGCTGGGGTCCTCCTGAGTTCTCAACTAAACTCAGAGGTTCCTCTTTTTGCCTTCTGGTCTAGCCTCATGGCAAATGTCTCTAATCCTTAAGAACTCTTTCATGAAATTTCTCAAGATTAAAATGGATACATTAATTGAAAAAGTTCAAGTATCATTGAACTTTTTATTGGTCTTTAATTATAACATCATTTCTTAGTGTATTTGTGTGGGGTTGAGTTTGAGAGAATGGAGAAAAATGGTGAATAAGTACTACTTGAGATTTGAGGGAAATAGAGGAAACTAATTTATTTGGGATTCAGCAATATCTAGGAAAGAGCTGAATTTTCAAAATGTACTTTTGAGTTCCAATACTTGAAAATTTAAAAATAGAAATCATTTAAAAATGTATTTGCTTCTGTACATCTTTATCCTTTTCTTGATGACTCAGTTCTCACATTATGAACAATGACTATCATGTCTTAGGATTTACTGAGGAATGTAGGGCTAGATTATACAGTGTTTTTTGAGTTTTTGTACTTGCTTTTTATACTTTTTCAGATTCCTCTCTTGATATTATACATCACTTTTGGCCTTGTTCAGTAAGATATCATTCTCCTGTCATCCTCCCCACAATTCTAAGGTCACACAAACACAAACATACATATACATCAAAGGTGAAATAAAACTTAGCTCTTCCTGAGTCCAAGAATAACTCATTATCTATCATAACATATTGCCTTGCCTTTGCACCTCAAGGTATCTTTAAATTGCGGTTGACTAGTATTAAAACTTAAAACCCTCAACATGGATTTGTAGGCTAAGCTCAGTACCTACCCATGGGTCTTGTATTAATTGCTCTGGGCTCTATCTCTTCCAGATGGAGGAAAGCAACTAGGCGAGCCAAGGAAACCCAGGCCTGGGGAAAAAACCAAAATTCATCGGTTGAAGACCAATATAAGAGGAAAAGGAAGACTGTTCTGATGCAAATCCTGAAAAATGTATCTCCTTTATCAGTTAAGGAAGAACAAAAATGAAGGAGGAATTATTCTCATAGGAAGAACTCTAGGAATTATGAAACCAGGATCGTCCAATTTTGCCTCTAGGTAGCTATGTGATCTTGATCCCATTACCTCATTTGTCTGTTCCTGTTTCTCCATCTGCAGCAGATTATGACACCATCTATCTTACCTATTTCATTAGGCTGTTATAGAGCAGAGAAAAGATGCAAGCAAATAATGCCTACAAGAACATTTTGAAATAATAGCAAATGTAAGCTATTACCTAGTTTTCCACTTAATTAAAGTTGTTTTTAGAACCTGTCCTTTTGGGGAAGAGAAAAATAAGGATAGAGTGCTCTCTGTCTTGGATGGGGATAAGTTGATTTCTGTCTCTACAAAAGGAACTAGTGGCTATAGTTAACACAAAGTCGCAACCAATGGCATGGATGTTCCATGAAACAGGTTTTGGGGGGCCTCATAATCGATGTGCCTCTTAACTTTTCTTTTACCCATCTGTCTTGCTCAATCTTCCCTTCTTCCTCCTCATTTCTTCTCTCTACTTTTCTCCTCTATTTGTATCCTCATTCTGAATTATTCTTTCTAAGGAATCTATTCTCTTTTCAATCTATTTCAATCTTGTTTATTGGTCTCTTATCCTTCTCACACCTCCTAAATATGACTATTCTCCAAAGACCATCTTTGGTCCTCTTTTCTTCTCTTTGTACAGTTTTTCCTCTGGCAATCCTTTACTCCCACGGCTTCAAGGCTCATTGCTAATGCAACTAAATTGAATGAGAGAGCTCACTTGGCTTGATCAGATTCATGGGTTTCACTTTAAGAAAACCCTATATACAAAAGTATGAGTTTACAAAACATGATTATGTAGATAATCTGTATCTCTAATCTGGACTTCTATCCCTCAAGTGACAAAGTGTCTTATTTACAACTGCCTTTTAAACACCTCTGCCTGAATATTCTATTAGCACCTTAAACCCTAATATATCACAAATAGAAATCTCTCCCAGAACTTGCTCCTATCTGCAAATCTTCTAGATCTATTAATGGAAAGAGATTTGAGGGTTCAATAATGACTTAATTCAATGAGTGCTGACTTTTTCACTCCTGTCTCACCTGGAAGATGGTATTAATGGAAAATGGCAGGAAAGCTTGGGCCCTATTGAGAATGTTGATGATTGTCAGAGCCACAAAAACTTTTTCAGCATCCAGGACATGCTTCTCATCTGTCAGTGCATGAACAGCAAACATGACCAGGGCAACCTAGAAGAGACCCCCCAGAAGGAATAGTGAGTAGAATTATACAAGAAGAAATTCTTCACCCTAAGAAATTAGGCCTGTCCTTGGGAATCCTGGGACAGATTATTTTATGTTAAATAGCTTATTTAGGAATAGAATCAGCCTATGTAAAAGCAAATGTCTACTTGGTATTATGTTGTAGTGGAAAGAGTCATAGGGTTCCATTTAGCTTTCTTTGTGAATTTGTACAAATTTCTTTTCCACTCTGGGAGTCAGTTTTCTCATATCTGTAAAATGAAAGGAGTGAACTATTTGATTCCTAAGGGACCTTCTAGCTCTAATATTCAAAGATTCTTATATGGTTTGTTTTGAATATACAAGGAAAAAGGTACCTTAGTCTAAGAAATTCTTTTTTACCTGCCTGAATCTGCATCATGAAATTTCTTTTACTCATTTCTTTAGGTTAGAGGTTTTAACCTTGTTTGTATCCTAGATCCTTGGCTATTTCAGAGCTCCCTTCTCAGATTAACATTTTTAAGAATAATTTATAATTGAAGAAAATCTAAATTTTACATAGAGATTGGTAAAAATAAATGCAATTTGAGGTTCTAAGATAGTGAAAGATGAAGAATTATTTTAGAATATAAATGTCAGCTTGGAAAAGTGACAAACTGAATCAGAATTAGCTTTTAATATCTTTTATCTTTTACAGCATTAGTTTTTTTTCCCTTTCTATATAATGTTAAGGAAGGGATAAAATTTAAGAAATCATCTAATCTAACCATGCTATTTTACAGATGAAGAAACTGAGCCCCAGCAAAGGGAACTGATCAGTCACATGTCACACTTCTACTTAGTGATGAATAAGACCAGAACTTGGTTTTCTTGATTTCCAGGCCAGTAATTTTCTCATCATATAATAAATAATCTTAGTTGAGAGCAAGGTCCTCAGTGGCAATATCTTGACTCTATTACTAGAATATAAGTAGAGGACAAAAACTAGGCCATTAATTAATTAAAATTATGCATGGAGGAAAATTATGCATAAAAGGAAGGCCAGAAAGATGTAAAGGAAAACAGGATAGTTTTGAAAGCTACAGTTTGAATATTTTATAATTAAAAATTAAAATACATAAAAGAAATTTGCAGTTTTATGTACAAATCTGTCTTACTATATATATTAGAATAGCCATTTTATTTGTTGTTTTTAACTTCCAAATAAGAATAGGTTTAAAAATTATGTAGTACCTACAAATTATCAAGGACCTACTAAGTGTCATGGGCAGTTAGGTAACACAGTGGTTAGAGTAATAGACCTGCAATCAGGAAGACCTGAGTTTAAATTTGGTCTCAGATGCTTACTAGCTGTGTGACCCTGGGCAAGTCACTTAATTCAGTTTGCTTCAGTTTTCTTCTCTATAAAATAAGCTTGAAAAAGATATGGCAAATCACTTCAGTATCTACGTCAAGAAAACCCCAAAAAAGCCTTATGAGGAGTCGGACATGATTGAAACAACTGAACACATTAAGAGCCACATTATGATCATCTTACCATTTTTGTGTGATGAACACTAAAGATCTGAATTCAGATGCTCATACCTAGAGCTTTGTAGTAGATCTCTAGTAGCTATCTTTTGAAGACATGAAAGGGATAAGGAACAGGGAGAAGAAATTAGGAAATGTTTCTTAGGGAGGGCATATGCATTAGTGGAGAATACTAGATAGCCTGGAGAAATCATGAGGCCTCTGAGCACCTGGGGGAGGGGTATGAGCAAGGACAAATTTTGCTTGGATTAGGATGGATTCAGACTATTTTAATCTATACACAAAATGCCAGAAATGTGGCTAGTATAGTAGGAGAAATGATGACCTAGTCTCTGGGCTTATTTTTATGGAAAAGCAGAAAGGACTTAGACTTAAAAAAAAACAGCAGTTATTGGATGAGTGGCCATTATGTGGATAATTGCCTAGACAGTCAGGCTTTCAGAGTTTAATAACTAAGAGGCAAAGGAAACACTGTCCATGAGCTAGAGTGAAGTCTCTAGCAGAAAACCCAAGTCCCTGGACCTGGAAATTTAATCTAAAAAAAAAAACAGATTGATTCTGTGGACACTAACTAAAGGTAAACATATAAGTGAGGGTTCATGAGGGGTTTTGATGGATACTGACTCACCCAATACCTTGAGCATCTCTGGAAAACCACCCTATACATTGGATGCCTTTTTTTTTTTTTTGCTTTAAAATTTTCCCTAGTGACCAGCAGCTAGGGATGGGGAGAGGCAACTGTTTAGGTATTTTTAGTCATTTAGGTATTTTGACTATATTGGACCTTTGTGACCATGTTGGGGTTTACTTGGCAAAGATATTGGAATGAGTTGGCCATTTCTTTCTCCAGCTCATTTTACAGATGAGAAAACTGAGGCAAATAGGGTAAAGTGACTTGCCCAGGGTCACACAGTTAATAAGTATCTGAGGCTAGATTTGAACTCAGAAAAATGAGTCTTCCTGACTGGTACTCTATCCAGTGAAGCACCCAACTGGCCCCAGAAGGTAACTAAGTTACCAGAAATGTGGACAAGTGGAAGGACACCAAAGACACTGTGAAGAGGAACCCAGAATTCTTCAAGGCCTGAAGTTCTCCTCTACGGATACTTAGGATCTTCTCCATAAAAGCTTCTTCCCAGCCATGTAACTTGATGAATTTCATGTTTCTGAGAATGGAATCTGTTAGCCGGGCCCGATGGTCTTTATGCAGCATCTGTTCCTCCTGAAATAAATACAAAGGAGAACATGGGGAAATATAAGGCAAGATCATGGAGATAATAATTATCAAATGGGACAAATCCAGTTTCTTTAGGGAGATCTCAGTAAAACAGGTGGTTTTACATGCAGTTCAGGACATTTCTCACCTGAAAAAATTATTCACTCATAATAATAAAGGGTATTGGGAAAAGGTAGTGAAGCAGCTAGAAACCCAAAGGATGGAGCTCTGGGGCCTGGAGTCAGACACTTACTGTGATGCTGTGTGATGCTGGTCAAGTCATTTAACTTTTGTTTTCCATAATCCACTGGCAAAGGAAATGGCTTTACCCCTTCAGTATCTTTACCAAGAAAAACCCATGGACAGTAAGGTCCATGGGGTCATAAACAGTTGGACACAACAGCAACAAAAGTAGGAGTGGTTAAATATGTTTTCAAAGTTTTAAAGCATTAGAAAGAGCCTTACTAATGCTTGAAATGTTTAAATATGTGTCTGGCAGAGTAGAGAGAAGAAGGCCAGCCTTGGAGCCAGAAAGGCCTGGGTTTAAGCTCTGCCTCTCTCACATACTGTTATGTGACTCTGGATAAATCCCTTAATTTCTCAAAACTCTAATCATTTCTTGAAGACCATAAATTGCAGAAAAGGTGTTGACCTACACTAGTGGGAGCTTCTTCACCCAGGAGTTCACAGTACCAGTGAAATACTAGGTTCAGTTTTTGCTGCTCAGAGAGAGCAATGTGGATCTTTGAATGGATTAAGGGTCACTCCCGGAGCCAGCAAGATCCAGATTCAAGTCCTTACCTCTGTCAAACCCTAGCTGTGTGATCATGAACAAATTGTTGAATTTTTCAGTACCCAAAGAAACTTCGCCTGGGAAACAGGACCATCATCAGCCCTGGAAAAACTCCCCACAAACCTGAAAACGGCTCCTTTTCTTGGTGATGATGAAATTCAAAGGAAGAAGGATGAGGAAGACAGCAATGGCAGTCAGAGCAGACGGACCTAAGAGCTGAAAGATAGGAAGATATCAGATCTAAGACTCCCCCAAACTCTTAAGTTTCATGAGTATCTATTTGCCCCATAATGTGCTGTTTATAGTTTAAAAAAAAAATGTTTGGTAGCTCAGAAATAAGGCAGTGAGAAGCCAAGCTCAAATCCCTGAAAATTTCCCAGCTCATTAAGTAATAGATGAAGTCCAGATATAATCTAGGGAGATGTTTATTCACATAATAAAAGAGTCCTTAAATTGCTTGTTATTATTGTTATTCAGGTGAGTCTGACCCCATTGGATCCCATTTGGAGTTCTCTTGGCAAAAATATTGAAGTGGTTTGCTATTTCCTTCTTCAGATCATTGCACAGATGAAGAACTGAGACAAACAGGATTAAGTGACTTTCTCAGATCACAGAGTTAGTGTCAAAAAAATCAGTCTTACTGATTTCTGGGCTACTACAGATCAATATGTACTAGATCAAGGACGTGAAGACCTGGATTTTACTTTTGTTTCTTACCACTTACTAGCCTTGTGATCTTGGGCAAGTCACATAATCTGCATGGACTACATTATTCTCATTTGATCAAATGGTGTTTAGGTTGAAATACTCACCCTTTTTTTCTCTGGACAACTCATCTCTGGCAGATAAAATCCTGAAATTCTATTGACACATATCTCTAAAGAAAATTTCTTACATTCCAATAATTCTTTTAGTGAATAGTTCTTTGGTTAGTGAATATCTTCTTATTATTTCAGGGACTCAACACAAAAGAATACTAGAAATCTAGAAATATTTCAAACACTTCATTGGTTGGAAATGAAAGCATGGAATGCAGTTTATTTATGCAATAGTGCCACCTGTTGGCCATAGGGAAGAGTAGCCTGTACTCCAAATGGGAAGTTTGTCCCTGTATAAATAAATATCAATGCAGGGAGATATTTAGGAGAGGTATAGAAGTTAGAGAATTTGGTTAGAGGCTTCTTATCGGACCTTGATTGACAAAGCATTGGAAAGTTCAGTTAAAAAAGAAAAAGCTAGTGATCTCTGGGGAGGATGGGAGAATGGAGTCATCTTTTTGATTACTTATTTTTATTTCTTTATTTTTTATCTCTATTATTTCATGGATCTATACTTGAAAATATTTAGTCAGTTAGTTAATGGTAGTTTGTTTCAAACCTGAGAAGAGGAAACTATGTGTGCTACAACTAACTGAATCTGCCAGGATTTCTCGCAAAATCTGGAAAAAGGTGTTTAGTGCTGGGACAAATGATGCTCTTAAATGAAGAAGCATCCTCCTAATTCTCTATCTGCTAAATGAAAAAAAAATCTCATAAGGAGTTGCAATTACACCTAGAAATGATCTCAGAGTGTATCTAGTCCAACTGCCTCATTTTACAGAGAAGCCTGAATCCAGGGAAGTAAAGTTATTTGTTTAAGGTTACCCAGGTGATAATTAGCACGATCAAGATCTGAAGGGAGATTCTCTTATTTCAAATTCCTTGCCATGCCTCACTTTACTCTCAGGCCACTTCCTCTCCAGCTCTCTTTCCCTTTGATCTATGTATCTAAATTTTTCATGTCTGGAATCACTGACTAGAGGACTTTGCTGATCTGATTGAAGAACATCTCCTGGTCTCCATCAGGCTGGCCCTAAGCATGCCTCACTTTGTTCCCTGGCTGTCTTCCCCATAGCTACCCTGTCAGGGCATTTATGCTCTAGAAAAATGGTGCAATAAAAATTGCCATATTTGTTACAAGGATTTTCTTTTTCTTTTTCTTTTTAATTTAAGAGATATTATTGAAGCATTTTAAAAACTCACATTGAAGAAGAGAATGAAGGCCAGGAAAAAAAAAATCAGAAATTAGCAGGGGAGTTTTGAAAGTTACATGTTGAATTTACTGTACATTTTAAAAAGAAAACCAAACTAAACAGAATATTACATTGCAATCATGTGGTACATGTATGATCAGTAGCACACGTACAATATTTCATATATGAAATCCTCTTTTTTTATTCTTTTATATTTTTATTTCATTTGGTGTTTGTTGTTGTTGTTGGGGTTGATTTTTTTGTGGGGGGGCAAAAGGTAGATTTATTTAGGAGAAGAGGTTACAGCAAAATAAGACACTAAATAGACGCTAGATGGTATAAATATGAAATAGAGTTGGGAGAGAATAGGGTTATCATTATAAAGAAGAGGAGTTTGGAAGAATCCATTAAAAGAATATGGCATGAGGCCTGGGTATGCAACTGACTGGCAGGTTAAATCCAAAGAGGAGTTTAGCAGAGCTATCAGAGTTAGTTTTATAGTAGAGAGAGAGAGAGAGAGACAGAGACAGAAACCAAGAGAGACAGAGACAGAGACAGACAGAAACAGAGAGAGATAGAGACACGGAGAAACACACAGAGATAAATATCTCATAGTGGACTTAATCTTGAAAAGAACTTAACCTCATTTGGTGTTCTTAAAAAATTCAGAATAAAAAAAATTTAAATTCTTGAAAATTTTTCCCCAACAAATTAATGCTGCTACCATCAGTCTCCAAACAGATGTGTAACTCTATTCTACCTTGGCTCTAGTCATTGCTACCATTTAGTTAGGTAACTTTCCAAACTAAAACTTCTTTTTTTGGCCACTATCCCCTAGATGTTTTGTCTTTTCCCATTAGAATGAAAAACACAATATTCATTCCTATTAACACTTGAAAGCATAGGTATAAATGTATTTTTCCTTTAAATGATAAGAAATATCTACTTAAAATCATCAACAAACATTACTTGTAATGCTAAAAGTATCCCCAATAAGATTAGAAGTGAAACAAGGACACCTATTATCAGTAATATAATTCAATGTTGTACTAGAAATGCTAGTGACAGCAATAAGAGAAAAAAAAAACTGAAGGAATCAGAATGGGCAATGAGTTTAAAAAAACTATCTCTTTTTGAAGATGATATGATAGTACTTGGAAAATCCTAAAGATTTAAATAAAAAGTTAATTGAAAAATTAACAATTAAAGTAGCAAGATATAAAATAAAGCTATGTAAATCATCTATTTCTATATATCACCAACAAAGCCCTACAAGAAGAGATAGCAAGAGATATTCCATTTAAAGGAACTGTAAGTAATATAAAATATTTAGGAGTATACCTGTCAGAGAAACCCAGGAACTATATGAACATAATTATAAACACTTTTTATATGAATAAAATCAGATTTAAATAGAAAAATATTGTTTATGGATAGGCCAAGGCAATATAATAAAAAATTACAATTCTACCTAAACTAAATCTACTTATTCATACATCCCACTTAAATTACCAAAACTTATTTTATTGACCTAGGAAAAATAATAACAAAATTCATTTGGAAGAACAAAAGATCAAAAATATCAAAAGAATTAATGAAAATATGAAAAAAGGATGTCTAGCAGTACCAGATCTTAAATAGTATCATAAGGGAGTAATTAACAAAACAATCTGGTTTTGGTTAAGAAATGCAATGATATTTCTAGTCATATGAAAAAGTACTCTAAATCACTATTGATTGATAGAGAAATGCAAATTAAGACAACTCTGAGGTACCACTACACATATTTCAGTTTGATTAAGATGACAGGAAAAGATAATGATAAATGTTGGAGGGGATGTGGGAAAACTGGGACACTGATGCATTGTTGGTGAAATTGTGAACTGATCCAACCATTCTGGAGAATAATTTGGAGCTATGCCCAAAGGGCTATCAAACTGTGCATACCCATTGATCCAGCAGTGTCTCTACTGTATCTATATCTCAAAGAGATCATAAAAAAGGGGAAAGGACCCACCTATGCAAAAATATTTGTAGTAGCCCTTTTTGTAGTGACAAGGATGCCTATCAGTTGGAGAATGGTTGAATAAGTTATGACATATGAATGTTATGGAATATGATTGTTCTATAAGAGATAATCAGCAGGATGATTTCAGAAAGGTCTGGAGAGAACTAATGCTAATTGAAGTGAGTAGATCCAAAAGAACATTGTGCACAGCAACAAGATTATTTGATGATTAATTCTGATAGATGTGGCTCTTTTCAGCAGTGAAGTGATTCAAGACAATTCTAATAGACTTATGATGGAGAGAGCCATCTATAGCCACAAAGAGGATTGTGAGAATTGAATGTGAATCACAATGTAGTTTCACTTTTTTTGTTGTTTGCTTGCTTTTTGTTTTCTTGTGTAGCATGATAAATGTGGAAATATATATAGAAGAATTCTACATATTTAACATATATTGGATTACTTGCTGTTTAGGGGAGGGGATAGAAGGAAGGGAGGGAGAAAAATTTGGAACACAAGATTCTGCAAAGATGAATGTTGAAAGTTATCTTTGCAAATATTTTGAAAATTAAAACTTATTTAAAAAAAAGAAATAGAAGGATAGATTAGTGGAAGTGAGTAGATATACAATGCACCTTATGTGTAATAAATGTAAAAATTTAAGAATTCACTTTTTGGTAAAAATTGTTGAAAAACTGAAAAGCAGTCCAGGAGGAAAAAAAGCCTTAAACGGTCAAAACCTTAAAACATATACCAAGATAAGATCAAAATGGGTATATAATCTAGACATAAAGGAAGATATAAAATAGAACATGAAACTCATTACCTATCAGATTTATGGACAGGAGAAGAATGTATGAATTAGCAAGAGATAGAGATTGTTGTGAGATATAAATGGATAATTTTGAATATAATAAATTCAAAGGTTTTATGTAAAATAAGCCAATTTATTGAAGATTAGAAGGAAAACAGAAACTTAAGGAAAAAAATCTTTATAGACATATTCACAGATATTTTATATCTCAAATATGTAGAGAATCTCATTAAATATATAATAATATTAGTCATTCCCCAAATGATAAATAATGAAAGGATATGAACAAACATTTTCTGGAAGAAGAAATCAAAACTACATATAGTCAAATCAAAAAATATTCTAACAATCATTATTGATTAGAGAAATGCAAATTTAAAAAACTTTAAAATACTACCTCATACTTATAAGATTGGCTAAAATGATAGAAGGAAAAATGACAAATGTTGGAGGGAATATGGAAATTTTGAGATATTAATAATATTGTTGGTGAAACTGATCTGATCCAACCACTTTGGAGAACAATCTGGAATTATATCCAATAAGTTATAAAAGTGTGTATTCCCTTTGACCCAGCATACAACTATTAGGTCTGTTTTCCAAGATGATCAGAGAGAAAAAGGAAAATAACCTCTATGTTCTAAAATATTTTATAGCAGCTTTGTGGTGATGAAGAATTGGAAATTGAGGGGATGCCCATAAATTGGGGAATGGCTGAATAAATTGGGTTATATGATTGTGATATAATACTACTATGTTTTTAGAAATGATGAGCAGGTTGATTTTAGAAAAACATGGAAAGATTTGCATGAAATAATGAAGAGTGAAATGAGCAGAATCAAAAGACTGGGTACATTACATAGTAGCATCAATATTGTTCTAAGAGTAACCCAGTAAATGACCAAGTTATTCTGAGTAATATGAATATTCAAATCAACTACAAAGGAATTATGACAAAAGACCCACCTCCAGAGAAAGAACTAATATATAGAAATAGGTATTATATGCTTTTACATATGTATCTGTATTAAATGTTGCTTTGCAGTGCCAAGTTGGGAGAGATGGAGGGAAGTAGCTCAGAATTCAAACAATAACAATGATAAAAAGAATGAAAATTTCTTGAAGGCAAAGACTGGCTTTTGTATTTTATTTTACATTGTATTTGTATCACCAAGTCTAATCACAGTGTCTCCCACAAAGTAAGTGTTTTTGATGATGAGTTTTTTGCCCACAACAACTCACAAAATACAAAATAACTATTTGTCTTATGTAGCTTGTTTTTGTTTACTGCTTAATATGTGCCACCCTTATACTACATTAAGCACTTTGTAATTATTATCTCATAAATTTAAATAAGAAAAAAACCACAATAAAATGAAATATTATGGGTTAGGAGATGCCTGAGAGTTAAGCCAAGGGGGGAAAAATAATTTAATATGTTTGTAGTTTACCTGCTTTAACATTTGGAAAGGGAATGTAGAAAGAAGAATAAATTGTTGAGAATTGAAAGTAGGAAACATTGATTATTTCTAATTCTTCATGACTCCAATTGGATTTTTTTTAGGGGGGAATATGGGAGTGGCTTGCTATTTTCTTCTTCAATTGATTTTACAGATGAAGAAAGTGAGGCAAACTGATTTGCCCAGTTAACCACAGTTAGCTAATTTCTTAGGCCATAAGGAACCCAGGTCTTGCTTATCCACTACACTGCATACTACCTAGTTGCCCTAAAAAACCTTTTAAGTATTAACCTCTTGAAAATTGGAATGAACTAAACTCAATGACTCTATTAGAAAATGAGAAATATTAGAATGAAATCAAAAGATTGAAAAAAGAAGAAGAAAATACCAAGTAACTACTATTAAAAACAACAGACCTAGAAAACAGATTAAGGGAAGACAGGAATCATAGGACTTTCTAAAAAACCATAATCAAACAATAAACCTAGACACTGCATTTCAAGAAAGAAAATGGCTTGAATGTATGAGAAACAGAGAGCAAAGTGAAAATAGAAGGAATCCATCAATTATCTCCTAAAAAATTAAAATAAAACCACCTAGGAATTTCATAATTAAATCCAGTGGTTCCAAGCCAAATGAAAAATACTGCAAACAAGCAGAAAAAGTGAATGGGTTAAAAACCAACAACAACAACAAATTAAGGAACCACAGTCAGGATCACACAAAAAATAGAGGAAAAAAAAAAAAAACCAACTTGGAATATGGTGTGTTAAAGTGAAAAAAAAAAAAAAGGTTACTGATAAGAACAATTCACCTGTAAAACTGAACATAATACTACAGGGGAAAATTGACTTTTAAAATAATAGAGGATTTTCAAGCATTTATGATGAAAAGACAAGAGCTGATTAGAAACTTTGAGATGTAAACACAGAAAACATGAGAAATTTAGAATGGTAAAAATAAGTAAGCAGCTATAAGAGACTAAGTTTTTATTTTATTTATTTTTTTGCTGAGGCAATTGGGGTTAAGTGACTTGGCCAGAGTCACACACCTAGGAAGTGTTAAATGCCTGAGGCCAAATTTGAACTCAGTCCTCCTGACTTCAGGGCTGGTGCTCTATCCACTGCACCACCTTGCTGCCCCTAAATGTTTATTTTATAAAATGATTATATTCTAATGGAGTAAAGAGATGTGTCCCTTCAGAATCTGAATGTCTTGAGGGTAGAGACCAATAGTATACTAAAAAAAAAAAAAAAAGAATCTGAATGTCTTTAAGGGTCACTTTAAGATTAAGTAAAATAACATAATACCTGTTTTGTTTTTGTTTTTGTTTTTGTTTTTTGCTGTTTTGTTGATTTTGAGAAAGAATGGAAAAGGATGGAGGAAAAAATTTAGTGGGAAAGATATTAAGAAAAAGGGAAAGGAACTTAATTTTTTCACATAAAGGGAAAATGTGAGAAGAGTATACAAATAAAGAGGCAAAGAAAAAGGAAATCATGATGTCATTCAACATAAATCAGATAACAGAAGGCTGAGCACATGCTCACATACAGAAAAACAAAGTTTTGTGTATAAATGTATTAACCTCAAGGTGGAAACACAGGGGCACAGTCAGAGTAAAGTAGAGGAATAATAGAGTAGAGAATGGAATAGTCATGAGCAAAACAAATTATAATTTCAGAGGATTGGTCATAAAGAAGAGATTAAAAAGAAAGAAGAAAAAAATCTAAGAACTAGAGCTTGGGGTCTGGTCTGAGGAGAAGCAGAAGCTTAAGGAAGCACATTTCTTCTCTCTTAGGGAAAAGCTGGATTTATGATAAAGATAAATACACAATTGATCATATCAGTGAATGTGGCAAACTTACCTACAAAATGGAGGAGGACAGTATTGAGATTAGAAAGTAGAATCCATCAACATGTGGTTTCTAAGAAATGCACTTGAAACATAAAGACTCACAGAGTTAAATGAAGAGAAGATTCTTATTGTTCATCCTTCTTAAAGAAGACCAATGACACCTTGAAGGTGATGATTTATGCATGAACTGGATTTAAGTGCAAAGTCTTTAGCTTCACTCTTTCCTCATTAAAGTCATTAAAGTCTAGTGGCAAAATAAAGGTCAAGATGAATGATCCAGAATGCAGTAAGCAACTTTGGCTTTTCTAAATTAAGGTCTGGTGCAATGTGCATTCAATGATTTAGGACTAGATAAGAATTGAAACACAACAGATGATACACTTTCCCTTCACAAAGACATCAGTCTGGGACTCCACCCACAGCCCCTTTAGGTAAATCTTTCATTATAAAAGAGCCAAGCTGGGACCCTCTCTTTGCAGAGGTTCCAAACATGCCAGGCTTACGCCTGACATGCCAGGACCCTCTGTCCACTAGAACCCTGTTTCAGGTGCCCTTCTTATCTCTACCTTCATCTATTTCTTTAACTATACTTTAACCTTACTTTCAAACCCCATAATAAACCTCTTTTATCAATATAGCTTTTTGGGCCAATAAATTCCTTTATTGGGGACTTGTGCCACTTCTAGACCTTATTTAACTCCAGTTCCTTGCTCCAAATCCAAAGGGGTTGAAGGTAACTCTATTTGACTCCCTGTACCCCAAACCTGCCACTAGACCTCAATTCAACCCTAATTTCATTTAGGTACTCCATATCTAGACCTCATCAGTAGTAGTAGTAGTAGTAGTAGTAGCAGCAGCAACTGCAGCAATAGTAGTAGTAGCATGATTGAATAATTAAGTAAGGAAGCCATACTATTCTTAAAAGCATCATAGATAATGAAATAATATTAATGCCCAATAAACATGCATGCACCCAATGACATTTAAATACTAGAAAAAAAGTTAATCATATTATAAAGAGAAATAGAAACTATTTAGCAAAATTACAATAGTTGACAAACTTTAATGTATCTGTTTCAGACCAAAGTCAACAAAAATATAAATAAGAATGAAATTAAGAACCTGAATAGAGCTTTAAAAAAAAATTATGATGATTAATGGATGGGAATAGAATATTCTAATTCATCTAATTCATCTGGCCCCTTAATGAAAATTAACCTTAGGCCAAGGCATAAAATACTCCTAAATAAATACTTTCAGGCAGCATGGTTTAATGAAGAGTTCTGGATTTTATGTTTTGAACCTGTGTTTGAAGAGGGGACCCTGAAACTCTAAAAATCCTTGAAGGAGAAAATCTCCTTCAACCCTGCCTCAGTGAGAAACCGCCCCAGGGAATCAGATGAAGTGGTTTACCTCGGTGGGGCTGGTTGAGTCCTGAGCTAAAGAATTTCAATCCCATTCAAATGAAGATCTTCTATTCAATTTGACTCAAGCCGTACCCAGCCCCATCAAGAGCAACCCCCAGCTTGCAGCCAAGGCTTATAAAAGAGCCAATCTAAAAACCCTTTCTTTGCAGAAGTTCCAAACATGCCAGCTATGCCATGCTTGCTGTGCCAAGGAGCCTCTGTCCAGTGGAATATTCTTTTCAGTGCCACCTTCTCTTTTTCCTCACCTATTTCCCTAACTAGACTTTATGCCTCTCTGTCAGGATTTCTAACCTTACTTCCCAATTCCTATAATTAAACCTCTTTTATCAATCTAGGTTTTCAGGTCTGTAAATTCCTTTACAGAGAATCTCTGCACTGGCAGAAGGGAGTCCCCAAAACTCCCTACCCTTGTGCCGAATCCCAAGAGGGTGCAAGGGAGCCAAACCTCTCCATTTGTTTCCCTGAACCTCAAATCTGCCATTAGACCTTATCATTTAACTCCCTAACAACCAGAAACCCTAATCTCATTTTGGTTCCCTAAATCTAGACCTTCTCATGTTCAAATCCTTGCTTACCTATTTACATCTAAGTGACTTTCTGTAAGTCATTTAAAGACCTATGAGCCTTAATTTCCCCATCTGTAAAATGAAACCTTTGGTGTATGTGATCTCTGAATTCCCTTCTACCTCTAAATGTATGATCTTATGATATTTGGTACCTCAAAATCACACCACAGGGAAGAAATAGCAGACATTATACTGGTCCTGTTTTAATAGCTAGATCAACCAGTATAATATGATTAAATGAATGGAACCACAAAGCTTAGGTTTGAATTGTTCTTGATTAAACAATCATGGAATTTTCAATCAGATGCATGCACCCACTTAATCCCTAGTTCACTACTAAGAAAACTAGGAACCCCATGGCTCCTACCTGCCAAAGAAATATGAAGCAGATGGTCATCCAGACCACAGGAAGCCAAAGACCATTCAGATACAAAACAGCATCCATCAATTTCTGTACATCCACAGACACCAGATTGATGATCTCTCCCACTGCAGCAGTTTTCCGTGTAGTACTTGAAAGAGCTAAAACCTGGATAAGGCAAAGAATAAAGGTGTTTTAGGTCTAAGAGGTAGGAGGACTTACCAGAGGAAAGAGTACTAAGGACTTAGAGACTGAGTTAGAGTAGTAAGTCTCAGGTAGCTGGAATAAGAGAAGACTTAACTACCACACTCAGAGAATAAGGACAGAGTCTATCAGGGTTCTTGTCCTTTTTTCATTTTCCTTGCATAGAAACTAACTCTTGCATTCATTTACTCCTTATTATTCAGTATATTACAGGCAGGTGAGTATTGGATTCAACACATATTGGCTATGCCCACTGTTAAATTTTCGGTATGAATACTGGTAATTAGAAAATACTACAAAGCAGTACTTGATATTTTATTATTTGTTTCATTGTCCAAACGAGGAGTTGGTAAACTCTAGGAGCCTATTTTTGTATGATCCAGAAGTTAAGAATGGTTTTTACATTTTAAAATATAATTTTATTACATTTTAATGTAAATTTATATATTTTATTATATTTAAATACATAAAATGATTTTTAAATAACATAAGTACCTATATAAAATATAAATTTAAATTATAGTTTAAGATGTAAAAATAATTCTTAGCTCCCTAGCCATACAAAAATAGACTGCTAGTGGGCTATAGTTTGCCTACATCTGGTTTAGATTTGAGAAAACAATGGAGACAATGTTAATGTTAATAATATGAATTAAACTTAAAAGTGGTATATACATTTTCTAACTGACCCCTTTTCCATCATTTCATTGGTTGACAAAAATTTACCAGCATATTCCTGATTATAGTTCTTGCTCAAGTCAGTTCTCCTGATATATCCAATCTATCTATTGAACAGATAATTCCTTTGTTTAAAACCAAACAGGGAAACATCTCTTCCTATCTGGTTTCCCAAGTGGTACAGAATCAGGGATCCACACAAAATGAGAGTATCTTTGGGATATGGACAGGGAAAAAAGAAGCTTTCTTTTCAGTTCTCTTACTTCTGAAATAAGTACAATCTGGTCTTGTGTGTAGAAGCACCATGATTTGAAGGGTGCCCAAGGAGGCCTCCCTTAAAACAAAACAAAATACCCCATCCTAGTATTATGGTACCTGAAATTCTGCCATGACTTGTCTACTAATTCAGCTGTCTTAAAATTTAAATGCTGATTCAGAGCACAGCAGCATAGCCTGTAATCTTTTCTGCCCATAAGCATGATGAAGATTTGATCTTTAAAGTTCTGTGTTGACTAGGCTAGGCTGACTGGATATCCACACTAACGCTGAGCATTAGCATTAGGAAACAGGATAAGGTTGAGGGGTGAGGGGAGAACTAATCCAGATTGGAAATGGAGCAGGTCAAAGCTCTTGTGTCAATCAGAGTGTCATGAAGTCCATGAGTAGACTTTATTTTCAGCCTGTGAAGGAGGTTCAATCTTTTAAAGAAAAGTAAATGCTGGGAGTGGTAAGTTGACACAATAGATAATCATGAACTTGAAACCACAGGATTTGAGGGGACTCCAGTGATCTTGCACTTCTGATGAGTGACCTTCAACAAATTGCTTAAACTCTATAAACCTTTGTTTTTTCATCTGTGAAATGAAGGACTAACCTCCAAATAGAGGAGAGAGAGACTCAAGATGCAAAAAAAAAAAAAAAAAAAGACATACATTTCTTGAACATGGCCATCATTTTGCTTACCTATGCTTCTATGTGACAAAACTTTCCTTTTTCCCCTTTTCTTTTTCTCAATTTTCAGCTGAGGGTTGAGGGAAAGGGAGATTGGTAATAGCAAAAGTGATGCCAAAAATAAGAGCAATTGAAACTTTTTAAAAATGCACAGAAGAGAATAGAAGGAAGTTCAGAAGGAAGCAATTTTGAAAATAATATGTAGAATTTTTTTTAAAAAAAAGCAGTATGAACAATTATATAGAGAATCCTCTTTGTATTCTGCTATGAATGGAAAAATGATCTTTTTGAAATATTTAAGTTAGGCATAAAAAATATTTTTTAAATTAAAGAGTTAGACCTGATGAGGGACATTTTAGTTCTGTTTCTGTTATTACTGTTATTCAGATGTTTCAATCATGTCCAACTTTCATGAGCTAGTAAGTGTCTGAAGTTGGATTTGAACTTGAGAAGAAAAGTTTTCCTTATTCAGGCCCAGCACTCTATCCAATAATCCAGCTCCTACCCATGAGATGAGCTATAAAAATACTACCTAGTTACAGAAATGCTGCCTATCTCTCCATAAATTAAACTAATTCACACTAAAAAGCAAATTATCTGTTCCTTTGGTAGAGAGTATTAAATGGCTAAGTATCTATGGGAAAGACTTCAAAAGGAAAAGGGCACAGAAATCTATAGCAAAGTTTCTTCATAGTTTCCTGAAGCTTAAATCACAGGAGGCTGTTGAGGTTTCTCTCCTTCTTGTCTTTCCATCCTTAAAAAGAGAAGGGATTTAAGGAGATTGGTTCCCCAGAAACACTCTCTGTACTTTAGGGTTCTAACCGTCTTAGTCACTGATTTGGCCAGAGAGGATGGACTCACCTTCCTGTACACCAGGCCTATCACAGCTGTCTTCAGTCGTAGTTCCAGGACCATGCACACATACATATAGCGCTGTTCAAACAGGGTTTGCAGGCAAGCAGAAAGGAAAAGTAGCACTGCATAGAAATAGCCCTTCCATACTGGAGCCTGAGGGTCACTGATGAACTCTAGAAAAATGCTCCAAGGAAAAGGACAAAAAGAGAAGGCATTCATTGCCAGGATCATTTGCCTATGTCTGGGCTATCTCTTTTCAAGAAACATTCCCACTTAAACTAATATTGATGATGATGATGATAGTTAGCATTTGGATAGTGCTTTAAAAATAACAAAACACTTAACAAATATTTTATCTCATTTGGTCCTGACAACAACCCTGGGGAGTAGATTCCATTTTTCAGGTTGAGTGGGATTAAGTGACTTAGAGTGTAAATCACATAAGTGAAGTGACAATAAGTCACATAAGTGTTCGAGGTAGATTTTTTAAGAAAATTAAAAAAAAAGTTTTATTGATATATTTTCTTTTTACATTACAAACACCTAGAAATTTGAACTCAGGTTTGTGATATTCCAAGTCTAGTTTGGCCATTTTCTTGGTTTTCTTTTTCCTCTCTCATTTTCTTTTTTACCCACTCATTTGTGCCTGACGCAGGTTTTTACTTGAAGAGTAAGGAGCAAGAAAGGAAAGGAAATATCTAGAGGTAAAGTAAAGTTGAGAGAAAAACCAGCAGCACCCTTTGTGGAGCTGCCAATGAAAGAAGGTTGCCCCTGCCCTGGAAAGACAAAAAGGGGAAGTCTTTGCATTTTGACCTACCTTAGAATCTTTGGGACTGCAAACCTGAAGACATCACAGATAATTAAACTGAGAGTGCCAAGGAGGAAGGTGACATTAAACACTTTCCAGATTGCTTTCAGCAAAGGGAGTCGAGAAGTCTGGTGCTCCTGCAGGAAAACTTCAGTCTCTGAAGGGGATGTTTGTTTAACTCTATTTCTTCCACTCTTTTCAAATCCTACTTCTTCTTTGGTCCTTAAGAGAAGATGAAGTTCTAAGTCAGATTAGCTCCTTGGAGACAATTTCCCTTACTTCTTCTTTGTATATACAGGGAATACTATTGTTCCATCTGCTTAGAGTTCGTGGAAGGGATATTGGTGGCCATGCAGTCCATTTTCTTGTTTTTCAGGCATGTCTAACCCTCCATGATTCCACTTGGAGATTTCTTGGCAAAAATGCTGAAGTTAGAGTGGATTGCCATTTTCTTCTCCAGCTCATTTTACAAATGAGGAAACTGAGGCAAGCAGGATTAAGTGACTTGCCTGATAGTGTCTGAGGCTGAATTGAAACTGAGGAAGAATCTTTCTGACTCCATGCATTGTACCATGTAACTGCCCTGAACTTTTCAAATTGTATAAATGCATTTGCTCTGAGCTACCATGTTTCCTTACTTGGTCTCCTTGTGACTTAGGGCACAGGCATATGAAGGCTGAGTCTAGTCTTTGTTTTGAGAACACAGTGAAGTTATCTCATTAAGCACCATGCTCCCTCCAACTTAACTAACTGGACAGACCTTTAATACAGTTATGAAAAAAATCTCTTGATGGCAGGGGTGGATCCCAGCTTTCAATAAACAATCCTTTTGCCCTTTAACACCCTGGAAAACTAATATGAGGTTAACCTGGCAAACAGAAAGAAAATCACCTTCTAATCTATTATTGCTTGGTGAGTCTGACCAAGTCTCTCTGAGGAAGTCTATAACTTTAAGCTGTAAAAAAATGTAATACTTATGACTATTATTAACAATTAGAAATTAGCTTGAAAGGAAAAATGAGGGATAAGAAAGGAGGAGAGTACAGAGAATAAGGAGTGATTATGATTTGGTTAAGGGGACCCTGAAAGGAAATACAGGATAATAGCAAAACTAAAATTTGCTGGATTCTCAATTGCGCACAAGCTGACCTGAATCCTTTCCCTTGGAGCACTTACTGTTGGGTTTCATTACAGATCTTCTTCCATTCTCTTTCAAGTTGGCATATGATTTCTTCAGATGAATTTTCTTTCCCAAGTGACCAAAGGTCATCCAGCTCTAAGGGCTTCTTGTAGCCCTGCCACACTAGTCTATAAAAGAATATCTTTCAAAAAGTTACCAAAGACAACCCCATCACCTCCTTATAACTCTCATCTTATCTTTTGTTAACTGAGGGAAGAGGAAGCTCTGTGAAGGAGTCTATTATATGCTAGGCTCTGTGCTAAGTACTTTACAAATATTATCTCATTGAATCTTCACCATAAACTTATGAGATGGGTGATGATATTATCCCCATTTGACAGTTGGGGAAACTGTAGGTGCTATTATTATTCCCATTTCTACAGTTTGGGAAACTGAGGCAAACAAAGGCTTAAGTGTCATGCCCAGGGTCACATAGCTACTAAATATTTGAGACTGACTTGGCACTTAGGTTTTTCTGACTCTAGTTCTATGACTCTAACCACTGCACTTCCTAACTGTACTTTATGTGCCAAGAAAAGTATGCTGCGAGCTATCGCTTGAACTCAATATTTCATCTTCTTTGTGCATCCATACAAGCTATTCCCCATGCCTGAAATGTGATCCATCCTCACGCTGCTTTCAGAATCCTTATTTTCTATTAAGGCTTAGCTGAGGTGCATTTCTTTTTTTCTTTCTTTGTTTCTTTCTTTTTCTTTCTTTCTTTCCTTCTTCCTTCCTTCCTTCCTTCCTTCCTTCCTTCCTTTCTCCCTTCCTCCCTCCCTCTCTTCTTTCCTCCCTCTCTCCTTCCTTCCTTCCTTCCTTCCTTCCTTTCTTTTTTCTATTTTACTGAAGGGCATACTCAACCTTGGAGTTGGAAAGTCAATACTCAAATTCCAAGATGTTGCTGAGATCACCAAAGAACAAACTCTTAGGCACCAATAAATTGAATTCTTGAGCACCAATAAACTGAAATGGCATAGCTATTAATGTCTATATTAGCTCCAAGAGAAGGGAAACTACAACAAGCATAGCTGCATCAGTTATACCTGATGGCACTGGGAGAAATTGTTAAATCTGTGGGAACTTGTGGGATTGTGTGATCAGAGATAAAGGCACTAAAAAAAGAAATGGAATAGTATACTAGTGCAATGATGAGATATAAGATCTGGATTTAAATATGGGTCCCGCTATTTTTTACCTGTGAGCTCTTCCACAAGCTGATCTGTTCTTTTTGAATTCCAGTTATCCTTTTTATTAAATGGGAATGTTGGACTTCTTGATCACAAAATGACAGAAATTGGGGGGAGGGGCTTTAAAAGTCATTGTGTTCAATTAGCATTTGACCAATAATTCCTTCTAGAACTAAAGGAGAATAGATTTATTGATTTGTAGATTTAGATTGGAGACCTCAGAAGCCATCTGGTCTAATCCTTTCACATTACAAATAAGGGAATTGAGGCCTAAGTGGATTAAATAAGTTTCTTAAAGTCATATAGCCCCAACAGATAGCTGTCTAGCCTTTTGCTTAAAGAATTTTCTTGTCCCTTCCCTAGTGACATAGACCATACAACTCCAAAGACAGCCTTTTCTATTTTTGACAATTCTAAAAGTTAGACAAGGTTATTTTTCCTTAGAGCCCAAAACTTCCCTTCTGATATTGCATTTTGATGCTATGGCTTATGATGCTAAAAGCAATTAAATCTATCATGGAAGGAAAAAATCATGGTAAGCCTTAAAGAACAATTAATAACAATATCCTGCCATTTGTCTTTTTTTCTTACCTAGAAAACCACCAGAATGTGGCTTTGGAAGGGAATGAGGCTCCAGATTCAGGACATGGGTTCTGGAAGAGGCAGAAGAAAGTTATTTTGATGTAAAAGGATGATGTTCCCTAATTATCTCAAAGTCCCTAACAAAGTGTTAGGTATGGCATAGATACTCATTAAATAAAATTAATTTTTAAAGTCATAGACTCATAAAGTTGTAAAATATTGGAGATTCTATCATCTCTTCCCTTTCAGTTGAGGAAAACAGGCCTTAAGAGGTGATATTGTTAGTTAATAGTAAAGTAACAGGGCCAGAATTAAAATCCAGTTCTTTTGAAGTCTAATCTTCCTATACTGCATTGTTATTTTGACCTTCTTTCCTGGGGAAGAGCTCAAATGTTCAGATCAAGGGCTTGCTTTCTCCATTTATATTATGACAGAATGGGGAAGAGTGATATGGTTGGCACTTACTGAGGAACACAGGATTTTTGAGAAGAATGGAGGCTGGTCAGCTAGGAAGGACAATATAAATTGTGCACCAATTAGAGCTGAATAAAAATAGGTTGTGAGGTGGTGAAAAGTATCTTCTGGGAAGCCCTGTGAAGTAAAAAAGCAATCAATAAGTCCACAGACATTTATTAAGCACCGACTATGCACTAGTCACTGTATCAGGTGCTAGAAATTTAAGGAATCCCTTTATATATGTAAGACTAAGCAAGACTCATCTAACCCATCTTTTTTTTTTCTTTAAGAGAAAAAAAAACTAGTTAAATTAAAAGTGTGGTAAGGAAGAATTAGAGAAATTAAGAAAAATGCCGGAGTAGGGATGCTTGAGCAAACTCTTTTAGACCTGGCTTAAAATGCTTCCTATAAGGCATTTCAAATAGTTTCTGATTCACAAACAGTTGATTTATCTGCACCCACAGATACAGTTAGCTAGGGTCTAACATTTATCCAAAAATGGCTGTGATGACTCTATGAAGGTGACATTTGATACAACAGGCTAAGTGTTGGAAATGGAGTCACAAACCTGGCTACTAATCCTGACTCTGCTGCTTAATATTTCTATGACCTTGGAAGTTACAAGGATCATAGAATTAAAGTTAGAAGGAAGCAGAAAGGTCACTGAGTCTATCCTGATTTCCTGCCATTTTGTAGAAAAAAGGAAGGTTATTGTGTGTCTTTTTTTGAGTTATATAGCTTGTAAATGCTTTAGACTGATTCTAAACCCAGCTTGTAATCCACAATGACACCATCTCTCCAAAGCAAGTAACTTATCCTCTCTGGGTTAGAGCAAAGGTGATAAATGCCACAGCTATTTAATTCTCGATCTATAATCATGTAATACTTGCAGATTTACAAGGTGCTTTGTCCATATACATATTTGAAACTCACTGTTATCCTCTTAGGTAAAGTATCAGGTCTCTTCTGACTCCAAGTTGGTCATTCCTATTATGGTATGTGCAGGGGAAATAACTCCCCTCCACCTAACACCGTCATGAGTGGTAAAAAGGGAACCTTATCCCTTTCGTTCTCCCTTGCTTAGTTGTATCTAGCATAAAAATCCTTTCCTAATTTCCTATCATGAAAATTTCTCCTCCCTTCATCTTTAAACCCTATAAATATTTGCAAATATTATATAGTAATAATGTCAAAATTTGACATTTATATAGAGCTCTAAAATTGACAAAGCATCTTGCATACACTATTTCATTTGAATACCACAGTGCAGTGACATTATGGGTTTGAACAAATTTATGGGTAGGCTTAAGACTGGAACACTATGTGAGTATTACTTCCATAGGAAATTGTATTTCAAGTCCCTTTCCCCAAATTTTATCCTAAAACTGAATTATATATCATATTTTCCAGCAGAATCCATTTGCCAGTCAGGAACTGCCTTGCTTGTTTATAAGGATGATGATGTTTTAATATTGATTCATATAATATCAGTTATTGTTATATAAAGTAATATATTTTGTTATGTCTCTACCTTTTGAATCAAGACAAAACAGTCATCTTGTTCAAGAAATAATTATCTATTGCTCCACCTCATTAACTTTTGTATCCCAAATACCTTGTATGTAGGCACAAACCTACAATTTCTTCAATTTAGAAAACTCCCATTGTGGAAGAATATTCCTTCCTCAGATCATAATCTTTTCTGGATAAGCATAAGGGACTAAGCATAAAGGACTGGACCACAATCAGACAATAAGTACCAGAGGGAGAATTTTATGCTAAGGTCTGGCTGCTTCCAATCCCAGCATTTTATACCACATTAATTTCCCTTTCTGAAAAGTAGTCATATAATAAATGGGGCTGCTATATAACCCAATGGATAGAGTATCATGCCTGGAATCAGGAAAATTTCCAAGTTTAAATCAGCACTTGGAAATTTATTAACTGTGTAACCTTGGACAAGTCATTTAATCTTGTTTGCCTCCATTTCCTCATCTGTAAAAAGACTGGAGAAGGAAATGACAAACCATTCCAGTATTTCTGCCAAGGGAACCCCAAATGGTGCAAAGAAGAGTAATATAAGACTGAAAAACAACTTGACAACAATAAATATTTATGGAACTGAACTGAATTGCACACAGCCTGGATTCCCAAACTTCCACTCTGTCCTTCATCCACTTACTCCTTGCTGGGCTTGGTACACTGTGGCACTGACTGTGGCCACCATGGTGAGAGAACAAAGGAGCCAGTAAATGAACAGCACTCCTGATGACTGGATGCCCTTCTGTCTCTCTGAATGCATGAGGAACATGGCCAGGGTCTGAAAGGAGGGAAGTAACAGCAAGGGTGTTTTAGGGCCTGAAGAAGATCCAAAATCACCTCCCCACCCAAGACAAAATAAAAATATTCTTGCCTCAGGTACCCATTTGGTTTCCTTTCTACTCCAGCTTGTCCAAGAGATGGTAAAATCTAACACATGAAAGAACCTGAGCTTTAGTTATTACCATTGTGACAAGCCATATTGTAGGGCTGATCAGGAATTCAGGGGCTTGAGGGGTTCCACCTTTGATTTTCCAAAGAATGAAGATTATATTAGAAGAACACAGGAGGATGAAGGTAAATCCAAGCACCTAAGAAGAGTAGAAAAATTAATTTGAGTACAGAATAGAAAAAAGGAAAGCTAAGGTGACCACAAGCCATGTATTGATTTCCCACACACTCAGTGTGTAGAATCAGTAGGATCTGAGTTCAAATTGTTTCAATGCTAATGGGTATGATTCCAGAAAAAAAGCACTTATCTCAGCCTCAGCTTCTTCATTTGTAAAATAGGGGTAATAATAGCACATACCTCAAAAGATTGTTGTCAAGATCATGAAGTAACATTTGTATGGTGCTTTGCAAATCTTAAAGAAGCATAGAAATGTCAACTTTATTATTATTATTATTATAAACACAAAGGAATAATCAAACTAGAAGATGCTTAACTGGAAAAGCACCTTGGAAATTATTTAAGTCAATTCTCTCCTTTTATAGATAAGGAAATGAAGGGCCCCAAAAGAAAAAATGATTGGGGGAATAACACAAATTAGGGGTGTGACAAGGATAAGGAAACAGAATAGATCTATGGCCTTAGACCTAGGGAGATGAATGAAGGTCAGAATGGAAAATGCTTGCCATCTTGAAGATGATTACTGTCTTCTCCAGTCTAAGCAAGGAAAACTATTATTAAATAAAGCAAAAATAATAAGAGCATTCAAAGAAGAAAATGCATTCAGTATTATTCTGTATTTATTGACTTAACTATGAAGACAACAAGATGTGAATTATAGAAGATAATAGTACCCCAAAGGCACAAAAAAAGGCAGTGAAGAACTGAATAGTAAAAGCTCATCCAATTTTTAATTAGGATGAGAATGCTTTAAGATCCCTATTAAGACCCCATCTTCTTTTGTGCAATTTTTCGATAGAGTGACAGTCTCTGATTATAGAAGATCTGAGTTTGAACTTTGCCTCAAATACGTCATCAATTATATGACCCTGAGCAAATACCTTAACCTCTCTGAGCTTCAATTTTCTTATCTGTAAAATGTGGATGATAATAGAACTATATCATGAAGTTACTGTGAAGATAAAATAAAATACAATAAGTAAAGGGTTTTCTAAACCTCAATATCCTATTATGTAAATGTGAGCTATTATTATCTCTATAACCAGTATAATCTCTCCCAACCTTTGAACTGTTTAAACAGTTTTAATCTGTAAACTATAATTTAGCTTTTAGTTATAGATTATCTTGTATTGTTCTCTGATTATTCCATTTATAATAATTGCCACCCCCATTATTAGACTGTAAATTTCCTTGAATAAAGAAAGTTAGACTTCATCTATATCCCCAAAGTGCTTTGCATAGTATTGAGCAAATGGTAGCTAGTTCTTGATAAATGCTTATTAGTTAATTAATTGCCATCAAGCTCATTAGTTAATTAATTGATTTCAAGCTCATAGTGGGGCCAGGAACCCCAGAAACTGCTACCATTTTAGTTTTGAAGAGCCAAGACATCCGAATATAACCCTTGTTGTTGTAGCGAAGGTAGAGGAAGTAGAAGGGACTAATGATCCACAGGTAGATTGAGGGGAGCCAGGCCACAGTTGCATTCAAGAGACATGGGCTGAACACCTGCAGTCCTAGCGCCTGAGTCTCATTCGAACTCTGTACAAGGCAAACACAGAGAAGGATTATTATTGGAGTACTCTGCTATCAATGTTGGTATACCCTAGATGTAAAGGTTCTGAATTTGGGGTCCATTAACTTGTTTAAAAAAACATTTTGATAATTAATTTCCTTTGTAATCTGTGTATTTTATTTTATGCATTTAAAACCATTATTGTGAGAAGGTCCTTAGGTTTCACCAGACAGCCTAAGGAGTCAATGATACAGAAAAATTTAAAGATCTTTGCTCTAGAGTATCACTGAGTATATATCTCTGGTGATCTAAAGGTGTGTTTTTTAGTGTGTGGAAACATACCGGCACAACTCAAAGAAGTCAATTCAAATAAGCTTTTCCTGAAACATACATTTGACTTTTTCCCTGTTTGGATTGTAGTCAGAGCTGCTACTCCTGTCCTCTGAGCTACCATTTTCTCTTTGGCTGATCCAAGTCCCTCCCAATCTCTAATCCCAGGTGAAAAGTTAGTTCAGAGGTTGCCTCTGGCATAGGAAGACTATGCCTCCTAACTATGCCTGTGACCAGCAAATAAGTATCCTTTTCTTATCCCCCTCATAATAATTAAGCTTGCTATTTCAAAGGCCAGTCTCCCTTGTTCCACTGCTTTTCACCTAATCTCCTTGTCCCTCCTAATACTCCAGGGTAAAGTATGGCAAGGAACTTGCTTCTTTTAGCTATGGATCTCTTGCAGTACTTAGCACAATATTTTATGCAGAATAGGTGTCTAATATGCGTTTGCTGAATATTACAAATGTATAAAGGGACTATGGAATGAAAAAAATTGATAATTAATGTCACAATGATTAAACAATAAGTATTTAGATTGTGAGCTCCATGAGGATAAGAGCTATTCTTTGCCTCTCTTTGTATCCCCAGTGCTTAGCACAGTTTTTGATATATAGCAGGCACTTAATAAATGTTTGTTGTCTCTTAAGTACTTACTATGTGCCAGACACTGGTGTTTGGATCAAAAACCTTTCAATCAACCAATAAGCATCTGTCAAGTACCTACTACTTACTTTGTATCAGGTACTATGTTAGCACCTGGATATAAAGTCAAAAATGAAAAAAAAATTCCTATTCTAAAGGAGCTTATATTCTTTGAATTAATTTGAAAAAAAAAAACAACTCTTGTACAAGGTTTCAGAAGCAAATCACATGGAAAGTCTTCATGTTTCCTAAAGTGCATGATGAATCACATTTCATATAAATATATATAAATTTATTTTAATTTAATGACATTTCCACTGACAAAATCATATAATTTTCTGATACAGAATCATTTAAGAGGGCCAAGGAAGAATGTGCCCTGAGTTTTTATGAATGTTTGTAATGTTGTTTTTGTTTTTAAAAAAATCTCTTTTTTAAAAGGTAATAGTTATTAATAGATTAATTGACATTGTGATGCCAATCACTGGACCAGTTCATGATTTTGTATAGATATTGTAAAGAACTGTCCCATCTTCCTCACCAGCAGCAACAACAGCAGCTGATCCATTGGCACCAATAGGCACATGAGCACAGTAGTGACAGGACTCCTTACTTGACATGTCTAGTTTCCAGACTATCTATTATAGACATCATCTTGGGAAGAAACTCATGTGAGAGGAGGACATGCATCCCAAACAACTGTCAGTAAATTTCCACATACAGTACAGGTGGACCAGCCTTGATGAGATAGCAGGGCATTTCAAGGGAAAGACAGGAGCCAGCAGCATGTGCCCAACAAGTCCCCTCAGATCCTGATGGTGAACAATGCAGGATCCTGAACTTAAAAGCCCTGGGAATAGTGACATTTTAAAAAATGACATTAAAGAAGGGGCATTGACATCTGGTTTTCTATTGTACCATAAGGACCATGCAACTTTTTCATCTGATATGTATTCTTTCCTTTATTAGAATGTGAAGGATTTTTTTTTTCTATTTGTACTCCCAGTGTTTAGCATTGTAAGCACTTAATACATGCTTTGTTCATTTTTTCATAAGGGAGAAACTGATTATAACAAGTCACTGATATTGTGAAAAACAACCAGAATAGGGATTCGAACCAATAGCATTAGAAAAACACCCTCAACCTCTCAAGGATGCACCTAGAATGCTTAGGGGAAAATATAATCTTGATCTGAGAGACAGCTTGCCAGTGAAAGTAGTATTTGGGACAAGGACCACCAGATTTCATATAGGTTATATCCTTAATTATATAAAAAAATCTTTTATTATTGAAGCAGGAGGGAATTACTTGGGAAGGAGTGGTGGTAGAGCTATAATGATTGATAACAGCTGCCCACAGGTCACAGCAAGAAATCTGGTCAGCATGATGAGAAAGTCTTGGGTAGCTAGGTGGTGCAGTGGATAGATTCTGTAGTCAGAAAGATCTGAACTTAAATCCAGCCTCAGAAAATTACTAGCTGTGTGATCCTATACAAGTCATTTGACCCTGTTTGACTCAGCTTCCTTATATATAAAATGAGCTAGAGGAAAAAAAATGCCAAACCCCTCTAGTATCTCTGCCAAGAAAACCTGAAATGGGATCACAAAGGGGTCAGACATGATTGAGATAACAGAACAATCTAAGATCTAGCAGAATCCTTCTGGTGGGTTGAGTTAATATGGCTTTCAGGACCCAAAACCAGCTTCTAGAATCCCTGGAAGATTTATGTATCTTCAGTAACTTTAGTAAAGAAGATAATTGTCATCCATAGCCATAGAATCAGAGAATGGGAAGGAAGCTAAATGATCCTCTAGTCTAGTAATCCTCTAGTCTAGTAATGTCAAACTCATATAGAAACTCTGGATCGCTAATCCATACAAAAGGAACCCTGTAGGTTGCATTGACTTAATTTTAAAATGCAATATTATCCATGTTTTATTGTATTTTTCTTTATTGTACTAAATATTTTTCAACTCCATTTTAATCTAGTTTGGAGTTTAAGGTCCAAGGGCTGCATGTTGGCCCTTCTGCTCTAGTCCAACCAATATATGAAAAAAAAGAACCTTTATATCACAGACTGGTCATTCAATCTCTGTTTTGAAGACTTTCAATGAGAAACAAGTCACTATTTCTTAAGTCAGCTACAGTGGATAGAGTAATGGACCTGGAATCAGGAAAACCTGAGTTCAATTCCAGCCTTAGACACTAGCTATATGATCCTAGGCAAGTCATTTAATCACTATCTGCCTCAGTTTCTTCACCTGTAAAGTAGAATAGTATAACACCTAATTCCCAGGATTGTCATGAGGATCAAATGAAGTAATATGTATAAAGTTTTTAAAGATGCCTGACATGTTGTAAGGGCTATATAAATATAAGCAATTATTATTGTCATCATCATCATCATCATCATCATCATCACTATCATCTTCTGAGTCTTCTCCAGATCATTCATGTTTTTCTGTAAGTTGTGCTTTTCAGAACCTGATACAACATTCCAGAGGTCAGATGGGAGGGAGTACAATACAGGGAGACCTATCACCTTCCCATTTCTGGAAGCCAGTCTTTCTTAAAGCAGCCTGATATATCATACTGCTGACTGATACTGAGCTTTGAATTCCCTAAAAACTTCCAGATCCTTCTCAAAACAATTGCTGTCAAACCAGTTTTCCCCATCATGTACTAAGGAAATAAATTTTTTTTTGTACCCCAGGGAAAAACTTTACATATATACAACTTTATCAAACTTCATTTTGTTAGATTCAACCCAGTGTTTTTCTCTGTTGAGGATCTTTGTATATCCTGACTATCACCCAATGTGTCATCTATCTCTCCTAGCTTTGTGTCATTTGTATGTTTGATGAACATTTCTTTTATCAAAGTATCAAAAATGTTAAATACACAGGACTAAGCAGAGAAAATAGTTCTAAGAAGGCCAATATGAGTGTGGCATAGTAAATATACCATAAATTCAATAACACAGAATGAGTTGAAGCTGGTGAGGAAACTAAAGATACAAAAAAGATCTGAAGTATTATTTTGCAGAAAAGAAAATGAGGACTTGGAGAGGGTCACACAAAAGCAGATAAAGGAACAAATATAAAAATAATAAACAATCTGAAATGTCCTTTTCCAGTCTTATCTCATATAACTAGCATTTACTAACTTCCAGCCAAAATGGACAAATTAGTCATTTCTTCAGTTAGAATATATTCATTTCCATCTCACTTTGTTGAAATTCTTCCTTTAAGTTCCAACTTAGGTATCTCTTCCCCAAAAAGTTTTCCCTGATCTTTCTAGTTCCAAGTGTTTTCTCTTTATATCTCTTTTTTAATCTTTTTTTTTATCTCCTTTATATATCCTATTACCTTTACATTTAACTATAAAAGCAAATCAGGATACATAATATATATATATAATATATATATATATATATATATATATATACTCTCTCTCTCTTTATATATATATATAGCGTCTCTTTGTTACTAGTATAAGAATGGCTCAAAATCAATTGCATAAGATTCTCCTCAATGGCAGAAAATGATTACTCAATCCTCCATGCTTGTATGAAAGTTTGATGAGAGCTTGAGGGAATAGAGATCCTGAATCATGCCTCTTCTTTTCAGAGCCAAAAGACCAGGATTTCTTTTCTTTCTCCTAATAAAGTACATAGTATTTTATTATTGGAGTAATTTATTGAGTAATAAAGCTACAGCTATGAAGTGAGTCTAAAGCAAATAAACTTTGAGCCTCCAGTTATATTACATTGCAAAAGTTCTTTGTTTACTTCATTCCCTAGCATTTAATATTGTGCCTAGTAGAAGTTTAATATGATTGTTTAATTGAAAATGGTTGGAAGCAAGTTTCTCTCTTCATTTCCAATCTTGAAAATATTAAGTTTGTGTGCAGTATGATAAATGTGGAAATATGTCTAGAAGAATTGCACATGTTTAACCTATATTGGATATTTGCTATCTAAGGTGGGGGGAAGGGAAGGAGAAAACTTTTGAACACAAGGTTTTGCAATGTTGAATGTTGAAAACTATCTTTGCATGTATTTTGAAAATTAAAAGCTGTTTTTTTCAAAAAGAAAAAAAAAGAAAAGATTAAGTGAGGATGATTTTTATGTTGGCATGGGAGAGAATATGGATCAGGGCCCCAGGGAACCTCTTTGGATATATTAACTGAATAAACAGCTCTCTTTCCCAAAATAACTGAATTGGCAGTCAGCGGTAAAGGCAGGAGCCAAGACAAAGTGACATCTCCTGATCCCTAGTGTTCTGTGACTCTCAGTCCCAGTCCCTATGCTTTGTCTCCACTGGAAATCCCTGGTCTTTATCTCTATGTTCATGTCCTGAGGCTGGATCTACAAATTCATGACCATGCTGGGGTTAGTAATGATGGCTAACAAACTGGCAGTGCGGTGCCCCTATGCCAATGAGGAATTCCTCTAGCCCCTGGGAACTGAGGTGTTGCCTCATCCTCCATGCTTGTATGAAAGCTGCCTAGATAAGGCAAGTCTTTCAGGAGCCTCCAAAATGCTCCGAGGAAGTCCCTTCTTTTGTCTTTGTCTCTTCCTCCTTCCCCTCTAGTATGAGGTGGCAAGAGCTAGGACTCTTATGGAGTGGAGAATAATCTCTTGACATAAATGTCTCTCTCTGCTTCTATGCTACGTTTAGGGAGAGTTATAGGATGTGAGGAGCTCCTGAAAGGGAGAGCAAAAGAAAAGCCTCCAGCTTTTGTTTCTGAGCTTTTACAAACTCACCAGCAGTTACATTTTCTTTTCCAGGGCGGAGACTGCATATGGCTGGGCGGGGATAATGGGATGTAGAGGAGGGGTCCCCTCTTCAACTCTTTAATACTTTGCTCTGTAAGCCCATATCATCAGGAGGTTGCCCAGAAAGAAGCTAAGATTTGAGAAAATAGGACCAGAAAACACTTACCCAGATGCCTAAGAGGGGATCGCAGGCCCCGATAACAGAGCCTATTACAACCATTCCGACACGTCTGTCAGGTTGTTTGACTTTCTTGCTGTCCTGTCCGGCAAAGCTGAAGTTCCGGGAAGGGAAAGGACCTTGCTAGCAGGACCTGACATGAATTTGCTTCATCTTATCAGCAGACCTGGGGCAAGGTCCAGCAGGGGCCACGGATGTACTAAGGGGCGGAGTAAGGGGAACTCGGGAAAATGGGGCCGGGGCATGGAATATTTGTACTCTATAGCCCCTCCCAGCTTCTGTCTATCCCAGGGTAGGAAAGCTGGAGCCCAGATACTTCTCTCCAGATAGTTTCCCTCTCAGACTGGTTCAATCCACTGAAAAAGTCAAAATGCAAATCTTCAGAGACTGTGGAATAATACTAAAGGGGAAAAAGTAAAAAAATATCAAGTTAAAGTGGATCTCAAGTTGTTTTCTCGGAGCTCCCATTTAAAAAAAAAAATCTGGCAAAGGTTTCGTGTGGGATGGGTCTATATGGAATAAAGTGGTAAGATATTCTTAAGTTTAAAGTGTCACAGGGCCCAAAGTCTTGTTAGTAGCATGGCTCTAAATTTGAAACCCATAGTTCTTAACCAGCTTGACTTATTTCAAAGATTAAAAGGTTTGGAATTTTAAGAGCTTGGGAGGAGGGGATGGTACAGAGAAGTCTGAGGGTGTATTAACAAATGAGGGCAGTACCATATAGGGGAAATCTTTACATTCATTCTCCTGGTCTACTCTGTCTCTTTGGAGTATAATGGGATCAAATGTTTAATGCTGAAAGGAATGTTTGACGTTATCGAACCTAACATGGTTTCTTCTGAGCTCTAATCTTATACCACCATATACCTATTGGGCATTTCAAATTATCTGATTTGTAGAGGCATCTCAAACTTCAAAAGAGAAACCATTATCTTTCCCTTCAAATGCACCCTTCTTCTGACTTTCCTTATTGCTATTATTGTTGTTTTCAGGCATGTTTAACTCTCCATGACTTCATTTGCCATTTTCCTGGTTAAATGACTTGCTCAGAATCACCCAGCTAGTAAGTGTGTAAGGCCAGATTTGAACTGATGTCCTTCAGATTCTAGATCCAGCACTCTATCCACTGAGCCACCACTTAACCACCATGCCACTGCTATTGCTATTGAGGGTAGCACTATTTTTCTAGTCATTCATATCTGCAACCTTAATGTCATACTAAGCACCTCATTTTCCCTCACCTTCCTTATCCAGTGAATTGTTAAATATTGTCTTTTCCATCTTCATGTTATTTTTGGTATATGTAGCCTTCTCTCCCCTCACAGATCCATATCCAGGATTTCATCACCTAGATCTCTTCTTTAACCTTCCTTTCTCAACTCTTTTCCCCTTCCAATCCATCCTCCACAGACATGCCAAAGTAATTTTCCTAAATTAGAGAGAAGAAACAAGTATTTATTATGTGCCTACTATGTACTAGACACTGTGCTAAGCAATGCAAAAATATTATCTCATTTGATCTTCACAGTGAACTTTGGAGATAGGGACTATTACTACTCCTATTTGACAAAGGAAGAAACAGGCTGAGTGAGTCTACATGATTTGCCCAGGGTCACAACAAGCTAATAAGTATATAAAGTCACATTTGAACTCGGTTCTTCCTAACTAGACCCAGCACTCCATTTACCTAACTATCTGAGGTCTGATCATGTTACTAAATTACTTTTAAGATAAATATAAATTTCTCAGGTTGGCTTTTAATGCTCTTTTACTGGTTCCTTTCTATTTTTCTATTATACATTAGTCTCCTCTGCTTACTTGATGAACCAGCCTTGATGACCACTTGAAATTCTTCACTCAGGATACTTTTGTCTTTGTGCCTTTGTACTGGTTGTTCCTCATGTCCAAAATATTTTTTCTTCTCTACACTTCTTGGGATCCCTGGTTTTCTTCAAAACTCAGCTTAAGCACTTTTCTTCTTCTTCTTCTTCTTCTTCTTCTTCTTCTTCTTCTTCTTCTTCTTCTTCTTCTTCTTCTTCTTCTTCTTCTTCTTCTTCTTCTTCTTCTTCTTCTTCTTCTTCTTCTCTTCTTCTTCTTCTTCTCTTCTTCTTCTTCTTCTTCTTCTTCTTTTTCTAAATACATGCAAAGATAGTTTTCAACATTCATCTTTGCAAAATCTTGTGTCCCAAAATTTTCTCCCTCTCTCCTCTCTTCCCCCTTCTTAGACAGAAAACAATCCGATATAGATTAAACACAAAGCACTACCTTCTATATGAAATCTTTCCTAATTCCCCAGTTACTAGAGCCCATTATCCCAAAAAGACTTTGTATTCATTTTGTATATATTCCATGTGTACCTTAAAAAAAAACACAATTATGAGCTAATGCTGGGTTCACTGGGTCAGGGAATAGCATCTTCTCCTTTTCTCCTAACTGGCCTCTTTGCTCTAAAAAGCAAAGACTATATTATATGCAGTCTAGATCGCTCAAGAAGTTTGGCCTTTAATGAGAGGGGTTAGGCTCCTCTTCTCATAGTATTTGGCTTGTTATGCCCCAGGATATGGTATTAAACATTTAACATCCCTCTCCCCCTATACATACAAACTTTTGGGCTTAATCTGGATTATTAACATTTTCTTTTATTTACTCTAGACAATCAATAAAACAATAAATCCAGTGCTGATTTTCAGCTTCTAATTTCTGATGTGTAAATGCTCACACTGAAAATTTAACAAGCAGCTCTCATGAGCCAGTTTGAGCTGACTTCTGAACATCCCAGGACGATATTCAAAGTAAGATGTAAATCAGGTATAGGACAGGTGTTCAATTCCTATACACAAAAGAAAAGCTAAACACAAAACAGTGATAACTATGTTTTGACAGAATAAACTAAAATAAAGTTCTTTAACTTCACACACACACACACACCACACACACACACACACACACACACACATATCCATAGTGCACTCAGGCAGAAATTAAACTTTGCTTATCAACTACTATTATTCTCTTTCAGGGGATTGAGGCTTAAGTTAGAAGAACATGAAACAGTTTGTGGAACTCTTAATTAGGTATCGTTACCTTTCATCTTGACTTTGCACTCTTTGAACAACTACAGACCCCTGTCTTCTAGTAAGTCAGGCCAAACTTATCCTCCTTCTTGGTGGTCATATTCTATAACAGTGCTGATGTAGTTGCTAGGGATCCTTCAGAAATAACACTGGTACCCACTCAGGGCACTGTCCTCCAAATCTTTTGATATCACCTCCAGTTTGTACACATGATATTCACATGGATATTTGGTTGCTAAAGATCATGTAAAAAACCAAAAGTACAAGCAGCAGCACAAAAGTCCAGACTCAAACTTGTGTAACTGAGACCCAAATTTAGTTGCCTCTTGGGAACAATTGACCTGTTATGGGGTAGAGAAGAATCTTCTTCCTCCACACCCAAACCCATATTTTTATGATATTACTTTAAGATTGAAAGGAAACAAAGTCACTTTATTTTTTAAAATTTATTTTTAAAAAATTTCTTCAACATTAACCTTACAAAACCTTGTGTTCCAATTCTTCTCCTTTCCCCACCCCCTCCTCTAGATGCCAAGTATTCCAATATATATTAAACATGGTAGAAATATATGTTAAATTCAATATGTACATACATATTTATACAATTATCTTGTAGCACAAGAAAAATCAAAACAAACCAGAAAAATGAGAAATAATATAAAATGCAAGCAAACCACAACAAAAAGAGTGAAAATGCTGTTGTGAACCACACTTAGTTCTCACGGTCCTCCCTCTGGGTGTAGATGGCTCTCTTTATCACGAGACCATTAGAACTGATGTGAATCATCTCATTGTTGAAGAGAGCCATGTCCATTCATCATTGTATAATCTTGTTGCCATATATGGTGATCTCCTGGTTCTGCTCATTTCACTTAGCATCAGATCATGCAAGTCTCTCCAGGCCTTTCTGAATCATTTTGCTTATTGTTTCTTACAGAATAATAATATTCCATAACATTCATATACCATAATTTATTCAGCCATTCTCCAACTGATGGGCATTCACTCAGTTTCCAGTTTCTAGCCACTACAAAAAGGGCTGCCACAAACATTTTTGTATATGTGGGTCCCTTTCCCTCCTTTAAGATCTCTTTGGGATATAAGCTCAGTAGAAACATGCCTGGATCAAAGGATATGCACAGTTTGATAACTCTTTGGGCATAGTTCCAAATTGCTCTCCAGAATGGTTGGATCCATTCACAATTCCACCAACAATGTATCAGTGTCCCTGTTTTTCCATATCCCCTCCAATATTAGTCATTACCTTTTCCTGTCACTTTAGCCAATCAGAAAGGTGTGTAGTGGTGTCTCAGAGTTGCCTTAATTTGCATTTCTCTGATCAATAGTAATTTGGAACACTCTCATATGACTAGAAATTGTTTCAATTTCTTTATCTGAAAATTGTCTGTTCATATCCTTTTATCATTTATCAATTGGAGAATGGCTAGAATGGCTTAGTCACATTTTGTTTTAAAAAATAGTTGATCTTCCTTTGAGGACAGCTAGGTGGCAAAAAGGATAAGAGGGACAGGTTTGAAGTCAGGAAAACTTATCTTCCTCATTCAAATCTGGCCTCAGATACTTAGTAGCTGTGTGACTCTGAAAGTGTCACTTAAGCCTGCCTGCCTCAGTTTTCTCATCTGTAAAATGGAGAAGGAAATGGCATGCTGCCCCATTACTTCTGCCAAGAAAACCCCAAATAGGAGTCACAAAGATTAAGAAGTTGGTTAGTACTGAACAAGAATGTACTTGATAATCTCCAAAGCAAAAACAAACAAACAAACAAATCTGGTTTTCTTTCCATATGCTTCCCAGAGGGTCATGCCTTGTAATAGTTTTTTTTTTTTTTTCTTTAAAGAAAAAGAGAAAAAAAAAGAGGAAGAATTGAAGAAAACCCCCCAGCAAAATCCAACCATACAGACAACTGGTTGAAGGGGATGGAGAGCTGAATCAAGAATCAGAAAGACCTGCATTCAATCCAGCCAAGTCAATTTCCTCTTCTGTATATCTCACTTATCTCCCAGGGTAGTTGTGAGGATCAAATGAAATAACATTTGTAAAGTGCTTTGCAAACCTTAAAGACATCTATATCTATAACATGATAACAGTTATTATCAATATCTGGGGGGGAAATTGAAGCTATCAGCAGAGTGCCACCTCTGGACCTCCTTCCCTCCCCCCCCTTCCCTTCAAACTCCACAATAGAGTGGGTTGAGGTGTCTTCTCATGTTTCCTTTTTGGGGTCAAGCTTGTTCTCGATCGTTTTCGAACATTCATTTCCGATTGTTTTGAAGTCATTGTTCTGCCACACAAATGCCCTAACTAGTATATAATAAATATTTGGGTGAGAATCATTGGAGAAGTCAGCGGCAGAATCCAGGAGTCCCAAAAACTTTGACTCCAGCCTCATAAAAACACTCAATTTATCTTTCCAGAAGAGTTATAAAATAGGGGAATGTAGTCCAGTACGCATGCGTCCAATGCAAACCACGCGACCCTAGTTCTTTAGAATGAGGCTGCGCATAGTCTGATTTCAGAGAGAGTTGGGGCGGAGTAAGAGATTAGGAGTGGGGCGACAGGAGGGCGCATGCGCCTTGAAAGTTGGTTGGGGGAATAGGGCGGGACTTGTGCTGTCAGCGTCCGGAGGCGGAAGGAGCGGCTTCTCTTTTTCAGTGCCGGGCTGGGCGGGGCGGTCGCCTGAACTGTGGCGGCTCTCCGATCCGGAGCTACGCTGGGGGCGGAGGCCGGGGCCATGCGTGTTGGTCGCGGCTCGGGGATGCTGCCGCTGCTGGCGGCCGCCGCCGTGCTGGTGTTGGTGCTGGAAGGTGGTGCGCAGGTGCGCGGCTCGGAGGACATCGTGGTGGGCTGCGGGGGCTTCGTCAAGTCCGAGGTGGAGATCAACTACTCCCTGATCGAGGTGAGGTACGGGCTGCCCCAGCTGAGGGGGTGGGAGGGAGGCCCCGGCCCCGGCGGACTTCAAGCGCCCGACCTCCCCTCCTTGGCCATCGTGAGAGATCTTAGTCTTCCCCTTGTCACCTGGAGTCACCTCACCAGGTGAGGAAACTGAGGCCCACTGTGTTCAGCCACCGGCATGGGGTCACACAGCAAGTGGCCGAGCGAGAGATTCGACTCCACATTTTTCTAATTCTCAAATTCGTGGCCGCTTTTTCTACTCCAAGTGGAATAATTTAGTGAGAACCCAGGTACCATATAGCACAGTCAGGAAATGAGATGCTGAAAATGTCCTTCTGCTCAGACTTTTATTAAGTTACCTTCTGACCTGTGGAGGGAATAAACAAAATGGAAAGATCCAGACCCATTTTTCAGTTAATTGAATGCATTATGTATAGTTCTTAATGTTTCTGAGATGCGAAGGCCAAACATAATGCAGAGTTCTATATCTGTGTCAAAGGTAATTTTTAAATTTCCATTTTCACTTTTTTTAAAGCTTTGTACAGATTTTAGTTATGTACTAAGCAAAGGTCTTTGAAATACCAGAAACTGACCTCATCAGTGGTTTCTTTATGATTCCTGTTCTCAAAATGATGTGTTTAAATGCAAAAGCATAGGGTTGCCAAAGAAATCAATAATATAGAAATGCAGTTGTCAAAGAGTAGTTTACAGACCCCAGGTTGGGAACTCCCATGACAAGAGAAAGTGAGTGAGATGAGAAGGGCAGCTGATATATGGGGGAGGGGATTAGTGACAGGAAAAGTAAGGGGGTGTGTGTGTTTTCAATTGTTTTGGGAGAGTGAAAGAAGAGACCTGGACATGTGGAAAATGGACTAGCCAAAATGAGACACTGCTATCATTTTGAGAAAAAACTTTTTTTATGATTGGTCAATCAACACACATTTATTAAATGGGCACTCTATATATGCCAGGCATTGTGCTAAAAACCTGGGCATATGTAAAAAGGCAAAAGTCAGCACCTCTCTGGTCCCAGAACCAGAAGGAAGTCCCAGTATAATGATGGAAAGAGCATGTGAAACAACTATGTACCAATGATATCGCTATTCTTATCTATATCTCCTATATGTGTTATTTATAAATATATAATTTACCATATATATGTATTTATGGAAGTGTGTATGTGCTGAATTGGAAATAAGAAACACAAGCAAGACATTGCCATTAAACTGTTTTGGTTTTGTTTTGTTTTGTTATTGAGGGAGGCTTGTAGTATAAGAAAACGTATATATTTTCATTGTAGCTTGGAAAGGTAATCTGGAAGTAAGTAGGTGGCATAGTGGGTAAAGTGCTGGGCCAGAAGTCAGGAAGACTCATTTTTTCTGTGTGCAGATATGACCTCAGATACCTCTGTAACTCTGGGCAAGTCACTTAACCCTCTTTGTCTCAGTTTCCCCATCTATAAAATGAAACTGGAGAAGGAAATGGCAAACTACTTTAGTATTTTGCCAAGAATTCCAAAGGGGGTCAATAAAGAGTTGGACCAACTGAACAGCAAAGGTTCTGGGCCATGCCTTTTTTGACCTTGAATATTTTGTCTAATATTTGTCTCAGTTTTTCTACCTGTAAAATGGCAGACATGCCAGGAGATAATAAAAATAAAATACTCCATTTTTTTAAAAGAAGTTATTTATCAACTCTAGGTTGTAGCTGAACATGGTGAGCAGGTCCTTGGAATAAGAAAAAAAACAAAACCACTTGGTTTCAAATCCTATTTGTACTTAATACTTATGTGACCATAGGCAAATCACACTTTTAGAATGTGTGTTCTCACAGAGTACAGTGTTTCATTCTTTGTATTTGTATCTTGCTCATAGCATGGTATCTAGTAGGTACTTAATGTTTCAAATTAATTTTCAGGCTTTAACTTCCTCATTTTAAAAATGGGTTTTAATATTCCTATTTTACAAGGTTGTTCTGAAGCTTAAATGAGAATGTATATATTATGTTCCTTAGAGAACTGTATAAATGTCTATGATTGTATCTCTGGGATCTCTGGCCCTAGACCTTTAGCCATTATAAGTTTTTTCCTTGAAGAGGTGCATGGAGATCTCTACTTAGTTGCTCGATACTTAAGTCAGGGGTTCTTAAATTTCTTCCTCTGACAACTCCTTTTTGCCTGAGCAAGTTTTATGAGATCCAGGGCATATAAAATATGTATACAAATCAAACATTTACTGATAATAAATTATAATTTCGCAACTCACAGTTATATGATCCTATATAGAGTTGCAGTTTAAGTTTAAGAAACTGGGTCTTAGGTAATAGCAATATACATGATGTGAGAGTACTTAAACATACTCCTGCAAGTTTATTTTCAGCATACATATATATTTATTTTAAAGTAAAAATATTTTATTGGATTCAATCTTTGCCAGTAATTCAGAAATATAGTTCCTTTTGGTTTGCAAGTGAGGCAGAAATTTTCTGCTCTGTTGTGGGGACGCAGCAGAATTTACAGTTTAAAGTTTGTTTATACTTGAACCATATGGAGAGGAATTACCAGCCTGGGAGTCAACAGGTCTTTGTTTTCCTTACTCTGCCAACTAACAGTGTGACCTTAGGCTTTATTTCAACTACTTGAGCCATGTTTTCTTTCTTTCTTTCTTTTTTTTTTTTAATAAAATGAGAGAGTTGAATTAAGTGCTTTCTTTTTTTTTTTTTTTTTAATTTATTAAATTTTATTTGTAAGTTGTGGAATAAAACAAGCATTTCCACATCAATGTAATATAATAAAAAGATGATTGCACATGAAACTGCAAATCTATGCACAACCTGCCATTCCTTTCAAATATACAACAAAATTATCATGCAAATTATTCCCTCATCCCCCATGGCTCCAGTTAGACACAAATGGGTATGTTGTGGTATGTGTGTATATGCATGTAAAGTTATTCTATACATTACTTCTATTATCAGTTCTTTCTCTAGATGCAGGTAACATCTTTTTTCATATGACTATTATATTTAATTCAGTTATTTATAATGGTCAAAATAACCTAGTCATTCAGAATCATTCTTAAAGACAATATAGCTATTACTGTATGCAGTATTCTTTTGGTTTTGCTCATTTCATTCTTCATTATTTTGTATAAATTTTTCCATGTTTTGTTAAACTCAATGAGCTCATCATTTCTTAAAGCACAGTATTATTCCATCATAATCATACACCACAGTATGTTCAGCTATTCCTCAAGTGATGGGCATCCCTGCAATTTCCAGTTCTTTGTCTCCACAGAGTGAGCTGCTATAAACATTTTAGAGTGTATGGGTTCTTTTCTTTTTCCTTTAATTATCTTTGGAAATAGACCAAGTAGTGATATGGCTGAGTCAAAGGATAATTCTGTAGATGTAATCTCCAAAATAAAAAAAAAAAAAAAGGAATTAGAATGCTTTTCAAGGCCCTTCCTGCCTTAAAATTTTCTTAAGTTTATATGTTTCCCATTCAGTTGAAAGCAAAAAATGATATCTCTTGAAACAGAAATTCTCTATTTTTTCTCACTAATCTGAACTAAATGACTTTATTATTACCTATTTACATTTGATGTGGTTACTCTTGTATGTGATTTTTTTTTTTTTTTGTTAAATTGTGAAATGGGTAACTTTAATAATATAGTGTTTGACAAACCCAAAGACCCCAGTTTCTGGGATAAGAATGCACTATTTGACAAAAATTGCTGGGAAAATCGGAAATTAGTATGGCAGAAACTAGTTATTGACCCACACTTAACACTGTACACCAAGATAAGGTCAAAATGGGTTCATGAGCTAGGCATAAAGAATGAGATTATAGATAAATTGGAAGAGCATAGGATAGTTTACCTCTCAGACCTGTGGAAGAGGAAGGAATTTATGACCAAAGAAGAACTAGAGAGCACTATTGACCACAAAATAGAAAATTTTGATTATATCAAATTGAAAAGTTTTTGTACAAACAAAACAAATGCAGACAAGATTAGAAGGGAAACAATAAACTGGGAAAACATTTTTACAATCAAAGGTTCTGATAAAGACCTCATTTCCAAAATATATAGAGAATTGACTCTAATCTATAAGAAATCAAACCATTTTCCAATTGATAAATGGTCAAAGGATATGAACAGACAATTCTCAGATGAAGAAATTGAAAATATTTATAGACATATGAAAATATGCTCCAAATCATTATTAATCAGAGAAATGCAAATTAAAACAACTCTGAGATACCACTACACACCTGTCAGATTGGCTAGAATGACAGGGAAAGATATTGTGGAATGTTGGAGGGGATGTGGGAAAACAGGGACACTAATACATTGTTGATGGAGTTGTGAACACATCCAGCCATTCTGGAGAGCAATTTGGAACTATGCTCAAAAAGTTATCAAACTGTGCATACCCTTTGATCCAGCAGTGTTTCTACTGGGCTTATACCCCAAAGAGATACTAAAGAAGGGAAAGGGACCTGTATGTGCCAAAATGTTTGTGGCAGCCCTGTTTGTAATGGCTAGAAGCTGAAAAATGAATGGATGCCCATCAATTGGAGAATGGTGGAGTAAATTGTGGTATATGAATGTTATGGAATATTATTGTTCTGTGAGGAATGACCAGCAGGATGAATACAGAGAGGACTGGCGAGACTTACATGAACTGGTGCTAAGTGAAATGAGCAGAACCAGGAGATCATTATATATACCTCAACAATGATACCGTTTGAGGATGTATTCTGATGGAAGTGGATCTCTTCAATAAAAAGAGCTAACTCAATTTCAATTGATCAAAGATGGGCAGAAGCAGCTACACCCAAAGAAAGAACACTGGGAGATGAATATAAACTGCTTGCATTTTTGTTTTTCTTCCCAGGTTATTTATACCTTCTGAATTCAATTCTCCCTGTGCAACAAGAAAACTGTTCGGTTCTGCACACGTATATTGTATCCAGGATATACTGTAGCCTATTCAACATGTAAAGGATTGCTTGCCATCTGGGGTGGAGGGGGTGGAGGGAGGGAGGGGAAAAATCGGAACAGAAGTGAATGCAAGGGATAATGTAAAAAATTACCCTGGCATGAGTTCTATCAATAAAAAGTTATTTAAAAAAAATAAATTGTGAATTGGGTCTATATTCTTAGCCATAAAATCAATTTTGTCATTTCAATAATTGATTTGGTTCTGTTCCCAAATAAAAACTGTTTCATGACCAACTATCATTCTTTTCCTAGTTTTTAAATACAAACATACATAGTATTTATGTGTATGAATGTATACATATACACATGTATTCTTTTACATATTTCATGTTTCTTTAAAAACCCTTTACATGGCATATTTAATTACTATTATGACTGAGAATCCCTAAACACTCTTATTCTTCATAATATCTGTGAGAAGTAAGTTAACATTAGATTAATTTTCCAAGTGAAAAATTAAAGACTCCAGGATTTACAACATGTATATGTGTGTGTGTGTATTGATTTAGAGCATGGCTTTCTACTTGGAGATTTTTATTGTTTCTGCAAGACTTGTGCTATGGACCAACTAATAAGCAAAACTGAAAGATACAGACCCATAGTCTAGTGGTTTGTATGAAATGGTATATATAATAGAAAAAAACAAGCTATGAAAGTATTTTAAATTATTGAATGTTTTACATAGGCTTTAGATTGTTTCTGAGCTGAGAAAGATAAACTTAATTCAGATTTTTGTGTCATCAGAGTATCAATGCAACTTTTTTTTTCCTTTTCTCATTTTTTTATCTTTGTATAGATTAAGTTATACACCAAGCATGGAACTTTGAAATACCAAACAGACTGTGCCCCAAATAATGGGTACTTTATGATTCCTCTGTATGACAAGGTAAGAGGTAAAAATGTTTTTGTCTAATTTCATGCTCTTCACAGTTATTGATATGATAGGAAGCATTGTGCCACAGGATTGATCAGAGTAGTAAGTGATTATTGGTTCTGACTTTTGTGGCATTAAACAAATTTTGCAAGTTTATTTTCTTAATTATATGTGGATCATAGCAGTTTTAAATAAGAAATATGATAATTGACAACAGTACTAAAGCCATTCATTTAATTTTAGTTCTTTAATAGATTCTTGATTTCTTTAGAAAAGACCTCTTTCCCATTGTCTTATATTGTCCCATAAATCCATCATAGAGGAACTGTACATTGTTCTGCAGATCTTACCTGGGAATGCAAATGCCTAAACATTTAGGCTATTCATTTTATTCTTCCTCTGTGACTGACTTAACTCTTGTTTCCATATAAGATAGCTTTGGATTCTTGAAGGTGATATTGGAAGAACACAAGTTTTGGCTGGTTCTGCTAAGCTGGAAAAGTGACAGATGAGAGCCTAGGAAGAGACTATTGTTTGATACAGGGGAAAAAGCACTGTCTGGGGCGTCAGAGAACCTGCATCTGTAGTTTACATCCAGTCTCTTGAACTATCAGTTTGATTTTCACTAAGTCATTTACTTTTTTGAGACCTCAGATTCCTTATCTTTATAGTGAAGGGTTTGGACTAAATGTACAACTTTTAAGTTCCATTGCAGCACTCAATCCGTGATCCTGTTACCAGAAGGTTGCTCATGATAATGAATGAATGGAAAAAGTATTGAATGTTCTTACTATATATCAGGTCTTGTGCTACACAAAATAATTCCTGTTCTTAAAGATTTTACATTCCAATGAGGGAAACAATAGCTATAGTTATAGAGACTAGGAGAGGGCATTTTGGGCTTAGAAGTCTTAGGAATAGTGCGTAGGAACGCTAGGGCAATCATTTTGATTGCTATTTTCCAGAAGTTAATAGTCTTGTCTATTTGATTTTAGTTCTCTAGCTTCTAGAAATCTCATCAGTCAGGAAAACCCAGCCTAACTCCACAGCTCTGCCTCCTAGGGTGTGGTCTTTGGAGATGGGAGGAAGAGTACAGTTGCCCAGAATAAGGGGTAAAGAAGAGGAAAAGGGAAAATAGGAGCCTACTAAGTCTAGTGAAGTTCATTCATTCATTCATTAATTAGAAATTGACAAGTCATTTAGCATTAGTAGTAAAAAAAAAGTCAAAGAAATCTGGGTACTTGATTCAATGGATATAATTTAGTACAAGAATCATGTTTTATTTTTAAAGAATTTATTGATCCATTTATTCAACAAATAGTAAGAGTCTTGCTTTGCTCAGTTCAATGTATAAGGCAATAGAAGAAATACAGATGTTTCTTCCTATGCTCAAGGAAACAGGTCTAAAAGAGTAAATTACTGTGTCAAAATAAGTGACAGAGACAGGTTTAAAAACAAGATTCCAGATCCAGAGCTCTTCAGACATAATATAAATTAAATAATAAATACATAAGAAAAATGGTGAAGTGTTATAGATTAGATGAGGGAAATATCACATCTGACTGAATTGAAGAGATTTTTTTTTTATTATATATAGTGATCTTATTACTAGACAGATGATTACATGGATATCATTTATTTAGCAAATAGTTGTAAAAAATCTAAGAGGTACTAGTACTTCTGATATTTTATATCAGAATTGTACCATATGTTAAGTCCAGTGCTTTGTTTTTTGAATAGGATGATAGAAGCAAATAATTTGATACAGTTTTATAGTAACTTGTCTGAGTTCAGATTCTGTCTGATGGTTGTTCTCTTTGTGATATTCTGTAAGTTATATAACTATTGTAAGTTCAAATTTCCTCATCTGTTAGATGAGGATGTTGGGATAGAAGAACTCTGAGGTCCCTTCCAAGTCTAGCTCTATGGTCCTATGCTGTTGCTTTTATATTTTCTTTCATGTTTAAAATTTTTTGGTTGAATTACAGCATTAAACCTGACAGTGTTATTGAAAACTTTTTTTTTTTTTTTTTATACACATAGGGGGATTTCATTCTAAAAATTGAACCTCCCCTAGGGTGGAGTTTTGGTAAGTAAAAGAGAGAGATGTCTTCCATTACTGAATAATTATCTCTACTGAATCTTCATGAAAAGGGGATTTGCACTGCTTAGAGTGCTTAAGTAGTAAGGATTCATTTCTAGCTGTAGTCATATTTTATTTGAAAGCTTTCTATCAAGTCTATTGTGGACAAGCCAACTCCACTAGGTAGCTTGGCAACTTTAGCTACTATTCTTCTATTTCAGTGAACTACTTTTTCTGAAAAAAAATTATGATTATTTTTATACTTTGTTTTCTCTCTTCTGTTTCTTACTTTGAGTGACTAGAGAAGTAGGGAGCATTAGGATGCCTTTTTATATCTCTCTAAAATTTGTGTGGAAGAGGAAAATAGATTTCCCCCCAGATATAGTTGGAATAGCATTTTTTGGGACTGTATTGCTCCCACTTTTAAGTTTGGCAGTGAGACATGGCTATGGCTTGTTGGAATCTTATTTTTATAAAGTACTTGATACCATGTTCTGTAATCAAAATTTAGCCATTTTGAAGGGATATATTTCAAGCACTATAATGAAACTGCCATTTGAGAAGTCATTGTTCTCTGAGACGAGGCTTTATATAAGTTCAGAATCTGAGATGGTGACATTTTCCTCTTTTATGCCAATGAAGGTGCATTAATAGTGTTTTTCCAAAAGAGTAAGAATCAGATCTATTTGAAAAGTAGAGTTGAATCTTGTTTAGTGTTGAAAGTTTCTGAATTCTAGTGTACATAAAATTTTAGTACTCCAAGTGGACTATTTGATGATGTTTACCAAATTGCAAATGTATTTTGATCTAAAATTCAATATGAGAGACCAGTTGACATTTTGCTTAGGAAGATTTTTAATATATTAAAGATATAGAGCTGTTCTGTTAACTTTTTTCTTATCACTTTCTTTGTTCCCAGAACCAACAACTGTGGACCTTCATGTTGATGGTATTAATGATATCTGCACAAAAGGAGGCGACATTAACTTTGTATTCACAGGATTTTCTGTTAATGGAAAGGTTTGAGTTTTTGTTGCTTTCTTAATAATATGCAGTGAACTCCTCTTTTGCCCTGAGAACATATGTTGGATTAATGTGTGTTCTTTATGGCAGGTACTCAGTAAAGGGCAGACTTTGGGACCTGCTGGAGTTCAGGTTATGTTAAAAAGTATTGGGAATGAAGCTCATATACAATCTACTGTGACTCAGCCTGGTGGAAAGTAAGTTATGCCTTTTTTTTGGCCTTGTTTTCTAGGTGTATAAACTTTTCCTTTTTTAGCTTAGAAACCCTTTGCAATTTGAGTCAGTAAGTAAGCACTTGTTAAATACCTACTGTGTGCTAGGTAATGTAGCAGGTACTAGGAAGACAATTTAAAAATGAATCAGTTTCTATTCTTACTCTCTTCAGAGATGTAGAATTTTGATGTATGTGCTTCTAGTAATATGTTGAATGACTTCAGGAAGGTTTTTTTTTTTTTTTTTAATATTTTTGAAATTAGAGAGGTATTGTTATCATATCACAACTGTGGAGTGTGAGTCAGGAGACCAGGATCCAAATGGTTCTGTTATTAATGAATTCTGTGGCTTGAACAATTCATGTCATCGCTCTAGTTCTCATAGGATCAGAGGCTATAAAGCCAGAAGGAACATTAGAGGTCATCTAGTTCAGCTCTTTCTTTTCTAGTTGTAATTTCCCTTGGTCTTCTGGTTTTATTAATAGTGAGAATGTTATAATTATTATAATTTAATATATCCTGTAGTAGAAAAATTCAGTCACTGAATCAGAATCTCACATTTAGAGTACAAATAGCCAAGTTAATGTTTCTAGGTGGTCTAAAATATGTGGAATTCTTTGCTGCTGTTTCTTTCTGCCACCATTACTGCACAAGTAGGAGAGGATCAGAGAGAGCCATTTGGTATTTCTCTTTGTTTCATGGATTACCATGCCAAAGGATGTGACCAACTGATGGGTAATGAAACTCTTCTTATATCATAATGCTATTCTTTATATTCATAAACTCCAGTTTGGTCAACAACTTCCCAGTCATTAGGCAATTCTTTTGCCTTAGGCAATTAGGCTTTATTTTTAGCCTTTTTCTTAATCCCAAATAATGCTACTAGAAACTCATTCAACCAGGGTCTTTTCTTGCTTGTGTAACATTTTCTTCCTTGGAATTACTTTTAATCTATAATGGTAAAAGTGTTTTGGAAAAAAAAGTATTAAATACAGCAGTAGCTCGTTTGGCCTTTCTTACTCAAAAGATATTTTCTAGTCCAAAATGTAATGTAATTACTAACATATCCTTTTTCAAACATTCTTTTCATCATGCCATTACTGTTTTGGAACCTGTGGATTCCTTTTGAATTCACATAGATCCTTAATAAATATTTAAATGAGATACTGCAATATACAGAGGAATACAAAAAGCAAACAGGATGTAGTCTGTGCTGTCTTTATTTTTATGATTTAACAGTCAAGAAATGATGTCAGAGAACCCCACTTTTAATCTGTTTTTTTCCCTTGGCACCTTTGTTTTAATTCTGGAGCCATAATTTTGTGAGGAAAACCCCCTCTGCCATTGCTGACTGGTAACTATTCTAGAGCTTAAAGACTTAGTTGATTGCATCACTGAGAAGTTAAGTTTCTCATCTAAAGTCACACAGACAGTATGTATCAGAGGCATGATCTAGCTCAAGGACTTCCTCACTCTCTAACCAGCTCTTTATCCTCTAACCATGCTGCTTCCTACTACCACTTGTGTGACCTTAGACACAATATTTCATCTCTCTGTTTCCTCATCTATTAAAAAAAAAAACAGATTAGATAATATCTTTATCATCTCTTAAACATAATATAAACCTAAGATTTTTATGGTTATTGTCCTAATACTAGAAGTACTCGAAGATGAGTAATTGTTTTTTTCTTTTCAGCATTTGGTATAGTATTTTGTTAACAATAGGTATTAAAGCAATTCTTGCATAGTTACTGATGGAAAACTTGTGATTATTGTGAAATTATTTTTTCATGCTGTCAACATGATTGCTTTGTCTATGCTGAAGATTGGGAGGTATTATTGAGAATTATTGTGCTGTAGTGGAAAAAATGTTGTAGCTGGAATCAAGATCTTGCCTGATTTCAAATCTTGCCTCATTACTTAGTAGGAATATGATCATTGGAAAGTCTGTTAACCTCTTATGATGTTTTCCCATCTGTAAAATGGGTAGAATAACACTTGTTCTCCCTACTTCCTGAGTTTGTTGTGAGAAACTTTAAGATGTTATATACAATACAAGTGTACTCATAGATTAAGAAAAAGATAAATATAATTTCATATTTCATAGGTTTGCATTTTTTAAAGTTCTTCCTGGGGAATATGAAATATTTGCATCTCATCCAACCTGGACATTGAGAGAAGTAAGTATTTTAAACGTGTGATTTAAATGAATAAATGAAAAAAATTTTTTTGAACACTAATGGGAAACAACATACATAGGGGAATGGTGACTAGGGAAGGATAAAGTTTCAAAGATGTTGAGTGAAGGCAAAGATACTTTATCTGGAAGCATTAGTGGTATTGAGTTGATCACTTTTCCCAGGGCAAAAGATGGAAAAAGGATGATTTTTGTATGCTAGGAAGATATCATTCAGGCAAAGGTGAAGGTAATATAAGGAGTTATCTCCATTGAGCACAGGCTCAGAATAAGAACTGGGGATCTTGGCAAATGAAATTGAATAATTTCTATAACAATTTGGATTAATAAGGTTATTTTCTATAAATTTAAGAGCATTTGAGTTATAAAGTGAATTTTGTTTTTTTGGGAAGTCTTCTCTAGATGAAAAAACAAACAAAAATGATCTCTCTTGAGTAATATTTAAATGGGTACTGTCTAGGTGCTAAAAAACTTTTCTTTAGCAGTAGTATATGTTATCTGTTAAAGCTTGCAAGAGAACATTCTTTTTCCTGCTGTGAAATGATTCTCTTTTTAATTGGAGCTGTTTAAAAAAGCAAATATTTCAGACACTGCACAGAATGTATACAATTCAGTTGTATTTCTCTTAAGGCAAAACTAAAAATTTACAACAATTAAAATATATGTATGTAAAATATATACATTTTTTGTTTTCTTATAGCTATTTAGATTACTTATAATAGAATTTAAAACAAATTTGAAATATTCCAGTTTTTGTTTTTGTTCTGATACCTCATAGCTTATCTGTTAAGAAAATCATTAGACAAGATTGAACTCAGATTTATGTCTATAAGTTTTTTATAAATGTAAGTTATGACATATATAGGCTTAATATGACACTTGATACTGTTGTGAGATATTTTAAGTTTTGAATGTAATTATCTTATGATAGAATGCTTAGTTTTAGACTTGAGTATTTTGTTTTGCATTCAACATGTACATTTTGTTATAAAGAGGAATAGGTATATTCAGATACAGAGTAATTTTTAACTGTGTTGAATATGTTGTCCTGTAATTGTGTATACTGAAAAATGAAATAGACCTATTAAGTTTTTCTTTTTCTTTTAGGCTAGTACTACTGTTAGAGTAACTAACTCCAATGCTTATGCTGCTGGTCCCCTAATAGTTGCTGGTTATAATGTTTCTGGTTCTGTTCGAAGTGATGGGGAACCTATGAAAGGTGTTAAGTTTCTTCTCTTTTCCTCTTCAGTAGCCAGAGAGGTAAGGAAAAGTCTGACACTTAGAATAACAAAGAAAATAAAGGAAAAATAGAGACTAAGAAAATAATGCTCATTTAAATTTGTAGATTCTATAACTGTTGTTGAATTACTATTTAATGAGAAATCTAAGATATATATATATATGTAGGTAATTATTTATATTATCTTAAGTTTTCTTGAAATAGTAATATTAAGTAATAATTATGATATTCTATAATATCCTAGTAATTATGATGGAGAAGTTAACTACATAATTTTTTAATAGTGACTTATGAGTTTTGGGATATAGGAAAGAAATAATTTTAATTTTTTTCCTCCACAGGATATACTGGGTTGCAATAGTTCTCCAGTTGATGGATTCCAATCTCAGGATGAGAAATTGATATTTTTGTGCAGTGTTATCTCAAAAGAAGATGGCTCTTTCTCCTTCTTTTCATTGCCAAGTGGGAGATATACTGTGGTAAAGGAAGCTGAATTTTATTTGTCTTTTTTCTTTAGGAAACAATCTGATACTTTAATGTTAAAAATAAATGTTTTAATACCTGGTTTTGTATGCCATTTTCTTTTTCTATTCTTTGTAAATAGATATGATGCTGTTTGTTAATGGCTATTATGTTCATGTTAAAAAAAATGTTAAAATGATGTCTCTGCCTATGTAACTCAATAAAATTTTTTTTCTTGAGTTACTTAGGTTGTTATTCTTGGAACTTGGAACAAAGTGTGTGTGTGTGTGTGTGTGTGTGTGTGTGTGTGTGTGTGTGTGTGTGTCTGTCTGCTTTTTACATCTGAAACATTTTTCTTGGCAACATTTGTTGCTATATTGTGAAGTCTTTCAGTCCTTTCCCCATTTTTAAGTTGATAAGGTTGAATTTTTTTGGTGGCCATGGCTTTTTAGAAGTAAAATTTTGTGCTTATGCTAAATTAAAAACATTGCTATTGTTTTAGGTTCCATTCTACAGAGGGGAGAGGATTACTTTTGATGTGGCTCCTTCTAGACTGGACTTCACTGTGGAACATGATAGCTTAAAAATAGAGGTATGTAGTTGATATGCAATTTGAGAAAAAGTCCATAGATTAGTTTTCCTTCTGCTATGATTGCTTAAGTGAATAATGAATTTTCTGTCTCTTCTAGCCTGTTTTCCATGTCATGGGCTTCTCTGTTACTGGCAGGGTTTTGAATGGCCCAGATGGAGAGGGTGTTTCAGATGCTATTGTCATTCTGAATAACCAAATCAAAGGTGAGTGATGAATGTTGGAATCTGACAGTTTCAACCAAATGAAGAAAATAGAACTCATAAATGAAAAGAAAAGTTATTTCTAATTTGTTATATGAAAACATGGAAAAGTTTAATTGACTGTCATTTTCTTAATTTGTCAGACTGAGTATGCACACTGGATTGATTTGCTTAATTTATTTTTCCAATGTGTTACAGTAAAAACCAAAGGTGATGGCTCTTTCCGCCTGGAGAACATAACCACAGGAACATATATGATTCATGCTCAGAAGGAGCATCTCTACTTTGATCCTATTACAGTCAAAATAGCACCTAATACTCCTCAGCTGGCTGACATCATAGCCACAGGGTAAGATTGTGATTCACTTTAGTGAAAAATATTAGGGCAAATAGTCTTATATTTGAAGAGTTCTTAATGCCGAAATAGGAATTTTAAAGATGCTTTTTTCTGCATTGACTTTTGGTTTAGGTAGCTGTGGAGGAATTCAGGATGAATTTCAGTTTTGAACATTAATCTAGCATTTTTTCTGAAAAAGTAGTCATTTATTGGATGCTATATAAACAGTTATTTGGCCCCAAAAGTCAAAATAGGTTTGATTATGTAAGCAAATTGAATAACATTTTGTATGGCTTCTTCCTGTGACATTGAATATAAATCGGCACTTCTATAAATGGAGAGTCATTTTATAATCTTTCTAAGTAGCTGTCAAATACAGAATTATGGTCAGTGTTTATTTAACCTTTGTGCTCTTCTGAAAATTATACTGTTGATTGAGAAACATTGTAAGGTGTTTCTGGATAATTAGATTGGGGTTATTGCATTTTGTTCTGCTTTGTTATGAGGCAGCTTCATAGTTACACTATCTCATAATTGAACTTAAATAATAATATACAAAGGATTTGTGATTTTGTTAGTATGGGAAACTCCTGCTGTGGGAACTCATCAGCAAAGATTGCAAATCATCTATAATTTAATAGACAGGGAGATTGAAGTGCATGAAAGCTAAGTAAATTGTCCAAGACCACAAGGCTAATAACCCAAGGCAAAGGGAGGATTTGATCCTAGAATGCCCCATACTCTATTGACAAGTATGATTGATACTCATCACAATTGAGTATGATGATAATGAGATTGATAGCATCATCAATAGAGTATGCTATCTTTTGGACATAATAATTTGAAAAGTAGTCACTCGTAAATTTAAAGAACTCTTGAAAACAAAAACACAAAGAGGTACCTACTTAAAGACTTAGATTGTACATATCTATTCTGTACCAAGATGCATTTCTCAGAAAAGAGTTGCCTAAACTCATCCTATTTTCTTCTGATTTGGTGTATGATTTTTTGTTTTTGTTCCTAAATTTCCATTTTTAGTACTCTAACTTCAGCTCTGTCTCCTTCATTGTTAACTTCTTTGAACTTTAGACATTTCCAGTTTCTTCATTGAAAAGAGGAATTAAAAAAAAAATTCTTGTTTCCACTGTGGATTTACCAATTCCAGGTTGCTTTATCCTAATGACAAAATGTCATAGAACCAGATTTCTTTATTTTCTTTTGACTCTAAATTCTTTATGCCTTTTAGCTTTTAGCACATTATGTTTAGCAGTATTGTGTTTTGTTCTCCATATAATATGCCTGCCCAAAATTCCTTTGTAAGATTTTGGGAGATTTGTTAAACTACTTAAAATCAAACTAGAATTTTTTGAAATTCTTTACCAGTAAGTGAAAAAATTAGTGATTACTAATTTGTCTTCCTACCCTTAGCCATGCTTTTTGGTGGTGGTGGGATGTAATTCTAGAGCGGTGATTTTACCTATATGAGGAAGTCCTGGTGAAAAAACTCCCTTCACCATTGCATTTCAACAACTGTTTTGTAGCATGTAGTTGTGCCTTCTTAGGGTCCCAAGCAGCTTTCTAGGGGACTGTTATTTAAAGCCCTTTATGATCTTTCTCCTTTCTATCTTTCTAGTCTTAATATATTTCTTTCTTTATTGTACTCTGTGATTCAGCTGAATTGGCCTATCTGATTATAACACTCTCCTTCCTTTTTCTTCTTTCCCCCTTCTAGCTTTCCTGGCTTTCTTCCTTTAGGATTTAGCTCATATTCTTCCATCTAAAAGAAGGTTATGCATCCCCTCTCACCTTTCCCTCAAGCATCTGCCCCAGTCCAGTATTTTCTCTGAGATTACCTTCCACTTATATATCTGTCTTACAGGTACAGGTACCTTGTCATTTGCACTTCGGGAACCATGTTTTTATCTTTCTTTGTATTCTAGCATCTAGCACAATATGATTTAAAAGCACTTAATAAATGTTTGTTAACTGGCTTTTAGACTTTGATATTATTTTTTTCCTCATTGGCATCCTGCTTCTATGACCATTCCTTTTCAGTGTTTCTTTGCTAGTTCTTCTTTATATACTGCCTCTCTTGACAATCTTACCTACTTTCATTACTTCATAATTCATATACTTCATATATCATCTCTATGTAGCTGACTTGCAAATCTATCTCTAGGTCCCATTCCTTTCTTAGAGAGCTCCAAAACTCTATTTCCAGTATTAACTTGACACATCTTAATTAATGTTCTGATTAGTCAGCGTGCACCAAATTGAATGCATCATTTCATTTCTCCCTCTTTTTGGTTCATTGAAAAGTGTTCATAATCTAGTTCCACTTACCTTTCATTTTCTGCCAGCTTTGGCCAGGAAATTTGGTTCTTTCAGTTGTAAAATGAAGGGATTAGACTAGGTGATATATATGTTTTCTTCTTGCTCAGAATTAATAATTCTGTGAGACAGTAGTTTGAATCCTGGTTTCTATCACTTATTAGCTGTGTTGACCTTGACTGAATCTTTCTCTCCCTTAGTTTCATTTCTTCTGAAAAATAGGGTTAGTAATACCAGTTGCCACATTGTAGATGTGAGTATTTATGGCTATGTCTGTAACTAGAATCAGTTCTTGCAAGTAAATGTTAATAAATGATAACATCATATATACAGATCCTGGCAGTGGTGTTCCCAGAAAAGAACATATTTTTTAAGCAGTGTAAGAAATTAGCAATTTAAATTTATGATTTCTTTGTGGTGATGTTAACCTTGCTTGGAGAACTGAGTGCTATGTTATTTAGATGTTACTCAGTTATATTCCCTTGTGTTTTCCAGCATTTAAATATTTCCTATAGGCTACAGTTCTTTGTGCAAATAGTACTACTAAATTTACTACTTATTAATTATTAAATAATTTTTAGATATGTATAATAATGAATATAAAGTATAACAATGTGGAAGAATTTTAAGAAAAGCAAATTTAGTCTCAGCTCTTTTCAAGAGATTTTAAAAATCATTATTACAATATATTGGTTTGTAATAATAAGTTATGCATTTATTATCTTTTTTATAGAAAACTTCTGAAACTTAGTATAACTGTATCACAGAAAGATAATTTACTATTTATTATTATGGTTATTCATTATTATTTAAAAACACATAAAATGCTTTGAGAAATACAGAGTAACTTATGATTTGGAGGATTTCTGATAAAATATTTATATTAGCTGTCTCACAAGATGGTTGTGATATTGTGATGAGATTTTATATATTAATTGTTTTATAAACCTTGTTATGCTATAGAAGATAGTATTTCAAACTTTATAGGTAGGTTGGACTTTTGGCCATTACCCAATGTTGTCTGCCTGCATTTAGAATCTTAGGCTAAGTAGCATTTTAAGAGACAAAGTGTTTAGAACTAGTAAGATAATTATTTCACCATATCTTTTTTTTTACCATGTCATACTATGTGAGGCAATATTATGATGATACTGAATGCAATTGAGAAGTTAGGCCCTGTCTAGAAAAAGGTAAATGGAGGATAGGGTGGGGAGGACAGACTCAAGATTATCTCTCATGAGATTTGGTTGAAGGAAATAAGGATATTTAGTTTGGGTTTGGTCATGTATACTTATTGTGTATCTAATTTATATTTTAATATATTTAACATCTACTGGTCATCCTGCCATCTGGGGGAGGACGTGGGGGGAAGGAGGGAAAAATTGGAACAAGAGATTTGGCAATTGCCAATGCTGTAAAGTTACCCATACATATAACCTGTAAATAAAAGGCTATTAAAATTTTTTTAAAAAAAGAATAAAATGAAATAAGATTAAAAAAAAATAGGATATTTAGTTTGGAGTAGTAAAGACCTGGAGATTATTTACATCATTAAGCATTTGAAGGCTGGCCTGAACTTGTACCAAAGGGCAGAAGATGGAACAATGGGTGAAAGTTGAAAATTTAGGCCTGAAGAGAAACTTCCTTACCATTAGAGCTGTGCTTTTCCTTGAAGTTTTCCTCAGTTCTAGCAACTTTCAAGAAAGACATGTGATACAGATAGTTTAGTGAGTTGGGGCATAGATCTGGATTGATTTCCAGAAAGGCTAGATTAATTCTATAGCTCCGCCTACAGTGCTTCAATGCTCCTATCCTATGTACTTTGTGCATTTTGACTTATAGTTACTTTTGTATAGATTATCTCCTTAATTGTAAATTTTTTAGGTTAGAGGTGATGTTTTTCATGTTTTGTTTAATCAACATTTTTGGGTTTTTATCTGGGATTCTTACCTGGGACAAGCAGGATTAGACATTAGGGAAAGGAACTCAGAGCTCAGACCTGGGGTCTAGTGCTGATACATGTTAATAAGGGGGTGGAATCTGACTTTAGGCCATTATTGTTGGTCATAGTCTCACAAGGTTACTTGGATTTCCTAGATTTTCTTTGTTTAAGGAATTTTGAAGCTACTGAATTCCTTATAATGTTGCTGTTCTAAAAATGCCAGAGTAGGCGAGATGCTACTGGATCCTCAACTATGTTAAGACAGAAGTTTCCTGATGCAGCTTCCTTTATTCTGCTGTAGTTTTTCCTCCTAGTGAAGCTTTGTTCCCCAAGGCAGAAGGCCCTGGATTTTCTGACAAAGCTCTCTGGCCTGAGGCCAGTAAAAAGCCCAACCCTGTATCTCTCAGACTTGGTGGATAGACAAGACCATGTATATCATTATGTCCTGATGACAGATATGTTTCCTGATGGGAGATGAAGAGGGACATGTCCAGAGGAGCTAAGTGCTAATGTGTCCTTGTTGCACATCCTTGCTGTGTTAGGGCAAAGTATACTTCCTCTCTTGTTTAAGTTCAGTCTCTCACTAGTACTTTTTTTGTCCCAATACCAAATCTGAACCAAGAGAGGATTTTAGCTTTAGAACAGTGCTCACAATACCCAGTGTTGCTTAGTTTTTTCCTTTACTTTGTAAATAAATCATAGTAGGATGTAATTTTTGGCATATCTGTCTCTCTTTGGTTGCTTGTGTATGTTACTAGTTATTAATAGTAATATATGTATAAGAGTGTATAAACTACACATTACTTTTTTATGCCTTAAATGTGACATTGTATGGTAAAATTTTTTTTTTATCTTTTCTCTACTCCCAAACCCCCACTGCTGAACATTAAAGGTTGTTATGCCTCCAATATGACATACTAATGCATCTGGGTACACCTAGGTGATCATTTATTAAGCATCTATCATGTGCAAAATCCTTTGCTAGGTGATTTAGTAATTATCAAGCTAAATAAGACATGATCCCTTTCCTTGAGGAGTTCAAAAACTCACCTGTAAGAGAGACAAAAGAAAAGTCCTTTGAGGCTTTGGGGGTGACACTACAATTTCTGACATTGTGGTTTCCTAGAGTGAGTGGTATGTGGGTTGGCCTTAAGGTGAGCATGATTTCAGTCCATAAGAAATCCTGGTGGGAGAGTGTTCCAATAAGAGGAAAAAAAATGAAAAAGGGTGTAATGGTTGAAAAGTACATGACATATATGGGAAAATACAAATATCCCAAATTGGCCAGAAGATAGGGGATATGAAAGAGTAGTAGAAGATAAAATCAGAAAGATAAGTTGAATTTGGATAGTGGAGGGCCTTGAATGGCATTCTAAGAAGTTTGAGTTTTATTGAGTAGATAGTAAGGTAGGAAAAATGTTAGCGTAGAGTAGTGATATCAAAATATATTTTCTTTATGTTTTCAAAGATATTCTATTAAATTATAATTCAGATGAACTTTTGTCCTTTCTTCCCCAACATAGATACATTGTCTCTAGTATCTTAGAGATAACATATATCTATCTATATAGATATAGATATATCTATATCTATTATATATATATATATATTTTATATTTGAGAGCTATAATATTAAAGCATTATTGATGAATAGGTGACTTTCTGCTCCTCTATCCCTAGAATTCTGAGTTCATTTTATTTTATTATTAGTTCTTTTATATTATCGGGAGGGTCTGTTGCTTGCTGTTATCATTGCTATTTTTAGTGAATTGCTGATCCTCTTGATATCTACCATCCTAATCCTTCATTTTCATTTTTATCTTTTCTTTTGCCCATTGTTTTTCCTTCCTTACTAGCTTAGGGGAAAAAAAGTTTAGCTTTTTATAGAAATCTTATTATTAGACTTTCTTTCAGCAAGAAGAATTGGCCAGTCATAGATGGTGGGATCTTAGACACGTCATGGTTATGTTTGTTGGAGTATACATGTGGGCTGCTGCTTCTCTGTTAGATTTTTTTGTGGAGTAAGGGTAGGTGAAGTTAGGATTAATTATTGTGTTTCCTTTCTGAGGGTAGTGTCCAGATAGACAAGTTTTGATCACATTTTGAAGCTCTTCTGCTGGAAGTTGGTGCTGATTCATGTTAAAGATAAACCCCCAGATTTTAACTTAAATTTGTGAAGAGCCCTTAAGTTTATGTCTTCCTTGGACAAATATGCTGCATTTTGCCACTTAGGTTGTTATCATTTCTTTTGTAGCTTTGATTTGTTGATAGAATTACTAAAATTGAATGTGCCTTTAAATCTAAGTGTTACATCATGCTTTTGAAGCTGTGAGTTTCTTTGGAAAGGGATGGATTTTGTGATTTGGTGTGATTTCTACCCTCTAAACTCACATATTGGAATGAATGGCTTTTTTTTTTTTTTGACAGGTTCAGTGTCTGTGGCTATATATCTATAACTCGCTTTCCTGAGTCAATCAAGCAGATCAATAAATACAAAGTTGTCATGACATCTCAGGGCAGGGAAAAGTCTTTGATCACAGCAGAGACTGACTCACGTGGAGAATTTTGTTTTAAAGCAAAATCAGGGAACTATAAAGTCCAGGTAAGATAGAATTTTAATTTTAATTAAAAAGAATAAAGGAAACTCATAGTTTTTAAAGGCCCAGTTAAGATTAAATTCAGGATAAGATATTAGTTTTGGGAGATCCTTGTAAACTTTATAATACCTTTACTTTTGTGTTTCTCAAAGGTAACTTCCTACATTATTATTTTTTTTAGTACAATCATGATTTAATATAAATTCTGATATGGCCTTAAATGCTTACTAAATTGGCAACTAGTTCTCAAAATATTATATTTTTGGCTCCCAGTATTTTTTTAAAAATTCAGACAGTCCACTTCTTTAAAGCTGGAACCATTTACAATTTGTACATGAACATAATGAGAAGTGGACATTGATTCTTTAAAGAAGATCTTTTTCTTATGAGTTAAAGATAGATAAACATTATTTTTGTGCTTATTTTAAGAACTACTCAAAAAGAAAAGGATAATAGAAATATTCCAAATAGAATCCAGCCAAATGACATTAAAATTCTCTGGTTTGTATTTAGTATTAGTGATGTGATGACTAAGAATCATTTTCAGAATAGGAATATGCACTTTATTTTATTTCACATTAGTGAGATGAGTTACATAGTGAATATACTTTTGTCATTTAATTTAATATTAATTTAAGATCATAGATGAGTATGGGTTGTTTATGAATGTGGTTGTGAATGTCATAGCAGGTTCCTTGGAATGAATATTTATCATTTAAAATCTATATTATGCTGGGCACTATCATGTAGTTTGTGTTATACTAAAACTTAACTTTATAATGTTCTGTGTATTGATATAGGTAGTTGTTCCCGAGGCAGAAACCAGAGCAGGACTTTCTTTGAAACCCAAAATGTTTCCTGTTGTTGTTAACAACAGGCCAGTGATGGATGTGACCTTTTCCCAGTTTTTGGCCTCAGTTTCAGGGAAAGTCTCTTGTTTGGGTAAGTTGTGAATTTAGAGACCAAATAGATAATTATGAAAAAGCAAAAGGGTTCTGGTTGTGAAATTCTCTTCAAATGGGGAAGTATTGTACCGGTCAGCCAGATATAATAATAATGTTCTTAGGAGTGATTTAATTAGTACAAGTCAACTGGGCCTTTGTCCCTGAATACTGAAATTTAAAGATCACTTTTAGAACATAGTCCTTTATCTTAGAAACAGCTTGGCTTAGCACTTAGCAACTTAGTTAAAATTGGAAGTTATCAAATGACAAATGCTTCCTTTCCCGTACTGCCATTTCCCATCTTGTGCTCTCCATCCCTGAATTTATCTCAGTTCGTTTTGAGAGTATACTTTATGAAACTTGCCTTAGGCTCAGAGTGTGAAGCTGGTTATGAAAACTACTAGTTTGGGTATGTTCTTAGAGAGGATTTTATGATATCCTATTTTTCTTAATATATATTGAATAAAGTCTAGTAATAAGCCATTTAGAATATTCTCCTAGGCATTTGTTCTTATCATATTTGGCTCCCAGGGTTAATGGCTTTGTCTTAATTCTTCAGATAAGCTTTCTGATATTTGACAGCATGGGTTATGCTTTCCTTTGGGATCTTATTGTCTCATTTTTCTAGTCTTTACTAAAGCGGCATTTACTAGTATTTGATTTTACTGACTTGTTTGTTTGGTGATAGATTAGAACAGTATGTGCTAACATGAATTCTAAAGGGTTTTTAATACTAATTTCTCTCGAAGAATTAGATTGTCATAAATAATAGAGTAGAAATTTGAAGAGAGAAATAAATGTTTTCAATTTTTGAAGCTTTAGCTTTTTTGAGACTTTTTGCAAAACTTGACTTTTCTCTTTTGTTTTATAGATACTTGTGGTGACCTGCTGGTGACTTTACAATCCATAAGTCGTCAAGGGGAGAAGCGTAGTCTACAACTATCTGGCAAGGTCAACTCCATGACTTTTACTTTTGATAATGTGCTTCCTGGAAGATACAAAAGTAAGATACATTGGAACTTTTTTAGGTTTAGTTGATATATCTTATATTTTCTTCCAGTCTTATTTTTTTTAAAAGTTGAGTTTGGTCTTTTAAAATATAATACTCAAAATCCAGTTAAAATTTAATACCTTTACTTAATTCTTTCTTATCCTTTGGTGCTGCATATATAATATGTTATTAGGCATTAAAGAAAATGTTATCATGGGATGAACTGGTTGCCATCATTATGTGGGATAATATATCCTTTACTTTTTTGATAAGTCTGAATTTCATGTTATTCCATTTCCAACAATAAACAGTGGTTTCATTGTTGTGTAAACATTAGGGTGTTAGCTTACTATATTTGTTATGAAGTGACATTGGCTGGTTGCACTTTTACTTTTTCCAAAATACTTATCTTATTGTAGTAAATAACTGTGTTTTTTAAGAAGTACAGAATATATTTTCCATTATTTTTAACTTCTCAGATCTGCGTTTCATTGATTCACTCTCTTCAGAAACAGATCACATTCCTTCCATGTTTTAGTTAGTAACCTTCTAGGTAATACATGAGAATAGATTTACCAACATTAAGTTTAAAGAAATCCTTATGTTAACTGCCAAAGTTTCATGGGTTATTAAGGCTAAAATAACCCATCAGCTAGTAGCTGGTTTCTCTGAATTTGCTAGTCTTATTCTTGTCTATTATTCTTTTGCTGGGCTCATACTTTGAAACCTGTTTGACTTGGTATGAACTTCTAGTTTTGTACTCTGTTTGCATAGCCCTTTTGCATGAACTGTCTCAAGTCTTCAAATGGGTACATGAGGATAATTAATGGGGAAATGATGCTATAGTTATGAATTTTAGTAGATAAGCTCAAATGTCTTTCATTTCTGAGATTATCTGATTTTTTGAGAAGCCAGAGGTTTCTAAGTATATCTTAATGAGGTATCTGAGGAGGATTTTAGTACAACAATTTAATTAAAATTCATTGAAATTCTATGTCTGATTTTTTTTTAAACTAGACCAAGTTTGATTTATTTCTTGCTAATTTTAACTACAGAAGATCATTATGCTATTTTTTTGCATATTCCAAGAATCAATCATAAATTCTTGGGAAATAATTTTATATATGATATTGGGTGCTATGCTTTTTTTTTTTTTCCCTCCCAGTAAGTATCATGCATGAGGATTGGTGCTGGAAGAATAAAAGTCTGGAGGTCGAAGTTACAGAAGAGGATGCATCAGGGATTGAATTTAGGCAGACTGGCTATATGCTAAGATGTTCACTTTCTCATGCAATTACCTTGGTATGTTTGGGATGTGGGACATAGTCTTATTTAGAATGGAAAGAACAATGAACTGCTGTTACTAAGAATTTTGTTTCTTTGGGTGTATATATATTATGTCCCAATATTATTGTCATTTTACATACTTCTCATAGGTATTTTGAGAAATTAAAAAAAAAAAAAACAGGTTATTACTTCCCGTTGTTTTAAACTCCAAACCACTTTATTTGTTCTTAAAACTTGAAAAAGATTAATGTTAGAAATTAATTTGTTTCTGTAGGAATAGATGCATTTTTTAAACATTATTAGCAAATGCAAGTTCTTAGGTACAGATAACAAATTTAATTCTGTTTTCATTGTTTTGTACAGAGTAAAGAAAAGTTTAAAAGGATCACAGTGGTACATTTTCCTTTGATGGCCCTAGTTTCTGGACTACTGGGCATTAGCAAATCTGAGTCCAACTAGGAAAATAATGTCATTCCATTTGTGAAGCTTAGATTGTCCCAAATTCATTAGCTTTTAACATTTTTTGACACTGATGGGTGACAGGTAACTATGAAAAAAGTAAATAATTAGTCACACCATGCATTGCAGAAGTTGAAAGTGGAAACTAGTCTCTTAATTTCTATACATATATATATATATATTTTAAATTTAGCAACACAGAGAGTTATAATGATAGAAATTAATAAGAGTAATTATTAACCCACCATTAGAGAATGATATAGGTATACAAGAAAAGAGGTTATAAAAGAGGTTATATTTTTGTGGGAGTTTATAAAGATGTTAAATTTGGGATTGCCTCAAAATTTTTTTGTGATAAATAAACATAATGTAAACATGTATCAATAGATCTTTAATATAAAGAATCTACCTTTCTATATAAACATTATTAATTGTCATAGTGTCCCTCTATTCCCTGGTAAATCATTTTGTGGTTTTTGGTCCCTTAGGAATTCTATCAGGATGGAAATGGACCCGAGAATGTGGGAATTTATAATCTATCCAAAGGAGTGAACCGATTCTGTCTGTCGAAGCCTGGTAAGTTTAGGAAGGGTATTATTACTACTAGGTAGAATGATTGAAATTAATCAGAGTGATCTTAAAGGCAGCTTTCTTAGCTTTGTGGTTTAACTTTCAATTTTCAGTGGCTTTAGTTTTCTATCTATTTTTTTTCCCATTAATAGATTAAATTAAATAATTTGCACTGACCCTTTTACTTTTATTTACATAAAAATTAGTACCACATGTTTAAATGATCATAGTATTTAAGACTAGCTATATTATTTCTTCTAAAGGTTAACTGTACCAATAATTGACTAACTGGTGAATGTGGCAAAAAGAGTAATTTTGGTTAATCTTATTTAGGTTTGGGAATTAATAATCAAGAAGTTGGTTCTTGAAGATATAGGCAAGGAGTTGCCAGATATTTTCATCCTTCTGAAATGGGTTTTATTCTCTTGCTAAGTCAAGAATTATATTCTGCTTCTGAATTTTAGAGACTGTTATTGCAAAAGCATTTTCTATGGCTATTTACTTCAAAATTACATACATATTTCTAAGACAGAAAATCTTTGTGAAAAATCACACAGTACAAATTTGTCTTTGGAAGTTAAGAAAAGGATTTTTAAAAGTTGAAATTTGTTTCCAAGTATTTTGCAATAGAAACCAACGTGTCTGGAAGTTATTTCTATATTGTATTAAGTTGTTAAGTTACAGAAAATCAAAACTGTTACTGAACTATTTAAGTGGTTTAAGTCATTGGGAATTCTGGTTAGATAGTAGGGATGATGCTTAGTTGGCTTTTTGAATTCTATTATCAAATCTGCGATATGTTGCAAGTTAGAGATGCTAACTCTGGATTTAATGTGTTAATTCATAAATAGATTATTATTTTGGGAAATAGTTTTTTCTTTGTTTTCAAAGGTGTATACAAAGTGACCCCACGATCCTGTCATCGGTTTGAACATGGGTATTATACTTATGACACGTAAGTTTGACTTTCTTATTAAATATTTAATAGTTTGCAGGTATTTTTTAAAGAGCAGAACATATCCTTTAATTTGCAGTCTGAATCTATCAGCATTCTGTTTGGAGGGAGGCAGCAGCTTTCATCATTTAGGAACTGTGGTGGATCATTATGTTGATCAGAGTTCCATCTTTCAAAGTTGGTTGTTGTTATTCACTTATTTTCAGTTGTCTCTCCTTCCTTGAGACCCCCATTTAGGATTTTCTTGCAAAGATAGTTTGCCATTTCCTTCTCTACCTTATTTGACAGATGAGGAAACTGAGGCAAACAGGAGAGTTGTTTAGAAACACAGAGCTAGTTAATATATCTGAGGCCAGATTTGAACTCATGAAGATGAATCTTCCTGATTCCAGACCCAGCACTGTATCATATCATTATAATACTACTTTTCTTGTATAACTTATTTTCCTAGTTCTTCTTCCTTCACTTTATACCAACTCATACAGTCTTTTTAGGTTTTTCTGAAACCAGGGTTTTTTTCCCTCCCTTTATCATTTCTTACAGTAGAGTAGTATTCTATCACATTCATATAGTTCATATAGTTTAATTTGTTCAACCATTTCCCAGTTGATGGGCATCTTCTCAGTTTCCTATTCTTTGCCACTACAAAACTATAAATAATAAAGCTAGTCAGAACAGTTTGACTGTTTTACAGTTCTGTCAGTAATGTATTAATGTATCTGTTTTCCCACAGCCCCTCCAGTATTATCATTTTTCTTTTTTGTTATTTTTGTTAATCTGATGAGTATGAAGTGGCCCTTCATGTTTTAATTTTCACTCCTTCAATTATTAGTGAGTTAGAGCATTTTATTAAATATGATTCTTGACGTTTTGGATTTCTTTTTCTCAAGATTACATTTGACCATTTAAGAACTGGGGAATTGCTCTTTTTCTTTTAAATTATCTGCAGAAGTTAGAAAGGATACCTTTGTCAGAGAACTGTGCAAACATCTTAAGAAGATAATGAGCAGGGTTTCTGTTTCCATTAGGAATAGAAGGAATTGTTTTATTTGCAATAGAAATAATTTATTTCTTCATTAAAAAAAATATTTAAAATTGTAGAATAAGAAAAAAGAAAAACAGAAAACAAACACTAAAAGAAAATAAAACAAAAGAGAACATTATCATGTGTCCAGCAGAACATCAGGGTGGATTCAAAATATATAACAACAAATTACCAGTTCAAATATATATATTAGTAGAAGAAATTAGATTTATGAATATTCATCTTTTCTTCCTGTAAATTGTTCTTTAGTTCTCTGCTGCACACCTTTTATACTTGATTGTTTTTTGTCCCTCTTTCATCCCCCCTATCCTCAAGCAAGCTATGGTTAAGAAAAAAGATATATTTATGTATACATATGTAGATATATACATACACCACCTCTCCCTGCCCCCTTCCCCCACCTCCCTTCCCGCCTGCCTTTTCTATTTGTGCTGACTCTTAGCTTTAATTCTGTTCCTTAACTTGTCTTGCACCTCCCCCCATCCATGGATCCCTCACTTGTCTTCTCTCATCCTTTGCTTTCCCATATGCCCATCCCCCTTTATTTCTATATAGATTCTGTATAAAAGGATGTTATATATACCCTTCATGATTGCCTACTTACCCTATTCCTGATATAAGTAGATTTTCAGAGCTACGAGCTCTCCTCCCTGCTCCAATACCTCTGTATCTATTCTTTCTCTGTACCTCATTTGTATAATATAGTTACTATTTTTACCTTATCTCTGCCACAATCTTTTTTTTTTTTTTGAGCTACCCTATTGTTGATGTCAATGTTAAACATATGGTATACATTTCCCACGTAAAAAAAAAAAAAAACAATAATTTGTCCATGTTGAATTCCTTGAAAATTATCTTTGCTATTGGCTCTTCTATGTTACATTTTCTAATAAGTTAGGGTTTGGTTGACAAAAAGTCCTGAAAATCTGCAAGTTCATTGAATGTTCGTTTTTTCTCATTCAATGTTATAGATAATTTTGCTAGATATGATATTTTTGGCGGCACCTCTAGTTCTTTTGATTGTTGGTAGATATGATTCCAGGATCTGTGATCTTTTATTGTGGCTGCTGATAATTGTAGCTCCTGTGTATTTGAATTGTTGTTTTTTTGTTTGTTTCTTGCAAAATTTCCTCTCTGATTTGGGGGTTTTGAAATTTGGCAATAATATTCCTATATGTTTTTTCACAAAGGATCTTGGTGAGATAGTGATCAGTGGATTTTTTCTATTTGCATTATTTCTTGCACTATTGTGTCAAGGTTCTTTTTTTTAGTCACAAATTTCAGGTAGCCCAATGTTTTCATTTCTTGATCTGTTCTTCAGATCTGTAGTTTTTCTTATGTTTCACATTCTATTCTATTTTCTCATTCTTTATAATTTGTTTTGTTATTTCTTGATCTCTCATAGCTTCCCTGGCTTTCCCTTGTCCAATTCTTATTTTCAAAGAATTATATTCATCTTTGAGACTCTATTTCCTTTTCTTGTTGGTTAACTTTTTTTCAATAATCTTTTTTTTTTTTTTGTGGATATTTTTGTTTTTATCTTTTTTTAGTTTTTCCTCAGTGTATCTCATTTGACTTTAAAATTCTTTTTTTAGTGCTTCTATAAATTCTCTCTGGGCAGGGAGCCTTTTCATGATATTCTTTGGAATAGAAGCTTTTTTTTTTTTTTTAAACTTCAGCGTCCTTCTCTGAAGATGAACCCTGGTTTTTCTTATTACCATAGTAAGTTTCTTTGGTTGGAGTCTTTCTTTTTTGCCAGTTCATCTTTTTAAATAAAAAGTATTAGTGTAAGCACTTTTATTTGTGGGGTGGGGAGATGGTCTCTAGCTTCCCTTTGGTTCTCCCCTCTGATCTGGAACCCCAAACCAAAAGCTCCACCCTCTTGTAAGAGCTTGCAACCAGCATCATCCTTACCTCAGCATTCAGAGATATGCTGATCCCTTAGGACCTAGGACTTTGGTTCTTTAGCATAGTTCATCCCAATCGGTCAAGACTTCCATCCTCCTGGACTCAAATCCCCGACTCTTCAAGCTGCCAGGGAGGTGAAAGTTTCTGTGGTTCCTGGTGAGGCTCCAGCCAAATCCAGCTAGTCTCTGGACTCTCTACTTGATATTTCTGTGGAGGTTACCTGGAGGTGTTTGCACTTTACTCAAACTTTATTCACATGTTCTTGGATTGTATCTGGAGAACCCCGTTCTGCCACAAGTCTTCTTGATTTTTCACCAATCTGTTTTCCCTAAGGCACAAATTTTTTCCATTTGTGGGGCAAATCTGGAGAACTTGAAATTTACCAACCTACTCTTCCATCTTCCCAGAATCCTTCACCCAATAGGAAGAATTTAAATCAATTACTGCAGTTTTTCAGGCAAGGATTGTAAGATGTTAGTACATATTACTGAGAAAATACCTTATGAATCTACTTTCTTGGAGTTTAAGAAAAGGGTCGAAAAATCTATGAGGCATGGTTTAAATTCAGGCATTTCTTTCCACGGGAAGATCTGAGAACTTTTAAAATTTTTTCAATTCATGTCTACAAAACTCACTGGACAAAATCTATTCAGCTCATTCTTTTATATGTTTTCAAGTTATGTCTGGTTTTGGGGCTGTTTGACATTGAAAAAATTTTTGTTTAGAATGCTTTTCATTTTTGTGTTGTATTTCATTTAAGAGAAATTTTATTTTAAACAAAATAAGCCAACTAGATAAGGGACAGCTAAGAAGGGTTATTGGAAATGGGTTAGTCTTTCTAAAGTTACTAGGTCTTAACCATTTGCTTCAACTCTTCTCTTTGGTTTCTAGGTCTTCACCCAGTATCCTGACACTTACAGCCATTCGGCACCATGTTCTTGGAACTATCACTACTGACAAACTATTGGATGTTACTGTGACTATTAAGTAAGGCTAATATGGAGTTGACTGGTTGGGAGAAGGGAACTGGGGAGTCTCATATTTACAGAATTTTGGGCTGGAAGGGAGTTTTAGAGACAATCCCAATAGCAGTATCACTTTAGAAATGACAAAAATAATGCTAGAGAACTTAAATGGCTTGCTATCCAAAGTCATAAGTAGCTAGTGTCATATTAGAATCCAGGTTTCTACCTTCTATAGCCATTGTTCTATTACCCTACTTTTCTTAAATAGAATCAACATTTTTTCAGCCATTAAGACAAGTCATTTGTATCTTGTTTCATGTTGAATTCTACTTAATCATGGAATTATACAGTGTTTTCATTCATCTTAGTTCAGATTTTAGGGCAGACTATTCTCTTAATTTTCCCTTTTGTTTTAAAGCTTGTGAAATGGAGAAGATGACTCCTGGCTAAGGAAAGTTTATGAAAATAAAAGTATAGCTCTAGTTATGTTTACTTATCCATGTTGTTCAAAAGGGAACTCTGATTTTCTACTGTTAAAGTATTGATATATAGTCAATAATGCACATATGATCCTTTAGTTTTCTAGAGAATTTAAGAGCTAGGTTTTTTGTCAAATGAAATTTAAATATAATCTTTTTTGTCTTTCTTGGAAACCTGTTTTTGACTAATACTTTATACTTTCTTCTCAGTAGTGGTTGTAGTAGCTTTTAAATTCATTTTCACTTCTAAAATAGCATTTGTATGTCCTCTGAATTTTTGGGGTTTTTTTTGGGTAATATGAATTATATTCCAGAAGAAAAAGATCAAAGTCATAATAGGATGGAAGCAGTGTACCCAAGATAATGGTATAATTAAAAATGGATAATTCCAATAGACTTGTGATGGAGAGAGCTATCTGCATCCAGAAAGATGACTATAGGGACTGAATGTGATCACAACATAGCATTTTCACCTTTTTTTGTTGTTGTTTGCTTGCTTTTTTTTCTTTTCTCATTTTTTTTCTTTTTGATCTAATTTTTCTTGTGCAGCATGGTAGATATGGAAGCAATGTTTAGAATAATTGCACATGGTAACCTATATTGGATTACTTACTGTCTAGGAGAGGGGTGGGATGGGGGAAAAGGAGGGAGAAAAATTTGGAATATAAGGTTTTGCAAAGATGAATGCTGAAAACTATCTTTGCATATATTTTGAAAATATAAAGCTATAATCAAGATTTGTAAAAAATGGATAGATTCAGTTTCTATCAAGTACAATCTAGGCATACTCACCAATATATTTAACATTTTTTAATGAAAAAACATAAGAGAATTTCAGAGTTCTTCTATCCTGTATTTAAACAAGAATCTTTCTATAAAACACCCAATCTGTGATTATCTAATCTATGCTTGGAGACCTACAATGAGGGAGAACCTACTTCTCATTCTGCTTTGAGATAGCTCTGTTTATGATGAAGTTGCTTTCCTTTCTCAACCACTCCTAGAAAAACCTGTCTACATTCACTTGTATCAACTTCTCTTTTCAAAATTTTCAATCTGGTTTCTGACCTCAGTTGAATCTGCTTCCCATCAGCTTTATTCAGTTCTTGTTTCTTAAATTTCAAACTACCCTGTTCTGTACATTTTCAGCTTTTTTGATGTTTCTTCTCTATGGATTTCTATGATTATTTTCTCTCTAAATTTCTCTTTTACCTAACTACTTCTTTCCAGTCTCCTCTGTAAATTAGAATCCCAGGTCACTTCTCCTAATTGTATATTTCAAGACTCTGCTCTGGGCTCTTTCTTTCTCTGTATTCTTTCTTTCATCAGTTCACATAGGGTTAATTATCATCTCTGCAAATGATGCTGAGATCTATAGATATCCAGTCTTTGTCTCTTTTCTGAGGTCTAGTCTTGGTTGGGTATTTCAAATTCAATGTTCATTTAAAAATCAACATTTACCAAAACAAAATAAAACCAAAAAAAACCTTTTTATGTATCCCACCAGACCTACCATCTTCCAAATTTCTTTATTTTGATTGCCACTGTCCTGTTAGTCACTCATTTACAGTCAGTGTCATCTTTCATTGGACATTCATTTACTCAGTAAAGTCAGATCACCAGATCATGTTGTTTTTCTCTTCATAGGATCACAGTATCTCCCATCTTCTTCTTTTTCAAATATCTTTCCCCAGGACAATCATGTGAATCTGAATTATTTTCCCGTTTTTAAGTCATCCCTTTCTACCCCCCATCCCTCCACCCCTTCCCTCACTCCAATTCTCCACACAGCTGCTAAAACGCTTATCCCCAAGTTTGACTATATCACTTTCCAACTCTACTCCAGTGAGTCCCTACTACCTCTCAGAAACCCATTTGTTGCAATTTATAACCTGGCCTCAATTTTCTTTTTCAGCCTTTTTATGCATTACCTTTCATAGATATATTACAGTTCAGCCAAACTAATCTTATTTTCTTCACACACCCGACATAATTTGCCATTTTGGTTTCTTTGTGTTGGTTGTACTTTATTGCCTCTATTATCTATAATTCTCTCTTTCCTAACCTCTTCTTGGAATCCTTAATCTCCTCAGAATTTCAGTTCATGGGCTACCTTATTTACGAAGTCATGCCTGATTCCCCTTCTCTCTATGTATCTTTATTGCATATTTTGAAACATATCTGTTATCTGCCCAAGTTAAATTATAAGCTTTTTGAGAACAGGGATTATAGCCACTTTTCTTTACATCCCCAGCATCTAGCATTGTTCCTAGTGCATAGTAGGTGCATAATAAATGCTTGTTGATTGATAGAAATCTTACTTCTTAGTTATAAAACTGATCAGCAATCCTCTAGCTACTTCTGATTTACCCGAGGATTAAAATTTATAGAAGCAAGGTCCCTAAACACTCTGCTGACAAGAGAGAGATTAAATCACTCAGTTTGCACCCTATTCTCTTTCTTTTTTCCAGGTCTTCAATTGACAGTGAACCTGCCTTGGTTTTAGGTCCCCTAAAATCTGTGCAGGAGCTCCGTAGAGAACAACAACTAGCTGAAATTGAGACTCGCAGGCAGGAAAGAGAGAAGAATGGCAAAGAAGAAGGTGGAACAACAAAGCCCCCAGTACAAGAGATGGTGGATGACCTTCAGGGTCCTTTCTTATATGATTTCTCTTACTGGGCACGGTGAGTTGTATTAATTTATGTCCCTGTTTTTCTGCTAAAGGGGGGGAAGAAAAATGACCAATATTAATTCTCTTAATTATTTTAGATCTGGAGAAAAAATCACTGTTACACCTTCATCCAAAGAACTCCTCTTCTATCCTCCATCAGTGGAAACAGTTGTCAGTGGAGGTAAAATAAAATCCATTGTGTTATACTGGATATTTTGCTTTATAGAAATGGTTGATTCTTTTTTTGAAATTATAATTTATCAAGTGGTGCAAATAGTAAGAAAAGTCACCTTTAATTTATATTCTTAAATTTTTTTCTTAAAAGTGAAGAGAGAATAAATGATTCTTTTTTATGGAAACTTTGTCCCTGTTAGCTACTACTAGTTTCTCTTTTGCTTTGGGGAATCTCATATAGTTTTCTTTTATACATTTTTATTCCTTGATGTAAAAGTAGAAATTATTGCTTAGCATTGTACTTTGGTGAGGAAGCCTTATGTTTCAGTACTCTAAATAGTTCTTTTCTTTTCATGTGGATTTCAGCTTAGTTTCTTTTGGACCTCAGTTTCTCTATTCAATAAGTGCGCATGTTAGCAATGATCTACCTGGCTGAGACTTAAGAACTGTATAAATCCATCCTTCTTTAATATGATTGCTATATTTCTTAGATGTTATAAAAACATAGAATTATCTTGTTCATCTTTTCTTCCCCTTTAGAAAGCTGCCCTGGGAAACTGATAGAGATCTATGGAAAAGCAGGTCTGTTCTTGGAAGGCCAGATTCACCCAGAGTTAGAAGGAGTTGAAATAATCATTAGTGAAAAAGGAGCCACTTCTCCACTTATAACAGTGTTCACTGATGACAAAGGTAGCTATAGGTAAGTACCTGAAAGGGAAGCATTTGTATCTGTATAGTTTTTTCATTAATTATGTTTCCAAAGAAGAGAGGAAGCAGAGTTCTCTTGGATTAGCAAATCTGCATTTTATTTTCCTTCTCATTTTTTGTTTCTTTTTGATTTGATTTTTGTTGTGCAGCAAGATAATTATATAAATATGTATATATTATTGGATTTAACATATTTTTGCCATATTTAATATAAAAAAAAGATTAAAAGCAAATCCTTATGATTTTTTGTCTTTAAGTGTTGGCCCATTGCACAGTGATCTGGAGTATACTGTGACATCACAGAAGGAGGGGTTTGTTTTGACTGCCCTTGAGGGTACTATCGGAGACTTCAAAGCTTTTGCTTTGGCAGGAGTAACTTTTGAGGTATTGTTCTGGTCTTGACTTAATGTTATAAATAAGTTAGGGCTCAGCTGATATATGGCATGTTTTTAAGCTACTGAATTCAGAATGTTATTAGTAAAGTGACATTGAATTTAGAATATTTTCTGAATATTTGAAAAGTTTGTCATCTTCAATCCTTCTGTGACTTCTAACACTAGATTGTGCTTTATCCTTTTACTGTAATTTATCTTGCCATTTTAATTGTTATTTTAGTGAATCATTAAATGATTCATTAGCAGTATGGAATAGTAATATATAGTAATATATTCTAAGCCTTCTCAGAAGCAAAAGCAACAAACCCAAAAATTAATAACAAAGATAATAAAAAAACTATCATCATTTCCATAGCAGTTTTAGTATGGACTCTAACCATAACCTATGGCATAAAAAACTGTTGTTGTATTTCAACTACAAAAACCAATGATCAATCTACGTAAAACCCATCCACATTTAAAAATCATTAACCACTCATTCATTCACCTCCCTGCACCATCTAACATTTCTGCCTAGTGAAACTTTGGCTCTCTATTAGGAGTAAAATAATAATGGAATAGTAGTATTCCATTATAGTTCTATAACATAATTTATTCAGACATTTCTTAATTGATAAGCATTCTCTTAGCTTTCAGTTCTTTGCCACTACCAAAAAAGCTGCTATGAATATTTTTGTAGATTTAGGTCTTTTTCCTCTTTTTTTGATCTTTTTCAGGGTATACACCTAGTTAGTGGCAATATTGGTCAAAGGACAATATGCATAGTTTAATATTTTTGGGGTCATAGTTCTAAATTGATTTCTAGAATGGCCAAACCATTTTAGAGCTCTACATAAACACATTAATTAGTATTTGTCACTTTCTTTTTTTGTCAGATTTGATAGTTTGATGGATATGAAGGAGCACCTCAGGATCAAAAAGTCAGTCAATCACTGTTAAGTGCCTGCTGTGTGCTAAGCACTGGTGATATTGAGAGGCAAAAGACAGTCCTTGCTGATGAGGAGCTTACAGTCTAAAGGGGTTAAGACAAGATGCAAATACATATATAACAAAGAAAGCTATTAACAGAGGGAATTATCAGAGGGGAAGGCATAAGAATTTAGAAAGCTGGAGAAGGCTTTCACTAAAAGATGAGATTTTAGATGGGACTTAAAGGACTAGAGGTAGATAGATGATAGTTGGAGCTGTTTTTAATTTTACTTTTTTCTAATTATTTGTGATCAAGAGCACGTTTTTAATGTGGCAGCCTCCCAATTTACCAGCCATCCTTTAATCCTATCTCAAATACCACCTTCTGCAGGATAACAGTCTTAATATTCTCAGCAATTAAAGCTTTCTTCTCTTGAGATTACTTTCTCTCTACTCTTAATATATCTAGTACATATATACTTATTTACTTGTTGCCTCATTTTAATGTGAGAGTCTTGAGGGCAAGAACCATTTGCCTTTCTTTTTATTCTTAGCACTTGTAACAGTTCTTGATAGAGTAAGTTCAAAATAAGTGTTTTTTGACTTCTGATTGACTCACTCAAGGATAAGACTGCCCCATAACAATAATAATATCAAAAATAATAGCATTTACATAGTACTTTAAAGTTTGAAAAGTGCTTTACATATGTTATCCAATCCTCAGAATAACCAGATAGATAAATGCTATTAACCTTTGGCCTTTGCTTCTGCTTCAGCAAAATTTCCCCATATATTTCTTCCCATTTTCATTAAGAGAGTCATGCATGGTTAGTATGAAATAACATTATTTTAATGTTACTTTATTACAACAGATAAAATCTGAAGATGATCAACCACTTGCTGGAGTCCTCTTATCCCTCAGTGGAGGTGTGTTCCGATCTAACCTTCTGACTCAGGACAATGGGATGCTGACTTTTTCAAATTTGGTAGTGTATTCATTTATAATTTGCTGCTGTTGCCTTGAGGAGAAGATAGGGATAGAGTGTGCATTCCTTGTGTTCATCTTGTAAAAAGAAAACCAATCTGTAGTTTTTTGGTACTCTGGAGAACAAATTCAATTAGAACATTGTTAGTACAAGTATTTTAGCTGCTGATTCATGTTTCTTGTACATAATCATTGTGTTTTTCTTGCCTTCCACCTGTCACAAAGATGTTGTAATTAATTATCCAGGCCATGGATCCTTCTCCTGTATATCTCCCATTGTTTCACAGCGGGACTACAATGTTTGTGATCTTGAGTATTGTAAGGCAGTTATTTTTTGTGTTTCTTTTCTTGAATATGTACCAGGTGAATCATTAGTGTATCCTCAGAGAGAATACATTTAAAGCCATTATGTCAGTCCTGTGGAAGGGACTAACTGTCCACAAAGATAGGAAAAGTCTGATCTTTCTTAGGCTGCTAAGAGCTGGAGGAGCTATGTTAGAGGTAGTTCTGGTCTAGCTGACAGCAGTTCTCTTTATTCCCACTGGTTTGAAAATATTGTAGCACTAATTTCACAGTTTTGGTTGTTTCTTGGCAGAGCCCAGGGCAGTATTATTTTAAACCCATGATGAAAGAGTTTCGTTTTGAACCTTCTTCACAAATGATTGAAGTACAAGAAGGACAGAATCTGAAGATTGCCATCACTGGTTATAGAACAGCTTATAGGTAAATTTCTAGGTCTCAAATAATGATGGTTAGACTGTAGGATCTTACTTAGAGTTATGCTCATGTGCTTCTTTCTTTTTCTCCTGCCCTCTCTAGTTGCTATGGTACAATTTCTTCCCTAAATGGGGAACCAGAACAAGGAGTTGCAGTGGAAGCAGTAGGACAGGGTGATTGTAGTATTTATGGGGAAGATACAGCAACTGATGAAGAGGGAAAATTCAGACTTCGAGGATTATTGGTAAGAATCAAAACTACTTTATCATTATTTTATCATTTTATTTGACTATTTTTTTTCTTTATTAATGAGGTATTTTTTTAAAGCATTTACCCATATGTAGGGTATTTGTCTTAGGATCAGTATGCTAATAGAGCATCAGAGATTATAGTTTGATATGCATTCCACCTCTGGAAAGACTTTGTGTATCCCAGATACAGAATGAGGTATTTATTTTCAGGTTTGGCCAGTATATGGATTTGGTTTTCTTCCCCCTCAATAATCTATATTTTCAAATATATGTAAAATGTAAAAATAGTTTTCAACATTCATTTTTGTAAGTATTTGTGTTCTGAATTTTTCTCCATCCCTTCTCCTGAAGACAGCAAGCAATCTGATATAGATTAAATATGTACAATCCTTTTAAATGTGTTTTCATGTCTGTCATATTGTGCAAGAAAAAATCAGACTAAAGGTGGGGGGAACCCAAGAATGAAAAAAAGCAAATAATTAAAAAAAAAAGGTGAAAACAGTATGCTTTGATCTACAGTCTCCAGAGTTTTCTCTGGATGCCATTAGCATTTTTCATCCTTAAATCTATTGGAATTGCCTTCAATCACTGCTTGTAGATTGGTTTTACTTAACTGTTGAAAGAAGGTTTTATTGCAGGTACCTTGGGGGGAAGCCAATGGGAAATGACGGGTAATTTTTAAAAATAGAATTAACAAAATATTTAAAAATTAAAAGAAATCACAACTTCAGGTGTGCTATTTTGTCCAAGATCATTATGGATGGAGATATATTGTTCAAAAGCTTTACAAAGAATTGTGAGTTAGATTTATGAATGAAATCAGATTTTTGCTGAATCTTTTTTATGAGGCATGCATGCCCTTTGTCCACGTCTGGAAAACTTTATGCAGTTAGTGTTCCTGAAGGATAAAAGCAAATCCCTGTGTTCTGCTGTAGGTTTTGAGCCTGGGCCTGGGTACTTAGTGTCTTTTCCTGGCACAAAAATGATAAGATACCATCCATTTCACTGTGACTTTGTGATAGTCACAAATATTGATATCGAAATATGTCTCTTCTCTACCCAATGAAGTATATCCCTTATAATAAGCATTGAAAAAAGAAAGAGGAAAAAAAGGACAGTTCAGCCAGACCAATCGATATGTTGACAATATCTGGAAGTATACACAATATTCTATACTTGTAAGTATAGAATATACTCAGTTCTGCAATGGAGATTACAGTTATATATGTTCTTCAAGTTTTTAAAAATTTCCATTGTTGTAGTTATTCTGTATATTGTTTTGATTTTGTTTACTTCATTCCATATCAGTTTGTGTAAATGTTTCCATGTTTCTCTAGATTCTTTATTATTATTTTTTGGAGCACAGTAGTATTCTATTATATTTGTGTTTTGCAATTTGTTTAACCATTCCCCAGTTGATGGACATCTGCTTTGTTTCCAATTCTTTGCTTACACAAAATGCAGCTATGAATATTTTATTTTATATCCCTCTCTGTCTATCCACTTACCTATTTTTCTATCTATTGCTTTTGCTTCTGTTTTTGAACTTTTTTACTTCTGGCAGTTGCATCTGGGTTAAAGGATATGGAATTTAAGCCATTTTTAAAAGCATTCCAAGTACTTTCCAGAATGGTTGGAACAATTCACTGCTCTTATTGTGGTAGCTTTCATCTTCTTGTCAGTCATAATATTTCAGAATTTTTTTGTTCAAAGATAAAAATAACTATTTAAATGAGACTGCTTCAGATCCTTGGTGAAGCACAAAATGTGTAACTAGTGATCAGAAATTGGTTGGTTCCATAGTTGGTTTTAAGATAACTTTTCTAGTGATAATAATTTATATTTATATAGTACTTTTCAAAGTTTACAAAGTGATTTCTTCACAACTGTACATTATTCCCAAAGATGTTAAACAACTTTTCTCAAAGTCATCTAGCTGTTAAATTTCTGAACTGATATTAGATTGCATGTTTAATGCTTTTTCCACTCTACTGGAGTATCTCTTAATAGAAGGTTAACAGATTTTATGCAATGGGGATGAAATGGTATTTTTTTAGTTAAGGCCAAAAACATTGCATGCACTGAACTCTTTCAGGATTTGTAATTGCTTTTATTTGTAGCCTGGGTGTATATATCATGTCCAGCTCAAGGTTGAAGGTAATGAACATATTGAAAGAGCCCTCCCTCAGCATCGAGTAATTGAGGTAAGGCATTTAACTCTGTAGTCAATCTTTTAATGATTAGTTCATATTCTAAAAAATTTGAATTAGCTATCTGCATTTCACTTCTTTGGGGAACTATAGATCCTAATAAAAGGTTCTCTCAGAATAATATTTCTGTAGCTATAGAATGAAAAAATACATTATCAGCATCTTTAAAACCATCAATTTTGATAAAAAATTTGGACAACTGGTCCCTTATTATCCCTCAAGCTGCTGATTCCTCAGAGAACTTCAGGTATATGTTTATAGAGCTTTTCAGATCAAAGACATGAAAGAGAACATCATTTTACATGGTAAAGGATTTTTTCATTGTTGTTATCCAATTTTTCCTTATCCAAATGAACTTGCTTATCTCTTGACTCCCAGGAAAAGTTAATTAGACTTCTATTAGGTGGGCAGTCTTTTTGCAATGAAGGTCATTATTCAAGCTAAATTGTCAAAGTAAAGCAGTATATATTCAATTAAGTAAAAAACAGGCCAGGATTTTCATGTAGGGCATTCTTCAACTCTCTTCCCTCCTGCTTCTGGTTCTGACATAAGCCTAATTTGCAAAGTTTAAGAGAATGGTTAAAAGAAAAGCAACTTTGATTTAGAATGGGCCACTAAGATAGCATCTAAGGTAACAAAGTAGAATGTGGTACTCTGATTTGAGAAAGAGTGGTGCTAACAGGACCTTCAAGTAGTGTTTCATACTCAAATTTTGTACTTTTTTTCCGCCTCCCCTTTCCTTATCCCCCTCCTCCCCTCCAGAGGAGAATGAAATAAATCTGTTATGCTCTTTTAGCATAAGCAGCTATTTTGATTTAAAGTAAATTTCAAGAATTTGTACAATTAGAAAAAGTTGTTTTCTTTGATTAATTCTAAGTGATGTGCATTCATTCTTTAATATATTTTAGGTTGGTAATTCTGATATTGATGATGTAAATATCATAGCTTTCCGGCAGATTAACCAATTTGATTTAAGTGGAAATGTGATCACTTCCTCTGAATATCTTCCTTCATTATGGGTAAGCTCAAGTTTGTTTTAATCTAAATTTAATTTTGACTTTAAGATAAGTGGGAGCCAGGTTATTAAGTGCTGAAGTACTAAGTATATTCTTAAATTGATCAGAGAAATTGATATATAAAACATGACAATAGTTAAAGTAAGAATTTTAATAAGTTTGATTACAGCACTCAGAATTAATATAGGAAGTTACTGAGATTTAAAAAATAAAACTGATCTGATCCCAGATGACCACATTTGTCTACAGTTAATCTTTGTGCAGATTATAGAGGAAAGCTGATGAATAATCAATATAGCCTGGGGTTTAAAAGCAGAAAGACAATGTTAATATGATTTAATACCATTTATTCACGTAGCTTTTCACCAAAAGATCCTTTTCATTCACTTAAGTATTCTTGGGGGTGTTTATTTAGTGTTTTTGCAGTTTTATAATTGAACTTCAAATTTGGATTGATTACAAAGGAGTTTTGAGATGTATTTTTCATAAAATGATGAAAAACTGACAGTGTAGGTTTACAGAAAGTGGGATGCTTGCCTTATTGGATAGGTATAACTAGGGCCTTCACCGTACTTAGCATCTGTCAGGACTGTGCCCAGCTTTTCCTTATGCTCATTTGCTCATAGTTCTGAGGATAAAAAGTGGTTCCTTTAGCCTGAGAAATTTAAATAATATTTTAAAAAAAACTATGAAGTGTTTCTTGAGGCAACAGAGGGAGCTAAATGCAGGATAGAAGTACTTTTTAAGGTTTTAACAAATAATTGTGGAGAGAAGAGATTGAACATAATTTTGAAGCAAGATTGAACTTAATTTTGAAGCAAAGAGATGAGGAAGCTTTAAATTTCTATGAATCCTCTCCTTGTCAGGGCCTCAAATGATTGTTGAGGGTATTATAAATAATTTGCTAGTCTGGGTAGTTTCTCTTTCAAATCTCTATGCTTTTAAAGAATCTTTTCTCTTAAGAATTAACATATCCCCAGGATTTACAAAGTGTGAGTCCTATTCTGGATTCAAAAGCATATTGAAATGCTTTCCTTCTTTGATTCTTTATTGTTTTTACTCTCACAGGTAAAGCTTTACAAAAGTGAAAACCTTGACAATCCAATTCAGACAGTCTCTTTGGGCCAATCTCTCTTCTTCCATTTCCCACCATTACTTAGAGATGGAGAGGTAATAGAGATTACTTGATTTTAGGCATTTGTTGTTGTTGTTGTTTCCTCTCTTATAAAAACTATTATGATCATAAAATACAAGATTTTATGGTCCTACTCTTCATTCCTTTGCCAAAGGGATAGCCAAAGAATTACTGAATGCTTTGTAATCAAAGGGTTTGTTATCTTGTTAATATAAAAATATTATTTTTAATAAGAAATATGCCACCTCTTTTGGGGATTAAGAGAATAAACTTCAAGGATTTTTTGGGATCATGTGAGTGATACAGACTCATACTTTGGGATCTCTTAAAGGATTATCAATTGAGGGAGACAGAAATTTCCAGTTGATAAGATCAAATTTCTTGGCCATTCCCAAAGCTAACCCCACCATATTCTATTGAATAATATAGTAATACTTTTTTGTTTGCAATATAGCTATAAAATAATTTGATAGGTTGGGAAAAAAGGGATTTCAGAATGTGTATATCCCAAGCAAATATTTTTCTTAAATTAGTGTCCTTGGCACAACTTCAAAGAAAAAAAATTAAATCTATCCTCTTTGGACAAAATATGGCCACTATTAAAGATCTTTGAGAAAATATGCTGAATGCTATAAAACAATTCTCAGAAGAGGTCCAAAAATCTGAGCAAAGCAGTTTAAGAGAAGAGAATGAGCCCTAGATTGGCTATGGCACTCTGTGGCCAGAGTCCTCTGCTTCCATTCCTTCTACTATTATGACCTTTCTGCCATCATCCAAATGGTGTTCCAGAGAGATTAAGGAATAATGAAGAGCTGTTGTTGTATGTTAACCCTGTTCCTGTTAAACTAGAATCCAGTCCTGGAAAACTTCTTGAAAAGAATATAGAGATGTTAACCACTCTCTGGGTCAAAGGGTTTGGATATTAGACTCCCATTCCTCCTCATCCTTTTTCTCTTTCTCCCCCTCCTCTTTTTATGCATAATTCTACATTACTTTTCAAAATGGTTTTTGCCAATTTGCAGTTCAGTCAACAGTGTGTTAATGTACTTGTCTTCTCATAGTTCCTACAACACTACGTATTCTTATCTTTTGTTATTGTTGCCAGTTTTTGGGGTGTGAAGCAGAATCTTAAGACTTGTTTTGATTTTCATTTCCTTCGTTGATGATTTAGAACAGTCTTTTCATGTTGTTTTAAATGTGTTGATAGTTATTGATGATATTTTTTTCTTTTTTCTTTCTTTTTAATGGATAGAATTATGTTGTTTTACTGGATTCTACACTATCCAAATCCCAGTATGACTACACCTTGCCTCAGGTTTCTTTCACTGCTATTGGATATCACAAACATATTACTCTGATTTTTAATCCTACAGTAAGTAAAAAAAGGAAATTTCTTTTAATGGGAAAGAAAAACATGAAAATGTAGAGACTTTAGCTGTTTAATATGGATTCATTAAGCCAAATAAAATGTTAAATTGTGGGTTTTCTAAGTCACTGTGTTGAGTTTGATCCTATTATACTGTGATGCCTCTTAGGTAGCCGTTAACATTTTATTTTAAGCCTTTTATACACATTGTCTCTTTTGCATCTTTAAATATCTGTGGGATTATAGGGATTATGGTAGCTGTGAAACTAAGACCCAGAGAAGTGAAATAATTTGTAGCCAATAAGTGTCAGAGGTGAGATTGGAACCTACGACCCTCCTGACCCCAAATACAGTGCTCTGTACTCCTTGACTGAGGAGTAGAGAATCTAATCAGACTCTCTCTTGCAAAGATAAATTTGCAAAAATGAATTGTTTTCAGCAGAGCCTCAAATTCTGGGATTTTGGAAATTGTATTTTAGGTGATATGGAGATGAAATGTCTAACAGCTTCTTCTCATTCCCAGCAGTGTTAGAAAATGCCAGAGATGATCATTTAGATGAATTTTTTAATCTTTGTCTTGGTGCACATCCAAACTCTTGGTAAAATGAGAGGGCCTTTATGAAGTGTTACTGACAAGTTAAGGTTGCAAATATGCTCTAGTGCTTCTTTGCCAATAGAGCAGAAGCAGAATGATCTCTGGAACCCAGGTCACTGGGGGAACTGGTGTCAGGTAAATAGAAATACTTTTTGGTGATGGCTCCACAGTCAAGCCCAAATTATAATATATCACCTTTGCAAAGCTGGAAAGGTGAGCCAAGCAAAGACCATCTATAGAAGTGATATAGTAACTAGAATTGTACGAATCAGGCGAAGGTAACTGTGTTAACCTGTTGAGCCCTTAAAATCAGCAAGTATATAACAATAACCAGTGTAACATCATAATTTCTTTTAATTCATTCATTTGATTATATTTACTTTAATGCAGATGGCATGGTATATATTGACCAGTGTTATTATAAATACAAATTTCTTGGCATTGGGAGATTGGAACCTAATTCTTTTGGCCTTGTCTTTTTTTAATATGTGTTTTTGGGAAATATTAGTTCATTTATCTGGGACTCAGTTTATTCTTCTATAAAATGGGGTTGAAAATATTTTTCACCTGGCCATTTTGAAAAGTATTGATTGGTAATGTCTGTACAGGAAATTTCATAAGTCTTAGTAAAGTTTGAATTATTAAAATTTAAACCTACACTAAGAATTTAGAGATACCCTGTATATTGCTTGAAGCTCTTGGAAGGATAGGGATAGGGATAGGGCCTGAAACTGTGATTTCATTAGAAAATAGGGAACTCATGGGTGAGGAAGTTCTCAGTACAGATTGGCACCTTCTCTACAACTAAGTAGTCTTAGGGACCTACAGCTCTGAACAGTAAAATGATAAGTTGTCAAACTTACTTGACAGTAAGGCCATATCTCTGTCTGGTATCCATCACACTGCTTATAGGCACAAGGTAAATTTGTATGTTATTATGGATAATTTAGTAATGAACTTTTCTCTTGATGTTTTCAGAGGAAATTGCCTGAACAAGATATTGCCCAAGGTTCTTACATCGCATTGCCCCTAACATTGCTTCTGTTGCTAGCAGGTTATAACCATGATAAGGTAAGAGTTCTTTAATTCATCAAGAGTAGTTAAGTGTGATAGGCTACAGGTTGAGTTAAGGAGAGCTTGCTTTCTCAGTTGCTGTAGAAATATCTAAAAAAGACCCATACTGAATAAGATGTAAAAGTTCCCAGTAGCCTTCAGAGGGTCGAGAATTAAAGAGGTGCACTTGTGTATCTATGGTTTATGAATCTGTGTTATTGAATGTAAATCTTGGCTGAAGAATTTGGATTCCTTTTAGGTTTTTTATTCCCATCTTTTTCCCTGTTTCCTCTAGCTTATTCCTTTGTTGTTGCAATTGTCAAGCCGACTGCAAGGAGTACGAGCACTTGGTCAAACTGCCTCTGACATTGGTGCCCCAGAGGAGGTAAAGAGACAGGCAAAGAAGCAGAAGACTCGGCGGACGTGAAGAAAAAGACACGTTACCTAAATTTGGACCTAGGCCAAGCTGGGGACTGCGGCATTTTGGAAGCAAGGCCTTTGCCTGTATGATGCTTTGGATAAATGATGAATTGCAGAAAACTTGAGAAAAATTTCTGTTTGTTCCTTAGCCCTCCCTCAGTACAGCTTACTTTTTCTTCCAATTCTCTATGACTCCTTATTGTTTTGAAATTAAGAGTTACATGAATGGATCTCCTCTCATCTCACTCGGCTGAGCACATATTTTGGAATTGAAGATAATTTATTTTTTGTCATGGAAATATTTTAAGCTCTGCTGGTGATGTGAGAATGTAACTCTTATTTTTGGCATTATTTTGCAAGAGGAATTCTAGTTCAATAAATAATATTCTCAGTTTAAGTGTGTAATTTTTTTGGCAGGGGGAGGGGGATTTTTTTTTCCCTGAGTTTATTTTACATTTGGGACCTATTTAAGAAATAACCTATCTCCTGTTCCAGGAATTTGTGTTGATTTCAGAAAAATAGTAAATCTGAACTCACATATTACATTTAATCTTAAATATGATTTAGATATTGTTGTATAAGATATATACAGGAATTTTAAGTTTTGAAGTTAACAAAACTTTAGTAGCATTGGTCTCATGTTTCTTGGAAAGTAGTTAATTTGTTTTAAGCACAGCCTTATGAGCCGATTAAGATCCAAAAAAAGTAAGATTAAATATAGTTATAGCATGTGAATCAATGGCAGATAGGATAGAATGGAAGGTTTCTGCCTGTTGATGACTCAGTCCACTTAACTGTTGACATCCAGTTATAGGCTAGTTTTACATGTTAACTGCTTTCAACCTTAGAAGATCGTGAATTATATTGAAAATCTTGGGAAAGATACAATATATGTCCCATTTCTGAAAGTGTTTTCTTAGTATTACTTCATATGGATGCCCAGAAACATTCCTTTTAAATGTTAATGGTGCTTTTTATTGATATGGTGTAAAGGTTAAGAGCTTGTGAAAGATATAAGTAAATATCAGTGAATTCTTTGCAGTTCCTAATATTGCCATCGAGTGGCAGTGTTCAACTTTTGAATGACCAGAAATTGTAGGATTTTTTTTTTTTTTTTAAATACTCCTTTAAAAGGAGAGATGTTTGAATTTGAAAGTTTGAAATTTGAACTAAATCACACGTAAAAATTTTCTGCCTTGGGTTGTACAAACTCTGATTGCCTTTGATCCTCCTGTCAGAAACGACATAATTAAAGATAATGATTATAGATAACAATTTCTCACACTTAGATCGTATATTTTCTTTGTAAGTAACTGCATGACATTGGTAGTACAAATATTTTAATCCTTATTTTACGTATGAAGAAACTAGATACTCAGGAAAGTGATGACCTCAATCATACAGCTAGTAAATGTCCAAGCCAGAATTCATACAGGTCTTCCAAATCTTAAGTCCAGTTGTGAATACTTCTTTCAGGAAAATATTTTGCTTCAACAGGACATCTTGAATAATATCTGCACTCTGATGTATTGACTCATCAGGACCTACTTGTGCCTCTGTGTGTTTAGGGGGCTTGTCAATAGTAATATTACAATCAGTGTACAGAACTCACTCAGTACTGGTCTCTATGTTTTTGGAAACAATTCTCAGATGATGTACATGCTTCTTCCCTGGACCTCTAGATAGTAGGAAACTATTATAAGTTCTTTTTGTTTTCACTTAGGTGAATTTTAGTGTTTTATTTTTTCCCCATTTACAAGTAATTTATAAGTTCTCGATTAGCATGATTCTTTTGATTGTCCTTAGAAAATAAAAATGACATTTCTTTATTGAGTAATAATTGCTTATATCTTTGTAGCACTTTATGGTTACAAAGTACTTCTTATACATTAGCTTATTTGATCCTCATAACAGCTCAGTGATAAAGTAATCTCATATTGTGTCATTAGGGGTTAAGTGACTTTTTAAGGTTACATTCTTGCAAATCAGAACTTGATTCTTAAGTCTGCTGACCTACTATGTTGAATGCTTTTCTGTTGTGAAGTATGGAAAGGGATTGTTATTGACAAAACTGTCTGCTAAAGGTGGTTCTGTTTTTAGAAGTAGGGTCTGGGGTGCTCACTGGTCACCCTATAGATTCTGGACAATATGGCCTCATCTCTTTGGGCTTAATTTCCTTATGTGCAAATTGAAGGGAACTCCATTTCCTCAGGATTAATCCTCATTATACCTTAAATAAAAACTATGTACTACTTTCAGTTTCAAAGCTCTCCATTGCAGTTTTACTGGCTACTTGACCTGGGCCATAGTTGTGCCTCTAATTTCTCTGTCAAACTTACCCACTTGTCTTGCTGCTAATACTTAGAATATTTGTTTTTTGCCTAAAATACCATTTTTTTAAACGTCATCCAGATGAAATACTACTTATCCATTTCAAATGCAGTTACATCCATGTATGCTTCCTTAATTCCTTCAACTTAATATGATTGTTTCCTCTTGCAAGGAAACTTCTTCTAGCATGTTGGTCATATTTTTCATTTCAGATCTTGTATTATCTTTACTTGTGTACATGCATATCTCATTCCATTCTGCTATATCATTAGCTTCTTGACAGCAAGAAATGTTAATTTCATTTTCTTATTTCTGTCTCAGTACCTAGCATAGAGTCTTACAAATAGTAGATGCTCAAGATGGGTTTGATTGTTTGATTTGAATTTAGTTAATCCTGCCTTCTTTTCCTTCTTTTAAAGACTTGAAATCATTTCTCTGTAAAGTTTTTCCTGATTATGTAGAGATTGTTGTATATTTTTGTGGGTTATTGCCTCTTGCCATAGCTTTGTATTTTTTTATGTCAACTTCTAAAAGGGATTTTGTCTCTAAAATTGATGTACAAAATAATGTACTATATTAGTCTGATATGTATTAATGGGTACTTTTGGTGATAGTGATGATTCCTTATCTTATAGAACCAAAGAACCTGTTGGAAGGGAAGTAATACAAATGAAGCTTAGTTCTGAAGTTCTCATGAAGGCTAGCATATTTACTTTATGATGCAACGATTAGTCTTAGATTATATTAAAAAATAATTTTAGGAGGATCTTTAGTTTCTTTTCCTGCTGAACTTAGGAACATCTCAAATTGTAGCAAATTTTAACATCTTTAAGGAAAATGTTAAAGGAAGTTGTATCAAATGGACAAGATAGCAGTGATTCTTAATTTCAGTAATTTCAATATTCTTGAAACTAAAATCAATATGACATATCTCCAGTGTATCTATAGAGATCATATTTGTGGAGCCTGAATGCTTTTTCTTGCCCTCACAAGTGGGATAATTGGACAAAGTAAGGACATTGATAGTGGTTGCCATTTAATTTTTTTGTAATTTTCCTTGTAAAAGAGAGTAAGTGTTAATGATTATTAAAGCAGCAATTTTAGGCAAAGTAGAGATTTGCTTATTTTTGTTTCTGACATGGGCGATATTGGTAGATGTATTGCAGAATACCATCTTTTAGAAAATTCTCAACATATAAAATCCATAGAGTACTAATAGTTTTTTTGGTAGTGTTCTTTTTTCTCAAATATAATTGTTCTCTGGGAGCAGGTTTCTTGTGGAGCTTCTGGAGGTAGTCTTAGTTTCAGTTCCATGTAATAATCACCTCAAATGTACCCTGCTGTTAAAAGTTCAGTCCTTTATTGTTTCCTTCAAAATAGCCAGGTTACCTTTCCTTGGTTCCGAGAGCTCTTGCTACTAGTTAATTTGTCTCTTCCAGCTTCAGCTTCAGCCTCCAGCTCCCTCTGGATCCTGGTTCTGAATCTCTCCTGAATTCTGGCTCTCAATCTCCCCAGTTGACTTCTGGCTGAGGCTTGTCCTTTTATATGCTCTTTTAGAGATGTGAACTCAAAGGTTGACTCCTCTGAAAGTGGGATTGTGGGAGCTGTGACTTGTGAATCTCCTCCACTGAACTTGTGAATCTCATACTGAATCCTGACTTGTGAATCTCGAATGCTAATATGTGAACTAATATGTGAACTCTTAAAGGTGTGAAAGGTGTGAACTCTTAACTAGAGAACTGCTAAGCACGATGGTAAAATTAGACAACTGACTTATCACTTTGTAAGAATCCTAACAGTTTTTTTTTTTTATTAAATCATTAGAAATATTTGTAGTAAACACTTAATTTTTTTTGTTAAATACAAAATGATAGTGATAAAATCAACTTTCCATCTATTAAAATGGTGCTATTGTAAGTATAATACACATATTTGTCCTGACTTTGTAACCAATCACGTTATATAATATTGGACAAGTCTTTTTAACTTATAGGGTCTATTTCCTCATCTTTAAAATGGGAATTTAGATATATCTCTAAAGTTTCCAATAGTCCTGAAATCATATATTCTATCAGAGGGACATAGACTTGGCACTTTTTTTTCACTTTTTTTTTTTTTTTTTAAAGAGCAAGTCTTGGTTTGTCCTAACAACTGTGTCTCCCCGTTTTCTCCATGTTTCTGCCCTTTGGCCTCCCACCCTCCAGTTAGGGGTCTGTGATGATTGGAACATAATGAATTAGCTGAAGTCACAAGAACTGTTACCACTACTTAATAGCACTGTATAAAAACTCAACCAAATCAATAGGGGAACAATGAGTCTATTCTTATACTATTTCCTTTTTAAAATGAAGAGAAAGGAATACATGTAAATTGTCTAGTAGGCTACTTATCAAAGTGGTATACCACTGGGCAAAGCTCACAATTCACTTTTGAGAATGAAATAGATCATTAATGTTGAATGTTTATAATATATTTGTTAGAGATGAATCAATTTAATTTTTTTTACTGTATTTTAAAATAGAACTTATACATAGCAAAGGACCAAGACTGACTCTCTCCATTTGTTTTCTGAGGACTTAGAGCCTATTAATAATAGGCTCTAATAGACAATAAGATTTTCAGAGAAATGTATGACCTTGGGAGATCATGTCATTTTTTTTTTTTGCCCTTTAAAAATTTCTAAGTGCTATAAAATAAGATTCCTTTAAGTGTGGAGTCATAGAGTTGTATAATTGGAAAAGACCCAAGTGATCACCTAATCTAACCCCCACGTTTTAGATGATAAAACAGACACTGAATCCAAGGCTCTTACATCAATACTTAGAGAATCTTTAGTTACTGGGAAACTTTGCTAAAACCTAAGTAAACTGTACAGTATTCTCCTGATCTACAAGTATTTAGTTGAAAATATGACTTCATATTTGTCAGGTACTTATTTTGCTAGATATTAGCAAAGAATGAAAATTCAAAGAATGAAACAAAAAGCTTACATTTATAACAGACAAGTTTATATATAAGAATATACTGAATAAATAAAAAACATTGGGGAAGGGGGGTACTAGTAGTTGAGATTAGGAAAGTTTCATATAGAATAGTGATACTTAAGTCATTTTCAAGGGTGACTGGGATTCTTTGATAGGTAGTGAAAGGAGTTAATATATTCTAGGCATGGAGGATGGCTTATACAAAAATGGGGAATGTAGTAAGTCACAGAAAAGTTCAAGAAAGAAGAAAATAACTAATTATTTGACACTTTACTTTTCCATTTTTGTGAAGTTTCAAAATTGCATATGCCATATTCATTAAACTCCTTAATGTAGATTTTAGATTTTTAATTGATGTGAATCTTCCTGTATACAGAACAAAGAGGTCAAATCTAGATCACACTGTGTATATGTGTTTATTGTCTTAAATTATACTCAATTTGGAAAGATAGGTTGATTTATGAAGGGCTTTGAAAGCTAAACAGAGGACTTTATATTTTATCCTAAAGGTAATACAGAGCCACTGAAATTTTAGTAGGGGAGTGACACAATCAGATCTGTGCATAAGAAAAATCACTTTGACTAGGATATCAATCAGGAGATTGTTGGAATAATCTGAGAGGTGATGAGAACTCTTAACTAAAGTGGCTTTATACCACTCAAACCAAAGTGATGTGAGTACATAGAAAATATAGGCTACAAAAGATATAGAGGAAGGAAAAAAATAAGACTTGGCATCCAGTAGGATATTAGGAATGATAGAGACTGAGGAATATGGAGTAATGATGAGATTAGAAACCTTGGAAACTGGCAGGGTAGTGGAAGAGGAGTGAAATTAGGAGAGAAGATAAGTTCTGATATAGTCATGTTGAGTTTAAGATATCCCTAGGGCATCTACTTTGGGATGCCTAATAGGTAATGTGGGGCTAAAGCTTATGGAAGAAATTTGGCCTGGATATATAGATTTGTGAGTCATCTTTGGAGATAATTAAAACCATGGGAGATGATGTGACTAAGAGAAGTAAATAGACAGGAGAGAGTCCAGGATAGAAACTTAGGGAACACCCACAGAGTGCTTTATTTGAATGAGCAGCCCACTAAGGAGGTTGGGAAGAAGCAGTCAGAGAGGTGAACTAGAAAAGTAGGCTCATTAAGAACCCAGAGATAGGAGAGACTGGTCCAAATATTCTAGAGAGGTCAAGAAGGGTGAAGACCAAAGGAAAAATGCCCCATTGGATTCAGCAATTAAGAAATCATTGGTAATTTTGAAGAGAGAATTTTAATTGGATACTGAAGTTAAAAATCAGTTTGCAAAGGACTGAAATGAGAAGAAGTAGAAGCAATGAGTATACTATTGTTAGCTATATTCTCTGTAAGGTGAATTTGGGTAAATAATGGGAGTGTGTGATCATTGTAAACTTTTGAATTGATGCTTATCAACTGATGCTTTAAAATCTAATAGGTCTTATGTACTAGTTGAGGATTCACTTGACTACTTAGTATTAGAAATGTCATTTCATCTCTCCTGGTAGTTAAAAGGGGAAAAAAAAAAAAAGATCATAAAAAAGGAAAGGGACCCACGTGTGCAAAAATGTATGTAACAGCCCTTTTTGTAGTAACAAGGAACTGGAAATGAATGGATGCCCATCAGTTAGAGAATGGCTGAATGAGTTATGGTATATGAATGTTATGGATATTATTGTTCTGTAAGAAATAATCAGCAGGCTGATTTCAGGAAGAGCTGGAGAGACTTATAAGAACTGATGCTAAGTGAAATGAGTAGAACCAGGAGAACACTACACGGCAACAAGGAAGACTATGTAATGATCAGCTGTGATCAACTTGGCTCTTTTCAACAATGAGATGATTCAGGTCTATTCCAATAGACTTGGGATGGAGAGAGCCATCTGCAACCAGAGAGAGGGCTAGTGGGAACTGAATGTGGATAACAACATAGTATTTTCAACTTCATTGTTGTTTGCTTGTTTTTTGTTTTCTTTTTCATTTCTTTTTCCTTTTTGAGCTGATTTTTCTTGTGCAATATGATAGAGAAATATGTGAAGAATTGAATATGTTTAACATATATTGGATTACTTGCCATCTAGGGGAGAGGGTAGGGGAAAGGGAGGGAAAAAAAAATTTGGAACACAAGATTTTACAAAGGTGAATGTTGAAAACTACCTTTTCATATATTTTGAAAATAAAAAGCTATTTTTAAAAAAGAAAAAAAATTATCTAAGATGAATTGTGATTTATCAGGCATAAAAAGCGAAATAAAGTACAATTGTGTAAATCTATATTAAAAAAAAAGAATTAGGTGCAAAAGGCCATTAACTAACAATTTGCTCAAAAGCAGGTAGTGAGAAAAAGAGAACTAGAACTATGATATTCAACACTGGGAGACTTGACAAATTTTGAGAGGTTCTATATTTAGCATTTGAGCCCTTTGGGGAGCTTTTTAGTGGTTGGAAGAAGATGGGAAAGCCAAAGAACAATACACATAAGAAAAAAATGTAATTTTAGAAGAGTCTGTGTGTTCTTGATCCAGGATGATTGGTAAGTGACTTGTCAGCTATCAGGGTTGAGAAGAAATGTAGGAAAATGAGCTTCTCAGGTAGGGAGTCTCAGTTTTTGAGTCAATTTAAGTGTGACCCTAACTGAAGGAATTCCCTCTCTTAAAAAGCAGAAAGATTCTATTGTGAACTAAACATCAGTGTAGTCATATCTAATTCTTTTCTGTGGCTAAGTCTCTCTCTTGTCCAAGTGGCTTGAATTTTTGTTACAATACTGTTGCAATACATGCATACCTACATACATATATGTAATTATTATTTTTATTTTTATTTTTTTTTGCTGAGGCAATTGGGATTAAGTGACTTGCCCAGGGTCACACAGCTAGGAAGTGTTAAGTATCTGAGGTTATATTTGAACTCAGATCCTCCTGACTTCAGGTCTGGTGCTGTATTCACTGTGCCACCTAGGTGTCCTCTGTTGTAATATTTTTAAGTTTGATAGTGAAATTTTCTGTATTGTCAACTATCCACTTGAGGTCAGAGGTATATGTGAGAGAGGCAGAATGGTAGAAAATTCTGTCTTGGATTTTCTTTCAGGGACATTGCTAGAAAAATCTTGCCTAAGGGCAAGATATAAAAGTTCTATTTTTCTGCTAGAGAAAATGAGATTTGTTTAGTTCCAAGACTTGTACATAGTCTCAAATTTTAACCATTATGGTATTTTAAGCATCAAGCAGAAAAATAGAGTACACAGATACCTTGGAGATTATTTAACTCTATTTTGTGATTGGGAAATTTAGGTCAAGTGAAGTGATTTGCTTAAGATCACAAAATACGTGGAAGATAGGATTTAGATTTCTAGACTTATATTCCAGTGCTCTTTCTACTATATCAAAATGACCCTGAACTTGCAAACTTCTTGTGTTTGTATCACTATCTTACATTTAACAGGTCACTCCTATCATTAGATGGAATACCCATCTCCATCTATTATATTACACTTAATTCTGTTAATAATATTATTATCATATTATTTTCCCTTTATGTTAATTTAAAAGTTATTTATGAATTTTTAATACTGAAAGATAATTTTTTTTTCAGGTGAAATGCCTTTCTGAAAGAATGAAAATCAGCAAATTCACTTAAAGAAGATCTCTTGATCTCAAACTTTAAGCTGCCTGTGTATAGACATGAACCAGCCATCATGGAGATAGGTATTCAAATAGAAACTCCCTTATCAGGGACACTGTGTAGAGGAGATTCTCATGATAAGGTAGGAGAAGGTAGCTTCTGATTTTCAAGATTTTAGATTTCTGTGACTTGTAAAAAGTTAGAATTTTATCTTTTATTACTTTACTGCTCTTTTCTATCCCTTAAATTAGTTCTGGTATGGAAATTGTAGAAAAAGGGCAGTCATTAAATAGAACAAATGATAGGTGCCTCCCCAGAGATTTACTATTGTTTAGCTCCTGGGAAGGCATTAAGTTTTACATACCACCTGGCAGCTCTTGTACTTCAATGGATCTGTGGACATATTGATTGCAGCCCATTTCCCCAAAAGTTTACCACAATGATCTTTTAACATTGCATGTATACAACTAACCAATCACTGACAGATAATGAATCTCAAGAATGCTTCCATATTTCTTTTTTTTTTTTTTTTTTTTTTTTTTTTTTTTTTTTTTTTTTCAATTCAACAAAGAATATTATTAGGCATTTACTGTATTTAAAGAATCGTGGCAGATACAATTAATAAATATAAAATAATAGGGATAGAAGATTTTATTAATTTTTTTTTTTTTTTTTTTTTTTTTTTTTTTTATTATTATTTTTTTTTTTTATAATAAATTTTATTTTATTTAATAATAACTTCGCATTGACAGAATCCATGCCAGGATAATTTCTACACGACATTATCCCTTGCAATCACTTATGTTTCGTTTTTTCCCCTCCCTCCCTCCTCCCCCCCCCCCCAGGATGGCAAGCAGTCCTATATATGCTAAACATGTTGCAGTATATCCTAGATACAATACATATTTGCAGAACCAAACAGTTCTCTTGTTGCACAGGGAGAATTGGATTCAGAAGGTAAAAATAACTCGGGAAGAAAATCAAAATTGCAAATAGTTCACATTCATTTCCCAGTATTCCTTCTTTGGGTGTAGCTGTTTCTGTCCATCATTTCTCCAATGAAACTCAGTTAAGTCTCTTTGTCAGAGAAATCCACTTCCATCAGAATACATCCTCATACAATATCGTTGTCGAAGTGTATAATGATCTCCTGGTTCTGCTCATCTCACTTAGCATCAGTCCATGTAGGTCTCTCCAAGCCTCTCTGTATTCATCCTGCTGGTCATTCCTTACAGAGCAATAATATTCCATAACGTTCATATACCACAATTTACCCAGCCATTCTCCAATTGATGGGCATCCATTCATTTTCCAGTTTCTAGCCACTACAAACAGGGCTGCTACAAACATTTTGGCACATACAGGTCCCCTTCCCTTTTTTAGTATCTCTTTGGGGTATAAGCCCAATAGAAACACTGTTGGATCAAAGGGTATGCACAGTTTGATAACTTTTTGGGCATAATTCCAGATCGCTCTCCAGAATGGCTGGATTCGTTCACAACTCCACCAACAATGCATCAATGTCCCCGTTTTCCCGCATCCCCTCCAACATTCATCATTGTTTTTTCCTGTCATCTTAGCCAATCTGACAGGAGTGTAGTGATATCTCAGAGTTGTCTTAATTTGCATTTCTCTGATCAATAGTGATTTGGAACACTCTTTCATGTGAGTGGTAATAGTTTCAATTTCTTCATCTGAAAATTGTCTGTTCATATCCTTTGACCATTTATCAATTGGAGAATGGCTTGATTTTTTATAAATTTGAGTCAGTTCTCTATATATTTTGGAAATGAGGCCTTTATCAGAACCTTTAATTGTAAAGATGTTTTCCCAGTTAGTTACTTCCCTACTAATCTTGTTTGCATTCGTTCTGTTTGTACAAAGGCTTTTTAATTTGATATAATCAAAATTTTCTATTTTGTGATTGGTAATGGTCTCTAGTTCATCTTTGGTCACAAATTTCTTTCTCCTCCACAAGTCTGAGAGATAAACTATCCTATGTTCTTCTAATTTATTTATAATCTCGTTCTTTATGCCTAGGTCATGGACCCATTTTGATCTTATCTTGGTATGTGGTGTTAAGTGTGGGTCCTTGCCTAATTTCTGCCATACTAATTTCCAGTTATCCCAGCAGTTTTTATCAAATAATGAAATCTTATCCCAAAATTTAGAATCTTTGGGTTTGTCAAACACTAGATTGCTATAGTTGACTATTCTGTCTTGTGAACCTAACCTTTTCCACTGATCAACTAATCTATTTCTAAGCCAATACCAGATGGTTTTGGTGACTGCTGCTTTATAATATAATTTTAGATCAGGTACAGCTAGACCACCTTCATTTGATTTTTTTTTCATTAATTCCCTTGAGATTCTCGACTTTTTATTGCTTCCATATTTCTTAAAGGAGGTAATGCCTGTACCATTCAGTGATTTTCTGACTTTTAAAACCAGAGGCAGTGGTGATGTAGTAGAAAAATTAGAACAAGAAGACCTGAGTTATAATCCTGGCTCTCATCACTTCCTAACCTGTGTAACAGCAAATATTTATGAGCCTCAATTTCTTTTGTAAAATGAAGTGGTTTATAGGTTTGAATAATTGCCAAGGCCCCATTTAGCTCTAATTCCTATCTACCATCCTGTATATTTGTGAGTATAAATGATGAAACCTAAATTAAAAACCCATTTCTAACTGTAGAATGCAATGCATATTCTCCAAATACAGTCATTTTCTCCATAGATGTGGGGAGAAAGTCTTTAGTCATACTTTTTTTTATTAAATGCTTTTCATTTGCTGAGTTTGTCTGAAAAAGGAATCATTGCCTGGGATTATGTCTGCTAAGAGGATGGAGATGTTGACATTTTCTTCCTCTCTCCATGAGCTATCATTATTTTTTATTTTTTTAATAACTTTTTATTGATAGAACTCATGCCAGGGTAATTTTTTACAGCATTATCCCTTGCATTCTCTTCTGTTCCGATTTTTCCCCTCCCTCCCTTCACCCCCTCCCCCAGATGGCAAGCAATCCTTTACATGTTGAACAGATTACAGTATATCCTGGATACAATATACGTGTGCAGAACCAAACAGTTTTCTTGTTGCACAGGGAGAATTGGATTCAGAAGGTATAAATAATCTGGGAAGAAAAACAAAAATGCAAGCAGTTTATATTCATCTCCCAGTGTTCTTTCTTTGGGTGTAGCTGCTTCTGCCCATCTTTGATCAATTGAAACTGAATTAGCTCTCTTTATCGAAGAGATCCACTTCCATCAGAATACATCCTCAAACAGTATCATTGTTGAGGTATATAATGAACTCCTGGTTCTGCTCATTTCACTTAGCATCAGTTCATGTAAGTCTCGCCAGTCCCATGAGCTATCATTATTGCTGATTTTCTGGGGCCTCTATTGAAGACTGGGACCCACTCTGTGCTGATGGGAACAAGATAGACAGGAAAATAATAGCATACTATGAGGTGCTAAGAAGGTACCTTAAGAGGCCAGGAAAAGCCACTTCCCTATTCTGTAACTTTGATTGCATTCCTTTTTTTCTTTATAGGAACCTATGGATTATGAATAGAAGTTGAAGAGTTTTTAAAACTTGATATATGACTTGATTTTTTTTTAAAGAACTATAGAATCTGAATGAGTTGGCAGGGACAATCTTACTTTATTGCTGAGGAAACTGAGGTCTAGTGATATCCAAGATCATGAAGGAACTGTTAATAAAATCCAGAATTATTGACTCAGTCCTTCTTTCTGCTGAACTATGCTGGCTGCATCCATCTCATTTTATAAAAAATGAAAAATACCCAAGGAATAATTACAGTTAGGATTTAATATTTTATAGCATTTTATTGTTGCACTTTTTTGTTTTCACACTAATCTTTTCCCATTACTTTTCTTTTTGCCTTTTACAATAATATACACTAAACCCCTCTTAAAATAAAAATAAATAGGCAAATTCAGCTGATAGCCACTCTGTCATTGTCTGTAGTCCAGACAATGACTTTTTTATTGAAAGAAAGAAATTTATATTTGGGACTTCAGAGTCCTTGGAAAAGTATACTGGAGAACAATTCTAGACTTTCTCTAGAACAGACCCTATTAGTTCTCTTTCCTAGAAAAGATCTTGGGCTACCATCAAATATTTGATGGAACAAAACTTAAATGAAACAATGTTCCCTAATCCTTAGTATAGAGAACAGACTTCGGCTATCTAAAGGCTAAACTGCTAGAACACAGGTGGCTAGTATAATTGGAGAGGCCTCAAGTTCAAACCTGGCAATGGATCTTATTCACATTAAAAGGGCGACTTCAGCAATTTGGAGAGATTCTTCACCAGAAAGTTGGCCAGTGGATGGTGAATATTTTTGACCCACAATAACTCATTAATAAAAAGCAGCTAGGTGGTGCAATGGAATAGAGTGTTGAGAGACTCTTCTCCCTGAGTTCAAATCTGGCATCAGACCCTACTAGCTGTGCCACCCTGGGCAAGTCACGTAGTCCTGTTTGTCTCAGTTTCCTCATCTGGAGGGCACCAGAGAATGGAGACACACCAAAGAAAAAAGTAGATTCCTTACAGTATCTTTGCCAAGAAAATCCAAAGGAACTCATGAAGAGTTGGACGTGATTGAAAAGTATTAAACAATAACACTCATTAATGTTGTCATAGTGTGGAGGTGATTCTACTTTGTATTAGGACCCATACTGATGATTTTATCAATCCTCTACAATATTGAAATCTTCACTGAGCTTCTACTGTGTTCCTTGCACCATATATTATTTGGGATAAATTCTAAAACCTACCTGGCTTCAAGGAGAGCACAATCTAGTTGGGAAGACAAGAAAACAATTAGCTGTTCAGTTAAATGATTTAGATTCTTAAATGCTTTGGAGTTTGGAGGAGGAACAGATCTGTGGATGTGAGGTAAGAGAAAGCTATATGTAGGATAATCTGCATTTTGGAGGATGAGTAAGATTTAGATGATAACAATAACACATTTATTTGTATAGCCCTTCACAAATCATGACAAATGTTTTGAGGGAGATAGTCAAATATTTTTCTCCTTTTGGATATGAGGAAACTGAGACCTTGAAAGGTTAAATACAATGCCCATAGTCACATCTAAGACGTTTCTGAAGTAGGATTCTTAACTCCAAATCTATTTCCAATATATTAAACCATTTCTCAGGAATTATGGAGGAGGCATTTTGTTTCTATTTAGTCCTCACCAGGGATTGACATCCCCATGTCCAAAATGGGGACAGATCCATGCCAAAATAAGCTACACTGAATCCATTGTCTTCTCCCAATAATATTGATGTCTATTGTAGAAGACACTTCTGAAATGTGATGATGGGGATAGAGGAAGTGTAAATTGTGTTACCTGTTATTGTATGGGCTCATCATCATCTTTTTGTTATATCACCTTTACATCTGTCTAGGGTCATGCATCCCCATTAGCCCTGGGCTCCCTTTATATTGTCCAGTTGACAAACAGTTTGAAAAGTAGGAATAAATTGAGGAAAGAGTGTGGAGAGTGGGGCATGGTGGGAAATCATCTTTGGCCAGCCCGTGAGCCATATGGGTTTTCCTTGCTACACTCTACCTTTTAGCTACTCAGAACTGAGTTTTCTGGCTGGAAGAACTATCTCATTTAGGGAAATGCAGTAAGCCCTAAAATAGACATTGTCTATCAGTAGTTGAGCTTTTCCCTCTAGAAAACCTCATAACCAGACTGCTCTGAATGATAGATTGAAGAGAAATGTGAGTTGCTATGGGGAATAGTATAAAATCTCTGCAGAGTGTAATTGAGAATGAGTAGGATTTGAATTGTAGCCTATGCTGATAATGCGTTTCTATAAAATGGCCATGTCCTAGGCTCTAGGAAATTTCCAAAGGGTTTGACATTATATGGGAATGGATTCCTCATGATTTGGGAAATCTTGTGGGGTAGAAGGAAGAATAAGAGAGAAAAGAGGGATAATGAAAGTAAATGAAAGTGTTATTATATTTTCTATAAGATTTTGGGATAACAGTTATTCAGGAGCTTAGAAAAAAGTTTAGTTCAGATAACTAATAACCTTTAGGAAGATAGCTATTACTCTCTCTTTAAAATTTTATTTTTATTTTTCATCTTAAAAGTCTTCCTTTCCTCCACTCATTGAGAAAACAAGAAATATGATACTTCATTCTTATGAAACGCAAGATAGATTTCCACATTAGCCATGTTAAAAAAATAAAAGAATAAGGAAAAATAGTTAATCTGTATTCTGTCCGTAAGTTCACTATTTGGAGTTGCATAGCATTTCTCATCATGAGTTCTTTGGACTTGTCATTAAACAGTGTTTTAATCAGAGTTACTAAGTCTCCCACAATTGATTATCTTTGATATTACTGTTACTTTTTAATTCTCCTAATTCTATTCATTTCACTTTACAACAGTTCATATGTATTTCAAGATTTTTATGAAACCATCATTTTTTATAGCACTGTGGTATTAAATTGCATCCACCTACCATAAATTGTTCAGACATTCCACAATTGAGGAGTATTTTCTTAATGTCTAGTTCTTTGCCTTCACAAAAAGAACTACAGTCAATATTTTTATATATAGAGGTTCTTTTCCTTTTCCTTTGATTTATTTAAGGCATAGTAATGATGTTGCTGGGTCAAATGTTGTGCATAGTTTTATACTTCTTCAGACATAGTTCCAAATTGTTCTCTAGATGATTAGACTAAGATCACAACTCTACCAACAATCCATTAGTGTCCTTATTTTTCCACATCTCTAGCTAGAAATTGTTATTTTCCTTTTCTGTCAACCTTGCCCATGAGATAGATATGAAATGGGACCTCAGAGCTATTTTAATTTACATTTATATAATTATTTGTGATTTTGAACATTTTTCATGTGACTATTGATAACTTTTAATTTTTTCTGAAAATGACCTGTTCATATCCTTTGATATGTTATTGAGAAATGATTCTTATTTTTATAAATTTGACTCTGTTCCCTATATATTTGAGAAATGAGACCTTTATCAAAGAAACTTGATATAGTTTTTCTCCTAATAATGACTGCATTAATTTTGACTATTGGAGAGCATTTTAATTTTATGTCATCAAAACTATCCATTTACCTCCTATGAATCTCTCCGTCTCTTGTTTGGTCATCAATTCTTCCTTTATCCATATGTTTTGCAGGTAATATCTTCCATACTTCCCTATTTTTTATTTATGAGATCACTCTTTATGTATAAATCATGCACTTATTTTGAGCTTATCGTGGTATTTGATGTGAGATATTGATATGCCTAATTTCAAGAGCTATTATTCTCATATAAATTACCTTAATATATGAGACTTTGCTTTATTCATCTATTTATTTATTTTGAGCGTCAATTGGGGTTAATTGACTTGCCTAGTATCACATAGCTAGTAAATGTTAAGCTTCTGAGAGGAGATTTTAAACTCAGATCTTCCTAATTCCCGGGCTGGTGCTCTAGATCCCTATACCATCTAACTGTCCCACTTTGCTTTATTTTAAAAAAAATCTTGATAAAGAGATTAAATGATATTCTTTGGTAGCCTTTTCCTAACTTCCTGTTTTGGATAGTCACAAGTTTTTTTTGTTTGTTTTTGGTTTATCTAAAGTAAAAACTATTTCCATTTTAATTTATTTCTTCTTACTTTGGCTTTACAAATGTCAAAAGAAAGCTAGTTAGCATTTCACTGATGATGGTTTTTCATAACAAACACTTTATAAGGTCTCCAGATGACTAGTCATCATTATGTATTTTCTTTCCTGGAAAGAAGGAAGCAACTTAATAATGTAGGGACTTCATTGTCTGAATAAGTCATAGACTATTCATGACAGATATACTTCTGGGACTGTAACTAAATCTAGTGTTAGCTAGATTATTTTCCAAGCAAGACCTCCTTTCTTTCTACATCTTTGGATGTAGCACAAATCAAAAGAACTCGTGAACTCTGCTGATGTTCGAAGGTTATTTCCAGCTGAAATTCCTGTGCCCTGTGTGAGCTGCCAGCAGATGGACAGAAAGCATCAGGGAATGCTTGATCAACCATGTGATAGTCTCCAAGTGGTCCCTGATAAGAGTGCAATGATCTTATAGTTGGTCAGCCAGAAAGAAAACCCAGAGTGGGTTACTTAATATACTCTCATAAAGATCAGAATGGAATATCCAAATCACATGAGAGACATCAAATCCTTATGTTCCCCCTGGGTTCCTGGAGACTGCTTTCTTCTTTCACAGTGGCAAGAACACCATAGATACTATCACACTTTTGTAATACATAGAAGCTGATTTTAAAGACTGAAGTAGGTTTTAATGATTCACCACCATTATTCTGTGGAAATCTATGAGTAAAGGATAGTCAAGATATATCATTAATTTTTTGAAGATAGCATGCAAGGCAAGTATGATTATAAAACTAGTGCCCCTTCCAGACACTCCTCCAATATTCCTCCCAATATTCAATAATATAACCCAATCTAGTATTTCTATAGTTTTTATATGATATTCAATGAGTTGGTACATTGTTTTGACAAAGAAATAGTTGTTTAAGTTGGTCCAGGATCAATGTATTCAATCTGTTACATATGTCCTTTCTGATTGCTTGTTCATTCTTCAAGTACCTTATTCTGGCATAGAGTTGTGTTGTTAAAGTCCACTGGAAGTAACTTCCATTTCAATCTGTCCATCATCTGATTCCTATGTGAAATTGTTAGTTCTTAACTCTCCCCCAGAGACATGATTATTCATACTCTACATGGACAGGTAAGGTGTCATGATGTTTAATTTGCAAATGGCCAACCAAAGTTCTTTGTCATTTGAACTTAAGGCTAGTTCTCAAAACAATTCTTTATTTAGTAACATTTTGCATGTGATAGGAAACTTTTCATAAGTTGTTTACAATATTTCATTTGATTTTCACAAGAATTTTGTGGGCTAAAGAAGGAGAGAGATATTATTTTTCTCTAGACAGCTGAAGAACCTGAAGTCTGGCAAGACTAAATGATTTGTCCAAGGAAACTTAGCAGGTTGTGATAAAACTCAACCATTGTAATATTCATTCTACTGTAGTATGACAGTTCTTCCACTTTATGCCACTTTCCTTTCTTTTAAATTCATACTATTTGATTTTCCCAAATACATGCAAATAAAATTTTTAACATTCACCTTTGCAAAACTCCAAAATTTTCTTGCTCTTCTTCCCCTCCACCACCCCAAGACAGCAAGCAATCCAATATAGGTTAAATGTATGCAGTTTTTTTTTTTTATCAAGCTTTTTATTTTCAAAACATACACTAGGATAATTTTTCACCATTGACCCTTGCAAAACCTTGTGTTCCTATTTCCTCCCTCTTTCCCCCAACCCTTCTCTGAGATGGAAAGTAATCCAATATATATTAAACATGGTAAAAAAATATATGTAAATTCAATATAGGCATACGTCCTTATACAATTATCTTATGCAGTTCTTATAAACTTATTTCCATATACTTCACAAGATAAAATAAGATCAAAAGGGAAAAAAAACATGAGAAAAAACCCAAGCAAACAAACAATAACAAAAGGTGAAAATACTATACTTTGATCCACATTCAGTCTCCATAGTTCTCTCTCTCTAGATGCCAATGCCTCTTTCCATGACAAATCTATTAGAATTTTATTGTTGAAAAGAGCCAAGTCCATCACACATGATTATCACATAATCTTGTTCTCTTGGTGCTACTCATTTCATTTAGTATCAGTTCATGTCTTTCTAGACTTTTCTGAAATCAGTCTGCTCCTCATTTCTTATAGAACGATAATAGTCCATATTCATATAATATAACTTAGGCATTCCCCAACTGATGGGCATCCACTCAATTTTCAGTTCCTTGCCAATACAAAAATCTCTTATGCCACTTTTCTTCTGGAAGTTTGGTGGGATTTTGAAGAAATGATACTATGACCCAAGAAACCTCAAGATTTGGGTCTACACAGTAAAGATTTAATTTTGGTAGTCTCACCAATTCTTCCCTGTAACTTTTTGATTTCATTTGTTCCCAATTAAAAATTCCCCCAGGATGTCTCATAATATAACATATCCAGATCTTTACAGGTATGAATATATACATAAATATATATTCCAAATATAGGGCCATGTTTATTTCACTCTACAGAAATAAAAGACTAATAGCAAATTATTAAAAATGTATACAATTTTCTTTCCTCTCTAATTAACTCAAAGTTTCCTTTTTTCTTCCCATCCCTATGAAATAGGGAAAACCACACTACCACTCATCCTTCATTGTGAGACTTAAGGAGATGTCTTTATTTTAAGTGAGATATCCCTAGATATACCTTAGTCTTCTCAATAAGATTGTGAAAAATGATGACCTTATCTTTTCAGAGGAAGAGGTAATAGAAGCTTCTATCAAAGTAAAGCTCAGAAGGTAGAGTCAAGATTGCAGAATAGCAGGGGTTATAGAAAAGCTCCCTTCCTCTATCACATCTCTTTACACATCTAGAAGATGCACCAGACTTGAATCCTGTTAGAAATCCAAGAAAAAATAATCACAGTGAATCATTTTTCCAGACCTTGGCAATATAGGGAGACAGATTTGCAGAGTTTGTGAATAAAGTCTAGCTAGGGATCATTCCCTCAAAGGAAGAAGCTATTCCAGATCCAGTATACAGGGATCTGATCTTGTGTAACCTGGTGCCAGTGAGTTGTTCTGTTGTTCATTACTCAGTTCTGGGTCTCTTTTAATCAGAGGAATAAGTAAAAATAGAAAAAAATCCATCAATCACCTTCTAAAAGAAACTCTCAAATGAAAACTCTCAGGAATATTACAGCAAAAATTCAGAGTTCCCAGGTCAAAGAAAAAAACACTACAAATAAGCAAGGAGCAGAAAAGTTATTAAGTGCCTCGTTCTAAGCACTGTACTAAGTTTCATAAATATTATTTGACACTAAAAAGTCTTGAAGTAAAATGCTATTATTACTTCCATTTTATAGTTGAGGAAACTGAGGCAGACAGAAGTTAACTTGCCTAAGGTCATGCTTCTGGTAAGTTTCTGAAGCAAGATTTGAATTCAGGTCATTTAACTCAAGACTTCCCACTCTATTCACTGCATCACTTGCTTCCAGAAAACTAGGAAGAATTCAAATACTGAGGAGCAAATAAAACAGATCACACAAGGTTTAGTAGTCAGTATCTTATAAGAGTGGAGAGCTTGATTATATTTTAGAAAGCAAAAGATATTAGGAAGTATCTGAAGATTACATGGTACATTAACATACTAGATACTGAAGTCCTGAACTGTGGCTGATCAGACAAATATGAGCTTGGAATGCTCTACCACAATTTTGGTTGAAATAGTCCATGTGAACATTTGAGATGGATTCTTTAAATCTGTGCATCTCACATTTCTTTTGAGCTACTTCAATTCTGTTTTGCTCACAGGGAATAGTATCTTCTTTGAAGATATAGCATGTTGGGTAGTCCTGTCCCAGTGTCTTCCATGTCATGTAATCAGTTCCAGAGTTCTTAAGAGAGATCTTGAGAATGTCCTTGTCTTATTTTTTTTGACCATTTATAAGTTTTTACTTTGTGTAACTTCTCCATAAAATAGTCTTTCAGGAAAGAGTACGTTTGACACTAAAACAGTTTTTTTTTTTTTTTTTTTTATTGTTGTTGTTGTGGAAAAGAACTAGAAACTCAAGGAATGCCCATCAACTAAAGAATGATTAAACAAACTGTGATTTGTAAATGTAATGGAATACTATTGTAATGTAAGAGATGAGGAAAGATTTTAAAGTGACATGGAAAAATTTGTATGAACTAGATAGATAGCGGAATTGATAGAACAATTTATACATTTTATTTGAAGACTTACACATATTGATGAAGAATGAAATTAGCAGAAACAGAACAATTTATACAATAATAACTAAATAACTTTGAAAAGTTAACTTTTAATAAATAAATAACTTTGAAAGCTGCAAGAACTCTGACCAACTATAATGACCATCCATGATTCCAGAAAACCAATAATGAAGCAGGCTACACACCTCCTCATAAAGAAGTGATGAACTTATGGTACAGGATGAGACATATTAATTTTTGGACATGACCTTTGAAAGATTTAGTTTTGCTTGACAATGCCTATTTATTACAAGTAATCCCTCCTCCCAGTAGGGTAGGAGTGGGATAGGAGAGAGGAAAAATTGAGTCATGTTTAATTGAAAAAATTTTTTAAAAGGCACAGCTCTGTTGTCATCTACAGGAGGCCATTTTTTATTCTCTACCATCATGTTCCCAGTTAGGAATTTTCCTGTAGGAAATTAATTTATTTTGCTTAATGGATGCTTCGTATTTACGTGTGTGTGTGCATGAGTATTATGTTACTTCAGGAAAATATAAGTTCCTTGAGAGGGTTATATTTGCTTTGCACTTAATGTTTGTTGAATTAAACTGGATCAACCATTCATTCAGTGAACATTTATTAAACGCCTGTTATGTCACCAGGCACTGTGCTAAGCAAAGGGAATAAAAAAAGGCAAAATATAGTCTCTGTCCTCAAAAAGTTTACACTTTAATGAATATAAGTTCTAAATAAAGTCTCATCAGTTTATGGGTTCAGCAGGTTGCTCAGTCTCTTTATACATATGTAAATGAGTTTTGTCTCAATCCTGATTGGGTAGCTGTCACATTAGGAACATGGTGATTAATTATGAGGCTAAAGCTATTACTTTGGTGTCTGTAGGGATATATCAGTTTACTTCAATTTAATTCATATCTCATAATGACTGCCTATTTTGCAATTGTGAAATATGCAATTATTTTCAGTCATGTCCAATTCCTTGCATCCCCATTTGGGATTTTCTTGGCAAGGATATTGGAGTGGTTTGCCATTTCTTCTTCAGGTAATTTTATAGATGAGAAACTGAGGCAAAGAGAGTTAAATGACTTTGCTCAGGGTTATGGAGCTAATTTTGAACTCACAAAATCAAATCTTCCTGACTCTAGGACCAGCACTCCATCTACTGCATTATCCAGCTGCTGCCTCCTTCACTCCCATGATAACTCTACTACCAATGTTATGGAACAAGCAAAACTTCTATCTTACATGAGTAATAGCACATTTGCTAGCTTGGGAATAAAGCACAATACATGTATGAGTGGACCATCTGAGAAACTATCTCCCTCAGTAAAATATTCTGATATCTCTAGAGCTGGAAGGGGCCTTAGAGGTTGCCTAATCTAACATACTCATTATAGAGATGAGAATAGAGGCTCCAAAAGGGTAAATGACTTGTCCAAGAGCATGTTGTGATAGACTAGGAATTTAAACTGAAGTCCTCTGACTTCTAATCCATTTGTACCATGCTGCCTTTTCTATCATTTTTGTAGTATGCTCTCTCACAGGAGATTGCAATGGTTTTGCAAACATTTGATTAGTTATTTGATGATGGTTTCCATAAAAACTTTTCCATTGACTCCCTCCAAATGTCTTTGGGCCTTGATTCTTTACAAAGTATAATGAGGAAAAGCCAAGTCCTTAGCCAATCTGACAGAAAAGAAGAGCATACATAAGTATACTTATTCTATTGCTGCACAATCATTTTTTTCCACAGTCTTGTTTTATGTATGTGATGGAAAACAGACAGAGATAAAGACAGAAGACATACAGAAGACACACCCATACACCCACACAGAGTGAGAGAGAGAGAGAGAGAGAGAGAGAGAGAGAGATGCTTTGTAATGGCATTTCAGGTACTTAATATTATTTTGAAAACTAGATGAGTTCCCAGAGCTGTTGATTATTTATTGATGTTTTAAGGTGGCTGACTAATTTCATTTAAATTACTCCTATTGCCAGACACTATCAATCCTTTTCATTGGCAGATATTGTGGGCTTTTGTTTTACCCTCATTGCCAGCTGCGTAGATTGTATCTGCTCTCATTGGCTATTGTCTATTGTTTGTTGTTACTGATGATAATTCTTCACAGAAACTCAGAAGTATAGCCTTTTTCATAACCCTTTGACGTGTGATAGGCTTTTTTATTTAGCCCACAGGTGAGAGGCTTATATTTAGGTATTTAAGGGATAGGAAAGGCCCTTTGTTATGGAGAGAAACAATAAAGAATCAGCTAGAGGAACCTTGATAGAAGAACAGTGTAAATATTTCAACTCATCCTAAATGGTTCCAAAAATGGCATTTCATTAAGATGATGAAGCTGTGTTTTGTAAATGATGGACATTTCAGTGTTTTGTTTCTGATGGGTCTCCACAGGATTCCTCCCGGTAGCATACTCCATACCTCCTCACCATTGATAATTCCCATCTGAGCATCTTGAAGAAAAAAACAATGAATTTAGTTAGGTGATCTGACTTACATTCTCTGCTCCTTGGTTTTAAAATTTCCTGGGATAGAAGTTCAATCCTTTCCCTTACTATCGGATTAGCCTTCTTTCTCTTCAAGTTACACATTCCCCCACCCCTCCCCCTCGCCTCCCCCCCCTTTTTTTTTTTTTTGCTGAGGCAATTGGGGTTAATTGACTTGCCCAGGGTCATACAGTTAGGAAGCATTAAAGATCTGAGACCAAATTTAAACTCAGGTCCTCCTGACTTCAGGACTGGTGTTCTATCCGTTGTGCCATCTAGTCACACATTTCCTTAATGGATTTTTAAATCACTTGATATTAATGATGACATCCAAACAAGATTATTTGCAGAGGTCTTTTGCATCTTTATAGTCCATAAGTTCTATGAAAACACAATTTGTTTACCATTTACATACACAATCAAACATCATCATTATCACTAATACTAATAGAAGATTTTCTATCAAGTGGCTTTTTTTGGACCATAGCAACACATAAAAGAAAATGCTATTTTAAAAATAATAACTTTTAATTTTCAAAATATATGTAAAAGTAGTTTTTAACATGTAACCTTGCGAAATCTTGTGTTCTGCATAAGAAAAATCAGATCAGAAAGGGAAAAAAATGAGAAAGAAAAAAAAAGCAAACAAACAACAATAAAAAAGGTGAAAATACTATGTTGTGATTCACACTCAATCCCCACAGTTCTCTTTCTGGATATAGATGGCTTTCTCCATCACAAGTCTATAAGAATTGGCCTGAATCATCTCATGGTTGAAAAGTCCATCACAGTTGATCATCACATAATCTTGCTGCTGTGTACAATGTTCTCTTGGTCCTACTAACTTCACTTAACATCAGTTCATGTAAGTTTTTCCAGACTTTTCTGAAAGCTTCTGATCGTTTCTTATAGAACAATAATATTCAATAACATTCATATTACCATAACTTATTCAGCCATTCCCCAACTGATGGCCATCCACTCAGTTTCCAATTTCTTGACACTACAAAAAGGGCTGCAACAAATGTTTTTGCACACATATGTCCTTTTCCCTTTTTTATGATCTCTTTGGGATATAGACCCAGTAGTAACACTGCTGGATCAAAGAGTATGCATAATTTGATAGCCCTTTAGGCATAGCTCCAAATTGCTCTTCTGAAAAACTGGATCAGTTCACAACTCCAATAATGTATTAATGTCCCACTTTTCCCACATTCCCTCCAACATTCATCATTATCTTTTCCTGTATCAGATTGTCCTAGCCAATCTGAGAAGTGTGTAGTGGCATCTCAGAATTGTCTTAATTTTCATTTCTCTGATCAAGAGTAACTTAGAGCAGAAAATGCCAAGTTTTCAAGGAAATTGTGACCTTTGTAGGTAGATAAAGTACACATATCAATGAAATCCCAGTTCTTTTAAAGCATTATAGTATATATAGAGTGTCCTAAAAGTTTAGATTTAAGACTAAAAGTATTTAGGACTTGAAGTTTAGTATTAAACTTTAATGCTTGAAGTTCTACATTTTAATAATTCAAAAGTATGAGATTTAAAAGCTTAAAACTGAACTGAGACATTTGGAATACCCTATATTAGAAATTTATTTCCTCAAGTTAGATACCCTTTTTTCTTTTTGATAAGTAAAACATTTATTTTATTTTAATAAGTTTTTTATTGATGTGTTTTGGGTTTTTCCTTTTCTAATCCTTTCTAGAGAGTTATCCCATAAAATATAATTTTTAAGACAGAAAGGGAAAAATTAACATAATTGATAAATACATGAAAAAGCCTGAAAATATGTGAAAAGTGCAACTTTAGAAACCCTTTTCAATGTTATATTTGACACATTGTTTTTAGCTTTACATCTAGTGACAACTGAAGACTGAACCATCTTTTCTAGAATCTTAGCAGGGGTAAGTATTAAGAAGAGGAAAGAATCTATTTGACTTTACCTTCTACAGTGAAAGAAAGATTTGGATTTAGAATATTTGGATTCTAATTATGACTCTTCTACTTACTGTATGACATTGAATAGTAACTTCTTTCTAGGTCTCAATTTCCTCAACTTTAAAATGGGAGGGTTTAGTGGTATTTTTTTTCCCTTTTTATTCTCTTTATTTTTTGAAATTAATGTTTGATTGTATTTTATTTTTCCAAATACACTCAAAGATAGTTTTCAATATTCACTTCTGCAAAACCTTGTGTTCCAAATTTTTCTCTCTCCCTTTCCAAGACAGCATCAATCCAATACAGGTTAAATATGTTCAGTTCTTCTAAACATATTTCCATATTCATCATGCTATATCAGATCAAAAGGGGGAAAATCATGAGAAAGAAAAAAACAAGCAAACAAATCCCAACAAAGGTGAAAATACTATGCTTTGATCCACATTCAGTCTCCATAGTTCTCTCTCTGGATGCGGGTAGCACTTTCTATCCCAAGTCTATTGAAATTACTTTGAATCTTCTCATCGTTGAAAAGAACCAAGTCCATCACAGCTGATTATCACATAATCTTGTTGTTACTATGTATAATGCTCTCTTAGTTCTGCTCACTTCACTCAATATCAGTTCATGTAAGTTTTTTCAGTAATGTCATAATTTTAAAGGATCTTTCCAAATATAAAATAGATCTTCATTATTAGACTGATAAGATGGCAGAATGTTTTTTTTTTCCTACATAACTCTTTAACCCCCAAATCTCAAGAAATATTTGCTAGACATGGGGAAACTAAAGCTGACTCCATAAGATAAGAAAAGAAAACTCCGTACAAGATGTAAACATCAAGAAAAAACATTACACAACTGTTATATTTAGAGATGGGTATATTCAATATACCCATTCTTCACATAGGATATATTCAACCAGCACAAGCAATGTGCTTCAGGGTATAATTGTCAGAATCCCTTTCAGAAAAGGTGGGGTGGCAGCACTAAAGAGCATGTCGAATGAGGGAAGGTTTATAATAAGAGGGAAGGGATTTAGATAATACATTTTTCTGATTGGAATTTGTATATTGGGAAGCCATCTTTTTTGAGTTAATTTTTGGGGGACTAGAATTGCATCCTCATCCAGGACAGGAAATACATGAGTCCTAAAGGGTAGCAAACGTCCATGTTGTAGGGAGAATATAGAAACAGACATAGAATAAGCTAATCTTAGGAATGTTGATGGTTATGATAAGGTAATAGGTAGAATTTGGCTTCATGATGTAAAGCAACTCCCACCATATAATATTTCTATACTTTTACATTGCCTTTTTCATGAATTAATATTTCCAAAAGTGAGGCATAACAGAAATAAAAAAAAATTAAGGTAAGATATATTAAAATAATATAGAAATGGGATGGAGGTGGTAATCAAGTTTACTACTTCAGAAGGTACCTTCATGTGGTACATGATAGGAATCATGAAATAATACAATAGGATATATATTATAAGCTGGAGAATAGAATTCAAGGTAATATAAAAGCAAAAAAAAAAAATAAGGATAAAGGAAAAGTAAAGGAAAACAGAAAAAATGCTTTAAAAATATTCTTTAAAAAGTTGGGAATAGGAGACTGAAGTTTTTGAATTAGATGTTTAGCTGAGTGTGGAGAGAGAGGGGTTAAAAAAGAAGACAATTAGATAAAAGGGAATTATAATTTAAGTACATATTAGAAATTTTAGATAAATTAATTTGCAGAGCAAGGAGAGAGATCACATTAGCACCAAAGTAACACAAACAAAACTAATTCCATAGACATGAAAATCAATGAATAAAGCAAGATACAGAATAATAATTATAATTTTGTATATGATTACATTAAATAATCCAATATTGCCACATTTTATCCATACCCTTTTTTCTTTTTGATAGGTAAAACATTTACCTATCAAATTTTGATATCTAAATCAAATATTTACCTTACCTGAGTGAGAGAATGGATAGAAAACAATATCCAATAATGTTATTTCAGGAAACATTTAAAAATGAAGACACAAAGAATGAAAGTGAGAAGCTTGGGTAAAATTTATGGTTTTCAGATAATTTCAGAAAAGAAGGATTTACAATCTTGTTTATCAAAGTAAAAATATAAACTCACGATGCCAAGGGAGATAAATAGGGAAATTATACCATGATCAGAGGTACCAAAAACAAACAATATATTAAGTTAATCATATGATTCATTTCCAAAAACATCCAACTCCATAGAAATCAGAAGTAGAAGTTAGGATGATTTCTCATTATAAATATGCAAAGAATTAGGAGAAGATCCCCAAAACCAGGCAAGATAAGGCTTCAATGAAGTCCAGAATTATTTTCTGAATTGTCCTTCATTAATCCAATGGCCATGGTAATGATAGGTTATATCACTTACCTCAAAGGTAAATAATATTTGCCAAATATCCACAAGATTCTTGGCCAAAGCTACAGGCATGTCTTTGGACTGGGGAATGGATATTGATTATATCCAGAAAAAAAGTTGATGGTTATAATGGTAACTTGAGTAGTGCTGCATTACAAAGTATACTCTATCATTTGATTCTCACAGTTGAAGAATAATCACAATTTTGCAAATGAGGAAATGGATTGAGACAGAGAAAGTAATCTGATTAAAGTCATATGGCTAGTAAGTGACAGAACCTTTCATGAGTTTATAGGATGTTACACTATGAATGATGATGATTAACTTATGGATAGGAGGCTCTAAAGAGCCACACTGTAGAATGGATTTCAGTACTCATCTCCAACCTTCCAAACTTTTGAAAGAAGCCTGGAAAGAACGACTGGTTAAAGAGAGGAGGGAAAAGAGTTTCATTTAAAGAAGACAAATATGGCTGCTTAAGCCTCAGAATATTGTTCTCCAAGGCATTAATTGCCATCAAATTTAAAAGGGACCACTAGGTGATGCAGTGGCTAAGTGTTAAGTCATGAGTCAGGATGATCTGAGTTCAAATTTGTCCTCAGATACCTACTAGCTGTATGATCATGGGCAAGTCACTTAACTCTGTTTGCTTCAGTTTCCTTATGTGTAAAATGAGCTGGAGAAGGAAATGCCAAATCACTCTACTATCTTTGTCAAGAAAACTCCAAATTGGGTTGTGAGAAATTGGACAGAACTAAAATGCATGAACAACAAATTAATCTCTATATTTAATTTTTGGTTTGTTTTATACCAGGGATGACTTCTATTGTCTAGAAATATTCACTGATTATTCACTGCAAATAGTCTCAGACAGAAAGACTGATCATCCTGACTCATGACTCTATACTTTGTTGTTAAGTTAACTAGCCATGTGATTTTCAACATGTTGCTTAGGCTATGTGTACTTTAACATCATCTATAAGATAGACAGAATATGACAACAACAATATTAATAATGAAAACGATAGCTAAAATAATATAAAGCACTTTTAGGTTTGCAAAATGCTTTTATTTGGTCCTTACAACCACCTTCTGAGATAGGTATTATTATCCCCATTTTATAGTTGAGGAAATGAGATTAAATGACTTGTGCAGGTCACATGGCTAGTGTTAGGGGCAAGGTTAAAATCTCAGATCTTCCTGACTTCACATTCAACACTCTGCAATGTGCAGTGCTATCTTAACCTATGTTATTCTCAGAACAAGATGAGAAACTACAAGGAGACAGCAGATGGGGAATTAAAGGATCTTGAAACAAAAATAATGCCTTTGAAAAAGTCCATTTTCCTTGACAATATCTATTTGTGACAAAAAAGGGTTTTTATTAGAGAAGGGAGAACTGCAATGGGAAATAATGAATGATGCAAAACAAAGAGTGTTAATGAAATATAAGAGTTGTTAATGAAACAGAAGAGAGCTGAAGGAAGTTCAGAAAGGACTATAGACAAGAAGAGCAGTAATGGTTCTTCCTTGAAGCGTACTTAAAAAAACTCCAACCATCTGAGCATAGCATACTCATGATTTCATGGGTATTCCAAATTTTTTTTGGTCATCCTTTATATATGGAAATGTTTCTACTTGTTGATGACTCTGAAATTCATATGTTAAAATATACATCTAAGTCTTGGATTTAAGTACCAGATCTTCCCCTGACTTGTGTGATCTTGTGCAAATAATTCACCTATCTTGGTGTTTGTTTCCTCATTTGTCAAGTGAAGGAAGTTTGATTAAAATCAAGGATCATAGATCTGGAAGGATATTGAGAGACCATCTAATCCAACTTGTTTATTTTATAGACCAGGAGACTGAGGAGAGAGGTTTGAACGACTTGCTTCAATTCAATTCAATTTAACACACAATTATTAAATGCCTACTATATGCCAGGAATTGTGTTAAGTATTAAACATAAAAAAAATAAACAAAAAACCTCAACAACAAAAAAGGCAAAATACAGCCTCTGTCAAAGAGCTCACAATCTATTGAAGAAATCAACATGCAAACAAATACATACAAATGAGCTACATACAGGATAAGGAAGAAATCATTAAGATAGGGAAGACACTGGCTTTAAGAAGGGTTGGGGAAGGCTTCCTGTACAAAGTAGAATATTAGTTGGGACTTATAGGAAAACAGAGAAGTCAATAGTTGGAACAGAGGAGGAAGAGCATTTCAGGCCCAGGGACACAGCCAAAGAAAATGCCCCAAATGGAGAGATATAGCACTTTGTTTATGGAACAGCCAGGAGGGTAGTGTCACTGAATAGAATGTGATAGGAAATGAGATGTAAGAAGACTGGGAAAGTAGGAGAGGGCAAAGGTATGAATGCCAAACAGAACACTATAGGGAACCATTGGAGTTTATTGAGCTTAATGTCATCCTGGGAAGTATGGATGACATTATTTCTAGAGGGTCACAGTCAGTGGGGAAACTCTGGGTAAGGTATAAGACCCTTCAGCAGGAGGGAACCTGCTAACAATGTCTGGTTTGGCTCCCCATGTCCTCTAAGGGGTCTCAGTCTTCCTGAGAGGAGTTATGGGGCAGTGACAACCTGTGTTGAGATTGAATTAGAGTGATACCGTGTGGAAGAGTGATATGAGGTCGCAAACTACATACAACAGCAAGTTGTTTATGTGGTCCCACATGCTCAGTGTTGTTTTTGTTGCATTATAAAAAGGGGAAAGGCCTTGAAATAAATGTGCTCCATTTCCCCACCATCCTTGGGAGTCCCGCCTCATCACTTCTCCACTAAGAAGTAATATTTTAATCATCCCAGCCTGGGGGCTCTAGAAAGCAACGGTATGTTTTGTCACCCCAACTAGGGGGCTCTAGAAAGCAGGACACAACAATTAGTCATCCTGATGAAAGTAGGATTGGAAGTCAGATTCTCTAATTTTTAATCAGTGATCTTTTATGGATTTTCTCTCTGAGATATCTTTCAACTCTGAAGCATGATGGAAGTGCTTTCAAAAGATAAAAAGCATGATACAAAGGTTAGAATTTGTTATTGGAAAAATCCTGTTTTCCCTCTTGTTTGACGAGGATGAATGTGATTCATTTTGTAAATTTGGAATTGAAATTTAGCCACCGGAATTCAAATGTGAATATCTAGCTGAGTGTCAAGTAGAAAATACTCATAACCTAATTTTAATTAAGAAAAATAGCTGTTGCTCTTTAAAAACTTTCCTTTCTGGTATTTTTGTGGGATTTTGGAATCCACTAAGGTGAGTGGCTGCAGGCATGCTAGATGCTGCAGAGTGCTTGTGCTAATACACTAAGTTGAAGAGCATTACTCTATGCATGATTTTTTAATTTTATCATCCTGGTGAGACTACAGCTTAGTCCTTCCTGCCACCACTCCTGCTCAGAGATGTGTGCTATCCTGGGTAACAAACTTACTAATTCTCTGTTATCTCCCAGAGGCGTTCCTATTTTTGTCTTTTAAACTTTCTTCCTTACTTATTCCATTTTAGCTAACATTGAGACAATTTTTTAAGGAGGGGAAAAAAGCAACAACAACAACAAAAAAAAAAAAAAAAGGAAGAAGGGAATGAGGAACTAAGTAAAGGGCAAAAACAAATAACTGAAGCTTGGTTTCTGAACCTGAAGGTGGGGTCCAACCTCTTCTCTTTCTTAGGGTTGGATGTAGGCTGAGACTATTCAGTGGTCTTTAAATGAAACCATTTAAATCTGAGATCTTCAGAAATCTCAAAGAAGGCCTAGCTACTTTGACCTTTGTTGAAAAAAAGTGAATAGTGAAAAACCTCCTACCAATGAATCTCACAAAGCTTGAATTCAAATTTGTACTCTTACTACCCAGCTTCTTAAACCCCATATGGGGTCCTGTAACTGAATGTGGGAGTTGTGAAATTATAATTTATTATCAGTAAACATTTGATTGCCTGTCTATTTTTATATACCTATATATATATCAACGTATAGGTATATATACCTATATATATCAATGTAGAGGTATATATACCTATATATATCAACGTAGAGGTATATATACCTATATACCTATACATATATATATATATATATATTTACACACCTGTATCCTTGGAATCATGTAAAAATTTGGGCAAAAAGAGTAGTGACTGGAAAAAGTTTAAGAAGTTCTGCTCTACTGCTGAGGGGAGTCTTGAAACTCTCACTCTTTCAGACTTTGGCGGGGGAAGCTTGGGAAACTCCCTCAGAGAAGCTCTCAGAGAAGCTCTCCCCTGAGAGACCCACCCCAGAGAATCAAGATAAAGTGGTTTCATTCTGTTATCTGAGTGGGACTACTTGAGTCCAGAACCACTCCTACTTAGCCTGAACTGGAGATCTAGATTTCTATCATACTCTATTGAGTTGGAGATTAGTCCGGGACATTCATTCATTCAATTGGAAGATTCTCTATTCTGATTTCAACTTAAACTACTCCCAGCCCCAACCAAGAGCTGCCCATATAACAAGCTTCCTTCACACCAAGACATTCTCTTTTCAGTGTTACTCCCTCTTTATCTCCCCCCTGTTTCCCTAAGAGGACTCTATTTACCTCTCTGTCATGATTTCTCTGCTAGATCTTTACTTCTCTGTTGGAATCTGCACTAAGGAAGTCAGCCTGCAAAAGCTGACTTCACAGTTTTAATAATAAACTTCTTTTGCCAGTTTAAATTTTGGGGTTTGTACATTCATTTATGAAGGACCTGCATTGACCAGAAGGGGGGTCCCACAACTCCCTGCCCTGCACCAAATCTCATCACTACTACATAGTATCTGTGTAACTGATCAATATCACTTCACTTTAGTGGACCTTAGTTTTCTCATCTGCAGTTGGGACTACTACTAAGGTCTTTTTTTTTTTTTTTTTTAGCAGGAAATTCTATGATTCTTTCCCAATCTGTGATTATATAGGACTGCTCAGGCAATAGTTAGACAGGTGGCTATTTCCATCAGTAGGCTCAGAGTTGCTGGACTGAGATAGGGCTGATGAGAGTAATTTGTTCCAATGGGTGCGAAGACAGCTAAAGGAGGTTCTCTTCTGAAGAGCCTTTAGAGCTTGATTAAACATTTTTTAATGACACTAAAGCCATCCACTGCATCCTGACCCATCACCAGTCATCCTGACTTTTGTCTTGCCACTGGACTTGGATGACTCTGGAAGAGAGACAGAGGCTGATGACTTTTGCAACTCTGCCTCAGATCCGGGTGATCTGTGTTCTAGTCTTAAATATATCTCTTCCTGGATATCTGATGTCAGGGCAATCACTTTAGGCAGCAAATATCTCAGTGGATAGGGCATTGGGATTGGAATCAGGAAGACCTGAATTCAAATTCAGCTTTAGACACTTCCTAGCAGTGTGACTCTGTGGCAAGATACTTAGCTTCTGATTGTCTTATGAAATGGAGCCACTGGAGAAGGAAATGGCAAACTACTTTGACAAGAAAACCTCAAATAAGGTCATGAAGTGTCGGTCATGATTGAAATGATTGAACAACAATAGCAACAATCACTTAACTTAAGGAAGCTCAGTTTTCTTATCTGTAAAATGGGTACAATAATACCCATATGACTTACCTCAGTGGAGTTTTATAAGAATAAAGTAAGATAATGTTCTGAAAGTGCTTTGAAAATTATAATAGAGCATACTGTTTTATTGTATTATATTATTATATTATACTATATAAATACAGTATAAAGAAGTAATATTAATATTAGCCCCAATGCAGGGAATAGAATTGTCAGGAAAAAGGCTTATTTGCTTAGCCACAAATACTTCTAATTTCCAAAAAACCCAAGGGCGCAGCTTGGTTTTCTTTAAGTATAAAATAAGGATTAAGAATGAAAGAAAGGAGGCAGCCATTGTTGATGAAGAGGATGAATTGTGAGCTAATATAAATTTATCTTTCCTCCTGCCAAAACAGCAACTGTGAAATGTAACAGATTACACAAATAAACAGAGCACTTAGGATATTTTGAAACTAGTTGTTCCTCAGTGCCTGATTAATGCTCTAGATGTTTCTTCACAGATCTCTTTCATATTTCATTCCGACAGTCAGGTAGAATGGGATGATAATGCATGCTAATCTCTCAGCTGAGGGAGGCTGGGAGGGCTTTCCTCTTTAGTCACTCATTAAAAGTTTATATGCACTTCTAAAGGAATTATGTACAACAACAGCTGGAGTGGGTGTCAGGAGGAGAGCTGGGAGAGGTACCTTGGGGCAAGTAATGGACCTACCTTCTTTTTTCTTTTGTTGGGAATGATGACTTTATAGTATTTTTCAAATAGATCACATTTTGTTTTTAAAAATCATATATTTTAAAATATATGTGTTTAAATATTATATCTTGTAAAGAAAATGCAGGGGCAGCTAGATGGCCCAGTGGTTAGAGTGCCATGCCTGGAGTCAGGAAGATTCATTTTACTGAGTTCAAATCTGACCTCAGACATTACTAGCTGTGTGATCCTATTTGCTGCAATTTCCTTATCTGTTACATAAACTAGAGAAGAAAATGGAAAACCACTTCAGAACCTTTGACAAGAAAACTCCAAATGGGGTCACAGAGAGTTGGACACCACTGAAATGATTGAATAACAACAAAATGAATATATGTGATTCAGGCGTTTGGAGAACCATTCTGTCTCTCCTAGTGAGTAACAATGAGCACTTAAAATATTCTAAGGAAGGGGATGGGAATGTGAACTGGGAAAGGCTTGACCATTTTAGTGGTTTCAAGGTATGTTAATCTTCTGTGTTCTGCACATAAAGTGAGGTTTAGAGACAGGATTCACAAAGGAAGCAGGTATTGAGGAGACAGTTCAAACAGATGCTTTGGCTCTGAAAAAAGGAAGACATCGGGGAACTACTTTTTTATCTAAAAGATATGATAGAATACTAAGAGTGTCCAAGTAAAAATCATAGCAGGTTTATTAGGGGCATTAAAGGGTAAGACCAGATTTGACAACCACCTAGTGAATATGTTTCAGAAAAACCAAACAAGCTGAATTTCTTTCTGTGCTATTAAATCACTCTCTTTGGCTATATAGACAACAGAGTGAAATGGGCTTTCAGGAAGCTGTTGGCTTAGTAAATACACCAGGACCTGGGAAAAGTGATAAAAATGGTAGTTTGGGAGAAGTTCAATCAATAGACCTTTTTTAACATTCTCATTCAATGGCCTCAGGAAATATTTACAATTGACTGTGGTTAGAATTAGTCTATTGGACTTTAAAAAATAGTATTGGATTGTTATTTAGTCAGAAGTTTATACTTAGTTGTAGTTTGGGTTTTACAAATTAGAATGATATGGGTAGCTAGGTTGATGAAGACCTAGGTGCAGTTGGCAGAGAAAGAATGAAATATTGATGGAATTGCTTCCTGGCTTAGGCAGGGAAGGACACTGATAGGAATCAGTTTAGCATCCATGGAACCACCATCTGTGAAGTTGATGGGTAGCTCCAGATTGCTAAATCCGGTCAGAAAATCGGGTTGTGTAAAAGCCCTGAGGTTAGATTTCCCCTATAAATCTATGCATGGCTCACACCATCTTTGCTGAATACCTTTTGGAGTTATAATCCATTACAGCACTTTGCCTTTTAGTGTCTTTCTTTGTACTCCTCCCCCATCCCACATGGTGTCTCTCCTTTCAACCCCACTAAGCCTCATGGTGTCTTTGTCCTTCTTATAGTTAACTCACTTTTCTAGAATTACCTTTTCTATTGATTTAGCCTGCCAACTAAGGGCATACTCCAATCTCATGAGGTACTCCCTTTTCTCTAGTTAATTGTGAGTTCCACCAGGGAACTTGTCTTTTTCATCATTAATTGTTAAAACCTTTTTCCTTGCTAACTATATGCTCTTCCAGTTTTATTTCATATTTACCATTCCAGGTGTCTATTGTATCTCTTCATTTTATCTGTAATCTCTTCTAAATAAACCTGCCTTTTGCCAAAAAGAATGGCCATTATGAATTCTTCATATGACCAAACCCCAACATTTGTTGCCAACAATAATCTCATCATTTGGTGAGCAGGAGCTGCTTTTCTAGATCACATCATTTGGTCTCCTAAATCATCACATCAGGTACTGTGGTGTACTAGGCCAGGAGTCAGGAAGAACTGAGTTCAAATGCAATCTCAAACACTCACTAGTTGTGTGACCCTGGACAAGTAACTCTCTTTGTCTTGGTTCCTCATCTGTAAAATAAGCTGGAGAAGAACATGACAAAGCACTCCGGTATCTCTGCCAAGAACACCTCAAATGGAATCGTGGAAAGTCAGACACTACTGAAAATATCTTAAAATGATATGTTTTGGTGAAATTGATTTTATAGCATTTAAAGCAAATGTATCATGGCTTTTGGTCTTCCCATATTATATTGTTCATGAAAAGTACTTGAAAGAAGACTGTTATCCAGAGTGGATGCCCATCAATTGGAGACTGGCTGAATAAATTATGGTATATGAATATTATGAAATATTATTGCTCTGTAAGAAATGAGCCCCAGCAGAATGATTTCAGAAAGGCCTGGAGAGTATTCACTTTTGTATTGTATCCTCAGTGCTTAGTTTATAAACACTTATGAAATACTTTTTCTTTCATTACATTATTCATGATTGATTGTTTAATGACACTGGTTGTTAATATCAAATGAGGTATACAGGCAAATGGGGAAACTTATGCTCCCCAAAGATGTTAGCTGCCATTATGGAAGATGTCTGTGAGTCAAATCAAAGCATCATTTCCTTTACATACTGAAACTCTTTAGATTTTCTTGTGTGGCAGCTGATGTGCTCACTGCATCAAGTAACAGAACATTTCAGAGCTTCCTGCATGAGATTCATAATCACTCAAAATAATTCAGCCTGCTTATCTAAAAAGAAAAAAAAATCTAAGTGGATGAAGAATGCCTACTGTCTAATTTTGCATTATATCCACATATATCTTTATTTGCACCTCCATTTCTACTTCTCTGTTTCTGTCTCTGTCTCTGTGTTTGTCTCTGTATCTCTCTCTGTATCTCTATCTCTGTCTCTCTTTGTCTTTGTTTCTTTCTGTCTCTCTGTCTCTGTTTCCTTCTCTCTCTCTCTCTGTCTCCCTGTGGCTGCCCCTCCCCACCCCCCTCTGTCTTTTGGACAGATCCTACAAGTGGAGAATGAGCTGGGTATAAATGAGGGAAGGAAGCTGGCTTGTCTTTGAGAAACTGTGCAGTAATTTTTTTTATGATCACCACCCCTCTCTCCCTAAGCTGAGCTTTTAGCAGGCCTGGTGGTATGAAGTGTATTTATCTAAATTATCCATAAGGACACAAAAAATGAATGGGAGAAATGAAGGAGCAACTAATATAAGAGATGAAGAATAAAATTAAAATACTTAACCAAAAAATAGCCTTGAAGAGAAGGTGGAAAACCTTATTCAAAGAATAAGCATCATGAAAAATAGAATGAAAAGACAACCAGTATTAGGAGAAAGCCAAAAGAATGAAAAATTAGAAGAAAATTCATGAGATACCTACTATCAAAACCCAAATGACTTGGAAAACATGACAAAGAGACATAATTTTTAAAAAAAATTGGACGTTCCCCAAATCATGATTAAAAAAAGATACATATTTGAAGAAATTATAAAAGAAAACTGCCCAGAATTATCAATACTAGAGAGTAAATTCAAAATAGAAGGAATTCATAGTTTACTAGATAGAATGAATCCTATATTGAGCACATCTAGAAATGTCATGATTTAAATCATGAAAAAAATAAGTAGCCAAGAAAAAAAGAGATAGAGGCAGAGTTAAAATCATCTAAAGTAATGCAATAATTGCTCAAAAGAAAGGAAAACTTGATACACTGTTTATACCAAAAAGCAGAGGTCTATAAAATGAGCAAACTACTTCAGTGGTACACAAAGACCTTTAAGAGTATAGTATTTTTTATTAGCATAATATTCTTGAATGGTACAGCTTTCTTTAATAGTATTGCATTCAAGCATTGTGAAGAAAGTTAGAACTAAACTAAGTCTTTGAAATGCAAACAAATAAACAAACAAAAAAACAAGGAAACAAAGGAAAAAAAACCTAAAAAAAAACCACATTCACATAAACAATTTGAAGAGATGAATTGTGAGAACAATATTCCTTTTCCCAATCTCTTTTTCTTTGAAGAAAAGCATTGGAGTCCAGAGAGAGAGAGGGAAAGAGAAAGCATTAAAGATAGGAAATTAAACCATATTTAATCAAATCTGTAAGTATGAATGGGATTAACTCACCTTTTATAAAACAAGTGAATATGGCACAATGGATTATCAAACATGTTTCCAAACATTTATGATAAGCATCCTTGAAAAACAAGATTCTCACAGGGTTAAGATGAGGGCCTGGAGTACAATTTATAGGGCCTCAAATTTAACCAAGAAAAGCAAGATTGGCAATAGACACAGAAGAGAGAAATTGGGAAACTGCATTATGCTTAAGAGAATTGAATTAGGTCTGAGAGTACTTAGGTGTTGGATTCAGTGAGAATGAGCACTCTGAAATCTTGAATTATTACCTTTTAAGGATACAACACCAAGGAGTATATGAAGCTAAAGCTGAGTTGAATGTGATTTCCTGAATTGCATCCTTTTTTCATCAAGTCTTCACTAGAAGATCTCACTAAAAGAAATGACCTAAGGGAATGCTTTTGAACTGGGAGGGAAACTATTCCCTTTATTGAAGCTGTGTTCCCTTTAAGATTATCATTAAACTGTGTTCCCTTTAAAATTAAATTGTGTCCCCTTTTTGATCTGAGAGATCAGGATCTCCCAGGCTCCAAGGAATCTAGAGAGAGGACCCATCTTCCCAGGATAAGAGAAGCAACACTATTCAAGGGCAAGTCAACTCCATTGATCTTTTTGAAATTCTAAATTCTCATTCAATTGAGAAATCCTAGTCTGATCAGCTCAGGCTGTCCCAGCCCCCCACCAAGATATCCATATAACAAATTCCCTTAAATTCACTCCTTGCAGAAGGCCTAAGGTAGCTTGCTTAGCATCTAGGACCCTGCTCATTGAGAAGGCATTCTCAGCGCCAAATTCCATGTCTCCAATAGGACTCTGCCACTATAGAAGTCAGTCTCTTAGCAAACTGGTTTCTATCCAACAATAAGCTTTTATTTTGCAATTAATAATTTGGGAATAAGTGAATTCTTTCACTTTAAATCTATGGCCGACCAAAAAGGAGATTTTTAACAACTCTCCCATTGCCACTAACCTCATCACCACTGGGAATTGAGGGGATACAAACCTCATCACTTTTATTCCCTTAAATGTTGAGAGAGTAAATATTTAAGCAAACATAAGACTATATATTATAGTGTTACATTCTTATTATCTTCCTTTCCCTTCTTCATGTTTATTTTTGTGACCTTATTTTTCTGCTTCTACAGGATAAAATTTCTACTGCTCCATCATTCTTGGGGTACCTTCTCATTTAGTTTCTATTTACACAAGCAGGGCTTATTGGACATATCAAAGCTTAGCCAAAACCTATCATAATGATATCCCTTGGTTCTGGCTGTAAGTGGTCAGATATTGCACGATCTGACCTTTACTAAGTCTAGTCTTAGCTTTAATATCAAATTCTCCCCTTAAAAGGTGGAAACAGGAAATAGTCATGATGGCTAAAACTTCTGCAGTTCAAAACTTGAAAGAGAAACTTCCTGGTTGATAAGAGCCAGGACTCTTATCTGTGGTATCCAGGGAAACCAGTATCATATATGTCAATCAAGGATATTATTTGAAGGTGATGTATGTGTGTTTATATGTGTGTGTGTGTGTGTGTGTGTGTGTGTGTGAGAGAGAGAGAGAGAGAGAGAGAGAGAGAGAGAGAGAGAGAGAGAATATATGTTTTCTGTACTTGATTTCCTTGTTAATGCTAATAAATAAGCAACATGTCTTACTGTCTAGGATTCAAATTCTTCCTTGAAAAGGTCTAGTACCCACCAGTTCTGAATGGTTACATATTTGAGTTATCCTGTTGATTTTGGCCTGAAGGTGACCTCTTGAATTTGTTCTGAAATTTATAATTTCCTCAGTGGTGGTGGCTATATTAACAAGTGCCTTGTCCAACTCAACCACCCTTATTCATAGGGATAATTCTCTAACCACTTATTAGAATTTAATAGTCCTGCAGCTTCTATTGAATTAAATGGGGAAGATAGAGAAGAAAGTCCTATCTTCTGCCTATCTGGGAATGGAATTCTTTTTTTGTGTAATTTTTCCAGCCATGTGTCAGTGTGACAGTTTCAGAGGCAGAGAGGAACTACATCCACCTAAATTATGTGCTCTATCCTTATTGTGTCCTTTTTTAAAAATCAAATAAGCTTATTGTTTTATTGAGTATTATATAGTTTATAATTGTATAATTGGATTCTAATCCCAAATCTAAACTATGGGATTGGCCTGAATTAGGCTGATGGTTAAGTACAGATGGACTGTGATTTATATTGTTAGAATACCTGCAATAGTGAGAGCATTAATGTATTAGCATCTGGTAGCTCAGTGTAGGGAGTATTAGATTTGATGTCAGAGAGACATTTACTTTTGTATTGTCTTGGGCAAGTCACTTAATCTCTATTTACTTCAGTTTCCTCATTTGTAAAATGGGTAAAAACATTAACACTTGCTTCCTTGGGGTGTAGTGAGGATGCAGTGAGATAATATTTGTAAAACTCTTTGCAAAAATATCCCTTCTACATTGTGACTTTTTCCATTATAGTTTCAATATATTGTGGCTATGGTAGCATAAGAAATTAAATGGGAATTTTTTGGGAATTTTGTGGAAGCTGATTATTATTGAAGCATTCTGGGTTTTGGTTTAATATTTGATTTCAATCCAAATTCCAGAGTAAATATAGCAGTCTCACAGTGAAAAGTTGAAGCTAGCCAAGAGAAGCAAATATAATGCCAGTTTTCAAACTTTGATATTTTCCAAGGAAATTTGATCAAGGACTGCTTGAACCTCCCCTTCCTTCAGGTAGCTTATTTGGAGGAATGGGCACATTCAGTTTATCAACAAATTAATCTTTATGATTAATGTAGTATGTATTCATTCTTAAATTTTATGGTTTACATAGAGGAAGTGGCCGTGTTCTCAAGGAGATCCCATTCCTCTTGAGCATCTGTTGCTTTCCAAGAACCCTGTGTTGTGTCCCTTGATATTATTCAGAAGCCATACCAAAATGATTCCACTAATTTCTGTTTCCTTAGTCTAGGAGTTGCAGAAACTCAGCTCAGGACACTGAGGTGGCATAGAGGACACAGTACTGAGCTTGAAGTCGTGAAGACTTGGGTTCAATTTTGGCCTCAGACATTTACTGGTTCTGCGACCCTGGGCAAGTCACTAAACCCTCTTTGCTTGTTTCCTCATCTATAAAATGGGCTAATAATAATACCTACCTCCCAGGGTTGTTATAAAGATCTTAGCTTAAGGCCTGGTATATAATAATAATTATATAGATGTTGTTATTATTATTATTTCTCCACATATGCCTCAGAAATCTGAACAATAAAAGCAAAAAAAGATTTATTGGCAAAGATTGAATTCCCAATCTTCTCATTCTCTACCCCCTCCTCAACTCCTTCCTGCCTTCTGTCTAATGAGATAGGGCACTTTGTTTTTATTTGCCATTCCTTTTTTTTTGCTGAGGCAATTGGGGTCAAGTGACTTGCCCAGGGTCATACAGCTAGGAAGTGTTAGGTGTCTGAGGCTGTATTTGAACTCAGGTCCTCCTGACTTCAGGACTGGCATTCTATCCACTGTGCTAGTTGCCCCTGCCATTCCTTTTTTTTTTTTTTTTTTTTTTTTTTTTTAGTAACAATATGTTCTGGTGCATTGGAAACTATCTTTCCTCTTCCATTCCCATTTTGTGCTGCATGACTATTTACTTTAAAAAGAAAATCTGTCAAATGTCTTGTTGAACTTGGCTGGATAGATGTTCTTATAGGTTTTTTTATTTTTATATTCATTTATTTATTTTATTATTATAGCTTTTTATTTATAAAACATATGCATGGGTAATTTTTCAACATTGATCCTTGCAAAACTTCCTGTTTTTTAGGATTCTTTAAATGTCTATAAAGTGCATGGTTAGAACATTTGTCACTTCAAATATTATTGGTTCTTTTTTCTTTTATGCTATCTTCTTGAGATGTCATTGGCTTGGTGTGGGTTTTCTCCTCCTTTTTGATTAATTATAGGCCACTTCACTTACGTGGCCTGAATGGTACAGTATATATCTAGCAGTGCTTTGGAATATCTTGGTATCCTGTGAGGGTCATTTTAAGAAATAGGAATAATTATAATAATTATGCTTTATAGGCCCCAGATAGAGTGATAAGATCAAATTAATTATGGGCTGACTGGGTTTCTTGTTAACGAAGCATATTATCACCAACCACCTCAGCTTTTAGTAGAAAAACGCTTTTCAAAACCAAGGCAGCATCTTGGTACTGCTGTGGTATCTAACTGGCTTTTACTGTCACTAGTGTTATGACTAAAACTACAAGCAAAATTTAAAAAAAATCTTTGTCCTTGTGGGAAAGAGCTACAAAGAGACTTCCTGTCTAGAGAATTGTTTTTTTGGGGAAACCCACCTCATCCCATTCACACTTGAAGGTTGGACCCTGAGTGGATTTTAACTAGCTCAGTTTCAAAGCATTCATGAGTTCTCACTGATTCACTGCCTTCAACATTCAACAATAGCTTATAATAAGCTCAAAGTCAAGGCTTTGTAAGAATGAATGAATGAGAAAGCACTTTAAAGCATGTATTATATGTCAAGCACTGTACTTGGGAATATATACTTATAACATGCAATGTCACAAGCATTTAGTTATGGGATCTGTACTTATTGCATATGTGTGTCATAAGTATGTAGTTAGTTATAGGGATTTGTACTTATGTACATGTCATAAACATGTAGTTATGGGGATGTGTGCTTATAATATGCACATGTCACAAACATGTAGTTATGGGGATATGTATTTATAACATGCATTATAACATGTCAGAAGCAAGTAGTTATGGGGATTTGTACATATATTATACATGTGTGTCAAAAGCATGTAGTTATGGGGATTTGTACTTAGAACATGTATGTGTCATAAGCATATAATATATGCACACACAAATCTATATACCTCTAATATATGTGTGTATGTGTGTGTGTGGTGTGTGTGAGTGTGTGCGCATGCACATATTTGTGTGTGTATCTATATATCACCTAGATGGTAGAATCACTAAAACACCATGCCTGGAGTCAGGACGACCTGAGTTCAAATATGGCTTATGATGCTTACTAGCGGTGTGACCCTGGGAAATCCCATAAATTCTGTAGCCTAATTGAAGAAGGAAATAGCAAACCATTCCAGTATCTTTGGGGCCTCTAAGAGTGGGATGTGATTGAATTATGGAACCACAAAATAAGACAGTTCCTGCCTTTGAGTTTCCATACGCATATACATACATACACAGAATACATAATATACGCATGCACGCAGGTATGTCTACATCTATATAGTGTATATATGAATATACACACATGTATGTGGGTGGTGTTGTTCAGTCATTTCAACTGGGTCCAACTCTTCCTGACCCCATTTGGGGTTTTCTTGGCAAAGACATTGGAGTGGTTTGCCCTTTCCTTCTCCAGCTCATTTTACAGATGAGGAAACTTAATTAAATAGGGTTAAATGACTTGCCCAGGATCACACAGTTATTAGTAACAATGTAAGGCTGGATTTGAACTCCTGTTTATAGGCTCAATGTTCTATCCATTGTGCCACCCAGCTTCTCCTTAGGATCCCTGGCTTCCTTCAATTCTCTCCTCAAATCTTACTTTCTCTAAGAAGTCTTTCACAGTTCTCCTTAATCTTAGTGCCTTGTCTCTGAGATAACCCTCAATTTATCTTGTATGTGTGTACATGATTGTTTACATGCTTTCTCCCCTATTAGATTGTGAGCAAAGAATGGTTTTTGCTTCATATTTTCAGAACTTAGTATAATGCCTGGTACATAATAGATGCTTAATAAATACTAATTGATCGAATAAGCCCAATAACTTTTCTTTGTCTCTAGGCTGCTTCGCTTGAACAGGTTGCTCAGCTGGGCTTCTTGGGTCTGTTTTTCTCTGCAGTTCAACTTGACTAGACCCCTTTCCGGGTCTGCATGCCCTACTCTGTCATTTGTTCTGTTGAGGATTCTATTTCTGATGGCAGCAGAGAGTAGAGAGAAATCCTCTACTCATATTATTCCATACTGGAAGACATGCAGAGAAAAGACAAAGGGAGATTCCCTTTCAAGAGCTGGATTCTTCCCTGGAAGCTTGCTCACTTTTCTGCTGTCAGATATGATTGCTTCTCTGCTGCCATAGAGGATGCCTGATAAGTATGCAGAACTGCCTAGCTTGCTTTTTAAAGGCCAATGTCTTGCTGCTTTATAATTCCACCAAGTTGATAGAGGGACTTTTTCATATATACAAAAGGAGCAATAATGTGTAAACATTTCTTTGCATTTTCTTTACAATCTTTGGATAGGCTGTTCAGAGTGGTAGCCACTCAAGGTCTCAGATCCTTGGGAAAAAGTTTGAAAAATGATACAGATATGAAAGAATATGTCTTTTACAAGGTACAATAGTGACTACTCCAAATCTGACAGAAGAAAAAGCTTAACAACTTGTCTTTGCTACTTGCACATTATACTTAGCAATTTCGTCATGTGACCTGTGGAGACTCAATTGATCAGGATTGCTCTGGTCATCACCTGCACCTAGTAGATTTGGAAGGACCTTAGAAAATCTATCTTTAATAAAGGCCTTTCTGCAATAAGGCATGCTTCAAATCTCTGGGTTGATGGCTTTATACTGCATCGTCCTATCCTGCATCAATCCTGAGACTTGAGTTATTGTTCTTAGGGAAGGGAAGATAAAAATTCATGTAGAGAACAATGGTGTATTTGTCCTTGGTCTATGGGAGAGCTTGAACTTAAGGGAAGAGCTTAGTTGACTGCTCACTATGGGCTGTTTTTCCAGTTATCTACACCTCATTAGAAATATGGAATTTTTCTCCCCTTCTCTCCTCCAATTGCTAGGCTCTGATTGGTCCCCTGTTGCCCTTCCTGGCCAGTGCTCAGGCCCCCATGCCTCTTTCTGGCGGTCGCCTCTATGCTTTCCCAATACTCACCCCCTTCAAAGTCTTTTTAATGCCATTTTCCCCTATTAGAATATAGGCTTTTGAAGGCAGGGAATAGCTTGTTTGTATTTGTATTCCTAACACACATAGAATAATTCCTGGCACTTAGTAAATGGTTAAATACTGTCTCCCTTCTCCTACATTTCCCCTTTTTTTTCTTCCCCCCTCTTTCCCTCCCTCTTTCCCTCTACCCCTCCATCTCTTCCTCCTTTGCTTCTTCTTTCCCTCCCTCCCTCCTCAGTTTTCTCATTTTATAATGGGAATGATATTTGTTTTACTTACTTTGCAATGGCTAATGAGATAATGAGTGTGAAATGCTTTTATCAGTATAAAGTCACATATAAATAAAGTCAAAATCTTGAAATACAAAAAGCAGTATATAACTAACTGCAAGGTAGAAATATAGTCATAGGATATTAGATCTGGAAGGGACATTGATAACCTTTCTGATCCTTTCTAACTCTCAATCTATTATCCTCTGATCCTATCGTTTTGTGCCTTTCCTGAGATGATGGGAGTATCAGTAATTTTAGAGTCTGCTTTGCCCTGGCTGACAACTGCCTAACCTCTTGGGGATTTTTCTGCCTAGCTCTTGCTGAGGTCATCTCCCTCTTATTGTCCTTTGATACAGTAATAACTGTGACAAGTCCCATATAACTCCTTAGGGCCTGATCCTCCAATTCTGATATATTAGGACTGAAGTGTCATTAACTTAAGTACTTGGAATGTTTGCATAGTTTCTCTCTGGGCCTCCAGGGAATGAAGTAAGGTCTGTCTGCGATCTATTCCCTTGAATTTGTCAGTGGTCCTGGAGTCGATCTTGTACACACGGCCAGGATTTATTGGCTAGGGATCTAAAGGAGGTAAGAAACAGCTAGATACCTACTATATTTCAAGTGCTAAAACAGTCAAAAACACTGGGAAAGAAAGTTTAAAGCTAAGCTTAAAAGAAAAAAAATATCCCTGGGGGTTACTGGCTCAGGCGACAAATGGTCTCAGAAAGCAGCTCTGAAGCCAACGAGAATGATGTCTGGAGGCTTCTGAACTGGAGTCAGCAATTGGAACCCTTGAGGTTGAGCTCAGGCACAGATGGTGGTGATATATCTGAGATCAATAGGGAAGGGAACAGCACTGACATAAATCAGAGCACTGATGCTGGAATGGACCTATTTCTTAAAAAGAAGGAGAAGAAGGAGGGGCCATACACAGGGCTATGAGGAAGAAATAGAGTCAAAGAAGAGACAGGAGAAACTCAGGCTGAAATAAGAAAGGATTGGTTTATCACTAGGGGCAAAGAATTTCATTTCATACAATAACTGTGTTGTCAAAAAGTCACGTGTAAATTGAATCTTTATAAAAGGAATCTTTTTTCCCCTAATGGATTTTTATTCCATTTTATTCTTTTCTTTATATATTTGTGATCCACCTCTGTAGGAAGCTTCTTTGTAAGGATGTAATGTTTGGAAATTTGTTAATTGGATGAAAATCACACAGTTACCTTGTTGTTGTTCAGTCTTTTCAGTCATGCCTGCCTCTTTGTGACCCCATTTGGGGTTTTCTTGGCAGACATATTGGAGTGGCTTGCCATTTCCTTTTCCAATTTATTTTACAGTTGAATAACTTGAGGCAAACAGGGTCTCACAGTTAATAAGTGTTAGAAGCTGGATTTGAACTCATGAAGATGAATCTTCCTGTCTTCCGGCCTGGCACTGTATCCCACTGTGCCATCTTAGTGAATGATGATTAGTCCAAGTATCATAATATGTATTTATACTTCTTTTGGCAAAGGAGAGAAAAACAGGGAAATGAAGAGTTTTAGATATAATAGGCTTCATTTCCCCCATCTTGGTTATATTTACTAGAGTCCCAAGCCTATGGCAATTCACTTAAATTTCAAATGAATTTGTGATCTCTTAAATTTGGGAGTTTCTTCCAAAGATATTATTTGCACCAATCCAAGTCTTCCTGTCTCATGAGAGCTTAGTCCATACTCTTCCAAAAATTTATTGTAGGAGAGCCCTCTAACATGCTGCAAGCCTCCCTTCCTTTCTCTCAACATCATGAGGGTATGTATCCAATGTAACATTCTGGCCATCCATTTATTATCCCTTACTCTCATCATGTGCCATATAGTTTGCTGACGATATTCTTGATTTCCCTGTTAGTTGCATGTTGCTGGCTGCTCATGGCTACCATTAGTTTTCCCATTGTCATATGATACTCATTTTTAGTTCTTCAGAGACAGTGGAAATCTGGTCTCTGTATCATATATAGAAGCATTTACCAAATGTTTTTGTTGGAAAGTTGGACATTTCACCATTATGGGAAATTTGAAGTCAGTATAAGTGCTTTACAATTTCCCAAAACCAATCTGACCCATTCTCCTCTTTTTTGTCTTGAGACAGCTCTTTGCCCATTTGTATTGTTTGTCATGGGTACTCAGATTGTTGGATAAGCATTACAAGGCATCTATTTCAACACATGTTGAAATCTGCATAGTAGACATTCTTCATCCATCTAGTCTTTCCTATATGGATAGTACTCTCTGAACTATTACAGGTCTCTTAAATGTCTTTAAAATGTTTTATAACTTGATGTAGTTATCTTATAGCAGTTTAAATGGATAAATATTTTGCAAGTGTGATCCTTGAAAAATGTATGTCTAAAGCTTGTTCTGAGATTTTGAATACAGTCTTAGACAAGGCTTTTTACTCTTTATTGCCACTTGAAAAACTGAACTGGAATTTTGCCACATCCAAAAGTTAATAGTCTATTAATTATGGAACCTTTTCCTGGTAAGAACAAGTGCTGGGAAGGAGAAATCTAAGACATATATTAGAATTCTAGAATTTTCTTTCTTCCCCCTTTTCCTGCCTGACCTTCCTCTCCTAGGTTGTGGAACAATGTCTCCTGTCTTTTTATTGAAGATTCTAAAGATATGAATTTGTTGGATTATTTTTAGTTAAAATGACAGTTATTAGAATAAAATTTCTATGGCTGCTGACAAAAAGTCTTTCAAAGCTTCCAGAGAATCCCAAAGGAAAGGTTAGCAACAGGAGAGCTGCCAAGTACATATCAGCTTTTAAATACAATTAATAAAACAGAACTCCTTTAACAATATTGATATACACTTCACAATATCTAGCACACAGTAGGTATTAAATCAATACATATTTTTTAATTGAATTTTGCTGAAGTTTTTAACAGGTGGAATCAAAGCTCATTTTATCAGCTATGCTATGTTTATATGAGATTTGTATTAATATATATAAATTATTATATGTTTGATTCTTTATGATTTCATATGGGATTTTCTTGGCAAAGACATTGAAGAGGTTTGCCATTTCCTTCTCCAAATCATTTTATAGATGAGGAAATTGAAACAATTAGGGATATAACTGAGGTCAGATTTGAACTGAGAAAGATGAGTCTTCCTGACTCCAGGCTTGACACTTTAGCTACTGTACTACCCTTTATTAATATATAGTTATTTATTAATATTAAGTAAGTTTATTAGTATATGCTTTTTTTGGGAGGGATACTTGACTTTGAATAGTAACACATGCAATTATGTAATAATGTAATATTGTAATGTAATAATGTAAATACAAATACTAGTCTTTCTTCCTCTCCGCTAGTAACCTGGACTCTGCCCTTGAGTCTTTTGGTTTTGGTTCTGATAGTTCACTTTTGCCTTATTTTGCCAATGCCTAGGTCTCCTTGCCACTTTATTTCCTCACTACATCCTTTGCTACATTGAGAGAGTTTAGAAGCTCTGGGAGTGATTGGAATAGTTAATTCTAAATTTTCTGGAATTATGAAAAATATAAAAAGGGAGAGCCTCTGTTGTCTTTTTCCTTCAGAATGTAAACTTCTTGATGTCAGAGATTATTTTGCTTACTTGTGTTTGTATTCACAGTGCTTAGCGTAATGCCTGCTTGTGCTTACTAAACCTTTCATATCTATGTATCTCTTATCTATCATTATTCTTTATTTTTCTATCTAGCACTATTATTTATCTATCTAACCTCTCTATCTACCTTGTCATCTAGCATCATCATTATTGTTTTTATCTATTTATGTATTTATCTATCATCTATCTATCCATCTATCTCTCATAGATGCCAAAGCAGGCTCTCTAAAGACCTTAACATCTATGAATGTGCTTGCTTAAATTTTCACTTTCTTTTTACAGATGAGTAAACTAAGGTCCACAGAACAAAAATGAATCATAGGATTTCAGAGTGTTATCCTGGTAAAAAGGCTTAGACAGGGCTAATTAAGCAAGGGGTAGGAACAGAAGCCAGCTAAATAAGTGACTAGAGCTAGGATCAGGAAGGGAGAAGTTAGGAACAAATTCAGAAGCCAAGAAGTCAGATAGCTATAGAAATAAGTAAACTGGCTTTATGTTTTGAGACAGGCTGGATCCAGAGTCTAGGAAGTGCAAATAAATCAGATATGGTGCCATATCTTAAATTACACCAGTGATTATAACACAGAATTAAATGTGATCTTAGAGAGCGCTTAAACTCTGGTTCCTTTCTACTTTTTGCTTAGGGTGGGTAGTTTTAGGTCATAAAGAAAGTAACTATAACTAGGAGGGCTGCAGGAGAGAGTTAGAATATCAGAGTGTTAGAATAGGGACATCTGACCTTTCTGAAGGAATGAGAGGAGAGCCCCTACTTTCTCTTAGATGCCAAAAATATGATAGATTAATTAATCACATGGGTATTTAGTCTTGAACCCATGAGCCTAATCCATATCATCTGTTTTGTTGGTAAGTTAATTTTTTGACTTTCTATAGGGCTTATTGATTTATCCTTCCTGGCATTGTTTCCTATTCATCATTTTTTCAACTATCTTATGCAAAACATGTAAGGGCAGCTAGGCACAGTGGATTGATCACTAGGGCTTGGGGATTTGGAAGACTCATCTTTATAAATTTAAATCTAGCCTAGGACACTTCCTAGCTATGTGACCCTGGATAAGTCACTTAACTGATTGCCTCAGTTTCCTCATCTGTAAAATGAACTGGAGAAGGAAATGGTAAACCATTCCAGTGTCATTGCCAAGAAAATTCCAAATAGGGTCACAAAGAATCAGACATGATTCAACAATATAAAACATTTACAATACTATTCTTTTTGTGAAACTCTCAGTGTCATACACTCATTAGTGAACTATGTATCTGCCTGGCAAAAGGGTACAGTTTACTGTACCCTTTATTAGCTGACTGGTGAGCCAGCTGACTTTACATTTACATTATAGTCTCTCTGTATCTTTCTTAAGAAGGGGGAATAGGAATCAACCAGCTTTATGTCAAAGTGTTTTTATTTTTGTTTTCCTTAATCTAACCCATTCGCTGTGCTACTTGTAGTACAAAGAAAGGAGAATGGGAAGTCCATTGGCTGACACAGATCATGTCCTGTGCTGATAAATTTCCATGGAGATTGTGGCACACATTCCTCTGGCTAGTATTCATCTTTAGTGAAATTAGTCTTGGTGCAAGAATTGAAAAGTTTGACTTTTAGTCCTAGTTCAGTGAGACCTTGGGCAAAATACTTTGCACACTTTAGATTGAGCGTTTGGTACTGGGCTACCACAATAAAGTGAATATTTCAATAAAGCAAGTCACATGATTTTTTTGTTTCCTAATGTATATTTATATTTATTATATAAATATTATTTATACTATACTATATATTTATAGTTATATTTATACTATACTATAATCTATTAAGTGTGCAATAGTACTATGTCTAAAAATGTGCATACCTTAATTAAAAATATGAATTTCTTAAAAATGCCTATCCATTTAGATAAAAAAGGCAAATGCTTGCCTTTGTCAAGTAAAAACCTTTTTGCTGGTGGAAGGTCTTGCTTCAGTGTTCATGGCTGTTTATTGAGCAGAGTAGTTGCTGAAGGTAGGGGTTGCTGTGGCAAGTTCTTTAAAAAAAGGCAGTGAAGTTTGTCATATTGGTTGACTCTTTCATTTAAATGTTTAGCCACTGTAGATTTATTAATTGGTCTATTTTTAATATTGTGTGTATCAGAGAATAGGGAGGGAGACCTGAGAAGAAAGACAGAAATGGGGAATTGATTATAGATGGAGCAGTTAGTTAACATTTTTCTATAAGTTATCTTATATGAGTGCAATTTGTGACATCCTAAAACAATTACAATAGTAACAAAAGAGATTACTGAGAACATATCATCATAATATACAATAATAATGAAAAAATTTGAAATATTGTGAAACTTACCAAAATGTGATGCATTTTGACTCTATGTGACCATACATTGTTGGAAATATGTCACTGATAGACAATGTAAGGTTGCCACCAACTTTTGATTTACAAAATAATGCAATATCTGCAAAGCACAAAATAAATAAGATATGCCTTTATTGGTTTTCTCAATTGTAGAAAAGAAGGGTAACAACTGCTTTGTCTATTTTACAGAATTATCATATGCATTGAATGAAAAAGGTATAGGAAAGCACTTTGAAATATATAGGACACAATGTAAACCATAAAGGATAAGCTATATCTCAGAAGTGGGATTTTGAATAGGTGTTTTTGGATGCTAAGTAATTTCTTCATTGGCATAGTAAAGGACATCAGGCCAGAATCAGGGTCACATCCTTCTCAAAGTCTATACTATAGAATGGAGTTATTGTAGACAGAATATTATTTTGACTAATTCCTTCTGGTACTCTCAGAGATGAGCTCCTATGGACCAAACTCTGAAAGTGGATTGACTTTGTATCAGCCTTCATAGCCTAATGTGTTATCTTCTTCCTGAAAGATAGCTTAGCACAGTAGACAGAGAGGCAGCTTTGGAGTCAGGATGAACCTCCATTTAAATCCTGTCTCTGACATAAGCAGGTTATATGACTCTGGAAAATTATTTAACCTCTCAGGATCTAGGCAACTAAAATATTGCTGACCTGAATTGGGAGAATATTATTACAGAAGTTTCCCGATGCCAGTGAAATCACAAATCTGTTATCCATACCCATCTTCTTACTAAATATCAAAGTACTTGTAAAAATATTTCCTAATCTATGTTATGGAAATGCATATTACATATAAATGCTTAGATATACATATGAATACATATTATATGTGTGTATTATGTATATATGTAGATAGAGAATGCAAGAGACAGAGACAGAAAGACAGAAGAATGAAAGAGGAAAGAGAGAAATAGAGAGATAGAGGAAGAGAGAGGAAAATACTCAATTGTTTGGAATTAGTTTTTTGGGGGATGATAATAGCAGTAGTAGTTGTGTTGTATACAGAATTAATTAAATACTTTTTGCTTTCAAAGAAGCTGTGTTATATGTTTCTTCTTGTCTACCATGACAATAACACCTTTTGGTTCTTTGTGATTAAGGTCAGCATGGCTTCTGAAACTGATTTCCTGGTTGTTCATTATATCCTTTCCTGGTTGTTCAGTATAACATACTATGAGGTTGGTAGAGATTGTCTCATTATACACCTTTAGTTACTGTTAGAAATTTCTATCTCAGAATGATGATAAAGGTTCACAATCCTAGGGATTCCTGCTTTATCTCTGTCTCTTTGATTAATCTGTGCTAGCTGTGTTGGACCTTTGGGTGAAATCATGTAAAGATCATGAAAGAGATCATCTAGCAGGTAGTTGCTAGTTAATTTTGCTTTGAAATTAATACCTATCCTGTGTTCCTTACTTGGCTATCCTGGGGTTTTTCTATATCACAAGAATAAATAAATAAAAGCAAATAGAAACAGAGGAATACTAATGAAAAAAAAACTGGCAATGGAATCTGAGAAAATATATTTCTGTAATTTATTATTTATAATACATACTGGGTTGGTGGCAGTAGTGGTGGTGTATTGAAAGACATGAAAGTGTCCAGACCCAAACTCAGTTGAGATTTCAAGCTGAGCCCAATTTGCTGAAGGTGAGTGATAGCATCTAAAGGTGAAAACAAACCAGTGGGTTAGATAAGGAAGAGATACTTCCCCTGTAATGCCAGGCAGGGGAGATGAGATTGAAGCAACTGGCCATTCCTTGGTGACCCAGGGAGGTCCTAATGCCCTTCACTAACTCCTTTTGCACTTATTGTTGATACCGTATGATTATCATCTTATTTGTGGTCAGGTGCCTTTTGTTCCTTGCCCAATCTCTTTGAATTGTTTTCCTCTGTGCTTGAGATGATTCACAGAGAGAGAAAGAAAGAGAGGCTGGCAGAGCAATTTCCAATGATCGTGGCATGAGCAGGAATTAACCATTCTCTTTTATCTGGGGCTCTTATGAATCCCTCCTTCTCTCCCCTTTGTCTGTGTCTGCCTCTCTATCTCTGTGTCTGTCTGTCTGTCTCTCTCTGTGTGATAAGACAGAAGTCATATAGAAGCTAAAAGACCTCTTCCTATACTTTCTTTTTGTCTTCCTTCCCCTAGTCTTGGATAACATTCTTTTTTAAAATGGAAGAAACAGAAGAAGAGGAAGTTGTTTGGAATTCCATGTTGTAGTGGTAGAGAGCAGGAGTATGCTTCTTTTTATTTTTAATTTTGTTTATTTTATGAAATGAAACAAGCCTTTCCATAACATAGTAGAATAATAAAAAGATGATTGCACATGAAACTGCAAATCTATTACATACAACATGCTATTCCTTTTAAATATGTAATGGATATGTCATGTAAATTTCCTCTTTTTCTTTCCTCCCCTCTCCCTGAGATGATTGTTATTAAACATAATATGTATGTATATATGTATGTGTATATGTGTGTAAAATTATTCTATACATCTATACATTTATTAGATGGCATTTTCCTTATATGCCCTTTAGATTTTTAATTAATTTGAATATTTATAATATGGATATTTGGATATATTTGGATATTTACAAGTCAAATATTTATGTCCTTATATATAGTCATATATTATGGTCAAAATGAATTAGTCTTTCAAAGTTGTTTAAAAAATATTATTGCTGTTACTATATACAACATTCTCTTGGTTCTGTTCATTTTTCTTCATTATTTCATGCAAGTCTATCCATGTTTTTCTAAAATCAACAAGTTTGTCATTTCTTCTAGCACAATAATATTCCATCCTACCACAACTTGTTCAGCCATTCCCAAATTGATGGGCAAGCCCACAATCTCTAGTTCTTTGATATCACAAAGACAGCTTGCTATAAATATTTTACAACCTACAGATTCTTTTCATTTTTCCCTATTCATCTTTGGAAATAGACTTAGTAGTGATTTTGTTGGGTCAAAGGATATTGGTAGCATGTTTCTAATGTTAGAAGCTCAATCTTCCATTCTTGTGTGTTTTTCAGTTGAGAATCAATTTAGTCTGCTAGACTAATATAGTTTTTAGAAAGAGGTGGTATGATAAGAACAGTGGGTATAATATATTTTCCTTTGAAGTCTATGAAATACTCTCCCACAAGTACATACAAAGTTTAGTCAAAAGTAGACTAAGAGAGCACATAAAGTAAAGGCATAATTCTCAACTACTGATTGCTGGAAATCCTTTTCTTCCCTCTATGGGGCTGCTTAAAGAGTTCCCTTAGACATGATCTATTTTCTTTGTGGACTCATTATGGTGCTGGGAGTCTACTTCCCTTCTTTCCTTGTCTCCCAAAGCAGACATTGCCATCAGATGGGACACTGATGAAAAGATGGGAAGTACAGAATTGTCTTATTCTTTGGAATGCAGTAATGTCCTCTTCCGGCTAAAGGCAGTGGTAAAAGGGAGGGAGATTTAGACCAAGGCCAAAACCAAAGCCTTCCCTTTTTCCCTAAAAGTAGTTCCTCCTCTGGAATTTTATTGATCCTTGTCCAAATGTCTCCCAGATGACTCTAATTCTAAACTAGCTTGATCATGTACAGATAATCATTAGGGCATGACCAAATTTGACCAAATTGAACATGTTCCTTTGTGTCATTCTATTCTAAAAAAATCCATAATTGATTGATTAGTCTCACCTTTCTAGATGTCAGAAGGTTTGTTTATTGTTCAGTCATGTCTTACTCTGACTCTGACAGTATGGAATTTTCTTGGCAAATATGTTGCCATTTCCTTTCCTCTGTGCGTGTGTGTGTGTATGTGTATTTACTCCATTCCTCCCTCTAATTGAATTAATCTCATAAAACAAAGTTTAGATAACAGAAGTAATAAGATGTTAATTTCAGTAAGCCTTAACAATACTCAATTGGAGCACCTTTTTCTGATAGAATTAAAGGACGTTTAACCACTACATATGTAGAAAATAGGGCACATCTTTGAGAAACATCAAGAAACTAAGTTACTAACTGTAGGTAATTGAAGCTGAGAGCTGTAAATGCCAGAACCTAGCTCTTGTGAAGGAATCATTGAGGTATGGAAGGAGAGGATATTCTGTGGTCCTTGTACCCTCTTCAATTTTTTTTATTCCTTTGGAGGGGAAGTACTTGACCAGTAGGAAGCATGGCGTTTAATAAAAAAGCAGATACCACATTTCAAAAAACAGTACAGGAAGTCACTTGAGGCTGAATGCAAATTAAAGGAGCAAGGACTCTAGATTTAAAAAAGAGTCCTAACAATTCTTGAGTGGAAGAGTAGACTCTGGGAGACAAAATAAACTAAATACTTAGCAATGATGCTGCACTAATAGTAGGTGGGTGGGTTGTATGAAATCAGTACTAAGAGATGAAGGGTTAGGGTCCTATAGTATTATAGTTGTGAATCATTTTGGCCATATGTATTCCATATGGAATTGAGTGCCTTACTCCTAATCTACTTTAAGTTTGTATCAACTCTTTGAATAGGCATTTACTATTCCATATTAATAAATGACTTTACTTATTGCTAATCATGTCTACTAGCTAATGGTTAAAATGAAGCACACTATATGGGGGTTCATGAGCCTATAGTTTTAGAAAAGGTTTTTTTTTTACTCCTGAGAGTAGGTAGTCTCTTGGGGATCCAACCTGCAAACCTGAGAGTACAACAAGTTGGAAGAGTAACCCAAATGCAGTACAACATAAGGATGTTATAATGGAACTGAGTTGGTAAGAATAGTATAATTAAACTAGTTGCATTGGAACTGAGCGTAGCAGAAGTATTTTTTAATTATCAAGCTCTGTTCTGATGACTTTAGAATTCTTTCTTTATGCAAATAATGATTCCCAGTAGGCTTCCCATTAGTGTTTCTATTCTGATTTTGGAGAGTGGACAACTATGACTTCTGTTTCTAAAATTCTCTTCCTTTGCTAAAACTTCCTGTCTTTTTAAGCAGTCAATGGAATAATTTGGATCAGGGTTCTAGAGTCAAGAACACAAATACTATGCCCCAAAGTGGAAGCAACAATAAGAAATTGAGAATAGGATATTGGGTTAGGGTCAGGAATAGATAAGGCAGAATAGGCACCAAACAGGGAATAAAAGTCAGATTGCAAGACAAATATGAAAATCATATTCCTAGGATAAGTAGACAGAAGATTAGATAAAGGAGTTCCTAACTACCTATCCTTGGCACTGCCATTTTAATTATGAACCTGGGAGAGGGTGAAAGAGGAAACCCCTAAGTTTCCACCAGTTATTGAGTCTTTTATACAACTGAAATCTCTTGGGTTGCCAGGACTCCTGGGATTTTTTTCTGTAGTGAGAAAGGTATTCAATGGGAAATATCACACTATGGATTATAGAGGAATTTTTAGCTCGTAGAGGAACACTACCAAGTATATGGACAACTTGAAGAATCATAGTTCAACAATGTATAAATCTACCAATAATGACTCATATTACATAAAAAAAAGATGGCTAAGCGGTAATCCTCAACATATAAATCATACAGTTATTTCTACAAACAGGATTACAATGACTACAATCAATACTTGTCAACCTCAGTAAAGCTTTTCTAGATATAAGAGCATGTAAACACGTAAGACTTCTCATTTCCATTCTCTCTCTCTCTTTCTCTCTCAAACATAGAAAGAGGGAGGGGATGAAGGAAGGAGGACAAAGGGTACAGAGACAGAGATGGGGGAGAGACAGAGAGATAGAAGGAGATAGAGAGAATAACAGATGTAGAGACAGAGACAGAAAGAGACAAAGGCAAAAAGAGACAGAAATCCAGGGAGATACAGACAGAAAGAGAAAGTGGAACAGAGATACAGAGACACAAATTAAAAGATAGAGATAGATGGATAGAGACAGAGACACACACACATAGAGATAGATAGAGACAGAAACAGAGGGACCTTTGCTTCTCTTTCATGATTACCTGGAAAAGGCTTGGGCACAACCCAGATGTTATTCTCTTTACTAGTAACCAGGGAAGACAGAAGTGGACTCAGACTTTTGTATCCTTGGGGCAATTAAGAAAGAAACAGAAAAATGTGGTTCAAAAAACAAAATCTAAAAACCTGCTACTATTTAGGGTCAAGCTCAATCATAATGGTTAGCCACATGTCATTTCCTCAGATTTCCTTCACAGGATGAAGCAATTCCTCTCTAAATTAAAAGCATTGGAATTAGTTACTTTGAAGTCTGGCCCCTGCTGAGTGGGAAGTCACCTTCTTACTCCAATTTACATGACTCTTCAGGAACCATATTTCTAGATTAAGAGGGTCCTGCCCTACATCTAGCATAGAAATCTGCTTAGTCAGTCCCTATTGGAAAGGATTCCTATACCAGTAAGATCTAAGAGGAAGGAGAGACAGATGATGCTACCAAACTCCTCCCCATTCAAACAGTTATAAAGGTGCAGGGACCAAATATGATCATATAAGGAAGGTGGAATTAAAGACACATCTATAAAGTAATGATGGTTTTCTGATACAGTAAAAAGAGAACTGGTTCTGGAGTCAGAGCATCTGGATTTAAATCCACTTCTGACAATTATTACCTGATTCTCAATTTTCTTTTCTATATAACTGGGTCATAGTGGATGGTCTGTGAAGGTCCAATGAATCTATATCTCAGTCATTAACCATGTCATTGACAAGTAAAATGGGAAGTTGGAAACACACCACAATATACCCTCCCCTCATAAATGCAAATTATAATTTTATTAATTTTATAATATAATTATAATTGAGAGGTGTTTGGGATTTGTAATAAGAAGCTTGATCTGGGCTTATAGGTTACTCTCTATTTTTTCTACAAGTTTTGGGAGAAATAGGATTTTTAGAGTAAGAAGGTTAGCACATGTCCCCTGGTTCTATGCTACCTGAGAACCAGGAGTATCTTCCTTTAACCTGCTCCCAATTCAATCCCAGTGTACTATTTAGTGACTTTTTGTTTTGCTCCTTGACATATTGAAGAATAGAGCTTTAGTGGGATGTTTTTTCCTCTTTGGTTGTAAGTTTTTTTTTTTTTCTTAAAAGAAAGTCTTTAAAGAGTAATTTTTTTTTTTTAATATATCAAAGAGTAAAGAAGTAATGCTTTTAAGCATAATGAAAGTTGATCACTTTGTCAAGTCCAACTTTCCTCTCATTGCCCAGTAAAGGGAACAGAAAGAAGGCTTTGAAAAATACTGATGCTCATGTCCAAGGCTATGGTTAATTGGAGTATAAACTTCTTGAGGGAGGTGCTTCAGTTACTATTTTGAAGCAATTTCTTCTGCTTTTCTGACATCAAACACTCTGTGCCTGGATTTGGACGTGCATGCATGGAAGGAGCTGGATTCTCCATATTACTTAAATATCTTGTCTATCCAATATTTGGAGCTCAAGTAGGCAAGTGCCAGGAGAATCTTTTAAGCACAGCAGTAGGAATGCTTTGTGTAGGTCATGGGCTTGGAAGACTGGCACATTTGACTATTGTTGTTCAGTGACCTTAGTCATGTCTTCCCTACTTATTTATTTTGTTACTGGTTTTATTTGAATAGCTTGGACAATTAACTCTTTTGTCTCATGTAGTTATGATTTCTTGAAATATAGCTCTGAATAATCAGACTTTGATAAAAAACTATTGGGATTCAAATGAAGTTATTTGACTATACCTTTAAACCCAAATCACCTTGGTTCTCACTTATTATTAGCCAATAATAGGTCCCACCTCAAGTCTCATTTGCTCATTATTTGGGTTTTGATAATTCAAAGTGAATATAAATAACAATTATTTCTGTTTGGGTCAGAAATCCTGAGAATTTTTCTTTCCCATATAGATTCTTTCAAGTAGGCCAAAAAAAGGCCATCTTTTGCCTCAATTCTTATTTAGCTATAAGCACTAAATGAATGTTGCTTCAGACAAACTGATAAGTGGGAAAGATCTTAGCTTAAAAAGGCCAGAATCTCCCTTGTCCATTGCATCCTTGTCGATTACTGGTCATTCTCACCTATGTATTGCCACTGGACTTCTATGACTATAGGAGAATATGAGGCTGATGACTTTGCACAGTCAAGTCAATACTTTCCTGATGTCATTGGTCCTTTTCTAGCATGATGGAAGAACAGCATATTTTGACCAAGGAGAGGAACTGTTTGCTAAAAATGGTCAGTGGCAGAATTGGACCAAGTTCACATATGGAACTGTTAGATGTCTCAACGAAGGACATATGTTTGGGAGCATGAAACTGAAGGCATCCCTTCAGAGAGGAGATATTCTGGTCACAGTCAGAAGTAATAAGATAGATCAATAGATAGACAGATTACATTTTGTAAGTGCTTACAATGTCCCATGTACTATTCCAAATGGTGAAGATATTATTAAGTAGGACAATCTTTGGCTTCAAGCAGCTTAAATCATAATGGGGAAGACAACACATAAAAGGGAGTTGAAACATAAGTGGAAGGTCACCTTTAAAGAGATAAGGGTGATGGCGAGAAAGTGGATAAATTGAGAGAATATGGAGTAGAGCTAGGAGTGAGGTGAACATTCCTAATCCCTTCATGAAATGGTAGGTTAGGTCAGGGACTCACCAATCTGAAGAGAGGGCCACTACATAAAGGGTTGAGCAGGTTGCTAGAGAAGAGGTGAAGAAGTCCAGGTATAGGTTGAATGGTACTCATTCACCTATTCCACTCATATCCCAAAGTTTATAGGATCATAAGTTTATAGGATTCTCTAAGGAATCATCTGGTCCAACTTTCTTTTACAGTAGAGAAAAGTTGAGATTCAGGAAAGTTGAGTCACTTATCCAGGATCAGAGCTGGGATATGGAGACATCTGGCTTGAAACACAGAACATAATATACATATTCTAGGAAATGAGTAAGTGGGCTTAGATGGGTTGTAATGTTGTATCAATAAGTTACATGGTTTTCAGCAATGTATAAATGTATAAGCTCCTTGAGGGCAGATTATTTTTACAGAGTATCAGTAATGGGGTGCAGAAGCTGAATCCCCAAAATATATTGGTTCCAGAACTCTTCCCAAACGGGCCACCAAATGTTGGGGTACAGGAGTTGAACCCCCCAAATATATTGAAGTTTTGGGTTGGTGCTGTGAGGTATCTCAAAAGAATTTGTAGACTTAGACCTGTAAATTAAGAGACAAAGATTTTTTATTATGCCATTGACTGGTGGACTAAGTTCCAAAAAGGAGTTTAACAATTAACAATGAGAAAGACTCCAGCTAAGTTCCCTAATGGAACTTGAAACTAATGAGGGGAAGACATCATAATAAAGAGGAAGATACCATTATTTCCTAGTGACCTAATCTTTGAGACACAGTAAATTGGCTAACAAATTAGTGGGGACATTATGCCATTGACTAGCAGGTTAAGTTTCCAAAAAGGAGTTAGAGAAGAAGTAGGATAGCAGTAGATTCTTTTATAAGAGAAAAATAATCTTGGGGATTGACAGCATAATTTGGCCTTATGATTGGATAACTGTGAGGTCATGATGATTTTTGTCAATGCAAGGAATGCAAGGAATTCAACAGGGGCCAACTGCACCAAAGACCTACTTAAGGACAAGATAATCCTGTCAATGCTCCTCTCTGCTTGCCTCAGGGAGTAACTTGGCTACCATGACTGTTTACAATCATTCAGGACCTCTTGGGTTAATGCCCCTTACTAAGGCCCATCTAGCTATCTTCTCCAATCCATCACAATTGAATGTACTCCAAAAAAGGTGCTATTGTAACGCTGGAGAAACTGAGGCAGGATAGAGATTAGAGAGTTTTTAATATTTTATTTGAAAGGGAGAGATTTATTGGAACCAAATGGATCCATGGTTTGGTCCTAGGGCTGAATAAGCCAATGTGAGTTCTCAATGACATATATATGCACGTGACTACAAGCTACCAGGGGGTAGACCGAGGCAGGGGCTGAGTCAGAGCACTGAGAGTGGGAACGGACTATCAATCCAGTTCTGACAGGGTTGGGGTAGGCACTGGACATTCTGATAAGAAGGGAAGGTCTGGGGTCTACAATAGAAGTATAGAGGGCTTGAAGCTCCAAAAAGGTACCCTTGAATCAGACAACAGAGCACTTAAGGCTAATTACCTATTCAATGTGGGACAGTGACTCTATTAGCATATGTTTGGATAAATGGCTCTTCTCACTGTTGGTGCTTGCTGAATGTGTGGTGTTAAGAGAATCATAGGCAAGGATTGGAGGGTGCAGGAATAGAGGCCAGAGTCACTTGGTGGCAGGACAAGAAGGAGAGAAATTGGTAACTCCGGACTCCCGAATCTAGGATTTTGCTTGGCCGCCTAAAGACCAAAGACTTTAATTCATCCTGACTCTGGCTAACCTGAGGCTTCCAGGGAACTAGACCATATTCTACATAGAAGGTCTTTCTCCTTATCTGAATCATGATGATTAGGAGGGAGGAGTAGTGTTGCAAAATTGAGCAAAACAATTAGGAACTGAGGCAGAACAATTCAGGGAAACTGAGGCAGGACAACAAAAGGGAACTGTGGCACAACACTATGCTTGTCCTGAACCCTGCTTATTTTCATTTTTAACATTTTTATTGATATAGTTTGTTTTTATATTTCCAAATGTATTTCTCCATCTATTTTTATTGATGTATTTTTTATGCATTTCCAAATGTATCTCTCTCCCCTCCCTTGTAATATAGAATTTTTAAAAAAGCAAAAAAAAAAAAAAAAGTTCAACACAACATCTGATAAAAAGTTTCAAAACTATATCCTCCCAATTTTGCAAGGAAGGAAGGGAAGTACATTTTCTTTTTGGAGAGGCTATGCTTGATCATTATAATTGTTAAAGCATTCAGGGATATTGTTACTCTTTGCATTGTTGAAGTCATTGTGTATATTATTTTTTTGCTTGTTTGTTCTGCATCTGTTCAAATATGGCTTCCCATGCTTCTTTGCATTCTTCACATGTAATGTTTCTTATTGCCTAGTAATATATTCCACTACAATAATTTAACACAATTTGTTTATCTGTTCCTCAGTTTATAGGCATCAATTTTGTTTCTAATTCTTTGCTACTAAAAAAAGTGCTGTTAAAAATTCACAACATTGACTACCATTGACTGTCTGGAAGGCCAAGTAGGCTACATCTCATCCCTTTTCCCAGGGATCTGAGGATCTCTTTCACCCCAGTTTCCCCTTAATCCATTAACAGATTAGTTTTCATATGTGGGAGACATAATCCTCCTCTTCTTTGTATCTCTTCAGTCTTTGTGGAACAGAAGGGGATTAGATTCATAGTTTAACTCAGTTAGGGAGAGCATCTCAGTTTCCAAGTTCATCCCCCCCCTTACCTATTTCCCCACCCCACCTTGGGTTTGAATCCTGGGCACCCTAATTTTTTTTATTTTTTTTCTTTTTTGTTTGTTTGTTTTAGGATTTTCCTGCTGGATTGGCTGACTGTAATGTTCTGAGTAGAAAATGTTGGCTCCAATGTTCACCATGGCTCAAAATTCTGATCTAATGGGGATTGTCTCTATAATGGAAAATTGAGAAGCACAAATGAAATAGAGTAGAAATAAATACCTTCAAGCCCATTTATCAGAGAGGATTAAAAATGAGGGAGATCAGAGGAAGTCCTTCCTTGCTACTAGTTCAATTCATGAAACCCCTGCTGCAGATGAATTGCAATTTTCACCTTCTAGACATAGTAGAAAAGAGTAAAAGTTCCTAGAAGTTAGGATTAGTACCTACTGATTTAATTAATTAGTCAATAGTAAATTGCTTCTATACATGTAGCTCTTAGGTTAACAAAGGAATTTAATATTAGCTGCTTTTTGGATCCATGCATCCAACAATGTCCTTTTCTTATCCTGAGGAGAATGGTTTACGCCAGGCACTCACATTGGAGATGTGCCCCAAGGAGCTTTGAAAATGGAGGTCCCAAGCTTTGAAATTTTAAACGTATAGCATTTGCCAAGGACAATTTGGTGAGTTATTATAGCATGTTTGCTCTACTGTTAGGTTATGCAAATATTTATTGGGAGCATTAAATAATGAATGAAAGAGTCTGCACATGTATAAATCTGTCATATTTTGATTCAGCTGGAAACCTTGATGGCTCTGGAGTTGCTACCCATTCCATTGCCTTTGCCCTCTAGAGGAGAAAGACAAACGATGGTATTTGTTTACAGAGAGGGGAATCAACGGGCCTTATTAGACATCTGGAAGTGTCAGAAAGGTACAACCATATATAGCAATAGGAAAATGCTATTGCTTAGATGCCAGGACCATGCACTAAAATGATTAAATATTGAGTGAAGTTGAACTCTCTTGATCATGTTCTTGCCTCAATAGTATTTCTAGATAATTCAATTACCTACAAGAGGAAGTGAGGCATATATGCAAGGGTTCTTAGCCTGAATTCTGTGAACTTGTTTTTTTTTTTTTTTAAATAATAATTATAAGTAAATATTATAGGCTTTCTTTGTAATCCAATATATTTTATTTTATTTATTTAAAAATATTATTCTAAGAAAGGTCCATAGGCTTTACCAGACTATCAAAGGGGTCTAGGACCCACACACAAAAAATGAAGAATGCTTGGCAAAGAATAGAGTCAGAATTATTGTCAGAAGCCAAGGTTCAAATTCTATATATAATAACTACTTGAATCAATTCTTTAAAAATATAAATTGCAAAGAAAGTGACTATCTGCAGTGACAGGGAAGTTCCTCATCTGGAAGTTCCCTATACCAATAAATTCATAAGGACAGTTCTATAATCCATCAGCTACGAAGACCATGTGGGTACTCTCCCCCCACCTCCCTCCCAAATCATCTTTTTGTGACTCTTTTAGACTGATGTGATGAAATTTCAACCCCTTTTCTTTAGGGGCATGAAAGGTGGATGGGGATGAGAAAGCTAATAGCTAACAACTTCTTCTTCTTCTTCTTCTTCTTCTTCTTCTTCTTCTTCTTCTTCTTCTTCTTCTTCTTCTTCTTCTTTTTTTAAATAAGCATTATTTTCTTCCCCTCTTTCCACCTCTTTTTCCTACTGGGAACAAAAAGAAAATTAAATCCCTTTTAATAAATATGCATAAGTTAAGTAGAACAAATTCCCATATTGGTCATGTCCTTGAAAGAGTTGTGCTTTTGTGGGTGCTTGTGTGTGTGTGTGTGTGTGTGCTATTAATTCTTGGGAATGGTATTGGGGCATATGTAGTGCCTGGCACATGATAGGTACTCAATAGATGCTTATTTCTCTCCGTTTTCTTCCCTTCTATGAAAGGTAGCTGAGCAATGGCTCTTGACTTAAAGGAGGGAGTTGGTAGTAAGTGGAAACAGTAGTTAGCTCTTGAACAAAATTCCAGTTTTAGAATGGTCAATAATTTTTCATTTTGTGATTTAGGAAGATTTTTTTTTCAATGAAGATGCTCAAATTCTTGAAAGGGACAATCTATTTACCTACCAAAAGTAGGAGGGAAATCAGGAAGATTCATCTTTCTGAGTTCAAATCCAGCCACAGACACCTACTAGCTATGTGACCTCAGACAAATCATTCACTTTATTTCTTAGTTCCTCATCTTAAAGTGAGTTGGAGAGGGAAATGACAAACCACTTTAGATTCTTTGCAAGAAAACCCCAAGTGGGGTCATGAAGAGTTGGATATTACTGAAAATGACTGAACAACAACTACAACCAGAAGTAGACTCTACCTTAAATTCTAATATGGCAAGAGCAAGCAGGATAGAAATGATAAAGCTTTATTTTGCATAAACACTGATTTTGTGCTTGGGGCAAGAATAAAAATTTTTACTTTCCTAGAGTTCAAATCTGACCTCAGATACTTATTTGTTGTGTGACTCTGGGCAAATCACTTATGTTGCTCTTTGCTTCACTTTCTCATCTATAAAATGAGCTGCAGAAGGAAATGACAAACTACTAAATCTTTTCCAAGAAAACATCAAATGGGGTCAGGAAGTTGGATATGATCAAAATGACTGAACTACAATAAGACTAATGACATACCATACCTAGCTTAATAGGTGTATTTTAAAATAAATTTTCTGAGATCCTTACTTTTGTAAACCCAAGGCAAGGGTGGCATTTATTCTATCCTTGTTACAGCGTTGGTTTATATAGGGCTTTATTTTTTTCAAAGCACTTTTAATTCTATTAATTCTAATTGATTATTATGCCCATCTGATTTGGGACAGGAATCATAATCTATCCCTGTGTACGACTGAAGAAATTGAGATGAAGAGACTTAAGGTCTAAATTTAGTATTCTTGGTTCTAAATTGTCTTTTCTATTTCTCTATGCTGGCTTCTTTCAGTCAATAAACATTTATTTAGCACTTAGTATGTCCCAGGAACTGCTGGCTGGTTGCTATGTTGGTTGGTTGTTGTCCTTCATTCTTGAAGAGGACTAAAGTGACATCATTTACAGTGTCTGATTGTGGCTGATCAGACCAATACAAGCTCAAAATGCTCTGCTAGTTCAGACACAAATAGTCCCTAGGAACATTTGAAGTAGACTCTTTAACTCTGTGCATCTCACATTTCTTCTGAGCTAATTCAATTCTGCTTTGCTCATAGGGCACAGCACCTTTTCTGATGAGAGTACACCATGTTGGGTGGTCTTGTGGGTGACAATTTTTAGGGTATCTTTTTTATCCCCTTCCTCACACATGGAGATGAGCAGGGTGATTCTTAAAAGGCTGCTCAGACACCCAGGAGGCTGCTGAATTCCATTGCTGCTTCTAGTGAGATGACCTATTGCTGCTTCTAGTGAAATACTAAAGATGTATAAGCAGTCCTCTCACCAGAAGTCCTTCCTAATATATATATATATATATATATATATATATAATATATATATATATATATATATAACCCAATATAACCTCTATAGTATATAAAATATCAATGGAAATAGTCTTAGAAGACATATCTACAAGTCTATCAGTTGGGGGCTATCTCAAGCATGGAATAATCTGTTATTCAGTCATTTCAAATTGTGTCTGACTTTTTGTGATTCTATTAGAGTTTTCTTGGCAGAGATATTAGAGTGGTTTACGATTTCTGTCTCCAGTTCATTTTACAAATTTTACATTTTACAAATAGGGTTAAGTGACTTATCTAGCTAGGATCACAAGGTTAGTATATGTCTGTGGCTGAATTTGAACTCAGGTCTTCCTGATTCCAAGCCATAGTGCTCTATCTACGGTGCCATCTAGCCATCCTCCTAAATTTTAAAGCTATCTAAAAATAATGGAATGGACTGCTTCAGGGGACTGTGGATTTCCCTTCACTGGAGATTTTTTTTTTAAAGGCTGATGACTGTTTTGAGATAATATTGTAGGTAATAATGTTGTAGGGAGAATATTTTTTTCTGGAACAGGTAGGATCAGGTGGCTTCAGAACCTGATGTCTTAGATTCTGGGACCTGATTCTGAGCACTTGCTCTACCATTTGCTACTTGTGGGAACCAAGTATCTATCTCTTTGGGGTTCAGTTTCCTCCTCTGCAATATAGTGCTTCCTTATAGAGTTGTTGTGAGGGAAGCCGTTTGTAAGCTATAAATTACAATATAAACCAGCTGTTATTAATACTCTTATGTGGTTATAATAATACTAATAATCAATGCCTTCAATTGTAATAACAAAGAATAACAAAAAACTAATATTATTATTATATTAATATTAATTAATAATCTATTACCTTCAGTTGATGGTGGTAACTCTCCTCCTCCAAAATACATTTGGAGTATTTTCTGGATACTTAACTCCCTAATTTCATCACCAAATTTAGTTCTCTGAAACAGTTTTTTTTTCCTATTGGCTGCTGTCTTTACAGATTATTACTTTTCATGATAATTTGACATTAAGGGAGAAGAAGCTTACAAAGAGATAAATTCCTCAGAAATGTCAATTATTACACATTTATCTACTGTTTCTACTTCCAAGAAAGGGTTTGATTTGGTCACATTTGATCATCACATGAATACTTCAGTCCCTTGGAAGCCAAGCCAACCTATTGTATCCTTGCATTCTGATTTTGGTGAAGTTGGGGTTATGTTTTGCCTTTTTGAGTAAAGAGAAGTTCGGCTTGAAAGAACTGATGTTTTATTATCTTTGCCCTAAGCACTGTTGGCTGTTGACAGAAAACAAAGCAGAGAAGGGATGCGTCAAGAAATTAAATCATTTCATTTTCTGCTTTGTGGTTAGTCTACTGGGAAATGGGAAAATAGATTCAGATAAGATAACTACCTCCTTCTTTTTCTTTTCTGCTTTTAAAACTCAACTGAAAACAAATCTTTCTAGCACTTAGTCATAATTTTCTATCCAAGCTCAAATATGAGACTGCTACATGACTCAACCAAGGAGATCTTGGGGCAAGAGGTAGCGACAGCTGGGATTTCTCATCCCCTTTTCACTTTTACGTAGTTGAATTTTACTTTTTAAAAATATTTCATCTTTTAATAGCTTTTTATTTTTCCAAATACATGCAAAGACAGTTTTCAGCATTCACCTTTGCAAAACCTTGTGTTTCAAATTTTTCTCCCTCTCTCCCTCCCCACCACAGACAGCAAGCAATCCAATATAGGTTAAATATATGCAATTCTTCTAAACGTATTTCCATATTTATCATGCCACATAAGCAAAATCATGTCAAAAGATGAGAGAAAAAACAAGCAAACAATCAACAACAAGAAGTGAAAATACTATACTTTGATTCACATTCAGTCTCTATAGTTCTCTCTGGATGTGGCTGGCTCTTTCCATCACAAGTTTATTGGAATTACTTTGAATTACCACATTGTTAAAGAGCCAAATTCATCACAGTTGATCGTCACATAACCCTCTTGCTGTGTACAATATTATCTTGGTTCTATTCACTTCATTTAGCATTAGTTCATGTTAAAGACCATGCCTGAGTGAAGGGGCAGGTCAATTTTCCAAAAGCCTCCATAGCTGTGAATCATAATACTTGAAGGAGTTGCAAAACAGCCTTCTATGATATTCCTTGTGGATTGAGAAATGAAATAAATTGGAGGCAAGAGGGAAGAGATGAGAGTTCAGAGAATGCAACTGCTCTACAGGTCTGGTGACTCCTGTATCACAACAAGTTCATTACAAGTCTTTTCAGGCTTTTCTGAAATCAACCTGCTGATCATTTCTTATAGCAGAATAATATTTCATTACATTCATATACCATAACATATTCAGCCATTCCTCAACTGATTGCCATCCACTCAATCTTTAGTTTCTTGCTACTACAAAAAGGGCTTATGCTTGAATTTTAAAACACACAAATGAAGGCTTACTATAAGTCCAAGATGTCAAAATTATGGGTGCTGCCTAATCAGGTTAAAATGTAACTGAAAAATGTTTAATAAAATAAATAAAAATACAATAAAATATAGATAATATTAATCTATGGTTTTCTAAATCAAAATGTAAAGAAAGGAATCCATTTCTATTTGAATTTGATGCTAGTAATGTAAATCATTCAAGATGGATTTCTAAGCAAAATCTTTGATAAAATTCTTTAGATGAATTTCTTGTGGTAATCTTTTCAACAAATATTCATTAAGATTTATGCAAATCACTATTCTAGGACTGAACAGTCTCTGTCCTCAAAGAATGTTAAAGAAATGATTTATGTCTTTTGTTTTATACATTACTATCATTTCTTAATAAACCCATTCCTCATTCTCATCCTGAAAGTGAATTCTTTGTTAGAAAAAAAGTCAGTCAAGAACAGCTGATACATTGACTGTGTCTGATAATGTAAGTAACATTTTACCCTTATAGCCCCTTCCCTCTCTGTGAAGAGGAGGAGGGGAATATTTCATATCTGTTTTCAATTACTCAGAGTTTAGTTCCCTATTAGTGATCTTTGGACATGTTGTTCTTTTGATTCTGTTTTCTTCACTCTCCATCACCTGATACTGTTCTTGCTGTGTTTCTCTGAATTTCTTACATAAATCATTTTTTACCACAAAATAATATTTTGCTATCTTCATATGCCACACATTTCCCAGTTATTCTCTCTTCAGTGAGTCCTCCCCTTTTTTCCCCTATAGTTCCTAGAGGAGTTAACTTTCTGCTGGAGCAGATTTCCCTTTTTATATGTATTGCTTAGGTCCATGTTCTGGTGCAGTGCAGTATAGTGTAGTAACTTCTCCCTTCTCTGAATTTCCATAGCATTTGTAGTTCATTGTATAGAGTTTAGTGATTCTCTAATTATTGGAAATGTATTAGTTCTATCTCCTCAAGTTAGAATATAAATTAAATGAGGTCAGGACTAAGGTCACATAGATTAAAATGAATATGATATGATAAAGAATTTACCTTAAGGTTTTGATGACTGAATATAATTTTTCTCACCAAGAATTGCGCGCGCGCGTGCGTGTGTGTGTATGTGTATTTAGAAAGAACAATGTTTAAACCAAAAGAATGAATTTCAAATAGTGGAATTTTAAACACCTGTGGCTTTTTGGTGTGATATTTTTGGAATGGGGAAGACCATTCCAGAGCTTTCAATATTATAATAAGCTTTCTAATGCTTACTCTAGTTATATGCAAATTGGGGCCATTTCCAAGAATTGTGATAACTGGATATGGTTTTTCTCCCTTATAGCAGCAAAAGAACGTTTCAATATTCTATTTCTATCCTATTGCTATTATTCTAATAGAAATTATGGAAACTAGGGTAGAGACAAAGATAATATTTGAGAGTGTAGAGCAAGAAAAGGAGATAGAAGCTTAAAAGGAGAAAAAAAGATTAATAACTTTGAGGAATGGACAAGGGATTGGTGAAAGATAAATAAAAAATAAAGGAATAAAAAAAGAATAAAAGAGGAAAAAAATGAAAAAATCAATGGAAAGGATATTGGATATGAATCCAGATCTAAATTTGCATCCCAGTTCTGGGACTTGCTACCTGTGGGAACTTCCTTACCTTTCCTTAACCTTTCTAAGTTTGAAATTTCTCTATCTATATAATGAAGGGAATAGAGGCACTCAAGTCCTATATTCTTGGTACTTCCAATCCTAGACACCATTGTCCTTTGAAATATCAGGGATAGGATGATGTTGGGAAGTTGGTGGGGGGATTGGACATCTGTAGGAAGAGGATACACCAAAGAGAAGCTTTTTTTTTTGAATATTTTTATTCTGAACTTAGCAAACACAAATAAAATAATCATTTTGAGGTACAGTGGAAGAGAAAAGGGAAATTATTCAGGAAACTAAATTACTGTATTATGTACAGTTTGTTTTTATTAAAAATATAATAAATTCATAATGTATTTCTCAAAGCTCTCCTATTTATCTGTGATTTTTGCTGGCTGAAGACAAAATTCTGTGTCCCCATTTTTCCAAGACTGACTTATCTGACTACCTGTTGTCCTATTGGCTTTCCTTTTACCCCTCCCCCTTCCAATAAATATGGAGAAAGGAGCTTTTTGCTCTTGTTTACAAGAATTAAAAATAAGCATATGGCACATCCTCACTACAGATTGTGTTCTCTCCTGCTGTTGCCACTGCTGGCTGGCCTTAAGTAATGGGTTATATATTATCTGAACAACAGTGATTTGCTGCACGCCTGTTCTATTGAAGCCAGATGGTGAGGAAGAATGACTCCAGCAGCAATTTGGAAACTCTGGATTGCTGAATCTTCTCCTTGAGTCTGGGAGCAGCAACAAAACTAAATGTGGAGAATGGACTTCGAATGAAGCAGTTTTTGCCCATTTCTGCTGCCCGAAGGTGGTACCCTAATCTGGATGGTCTGGGAAAGATTGAAGGAGATGATTACCACCTGGAAAGTGTCTGCAGTGATGATGAGCTGGATGAATGCTAGGCCTCGGGTTGGGGCCAGTGAGAACTGGAGGGGTCTGGCAGAGAAGGAAGGCAGGTGCTGAGCATGGCTGATTAGGAGCAAACATTGGCCAGGCAGACACTCTGTGGGCCTTTGGCTGCTCTCTCAATGTATCTCTGTCTAGACAGGGACCTCTTCATTCCCTGCCCCCTTACTCTACTTATCCATTCCTGGACCTTCTTGAGTCAATGCTTTCCAATCTGTTTATCTCCTGGAGGAGAAGTAGGGAATGAAGTCAATCACTGTTGAAATCCGCCAAGAAAATTACACTATGGTATATGCCCTATTGGGATAAAAATATATTATTCTATCCCTCACACATTTTACTGGTGGAAAAGAAGCATAAAGATATGAAACATGAGTTAGTAATGTGATAACGTAAAATTGGTTTTCATCTATACAGTAAACTGAATGTATTTTAATATGAAAAAGAAGGGAGATATCAGGGCAAGTTGATACAATCTGGGATAATTTTATGGGATGAGAATGAAAGTGGTTTCTGAAAAATGGGCAACATTTGAGTTTGTGGATATTGTGAGGTTGTTCCATACTCCTACCACCCACTGCCCCAGTGTGCAGGTATTTTCCTCTATCCCTCTTCATTAGGAAGAAGATAAAATGTAATCTTTTTAAAGACAGAGAACATTTTGTTTTTCTATATGTCTCCATTATTCAGCACAATGCCTTGTATATAGTATGTAGTAATAAATGTTTGTTGACTCTCCATCCCTCCTTTTGATTCTGTACTGATAGAGTATAGATATATCAGTGCTTCTGAGTTATGTCCACCTGAGGAGAACTAATCCAATATAGTCTGGAATTGTTTATAGGTTCAGTCAGTGGCACTTTTCCCTCATAATCTAAGCCAATACCAAATTCCTTTCTGCTTTTCATGGACAATTATAAATTCCATCAGGACTTCTTGCTGTCCCAGAAAATAGAATTGAAGAACTGCTTCCTGAGACTTAACCCAAGTTTGCAGGAGCTAAGGGAAATACACTGACTTTGCTGGATATATTAATGGAAGGATTTTCCACATTGCTAGTGTGATCCCTGATAGCATGGTCTTTATGGAGACTTATATTGAAGGATCTACCAATGATGACTAGTTTTGGCAGACTAGACCATAAGTAAGTATTTAGATTGACTTCTGCCCATTGCTCATTTTTTAAGATCGCAATTGACTTGAATGCATAAGGGGAATGTATCAACTGATCAAAATCCTCTTAACTACATAATTCTTTCCACTTATTTTCCTGCATATTCGTGATTTCTTTGTTTAGGTTGCTGGTATTTCCTCTATCCCAGTATGCCCTCTGCAGAGTGAAGTATGGTACAGTGGAGAGAGCTTTTATCTTGGAGTAAGTTCTGTCTGACACATATTGGCTCTTTGACTGTTAGGGATTTCACTTTTCAGTGACCTGGACAATTCTTGAAGACTTTAGGTTGCAGAGCAGGTGCCCATCTATATTAGTAGATGGATTCTTCTTACTGGAAGTTCCCTAAACTAATGGCATCACAGATTTGGCTAAAAATTGTCTTATGTTGGCATATAAACTGGAGAGAAATGGAAAAGGGAACATTGTGTTTGAAGAACATGTTGGCTGGGTGTAGAATAAGACTGTGAATTGAGGTACGATGAGGTTGGAAAGTTGGTTAGGCTCAGGTTATGAAGGGCTTTAACAACACAGGGAGCTAGGGAGATATCTATCCTGGATTTTTCTCATTTCTGGCAAAACATTTTGGAAGAATGTCCAAATAGTGTGGATGACTCAGGGGTCTTGGCTCTAGCAGGCATCTGGATCAGGCATGGATTCTTAGCTCTTCTGTCATGTATGCAGTTACTTCCATCTGTCTTCTTTCAAACCAGCAAGTGTATATGTAAGGCAGAGGGTTTTTTCTATTGAGCATAAACATTCTAGATTTCTCACTTGTGCAGTCATCTAGACATATAGCCCCTCTCAGGTGTGTGAAATTATTCCCAGGCTCTCTGCCAAAATCACTTTAGCCCCGCTTTTAAATTGCCCATGCTTTTGGATTTGCTCATCATTCTCTTGTCCTGAAACTTTTGAAAAGGGATGCTCCCTCCCTACATCAAGATGAGAAAATTAAAGCTCAAAAGGTATAGTGTTTTAACCATGATCCTATAGCTAATGCCCGTGGTAGGATTTGAACCCAAGTTTTCCTGGTTCTGGACCCCTTATCTCTCACTAAACGCCAAATTGCCTCCTAGGTCAATTTGTCTCTTTTCTTTAATGATTTCTTCCAGGTAATCCCAAAATGGGGACCCAAAAACAGGATGGTCTACCTTGTAAAGAAGTGAATTCACCTACATTGGAAGAATTTTTTCTCAAGGAGAGGTTGGATGACCATCTGCCAAGGACAGTGCAGTGGAGACTGATGCCCTGGATAGTTAGGAAGGCTAAATATTTTCTAAGATTTCTTTTTTTTTTTAAAATGTTCTGGGGTTTTAAGAATTGATGATGATAGAGTTTCACTTAGGAGAGACTTTCAGTCAAAGAAACCTTACTGAGTTCGTCATAAGTCATAAAACTTACTTTGCTTTTTTGTAAGACTGGTTGTCCCCAATGTTTCCCTATATCTGTGGATCTGCTGGGGAAACCTCTGTCATCAGAGAGGTAGGATGTAACAGGGACAGTAGAAGAGCTGACTGGTGCTTCCTGTTCCCCACACCTATTCCCACAGGTTCTTAATAAAGCAAGGACGTAGGAGTCTTACCAGCTGCCTCACACAGATGAAAGCAGCAGTGGGTGGTGGGATTTTGGCTCTTCTACCTCAATTAAATGCTGGCAAATTGCACTAGCCTGAGATCATCTCCAGACATACGTTATTTACCATGAGCTTCTGAGAAGATAACGCACCTCAGTGCTTCAATTTGGGAGTATACCAACAGTTAATGTCTATAACATACATGTGAAATGTAAGAAAAGCTTTCTTGCTTTAACTAGATAGTTCTGTGCAAAGCATTCCCATCAAGTATTGGCAGTTGTTCTTTGGAGTTGATGGCAGAGACAAAAGTGAAAAGAGGTGAAGAAGGTGAAGAATATATATAGTATTATGAGATTTAAAGATCCTTTTTTTTAGATTTAAAAAATATTCTGCATTCTTTTTTTCAGCCAGAAGAATGACTTACAGTGTTAATTGTAAGAAAGAAAATCCCAAAATTTGAAATAGTTTTAGAAAGAAATTTATTTGGTCATTTGGTAAAGGAGAATAGAAAGAAGCATGGCTCTCTTCTGAGTCTTTTTGAAGTTGACATTATAAAAAGTTCAGAGAAGAGTACCAGTAAAAGAGCCACAGCAGTTTAGCTATTTTGTAGAGAGGATGTTTCCCAGGGAAGACATATAGATATATCTCAGCCTAAACATTCAAATTAATGTTGATAGAGATGTAAGCATAAACATTCAAGATTGGGGAACCCAAAATACAGTTGGATGGATTCTAGACCTGGTTCAGATCTAAGCGTTCCTTGTGGCCATTTAGCTCCTTCAGAGCATCCTGAGGTGAGCCTGATCTCCATAGCAAACTTATGGATTAGACAATTCATATCCACATAAAGTTAGGTTCAATCAAGTATTTTTCACAAGAGTTTATGTAAAAGAGGATGAGAGTAAATTTTGTTCAACAAGGTAAGCTTTGAAGCTCAAAGGTCATAGAATAATAGATCTAGAATTAGAATAGACCTTAAAGGTTATTTAGAAATTGAAGCTCAGAAGAGAGGAATGACTTGCCCTAGTAAGTTGCAAAGCTAGATTCAGATTTGGACTCCGATTCTTTTCCCATTGCACATTTTGCAGGAGAGAAAAGGCATTAGATGTTATTTCTATTGATGGGACCTCCATCTTCTTAGTCCCTTAGACTTGGAACTTCAAGCATCTTTGACACTTGCCATATCATCATTCCTTATGTTCAATTTGTTTCCAAGTCCTGTTGATTCTAATTCTGAAGTTTCTCTCATATACTTTCCTTCTTCCCTCCTACTGCTGCCATCCTTGCTCAAGACTTCATCACCTCTTACTTGCATTGTTGTAATAGCCTGCTAACTCATTTCCCTGTTCCTAGTCCCTTTCACCTCTACTCTTTTATCTTTCATCACTGTTAAAATAATATTCTCAGTACCCAGACCTGATTACATTACTTCCTTGATCAGAAGTCTTCAGTGGTCCTAGGAATACTTCCTGTATTTCTGCTTGTGAAAATTCTTTCCCTCTTTCGTGGGGCTTGGCTTTTATGGAGCTTCCACTATGAGGTCTTCATTGATTTACTCAGCTACCAGTGGTTCCCTAAGTAATCAATGTAGCTACACTGAATGAAGCAGGGAGACTTCCCTTGCCATGCCAACTTAACAGGACTATGGTGATGAAATAACAAAAGGTACATGTCAAATGTGTCTGAATAAAGTAAATTACAAACACAATAAGGATCTTAAACTTTACTTAAGAAGGTGATTGCCTTCAAAGTTGGTACTATCAAATAGCTTAGCATCAGAAACTTATAGCTTAATCAATGGAAGTGATACTAAAGAAGACACCTTGCCATCTGCCTTACTGCTGTAATCTGAAGACCATCTTATTTTCAGCTGAAACCTCCTATGTGTCTTTTCTTTGAGAAAAGATACTATCTCACTTTTTTCTTTGTATTCTCCAGTGCTTAGGACGTTTTGCGCATAGTAAATGCTTAATAACTTTTTCATTCTTTCTCCCTTCTTCCCTCATTTTCTTATTTCTTCCCTTCCTCTCTTGCTCATTTCCTTTCTTCCTCCCCCTTCCTTTCCTTCTCCTTTCTTTCTTTTTTCTTTCTCCTTCCCTCCTTTCCTCCCTCCTTCCTTCCTTCCTATCCTCTCATTCCCTCCCTCCTTGTTTCCTTCCCTCCCATGCTTTTTCTCTTCCTCCCTTTCTTTCCTTCCCTTCTTCTCTTTGTCTATTCCTTCCTTCTTAAACAATATTTGGTAAATTAAGTAAACAAATTTAAATTTTATCATAACTGTGTATCCTTCAGTTAAAACACTTTTCTGTGGCCTAGTCATTGTTCAGAGGTAGTCCTGGGTTTCTTAAAGACTATACTGAGCTTTTCTGTGGCCTAGTCATTGTTCAGAGGTAGTCCTGGGTTTCTTAAAGACTATACTGAGAAAACATAAGTTCCAACAGATCCTACTGAGTTGGAAAGACTGCAATTGTGGGCCCAGCACTTCACTATATGTCTATCTTTTGAACAACCACCTGGATAAGTTTAGGGAGGCTCATCATTTGGTTGGCTGCAGGACAATGAATTTTCTAGCCATCACAACTTATAAAGGCGACCTCAAATTTCACTTAGACAAAATTAGAGATCCTTGGGGAACATTTTTTTTTGTTCAGACCTTTAATTTCGCCAGCAACTTTTCTGAAACATACAGTCTAAGAAAGTTACCAGAGGTACTAAAAAGTGAAGTCACTTAGGGTCACAGAAGTTCACACAACTAATATATGTCAAAAATGGGACCAGACCTTTCTGAGGTCAAGATTGACTATCTACTATAGTACTTTACCCTGAATTATAGTATTATATAATTGCTTTTAATAGTAATGAAATAGAAGTAGCCCAGTACAGTGGATAGAGAGCAAGCCATGAAGTTAAGAAGATCTGAGTTACAGTCCTGCCCTTGACAATACTAGTTGTTTGATCCTGGGAAGTTATTTAACCTTTCGGTGTTCTATATCTCTAAGGCAAGTTTTAGTGAATGTGACAATCTACATTGAAGGCAACATTTTCCTTACCTTGGAGTTTCTTATATGATTTTTATCTTCATAATAATAATTACTTATGCCTGAAAGAATAGAACTCAAGGAATCCAACTTTCTATCTTAACCTGAAAGGGTAAATACCAATGGCTTCATAAGGTTGGTTTTTTAAAATTGAAATTGACAGTTATTATTGAACTATGTCTATCTGCACATGTAAAATGATTGCCAAATTGATTGCAATTAGCCAGGATAAATTAGTATCTAACCACAGTTGCGTTTATCCTATTCTTTCATAATTTGCCCTGGCTTTCCTCCAGTGCAGACAGTTTACAAATGCTAGTGGGCAGAATGAATGATATCTTTGGCCCTTTCCAGGTGTTAGTCCAGTGGAAATTAGGTTTGTCTAATTCTTAGCTTCCTCTGCTGATGTTAGTGTCAGATTTTGGTGGCTGTTCATCATCAACCTAATCTCTTTATAGGACATATTTATTAAAACTGTGTGAAGTGTTTCCATCTCTATCTCTGCCACTTCATCCAATCTATGACAATTGACTGTGACATATTTTAAAGTCTGGAGAAGATCAAGATTAGATAGAAAGTATTGCTATAATCTCTAAGGAGAATGCCTCATGAAAAACATGATTGTTTCATGTAAGTCTGTCAAAGTAGGAGTTGAGACTAAATAAAAGAAAATTTTCAGCTTTTCTGAAGTAGTGTTGTTTGATTTAATATACACATAGACTTACAGAACTTTAACATCAAAAGGCCCCTTATATCAAGGGTTTATAACCTGAGACCATGAATATGTTTTTAAAAAATATTTTAGCAATAATTTGTAATCCTAAGTGTTTTATTTTATATATTTAAAAACATTATTTTGAAAACGGAGTCAATAGGCTTTAATAGGAGGAATCTCTGAAACAAAAAAGGTTGAGAATCCTTGTTTTAGAGGTTATCTAGTTCAGAATCATAATCAACATGCACATTTCTTCTGTAATATTCCTGTCAAATTAACTGACTCTGCTTGCATACTTTCAGGGACAGAGAACTCATCACCTAAAAGTCAATCTATTCCACATTTGGACAATTAGAATTAATTGTTAGGGAGGTCTGTAGATGGAGCCAAAAATCTTTCTGTTCATACACCTTTAATTTCGCCAGCAACTTTTCTGAAACATACAGTCTAAGAAAGTTACCAGAGGTACTAAAAAGTGAAGTCACTTAGGGTCACAGAAGTTCACACAACTAATATATGTCAAAAATGGGACCAGACCTTTCTGAGGTCAAGATTGACTATCTACTATAGTACTTTACCCTGAATTATAGTATTATATAATTGCTTTTAATAGTAATGAAATAGAAGTAGCCCAGTACAGTGGATAGAGAGCAAGCCATGAAGTTAAGAAGATCTGAGTTACAGTCCTGCCCTTGACAATACTAGTTGTTTGATCCTGGGAAGTTATTTAACCTTTCGGTGTTCTATATCTCTAAGGCAAGTTTTAGTGAATGTGACAATCTACATTGAAGGCAACATTTTCCTTACCTTGGAGTTTCTTATATGATTTTTATCTTCATAATAATAATTACTTATGCCTGAAAGAATAGAACTCAAGGAATCCAACTTTCTATCTTAACCTGAAAGGGTAAATACCAATGGCTTCATAAGGTTGGTTTTTTAAAATTGAAATTGACAGTTATTATTGAACTATGTCTATCTGCACATGTAAAATGATTGCCAAATTGATTGCAATTAGCCAGGATAAATTAGTATCTAACCACAGTTGCGTTTATCCTATTCTTTCATAATTTGCCCTGGCTTTCCTCCAGTGCAGACAGTTTACAAATGCTAGTGGGCAGAATGAATGATATCTTTGGCCCTTTCCAGGTGTTAGTCCAGTGGAAATTAGGTTTGTCTAATTCTTAGCTTCCTCTGCTGATGTTAGTGTCAGATTTTGGTGGCTGTTCATCATCAACCTAATCTCTTTATAGGACATATTTATTAAAACTGTGTGAAGTGTTTCCATCTCTATCTCTGCCACTTCATCCAATCTATGACAATTGACTGTGACATATTTTAAAGTCTGGAGAAGATCAAGATTAGATAGAAAGTATTGCTATAATCTCTAAGGAGAATGCCTCATGAAAAACATGATTGTTTCATGTAAGTCTGTCAAAGTAGGAGTTGAGACTAAATAAAAGAAAATTTTCAGCTTTTCTGAAGTAGTGTTGTTTGATTTAATATACACATAGACTTACAGAACTTTAACATCAAAAGGCCCCTTATATCAAGGGTTTATAACCTGAGACCATGAATATGTTTTTAAAAAATATTTTAGCAATAATTTGTAATCCTAAGTGTTTTATTTTATATATTTAAAAACATTATTTTGAAAACGGAGTCAATAGGCTTTAATAGGAGGAATCTCTGAAACAAAAAAGGTTGAGAATCCTTGTTTTAGAGGTTATCTAGTTCAGAATCATAATCAACATGCACATTTCTTCTGTAATATTCCTGTCAAATTAACTGACTCTGCTTGCATACTTTCAGGGACAGAGAACTCATCACCTAAAAGTCAATCTATTCCACATTTGGACAATTAGAATTAATTGTTAGGGAGGTCTGTAGATGGAGCCAAAAATCTTTCTGTTCATACACCTTGATTTTAGCTCTGCCTTCTAGGGCAAATAGGGGCAAACTGTTTCTCCCTGCCCAGCCCAGGCCAATGTAGATAGCAATGTGGTATGGTGGAAAGAGTACAATTAGAAGACCTATGTTTGAATCCTAGATCTATTAGCTACTACACGTTTGTAGGTAATTGTGAACCTTAGTTTCTTTATAAAATGGAGACAATAGTATAGGCACTGCTCACCCAACAGGATTGTTTTAAGGAAAGAGCTTTGTAAATTGCAGCGTATTGTATAAGTGTAAGATAATATTCATAACAATACTATTATTATTATATTTATTATGATATGATATTTAGATATTTGAACACAGCTTTTTTCTATAATTCAAGTTCATGGTACAGCACAAAAGTAAATTAGTGAGACAGGGTTGGTGAGTAGTAATAGCTACAAAGAAAGAACTTTTTTTTTTTTTTTTTAACCTTTAGATAACAACTTCTTTCTTTGTTTCTTTCTTCTTTTTTCTTTGCCACTATCTTGAAAGAATCTTCCTGGAGTCAAATTCCCTCGCCAATGTTGTTATCCATCCATGATGTTGCCTGACCTTCTCTCTCATTACATCCTTATATAACTTCTCTTTAAGGAATCCTCCTTGGCTCTGCTTTTTTGAACTCAACCCAACAGTCTTGTTACACTTTGAATGAGTGGAATTTTTTTTTTCAGACATGCTCATGCTAATCAGACCTGAATAATTATCCTTAATAATCTTGTCAGTCCCATTTCTATAGTGGAGTTGTGATAACACATCCAGGCTAAGCATCCTTAGTTCTTTTAATTATTCTTCATCTGGATCACTTTTCATATCCCTACTCTGAATGCATATCTGCTTGGCAAAGTCTTTCCTAAAACATCTTGCCCTGAGTTGCAGATAATAGTACTAAAAAAAGACTTTAATTCAAGAAATACCTATTGCCATCCATGATTTATAGTGTGATTATTAATTGGTCAATTGATTGGAGCTAATTAAATTTTTTGGTTTACTCAGAACTTATGAAAATAATAACAATCTGTTTTACTTCTTATCTGTTTGTTTTGCTCTCTTCTATTTCCTTTATAGATACTCTTGGGATGATGTGGTTTAGTTTTATCTCACATCAAATTTTCAATGGACTACTTTTAGCGTCCTCTTTTTTTTTTATTTTAGGAGGTGCTGCAGTTCATAATCTTCTGCTATCCTTAATTATGGCATTTTGCATATGAGTTTGCATTCTAAGTCTGTTACCTTTGGTTACCGTATCTCCATTTGGCAAGATTCTGGACTCTTTTTTGATGCTGTCCTCCTACCTATTCCCTTCACAAAATACTTCACCTCCCAACTCCTGGTATTTTCACTGACTGTTTCCCAAGCTTGGAATCTTCTTTCTCTTCATTTCCATCTTCTAACTTTTCTGGCTTCCCTAATTTCCTTGTAGCCCCAGCTCAAACATCATCTTCTATAGAAGTCAATTCCTCTTAATTTTTGTACCTTCTTTGTTGATTTTGTTGTTGTTGTTAATGATTTCCAATTTATCTTTGTTTATAGTTTGTTTGGCAAGGTTTAACGTATTCTTTCCCCTATTAGACTATGGGTTCTTTGGGAGCAAAGATTGTCTTTTACCTTTCTGCATATCCCTAGTATTTAGCATAGTATCTGGCACATAATACCTATAAAATAATAAAAATAATATAAGTATATATACTTAATAAATATTTATTAATTGATTGACACATGATTGTTTTATTCTTTGAAGTTTTTCAGAAGATGGTAATAAAAACAATATCTTTACCCCTTTCCTCTTCCCTGCCCCATATCAGTGATGGCTGATCAGATTTTCAAACAGTGATGATTCATTTGAATGTGACGTTGAAGTCTTGCAATTGAATGCATTATCTTCTTATTTTTAGCCTTCTAATTTGTTGTCAATTTTGATCTTTGCTTTATTTGCTTGCCTGACTATATATAAAGAGATGGTTATGATATGATTTCTTTTTTTTATCAGTTTTTTTCAAATTAAATGTAAAGACGATTTCCAACATACATCTTTTTTTTCCCTGAGGCAATTGGGGTTAATGACTTGCTCAGGGTCACTCCATTAGGAAGTATTAAGTCTCTGAAGTCAAATTTGAACTCAGGTTCTCTTCAGGGTTGACTTCAGGGTTGATACTCTATATACTGCATCACCTAGCTGCCCCCACATATATCTTTAATAAAATTTTAAATTCCAATTGTTTCTCTCCTCCCAACTTCCAAGATGTCAAAAAATCTTATGTGCTAAACTTGTGCAATATGTTATAATTTCTTCAGTAGTAATTAGTAATCCATAAAACAGCTGAATAAATAGTTCAGCAGTGCTTATCTTGTCCAGTGTATTTCTGCTCTTTTTTGAAAGGTGTTTATGGCATATATATATATACAATAAATGTCTGAATAATCTGAAAACTTTAAACTTCTTTTACTTTTCAAAGTTGAGTCATTTTTTCCAACATTGTTTTTGCAATCTTCCTTGTGCCCATGAAATAACATGAAATTATATGTTGTATTGAAGTAATTTTGCACTGAAGTCACCAGGATTTAAAATAGATATTTCCTTGGTTTAGTAGATCTTGTTAAGTTCTTAGAATTTCTTCACTTTTTCACCTTTGGTAGCAGATATTGGTACGTAAGCCACATGTATCTTTATATTGATAGTTTTTTTTTATTATATTCATCATGAAAATGGAGAGAGTACTAAATGTTTTATGAATGATTCTGCCTTTGAATTCATGATGAAATCAATTCTACCAAATTCCTTTGCTTTTCCAAGAACAACTATAAGTTATTGTTTCCTTTAGCTTTTGTATTTTGGATTTATGATGAGAATACTAATATTGATATAGTTGAATTTTTTTTTCAATTGGAAGTCAATTTACTAGTCATTGGACAAACCTAAGTTCATGTATGAACAAATATATTTTGCTCTGCCAAGGTCACTTATGTGCCTCTGCTATAGTTAGATGATGATGTAGAGTGCTAGTCCTGGAGTCAGGAAAAGCTGAGTTCAGAGTTAATCTTAGACATATGCCAGCTATTTGAGCAAATTACTTAACCTCTATCAACCTCAATTTCCAAATCTGTAAAATGGAATTTAATAATAGTATTTACTGTCCCAGATTGTTTTGAGGATCAAATAAATTAGCATTTGCAAAGTGTTTAGCACAATGCCCAATACATGGTAGGTATTTATGCTACTGATTATTATTATTATTATTTTTTTGCTTGTGGCTAAATTTTATTAAAGGTCATTAAGTGAGTAGTACAATTATCTGGGATAAGACCTAACAAGATATACACATTTTATACCAAAGCACAACTTAATGCTGTGACACTATTCCAGAGTGGCAAATTTTATTGGCCATGGTTCCAAATTTTACACACAGGTCTCCATTAAAGATAACCTGACTATTACATAATTGGTGAGGGAATCTTGAAGAAAAGGTTTCTAAAGTTTCTCTTAAAGGACCAACTATCTTTACAGATGTATCCAAACTTAATATTTGTGCTCTATACCCTCGTGACTTGACTATAAAGAGAGTAGTCAGAACTCCTTTTCAGTCCACTCAGCAGAATGAATTGTATGCAATCATTCTAGCTCTTACTTATTATCCAGGAAATATAAATATAATATCTGATTCGGCCTATTCAGTAGGTGTGGTATCAAGAATTGCCACAGCCCAAATAAAATTTGCATATACTACTGATTATTAATTAGTTCTGTGGTCCCTTTCACCTCAAAACCTACGAAATTATGGTCTCTTTGGCCTTGTTCTTTGCTCTTTTCCTCAGGTCTAGAAGAGATTCCTATATTTGATATCATTACTTAAAGAAAAAACCCAAGCTCCAACCCTACCCCAAGTCTTCCCAAATCACCACTATCACTGCAGAAACAGATGCGGGGTTGAAAAGAAATAAGGGGAGTCAAAAAATTTGTCATCTAATACAGAGATTGTCAAACTTTCTCTGTTCACTGTACCTTTAGTGTCCCACTATTTTTTTTAAATAATTTTTTATTGATAGAATGCATGCCAGGGTAATTTTTATAGCATTATCCCTTGCATTCATTTCTGTTCCGATTTTACCCCTCCCTCTCTCCACCCCTTCCCTGAGATGGCAAGAGTCCTTTACGTGTTGAATGGGTTGCAGTATATCCTAGATACAATATATGTGTGCAGAACCAAACAGTTTTCTTGTTGCACAGGGAGAATTGGATTCAGAAGGTATAAATAACCCGGGAGAAAAAACATAAATGCAAGCAGTTTATATTCATTTCCACTGTTCTTTCTCTGGGTGTAGCTGCTTCTGTCCATCTTTGATCAATTAAGGCTCTCTTTATCGAAGAGGTCCACTTCCATCAGAATACATCCTCAAACAGTATCATTGTTGAGGTATATAATGATCTCCTGGTTTTGCTCATTTCACTCAGCATCAGTTCATGTAAGTCTCGCCAGTCCTCTCTGTATTCATCCTGCTGGTCGTTCCTTACAGAACAATAATATTCCATAACATTCATATACCACAATTTACTCAACCATTCTCCAATTGATAGACATCCTTTCATTTTCCAGCTTCTAGCCACTACAAACAGGGCTGCCACAAACATTTTGGCACATACAGGTCCCTTTCCTTTCTTTAGTATATCTTTGGGGTATAAGCCCAGTAGAAACACTGCTGGATCAAAGGGTATGCACAGTTTGATAACTTTTTGAGCATAGTTCCAAATTGCTCTCCAGAATGGCTGGATGTGTTCACAATTCCACCAACAATGTATCAGTGTCCCTATTTTCCCACATCCCCTCCAACATTCCCCATTATCTTTCCCTGTCATTCTAGCCAATCTGACAGGTATGTAGTGGTATCTCAGAGTTGTCTTAATTTGCATTTCTCTGATTAATAATGATTTGGAGCATATTTTCATATGTCTATAAATAGTTTCAATTTCTTCATCTGAGAATTGTCTGTTCATATCCTTTGACCATTTATCAATTGGAGAATGGTTTGATTTCTTATAGATTAGGGTCAGTTCTCTATATATTTTGGAAATGAGGCCTTTATCAGAACCTTTGATTGTAAAAATGTTTTCCCAGTTTATTTTTTTCCTTCTAATCTTGTTTGCATTTGTTTTGTTTGTACAAAAACTTTTCAGTTTGATATAATCAAAATTTTCTATGTTGTGGTCAATAGTGATCTCTAGTTCTTCTTTGGTCATAAATTCCTCCCTCTTCCACAGGTCTGACAGGTAAACTATCCTATGCTCTTCCAATTTATTTATCATCTCATTCTTTATGCCTAGATCATGAACCCATTTTGACCTTATCTTGGTGTACGGTGTTAAGTGTGGGTCAATGCCTAGTTTCTGCCATACTGATTTCCAATTTTCCCAGAAATTTTTGTCAAATAATGCATTCTTATCCCAGAAACTGGTGTCTTTGGGTTTGTCAAATACTATATTATTAAAGTTATTGGCTGTTTTGTCCTTTGACCCTAACCTATTCCATTGATCAACTAGTCTATTTCTTAGCCAATACCAGATGGTTTTAGTAACTGCTGCTTTATAATATAATTTTAGATCTGGTACAGCTAGGCCACCTTCATTTGATTTTTTTTTTCATAAATTCCCTTGAAATTCTTGACCTTTTGTTTTTCCATATGAATTTTGTTGTTATTTTTTCTAATTCATCAAAGTAGTTTTTTGGGAGTCTGATTGGTCCCACTATTTTTTCATATCTTCCCTAGGCTGAAAGAAATGCCTGAGTTCTGTTTATTCTATAATTTAGTTGAAATTTGAAATATTTCACAAAGCCCCTGTGAAAGTGCTGATGCCCATTGCACCATGCAATACAATTTAAGAACTATAGGCTTGGTATTTTATAAACTAAAGATGAGCCTCTTGGTGAGACAGGTCCTTTAGACAGAAGACCCAGTCTGTTTCTAGAGCTAATAACTTTCAGGGGCCCAGATTTACCTCAAAGGTATAATGAGCCACTAGAATAGGATTTCATGGGGTCCCATTTAAACTGTTTTTATTTGGAACCTAACATTTCAGTCTTCAATATGCTATATGAGGAAGTTGAAAGTCACGATAGTCAAGAATAACCTATCCAGCAAAAATAAGTATAGTCTTTCAGGGTAGTTTATTCTTGACTCTAATCCTAGCTCCTTAACTTTCCAGAAAATCATATTCCAGGCCCTTTGCTGCTTTAACGTGGTGGCTGTTAAATCTTATGTAAGCCTGACTATAGCTCCACAGTATTTGAATTACTTTTTTTCTGGCTGCTTTCAGTATTTTTTCTTTGATCTGAGAGCTCTGAAATTTAACTATAATGTTCCTAGGGGTTTTCATTTTGGATTCTGTTTTAGGAAGTGATTGGTAGATTTTTTAAATTTTCTTAGTTTAAGGTATGTGAGCAAAACTGCCTTTATATATTCTTGAAATGTGATGTTTGTACTATTTTTTTTTGAGCATGACTTTCATTTAGTCCATTAATTCTTAAATTATCTTTCCTTAATCTATTTTCTAAGTCAATTGTTTTTCCTTTAAGGTATTTCATATTTTCTTCTATTTTTCTTTTGATTAAACTTTATTGTTTCTGATATTTCATGCAGTCATTAACTTCAATTTGACTAATTCTGATTTTTAAGGAGTTATTTTCTTCATTTTTTGTGTCTTTTACCAAGCTGTTAATTCTTTTCTTATTTTTTCACTATTTTCATTTATTTCTCCTAATTTGTTCTTCTCTCTTCTCGCCTCATTGTGACTTTTTATAGATTTATATATATATTTATAGATTTATAGATTATGCCACTTAGAATTTGATGTGTTTTCAAAAATTATTTAGAGGAGAGTGTGGGGAGAGTTTGGTAGAAATATTTACCTTACTCTGTCATCTTGACTCTATGTATCTTCCCCCTGTAGTATTATCAGTAAAGATAATAGAGAAAATATCAGTACTCACTAACTCACTTACTTTCTTACTTTTTCTGCACAAACTTAATACTTAGCCCAGTGTCTGGCACAATAAATATTCTGAAACATATTTGTTCAAAAATGTTTATTGAATAAATATTAAATATTTATCAATAATAATAAATAACAAAAATGTATTAAGGCCTAAAGTACTGGTTGGGTTTTCCCCCCATCAGTGACTTCTGATTTGCAGCTGAAACTTTCCACATATGAGCCTCTTGAAAGCAGGGATTGTCTCATTTTCTATTTGTATACTCAGTGTTTTGTAGACAATAATAAATATTAATTAATGTTTATTAACAAATGTTCATTGAATTGAATTGATCACTTTGAGAATTAGCTACATGTATTAAGTTTAACTCTGATGAAAATGTGAAAAGAGAAAATGGGAGCTTTTGCAGATGGTTTTCAATAAAAGAGTTCCTATTTATCACATTAACACAATTGAGTGAAAGGTACAAAGAATTCATGATGACCCTGTGTCTATTGTCTGTTGACTACATGCAATTACATGCAATCATTTGATTTAATAGGGAAAACAAAGTCCCAAGACCTGAAAAAATCTGACATGAATATATTTAGTCACTAAACAAACATTTGTTAAATACTATGATAGGAATTGTGCTAAACACTGGGTATAAAAAACAAAAATGAAACCTCAAAGAGCTTACATTTCATTAGGGAAAACATCATACAAAGGTATGTAAAATATGTAAAATGGGGGAGGGTGCTGTATTAGAATAAATAATCAGGAAAAGCCTCATGTAAGCAGTGACATTTGAATTGAACTGAAAGGGAAGAGAGGGATTCTGGGAAGTGAAAAATGAGGGGAGAGTGAATTACAGATATGAGGGACAGCCTGTAATGGTATATACATGGAAGTTGAGATGTCATTTATAAAGAATGTTAGTAAGTTTGGCTAGACCATTGAGTGATAAATACAACCAGATATATCTCTGATCAATAGTCTTCTGATTATTAATATCAAGTGAGGCACTCGGTATTGTCTATTGTTGGGAAAAAAGTTCTATGCAGGAAAAAAGTAGTTGAATTTTCTATATAGGTGAGTTTCTCTAGCTTTGTCTCTTTGAGGATAATAGTATACAAACTCATTTGTATAATACCCAACACATTATAGGGTTTCCTTAGTAAGGTCCACATTGCTCTAAAGAGACCACCTAGGAAATCCATATAGAAAACTAACACAATTAAGTAGATGAAAAAAGTTTCCTCCCTCCTCTCCTGTCCCCAGTGGGACAGGTACATGGCCTAGGTAATCAAATCCTGGAAATAGGAAGATTTGAATTCAAATGTGACCTCAGAAACTTATTAGCTGTAAGTAAAGTATGTGAACTTGGGCAAGATACTTAACCTGCTTGCCTTGTTTCCTCAATTGTAGAGTAGGGAAATAATAGCTTCTATCCCTAAGGATAGTTGTGAAGATAAAGTGGAATGCTATTTGATAATGTTTAGCATGGTGCTTGGGACATAGCAAGGGTCCTCAAACTACGGCCTGCAGGCTAGATGCAGCAACTGAGGACATTTATCCCCCTCACCAAGGGCTATGAAGTTTCTTTATTTAAAGGCCCACAAAACAAAGTTTTTATTTTTACTATAATTCGGCCCTCCAACAGTCTGAGGGACAGTGAACTGGCCCCCTATTTAAAAGTTTGAGGACCCCTGTAAGAGCCTTAACAAATATTTATTCCCTTCCTCTTCTTCTTCCTTCATTAAACTATGAGGTAAATTAATCATTTGTGCCTAGAATTAAGTAGCGGTTATAGAATGGATAGGATTGCATTTGGGAAGTTGCAGAGTTATTTCAGTGATCCCAAACTGCTTCTAGGCACAAAGCTCCATTTTTTAGTTTTCTATAGCAGAATCACTATCACATTAACACAATTGAGTGAAAGGTACAAAGAATTCAATATGTCCCTTGTGTTTTTTGACTGTTGGTGATGCTGTAGAGCCATTGACCTTGGATCACCACTATTTCTGAACAAGAGAAGGTGTAGATGACTCAAAGAATAATGGAAAACAAAATGGTAAGCAGAAGTGGATTGCAAAATTTCTGAAAGGCCGTACTTGTGTGCTAGGAGTAGGATATAGAAACTTATAAATGAATTAGGAATAAAGCATCTATTATATGCTTGTTATCTACAAAGTACTGTGGATACAAATAGGAAACTGTAATCTGCACTGGTGGAAGGAAGATATCAATGAAATTGCTGACTTTTGATGGATTGATGTTAAAATAGAGTCTGGTGACCACAACTGAATCTTTGTCTGACTAAAGTTCTTGAAGTAAAAATATTCTGAACATGAAGTCTTATATAAAGCAAGAACTTTGTACATCAAAGATATAGGCAATTGGGCTGAATGGGTGTTACCTTAGAATTTCTTAACCTGGGATCTTTGGACTCCCAAAGAATTTATGATTAGGTTTTAGAGGGAATATGAACTTGGATGGGAAAAATTTTGCATCTTTATTTTTATTCATCTCCAGCTTAAACTTTGCATTTACTTCACTGATCAATATAGACAGCATCATTTTAAAAAATAGACATCCTTAGTTTTCACCAAGCTGCCAAAGATGCCCAAGGTACATTAAAAAGTTAAGAACTGCTCTAGATGGATCCTTCCTCTTTTTTCTTTAATAAGTATCTAATATTGACTTCTTTTGTTTGTTTGTCTTGTGCCTAATTCTTCTAAATCAGGAGTTCAAGAAAGAAATCAACTACAAAGGGTCACAAATTTAGAACTAGAAGTCAAGTCTTTCTAGTTAACTGAAGTTTGTTCTGTTGTTAATTGAAATTTTATTGTCATGCCTACGTAAGTCTATTTTATTTTTAACTTGTATGTTAGTTTGAAAGCAAAAAATAATCCTGTTCTTATAATGAAAAGAAAACTAGAGGCTAGGGATTTGCTGAAAAAGAATAATGTGTAGGATTTTTGTTGTTTGTTGGTTTGTAACTTATCTTCTCTGAAATAGGCCTAATACATAACAGAATGTTCTTATTTGAGATTCTTATCCAACTTTGTTATTTCAATTAACTCTTCACATGGATGAAATGCAACACAATTAATTTGGATTATATATAACCTAGTAATGGAATATGAGTTGAAAATCTGACTATAGCTGCTGCTAGTGTGTTTGTGTGTGTATGTATATGTGTGTATGCTTGTGTGCTTGTCTGTCTTCCATCTTCATACAACTGCCAATAACTGAGTAGTAATGAGTAACAGATTATCTCTTCTCAAGTCATTTCAGAATTTGAGAAGAATGACATTGACTTCCTGGCTCAATGCCAAGAACATTCACTTTTTATTAGGGACTTACTTCAAAAGGGGTCATATCGGTTTTTGCAATGGAAAAATCTGCGTATCAGAAGAAAGTGAGACTCTTGGATGTGAGACTGACCACTTTATCAATCCTGTGAAGTTCAGTGTGTAGACTGATGAAGCATGAACTCTTAAATCTACCGAACTCTTCATGGATATCAATTCAATTCAACAAAAAGATATTAAATATCTACATGCCAGGTACTATACTATGTGTAAATTCATTCTCTCTCTCTCTCTCTCTCTCTCTCTCTCTCTCTCTCTCTCTCTCTCTCTCTCTCTCTCTCTCCCCCCCCTCTCTCTCTCTCCCATATTAAGCACCTGCTATATACTTGGCACTGGAGATATAAAGATAAAGGCATATAATCTCACGATACATATATCTGTATTAAAGAGAATAATCAGAGAGATCATTCCATAACTATAAGACTGAGGACTGCAGGAGCTATCCCATAAAGATGATGGGCTTATGGGAAAGAAGTAATGCCAATCCCTGGAATCTGTATCCAGGGCCATTTATCCTTTTCCTGTTATTATTTAGTCATTTTAATCCTGTCTGATTCTTCATGAGCACATTTAGGATATTCTTAGCAAAAATACTAGATTGGTTTGTCATTTATTTTTCCAGCTCATTTTACAGAAGGGAAAACGGGTAAGTGACTTGCCCAGGATCACACAGCTATTAAGTGTCTTAGGTCATATTTGAACTCAGGTCTTCCTAACTCCAGGCTTGGAACTCTGCACGATGGCATCACTTAGCTACTTTGGCTTTCTTTTCCTTATTCTGGTTCTTTATTAAACTATGTAGTTCCTTGGTTATTTCTTGGTCCATGTGATAGAAAGAATGGGAGAGCGGAGGAAGAGTTTCCATGTACTGTGACATGGAAGACTGAGCCAGGAAAAGCAATCTACTAAATAGGCTTAAAAGGAAAGGCCAAGGTCTCTCTTCCCCTTTCACTGAACCTGTAGTTTGGGGTCTCTGCCATCTCTTCCTTGTATTTCTATTGAGGCAGAAAGGAGGGGATTTTCTTCTCTTCTCTGCAACAACAGCAGCTTTGTTGGCTATATTCACCCAGCAGTGAAAACCTGTGCTTGTCTTTGTGAGCCTGGGACTAGTATTAAAGGACCTAGCTATATCTTCTGCTTTGTGCTCTTTCCCCAGAATATGGGTGAAGATATCAAACTTCAGGGTATTGTTGCTCGGGTGGTACAGATTGATGTGAAGTTAAAATTGCTGAATAGTCTTTTAAGGTCCCCAAGATCTTTTCCTCCCAGGAATATATAATAGAAAAGCTGGGTAATGTGTTTCTAGATCTGTTTCTATGATTCTTTTTTAAGGCACTTTGAGTGTCTCATATCTTTCCTTTATGTTTTTCTATTCCCATGTTTCCTTTGTTATATGGGTTATGGTTTCATCAATCAATCAACCAATCAATCAACCAACAAACATTTATTTAGCATGTACTATTCCAGGTATTATAATAAACATTCAGGATTCTTTTTTTTTTTTAATTTTTTATTTAATAATTACTTTATATTGACACTCGTTTCTGTTCCGATTTTTTTTCCCCTCCCTCCCTCCACCCCCTCCCCTAGATGGCAAGCAGTCCTTTATATGTTGGATATGTTGCAGTATATCCTAGATACAATATATGTTTGCAGAACCGAACAGTTCTCTTGTTGCACAGGGAGAATTGGATTCAGAAGGTATAAATAACCTGGGAAGAAAAACAAAAATGCAGATAGTTCACATTCGTTTCCCAGTGTTCTTTCTTTGGGTGTAGCTGCTTTTGTCCGTCATTTATCAATTGAAACTCAGGTCTCTTTGTCAAAGAAATCCACTTCCATCAAAATATGTCCTCATACAATATCGTTGTTGAAGTGTATAATGATCTCCTGGTTCTGCTCATTTCACTTAGCATCAGTTCATGTAAGTCTCGCCAGTCCTCTCTGTATTCATCCTGCTGGTCATTTCTTACAGAACAATAATATTCCATAACATTCATATACCACAATTTACCCAGCCATTCTCCAATTGATGGGCATCCATTCATTTTCCAGTTTCTGGCCACTACAAACAGGGCTGCTACAAACATTTTGGCACATACAGGTCCCTTTCCCTTCTTTAGTATTTCTTTGGGATATAAGCCCAATAGAAACACTGCTGGATCAAAGGGTATGCACAATTTGATAATTTTTTGGGCATAATTCCAGATTGCTCTCCAGAATGGTTGGATTCGTTCACAACTCCACCAACAATGCATTAGTGTCCCAGTTTTCCCGCATCCCCTCCAACATTCATCATTATTTTTTCCTGTCATGTTAGCCAATCTGACAGGTGTGTAGTGGTATCTCAGAGTTGTCTTAATTTGCATTTCTCTGATCAATAATGATTTGGAACACTCTTTCATATGAGTGGTAATAGTTTCAATTTCATCCTCTGAAAATTGTCTGTTCATATCCTTTGACCATTTATCAATTGGAGAATGGCTTGATTTCTTATAAATTTGAGTCAGTTCTCTATATATTTTGGAAATGAGGCCTTTATCAGAACCTTTAACTGTGAAAATGTTTTCCCAGTTTGTTGCTTCCCTTCTAATCTTGTTTGCATTAGTTTTATTTGTACAAAGGCTTTTTAATTTGATGTAATCGAAATTTTCTATTTTGTGATCAGTAATGGTCTCTAGTTCATCTTTGGTCACAAATTTCTTTCTCCTCCACAAGTCTGAGAGATAAACTATTCTATGTTCCTCTAATTTATTTATAATCTCGTTCTTTATGCCTAGGTCATAGACCCATTTTGATCTTATCTTGGTATATGGTGTTAAGTGTGGGTCCATGCCTAATTTCTGCCATACTAATTTCCAATTATCCCAGCAGTTTTTATCAAATAATGAATTCTTTTCCCAGAAGTTAGGGGCTTTGGGTTTGTCAAACACTAGATTGCTATAATTGACTATTTTGTCTTGTGAGCCTAGCCTTTTCCACTGATCCACTAATCTATTTCTTAGCCAATACCAAATGGTTTTGGTGACTGCTGCTTTATAATATAATTTTAGATCAGGTACAGCTAGGCCACCTTCATTTGATTTTTTTTTCATTAATTCCCTTGAGATTCTCGACTTTTTATTGTTCCATATGAATTTTGTTGTTATTTTTTCTAGATCAATAAAATATTTTCTTGGAAGTCTGATTGGTATAGCACTAAATAAATAGATTAGTTTAGGGAGTATTGTCATCTTTATTATGTTCGCTCGGCCGATCCAAGAGCACTTAATATTTTTCCAATTATTTAAGTCTGACTTTATTTGTGTGGAGACTTTTTTATAATTTTGCTCATATAATTCCTGACTTTCCTTTGGTAGATAGATTCCCAAATATTTTATGGTATCAACAGTTATTCTGAATGGAATTTCTCTTTGTATCTCTTGCTGTTGGGTTTTGTTGGTGATGTATAAAAATGCTGAGGATTTATGGGGATTTATTTTGTAGCCACCTACTTTGCTAAAATTATGAATTATTTCCAATAGCTTTTTGGTAGAATCTCTGGGGTTCTCTAGGTATACCATCATATCATCTGCAAAGAGTGATAGTTTGGTTTCCTCATTGCCTACTCTAATTCCTTTAATATCTTTCTCGACTCTTATTGCCGAGGCTAGTGTTTCTAATACGATATTAAATAATAATGGTGATAGTGGGCAACCTTGCTTCACTCCAGATCTTACTGGGAAAGGTTCCAGTTTTTCCCCATTGCATATGATGCTTACTGATGGTTTTTTTTTTTTAATTTTATTTTATTTAATAATAACTTTGTATTGACAGAATCCATGCCAGGATAATTTTTACACGACATTATCCCTTGCAATCACTTATGTTTCGTTTTTTCCCCTCCCTCCCTCCTTCCCCCCCCAAGATGGCAAGCAGTCCTATATATGTTAAATATGTTGCAGTATATCCTAGATACAATACATATTTGCAGAACCGAACAGTTCTCCCGCTGCACAGGGAGAATTGGATTCAGAAGGTAAAAATAACTCGGGAAGAAAATCAAAAATGCAAATAGTTCACATTCATTTCCCAGTATTCCTTCTTTGGGTGTAGCTGTTTCTGTCCATCATTTCTCCAATGAAACTCAGTTAAGTCTCTTTGTCAGAGAAATCCACTTCCATACTGATGGTTTTAAATATATGCTGCTGACTATTTTAAGGAAAAGTCCATTTATTCCTATGCTCTCAAGTGTTAATATTCAGGATTCAAAGAAAGTTAAAAGCATGGTCCCTAATTCAAAGAAAAGGCAGCTAGATAGTTCAGTGAATAGCACTATGGGCTTGGAGTCAGAAAAATCTGAGTTCAAATATAGCTTCAGACAATTATTAGTTATCCCTGGAGAAAGAAATGGCAAACCACACCAAAATCTTTGCCAATAAAATCTCACAAGGTCCACAGGATCATGAAGAGTTGCACATGACCAAATGATTGAATAACAACATTCATGGAACTCACATTGTGATGGAAGAGACAAAATAACTTGTAAGTAATTAAGTATAAAAATGACATATACAAAGTAGGGAGAAAGCAGTTTCATCAGGGAAGATGCCAATATCTGGGGAAAGGACTGAGAAAAGCCTCCTTTAAGAAGTAGAAAGAGAGATATAGGAGATGGAGTGTTCTGCCTGAATGAAATGCAAACATCTTCAGGCCAAGTTTGCAGATTCCACAAACAACAAGCCCTGGAGTCAGCTAGGATAGGAAGGAGGCCTCAGTCCTATAAACTTTAACTCATGGATAGTGTGGGGGTCTGACTGCTAAGAGGAAGATTGAAGGACTTTGCACTATCAAGGGATGCCAAGCATATCTGTGTGATGACCGTGTATTTAAAATCAGCTGGAGTCAGGAATTCAGGTTAAGGGAAAAATCTTCAATTTTTATTCTCAGTAGAAGTGAAGAAGGATTGTGATAGCAATATGGGCAGCTGCGACAGGAAGCCAGCCAGCAGAGGTGAAGGGGGATTGCAGGTGAAAAGGGAATCACAGGTGAAAAGGGGATCGGAGGTGAAGGGCAGTTGTTGCGATAGCTATGTGAGCAGCTGTGTCAAGACACCAGCCAGCAGTCTCTCTTTCCGCTTCCCTTTCCATTCTCCTGCCTCCACCCACCAAAAACATCATTTACTACACAACACATCAGGACTTGCACAAAGAGTGGGTGGGGGCCATTCTTTCTCCAAGCATATATATTAATAGATTATGGTCCAATTACTATTTAGCCTCACGTGCTTGGGACCTCAGTGCATCAACTCAAGCCTCAGCCCATTACATCTCCCGCTTTCTTTTGTTTTAGAACACAGGTGGTCATGCCATCCCTGACTCCTCAGGGAGGTCAGAGCCCCCAAGGAGAGGTGATCCATACCCTCCCTGACTTCTCAGGAAAGGAGGTGAAAGCACAAAAAAGGAAATAATCACACCCTCCCTGACATCTCAGGAAGGGAGATGAAAAGCACCAAAGGGAAGTGGGGGTTGCTAATGGGTTTCTGGGCTGAAGGGTCTTATTAGAAACAGGTATGCACAAACCCATCAGCATGGGAGGTATTACACAAGCACATTGCAATAACGCAGAGGCTATTAGTGATGACTCTCCCCACAGTCAATGCAGGCTTGATGTGGTGTAACAAACATGAATTGTACATGCAAGTAACAGTATAACAAACAATATAAATCAACATGGTGTTGTAAAAGATTGCCAGAAGTCCTAGAAGGAGAGTATGTAAACAGCAGTCACACATACACCTTCTTCAGCAGCCAAGAGATAGTCCCAAACCAATCTATTGTCCATTGCTTCACATATCAGGGAATCCAATGATCCCCCCAAGTTTTTGAAGTCCAGCAAAAGTCTTTTTATGTGTTAGGGAATCCAATGATTCCAGCAGATTTTGAAGTCCTGTAACAGTCTTATCATTTCTCAGAAAATCCAAAGATTCCTGAGGGCTTTCAAGTCTTATGTCTCAGGGAATCCAATGATTCCTGAGGGTTTTCAAGTCCTACAAAAATCTTATGTCTCAGAGAATCCAATGATTCCTGAGGGTTTTCAAGTCCTACAACAATCTTATCATGTCTCAGAGAATCCAATGATTCCTGAGGGTGTTGAAGTCCAACAATTTTCTATGTCCATGAGTCAAACGCTATAACTGCCCCGCTCTTTCAATGGTGAGCACAATCAGAACCACCCGATATTTCTTGAGTCTTCTCCTTAGTTTCAAAGGTGATGGACAAGGCGAATACGGCTCGTTGGCACCCATCTGATTCCTTCTCCACTTGTAGAGATGCAAGCAAACCTTCTTCTCTAAGCAGTTAGCCTATCTGGTCCCTTCCATTCACCACTTTCTGGGTCTCTCCACATCACCTGGAGATTATCTAAAGATAGTGGAGCTGCTCGCACTGGACACTGCCTTTCCGGTGGGTTATAAAACCTGTCTGCCGGAGCCAGTGCATCTTTGTCAAAAATCAAAAAGTTAACAGTATAAAGGGTTAGATTTAGAAGTTCTCTAGGATTACCTGTGGCTCCCCCTTTCTTTTGTTTTTAGAGGAGTGTCTTAATGTTTCTGTTTCTCCTCTCTACTATTGCCTGTCCTTGAGGATTAAAGGGTATGCCAGTGGTGTGCAAAATCTTATACTGTGCACAAAAGTGTGCAAAATGTTTGGAAGTATATGCAGGACCATTGTCTGTTTTTATTGTTTGTGGCACACCCATATTGGCAAATGCTTGTGTGAGGAATTCAGTGACCACTCGGGCTGTCTCTTTTGCTGCTGGTATTGCAAAAGTGAATCCCAAAAAGGTGTCTACCACAACGCGGATAAAAGACAGATGACCAAAAGATTTATAATGGGTCACATCCATTTGCCAGATTTCACTGGGTCTCAATCCATGAGGGTTCTTCCCTGGAGGCAGTGTAGAAGTGTGGAAAGGAAGACAAGCTGTACAGGGATTTTTTTTTTTTTTATCATTTTTTGTTATTACTAGTTAACAATACAAATATAAGATATTGATTTGCATTAATGCATATATAATTAATTGCATATAGGAGATTTAATGTGTTTTTTAAAATGAAGCAGCATCTACCATTGCCTCAATGAGCTGAATAGGGCCTATGTAGCTGAAGGAATTTCCTTGGAGTATTAAGACAAATTATTGCCCCTTCAATCACTTTTTGTCTTCATGGACCAACTTGTGGGACAACTTTTATTGCCATTTTTTTCCCCTTTTAAAATCACACTGGGGAATCGGTGGTAAAAAGTGGGAAGGGAAACTTTTATATAAAACAAAATGGGTCAATATTGGGAAATGACATTTTTATTTTCTTTACAAATGGAGTTGATATAATGTGGATGGATCCCTGAATGTGATAAAGTACCCTGCTGATCAGCCAACCTAAACCATTCATCCTTATACGACTGCAAAATACAACATAAATGGATTTGATTCTGTTAGAGCTAGCTGTTCTTTTGTTTGGTGTAAAAAATGTTGGAATTTTGGAAACCAACAGTAGATAAGGCCAAATAAATCTGGTCCTCTACAAAATATGTGACTTTTCTGCCCTTTCTTGGCCAAGTTGCGATACTCTAAGAGATAGAGGCTTTTTTCTCTCATAATTTTCATTTCTTTTTGAATTGTATTTAATTAGCTCATTTTTGTTACATTTTAAGTTCTGAATTGGCTCTCTCCCTCTCTCTCTCTTTTCTGTACTAAAGAAGATCATCATTACACACACTTATCACACACACATACTCATAACATACACCATATACATGGTGGATAGATGGATAGTATGTGTGTGCATATATTTGTACATATTACATGTAAAACCATGCTATGCATACTTTCATTTATCAATTCTTTCTCTGGAAGTGTTTAGCATCTTACTTCATAAGTACTTTATAGTTGGATTTTGAATATTTATAATACTCAGAATAACTTAGTCATTCGGTTATTTTTTGAATAATATTGCTGTTAATGTATATGTATCTTGGTTCTTCTGCTCATTTCACTTTTCACTATTTCATGCAAGTCTTTCCATATTTTTCTAAAATCAACCTGTTCTCATTTCTTACAGCATATCTCTCATCATTTTTCAAGGGCCTAGGATTTTGTTCAAGCAAGGATGCTGATAAACTATTGATGGATTGCAAATATCTTGAAAGAATTGGTGCTTTGGAAAGAACTTTAGTCACCATATCCAATGATCTAAATAATATTTTGATAAAAATATTAATTTACTAGTTCTCCCTCAATGAGAAGGCAGTATTCATAATGGATTTGGAATTGGAGGATCTGGATTTGAATTCTGGCTTTGTTATTTATTATCTTTTGAGGTAATTTACTTCACTTATTTGGGCCTCAAGGTTTTCATCGTCAAATAAAGGGTTGGTATCAGTGACTTTTAATCCTTGGATCTTATAATTTTTGTGTCTCAATGTCATTAATGTGCACAGGTTCTTTCACTGGTAGAATATTAAATCCTTGAGGGTTGGTGATAGTGGTGACAGTGGTATGCATGTGTAATCTGGGTTTCAAGGCAAACCTGGGCAATTTTTTTATATTGCAGATAAATGAATTGAGATTGATAGTAAAAGTGCTGAACATGATAGCCTACGTAATAGAATGAAATGGTATAAGACCTTCTAAGAAGGCAGACTTTTTTTTTTTTTTGGCTAATTCTTTGAGAAACACATAGTTGCATTTGATCTTTAGAACTGACTTCAGATACATGAAAAGAGAGAGACCTCAGAAACACCAAAATTGTAAGGGAAGCTGGCTCCTTGACATGTGTCTAATTTTCAATTTGCCTTCCTAGAGACTTTGGAAAATTTTTCTCTTAGATGAGATCAGATACTCTCTTGATTGGACCGAGGTATTATCTTTTTCCCATCTAAAGAGCATATTTATTCTTGTATATTTTCTGATATGTTTTGATCTGTTGAACTTTGATTTTGTATATTATTTACTTAGATAAATATATAGAGAAAGAACTAAGTCAAATTTATAAGAATACAAATCATTCTTCAATTAATAACTGGTCAAAGGATATGAATAGACAATTTTTGGACTAAGAAATTAAAGCCATTTCTAGTTATATTCTAAATCACTATTTATTAGAGAAATTCAAATTAAGACAGCTCTGAGGTGTCACTTCACACTTATGAAATTGGCTAAGATGACAAGAAAAGATCATTCTCTTTTCTTAAAAATAAGTCTTAGAGAGGATGTGAGGAAACTGGGACATTAATATATTCTTGGTGGAGTTGTGAATTGATCCAACTATTCTGGAGAGCAATTTGGATCTATGCTCAAAAGTCTTTCAAACTGTGCATACTCTTTGATCCAGTAGTGTTCCTACTAGGTCAGTATCCCAAAGAGATCATAAAAGAGGGAAAAGGACCCATTTGTACAAAAATGTTTGTAGCAGCTCTTTTTTTTTTTTTTTTTTTTGGTAGCAAAGAATTAGAAAATGAATAGATGTCCATCAATTGGGTTGTGATATATGAAAGTAATGGAATATTATTGTTCTATAAAAAATGATGAACAGCTGATTTTTAGAAAAGTCTGGAAAGATTTATATGAAATGATACTGAGTGAAGCAAGCAGAACAAAAAAAAAAAAAAAAACCATTGTGCACAATGATAAAAAGATTGTGCAATGATCAGCTGTGGTAGACTTGGTCTTCATAGCAATTCAGTGGCCTAAAGCAATCCAAATAAACTTTTTTTTTGTATTAAAATAATTTTATTACTATAAACATCTGTAAAGTGTCTTTTTTAACATACATAATGTTTATGTCATTAACATTATTATTTTGGGGAAACAATGCTCTGTGATGGGATTAATGATTGTAAAGCTATTCTCTTTTCATTGCTTTAAAAGGATTCTTCTTTCTCCCCATATTTAAGGAAGAACTTTTTCCCATTCATTCAAGGTATTTCTCAATAAATCTTGGTTGGGAAATGCCTTCTACATCCAGAGAGAAAACTACGGAAGCTGAATATGGATAAACTAATTTCACCTTTTCTTTCTTCTTCTTCTTCTTCTTCTTCTTCTTCTTCTTCTTCTTCTTCTTCTTCTTCTTCTTCTTCTTCTTCTTCTTCTTCTTCTTCTTCCTTCTTCTTCTTCCTTCTTCTCTTCTTCCTTCTTCTTCTTCTTCCTTCTTCTTCTTCTTCTTCTTCTCTTCTTCTTCTTCTTCTCTTCTTCTTCCTTCTTCTTTTCTTCTTCTTCTTCTTCTTCTTCTTCTTCTTCTTCTTCTTCCTTCTTCTCTTCTTCTTCTCTTCTTCTTCTTCTTCTTCTTCTTCTTCTTCTTCTTCTTCTTCTTCTTCTTCTCTTCTTCTTCTTCTTCTCTTCTTCTTCTTCTTCTTCTTCTCTTCTTTTCTTCTTCTTCTTCTTTCCTTCTTCTTCTTCTTCTTCTTCTTCTTCTTCTTCTTCTTCCTTCTTCTTCTTCTTCTTCTTCTTCTTCTTCTTCTTCTTCTTCTTCTTCTTCTTCTTCTTCTTCTTCCTTCTTCTTCTTCTTCCTTCTTCTTCTTCTTCCTTCTTCTTCTTCTTCCTTCTTCTTCTTCTTCTTTCTTCTTCTTCCTTCTTCTTCCTTCTTCTTCTTCTTCTTCTTCTTCTTTCTTCTTCTTCCTTCTTCTTCTTCTTCCTTCTTCTTCTTCTTCTTCTTCTTCTTCTTCTTCTTCTTCTTCTTCTTCCTTCTTCTTTTCTTCCTTCTTCTTCTTCTTCTTCTTCTTCTTCTTCTTCTTCTTCTTCTTCTTCTTCTTCTTCTTCTTCTTCTTCTTCTTCTTCTTTCTTCTTCTTCTTCTTCTTCTTCTTCTTCTTCTTCTTCTTCTTCTTCTTCTTCTTCCTTCTTCTTCTTCTTCTTCTTTCTTCTTCTTCTTTTCTTCTTCTTCTTTTCTTCTTCTTTCTCATGGTTTTCCCCTTTTGTTCTAATTTTTTCTCTCCCAACCTGACTTATATGGAAATATGTAAAAAAATGAATATATGTATAACAAAAAAAGGAGGGTGAGTATGAGTTTTTATATGGAAAATTTTTGGAAAAGATATATTAAGTAGGCAGTCATGCTTTTTTTGTAATGTGTCAATGAAGTTTGGGAATAGCTAGAACACCACTCTTGTGTTCCACCTGGAACACAAGCCACCACATTGTAAAAGAGGATAATAAATGAACCCACCTTCCATGCTGTTTTGAAGATTACATGATTGCAAAAGTGCTTGAGATATGGCAAATGTTAAATGAAAGTTAACTATTTTTATTATCTCTTTTAAAAATTGGATTTAATTGCTTCATATTTGATAACTTTATATGGGGTTTTAGATGTGATCAATTATATATTACTAATGTTGAGATAAATGATTTTCTGTGTAATGTGATTTGGAACTATTCAACCAAATTAAGGTTACTTGATTAGTAATTAATGGGGTTCCCAAACCTGGGCTCCTAAAGAATAGGAAGATAGTGCATAGAGGAAAGAGAGCTTCTTTCTTGTTTTTTTTTTCTTTCTTTCTTTCTTCTTTCCTGACTACAACAAGGCTGGGTGGATTAAGAAAATGAAGAGGCAGTTTTGGGGAAGGGGGGCTATGTCAGTGAAAATTCTTCTTTTTTTTTTTTCATGCCCAATGATAGTTTTTTTTTAAATTAAAGCTTTTTATTTACAAAACAGATACAAGCTTTCTGTTCCAAATTATCCCTTCCTTCCCCCTACCCCCTCTCCTAGATGGCAGGTAGTCCAATATATGTTAAATATGTTAAAATATATATTAAATCCCATATATGTATATATATTTATACAGTTATATTGCTGCACAAGAAAAATTGGATCAAGAAGGGTAAAAAAAAGAGAAAGAAGACAAAATGCAAGCAAACAACAGGAAGAGTGAGAATGCTAAGTTGTGTTTCACACTCAGTTCCCATGGTCTTCTCTCTGGGTGTAGATGGCTCTCTTCATCACTGAACAATTGGAATTGATTTGAATCATCTCATTGTTGAAGGGAGCCATGTCCCTCAGAATTGATCATCATATAGTCTTGTTATTGCAGTGTATAATGCTGTCCTGGTTCTGCTCATTTCACTTAGCATCAGTTCATGTAAGTCTCTCCAGGCTTTTCTGAAATCAACCAGCTGGTTCTTTATTACAGAAAGTTAATATTCCATAACATTCATATACCGTAATTTATTTAGCCATTCTCTAATTGATGGGTACCCATTCAGTTTCCAGTTTCTTTCCAACAAAAAGGGTTGCCATAAACATTTTTTGTACATGTGGTTCCTTTCCCTCCTTTAAGATTTCTTTGAGATATAAGTCCAGTAGAAACACCACTGGGTCAAATGATATGCACAGTTTGATTCCAAATTGCTTTCCAGAATGGTTGGATCCATTCACAGTTCCTCCAACAATGTATCAGTGTTCCAATTTTCCCATATCCCCTCCAACATTTGTCATTATCTTTTCCTGTTAGTCTGAGAGGTGTGTAGTGATTTCTCAGAGTTGTCTGAATTTGCATTTCTCTGATCAATAGTGATTTGGAGCACCTTTTCATATGACTAGAAATAGTTTCAATTTCTTCATCTGAAAATTTTCTGTTCATATCCTTTGACCATTCATCAATTGGAGAATGACTTGAATTCTTATAAATTTGAGTCAGTTCTCTATGTATTTTAGAAATGAGGCCTTTATCAGAATCTTTGAATATAAAAATATTTTCCCAGTTTATTGCTTTCCTTCTAATCTTGTCTGCATTAGTTTTGTTTGTACAAAAACTTTTTAACTTAATATAATCAAAACTATCTATTTTGTGATCAATAATGATCTCTAATTCTTCTTTGGTTACAAATTCCTTCCTCCTCCACTGATCTGAGAGATAATCTAGCCTATGTTCTTTAATTTGTTTATAATATCATTCTTTTTTTTTTTTTTCCCCTGAGGCAATTCGGGTTAAATGACTTGCCCATGGTCACACAGCTAGGAAGTGTTAAGTGTCTGAGGCCAGATTTGAACTCAGTTTCCTCCTGACTTCAAGGCTGATGTTCTATCCACTGTGCCACCTAGTTGTCCCTATAATCATTCTTGATGTCTAGATCATGAACCCATTTAGACCTTATCTTAGTATATGGTATTATGTGTGGGTCAATGCCTAGTTTCTGCCATTCTAGTTTCCAGTTTTCCCAGTAGTTTTGGTCAAATAATGAATTCTTGTTCCCAAAACTGAAGTCTTTGGTTTTGTGAACACTAGATTGCTATAGTCATTGACTATTTTGTCCATCAACTGCTCTGTTTCTTAGCCAGTACCAAATGGTTTTGATGACCGCTGCTTTATAATATAGTTTTAGATACAGCTAGGCCATCTTCATTTGCTTTTTTTCCCCCATTAATTCCCTTGAAATTCTTGACCTTTTGTTCTTCCCGATGAATTTTGTTATTTTTTCTAGGTCAGTAAAATAGTTTCTTGGAAGTTTGATTGGTATAGCATTAAATAAATAGATTAGCTTAGGTAGTATTGACATCTTTATTATATACACTTGTCCCATCCAAGAACACTTGATATTTTTCCAATTGTTTAGATCTGACTTTATTTATGTGGAAAGTGTTTTGTAGTTTTGCTTATATAGTTCCTGACTTTCCCTTGGCAGATAGATTCCCAAATATTTTATACTATCAACAGTTATTTTAAATGGAATTTCTTTTTGTATCTCTTGCTGTTGGATTTTGTTAGTGATGTATAAAAATGCTGATGATTTATGTAGATTTATTTTGTATTCTGCAATTTTCTATAAGTTGTGGACTATTTCTAATAGCTTTTTAGTTGATTTTCTAGGGTTCTCTAAGTACACCATTGTATCATCTGCAAAGAGTATTAATTTGATTTTCTTAATACCTATCTAAATTCATTTAATCTCTTTTTCTTCTTTTATCACCAAAGCAGCATTTCTAATACAATATTGAATAGTAATGGTGATAGTGGGAGACCTTGTTTCACCCCTGATCTTATTTGGAATGGTTCCAGTTTATCCCCATTACATATGATGATTCCTGATGGTTTTAAATAAATGCTACTGACTATTTTAAGGAAAAGTTCATTTATTCCTACATTCCCTAATGTTTTTAATAGGAATGGATGTTGGATTTTATCAAATGCTTTTTCTGCATCTATTGAGATAATCATATGTTTTTTGTTAATTTGGTTATGCTAATAATTTTCCTAATTTTGAACCAACCCTGTATTCCTGGTATAAATCCTATTTGGTCATGGTGTGTTATCCTGGGGATGGTTTTCTGTAATCTCTTTGCTAATATTTTATTTAAGATCTTTGCATCAATATTCATAAGGGAGATTGGTCTATAATTTTCTTTCTCTGTTTTTGCCTTACTTGGGTTTAGAAATCAGTATCATGTCTGTGTCATAAAAGGAATTTGGTGGGAGTCCTTCATTCCCTATTTTTTTCAAATAGTTTTCATCATGTATTTCAGGGAATCAAATAATCCTTAGATTGTCTCTCCTAGATCTATTTTCTGGGTCAGTTGTTTTCCCAATTAGGTATTTTACATTTTTTCTTTTTTGATTTTGCTTGGCTGATTTTTCATGTCTCATTGAGTCATTCATTTCCATTTGTTCAGTTCTCATTATTAGTGAATTATTTTCTTCATTTACTTTATTAAAAAAAAAACTTCTTTTTGTATTTGTTTCATTGAATTTTTAAATGAGTTGTTTTGGTCTATGGAATTTTTTTCCATTTTACAAATTTTGTTTTTTAAGGAGTTATTTTCTTTTCCCATTTCACAAATTCTGTTTTTCTTGGAGTTGTTTTCTTTTTTCCATTTTGTCAACTCTATCTTTTAATGAGTTATGTGCTTTTTCAATTTCACTAAGTCTATTTTGTGTTGCCTTTTCCAAATCCTCTTGCAAAGTTTTCATTTCCTTTCCCCATTTTTCTTTTAGCTCTCTTTTAAGATCCGTTTAAATTTTTTTCTAGAAGAGCCTTGTGTAATGGGGACCAATTTATATCTTTTGAGACTTCATTTGGAGATGATCTGCTTTTAATCTCCTAAGGATCTGAAATCTGTTCTTCTCTTTTCAGCATAAAAATTATCTATTGTCAGAGTTCTTTTTGCTTTTTTTAATTCATGTTTTTTTTTTTTTTTTTTTTAAGTTGAGATCTGTTTTTAGGACAACGGGTGGGGGGGTTGTTCAGGTTTCCTCTATAAGAGGCAGCAGCTGCACTGGGTCAGTGCTGGCTGTGCTGAGTCAGTGTTTACTGACTTCCTGTGCTGGATGGGCATGGCCAGGTCTCTTGTGATTCTGACATTTTTGATTGCCAGTTGTTGGCATTTTATAACCTCTCTGCTGATCTCCTGGCTTGCGACCAAGGCAGAGTAGCCAACACTGCTGCTGATTCCTCCCCATAGATTCTCCAGTACGTACAGGCCCCAGGAATCTGTGCTGCCTATGCTCCCTGGTGTCTGTGCTCGGCCTGCTTGTGCTTGGTCCGCCTCCCTCTGTGCCCAATTGAAATAGACCTTTTCTGGTGATCTTTGAAATTATCTTCTGCTGGTAATTTGTTGTACTCCCAATATTCATGGATTCTGCCTGTTCAGAACTAATTCAGAGACTGGATTTGCTAATTAGTCTGAAGGTTGTGGGAAAAGGTCAGAAAGAAATGTGTGTCCTCTCCACCATCTTGGAGATGGCAGAAGCCCTGTCAGTGAAAATTCTAGGATAAAGACCTGTACTGTGGAATAAAACACTTAACACTTTTTTGACTCACAAAACGAGAAAAGATCTATATGAATTAGGAAACAATTGAGTTTGATGTAAACATATAATTAGAATTTAGGGATTCTTATAAACCAAAGTTAAATACTGTTCAATTTTAATGTAATTTTTAAAACAGGTGTGTGTGTTAAATCTAGAAACCTGGTTGTAAAATCATATTAAATTCCTTCCCAATTTTTGTAAAGAGAAACCTCCCTGAAAACTCCCAGGGCTGCAATAGCTTGGGGAAAGGAAAAAAAAATCCCACCAGTTGTATCCACTACTGAATGATGAGATTCAGTAAATATCATTTGATAAGTAATGAGTTCTTTCTGAGATTTTAACAACCCAGATTTGGCTTGTCAGCCAGCAATTTGTTATGAACTGAGAAACTATAAGAAGGTGGAAAGTTTGTTTAAAGTCTGTCATGTTATTTTGTCAAGCCTGTTAACTCTGCTTTATGATGTTTTGTAATTACAACTTAGGGGAACTGGGTATTTTAAACTTTGCTTTCTTAAATTTAAGGAAATTATAGCTAAGACAATTTGATTATCATCAATGAAAAGTTGTACTTACTGGTGTAAGATTGTTGATTGAGTTATTTGGAGATATTGTCATAATATTTATCTCCAAAACTGGTGATTGAAAAAGAGGGGATAAGGTGAAAGCATTATCTGGATTGGTTAATATTCAGAGCAATTTACCCTAGGGTATGAGAATATGCAGCAGAATTAATCTATTACCTTCCCACCCTCACTCTGTGAAAGGCAGGGGATGTGTAAAAGAGCATAACCCACAGCAGACCTAAGGATAGAGGGAATGGGCAGACAAGAGCAGAAAACTCAGCTCCTGCTCTGCTATTCCTTCAATTTCCCATAATTTATGAGCTTGCCAAGTTTCTTGAAACCAATTTTCAAGAGTGTTTGAATCATCAGCTCTAGAAAAAGAGCTTGTTATAGGTGATGAAATTCCCAAACAAGGAATGGGTTTAATGATAATTTACAAATCTGTTTATTATATAGGAGAGATTTCTAATGGATTGGTCTTTATACCAGAATTAGTTTAAACTTGAGGAGAAGAAACAAACAAACAAATAAACAAAATAACAAATGAAAGATGTTTAGTAAATTCCTTAAGTATGAGTCCTGGTAAACTTTGTTCTTGTTATAAGGCTAATTTAATTGGTTGTATCAAGTTACTTTAAATATATCCCCCTTATTTAAGGGTATTCTGGGAATATGCTCAGCAAAATCATTTGTGTAATTTTGAGTTTAAAATCATACACTTAAGTTCCAAGATATGTTGTGAATTTTCTGTGATGAATCTCTTGCTATTATGAATGCATGATTGTAGTCAATACTTATTTAGGCTATGTGATCCTTGAGAGCTGAGCCCACTTGAAACTCTGATTATTAGACTTGTGATTTGAGACAAAATCTCTTGGGACTAAAATTGATATTGTTTTGAGTTTTGAATCCAGGTATGATTATCTGGTAACCCACCTTTCGAGAGAAATTCCACAAGCTATTCAGAAGGATATGATCCTGAACTGTTACAGGTAGGGTTTTGTATCTGGGCAAAAGCTGGGAAGACAAACTTTAGCTTTGATTAAGCTGGGTATCCTTTTGATTCAGTTTCCCAATTGTGTTCTTGAATTTGCCACCAGATTATTCCTGAATTTGGCTATGAGTTGGAATTGTTACTGTATAATTGATTGTCAATAGTGACTCTTATCTGAAATCTAACCGAACTAAGGAAGCTTTATAATTATAACCCAGCTTTTTCTTTTATAGCACATTTCTATAATCAGAGCAAGTGATCAATAGAAGACATGAGCCTAATGTAAGGATATAATAAGATCTTGCTTTTTCCAATCTGAAAATATGCAGTTGTTACATTCTGAATAATCAAATAAATGAGTGTTTGACTTAGCTATCTGCCTATTACTAGGTATTTTATGTATGAAATAAGTTCAAAATGATATAAGAATAATTGGGGAGTAATACAACTGAAACTAAATCAGAAACATCTTCAGTGTGCTTTGGAGAAGAGAACTTTGAGTACTTAAGTATAATTGGAGTAAAGTCAATCTTTTATAAGTAAATTCATTTGTACAACAATTGAACCGAGGGGTGGAAAGTCTCTCTGCAAGAGTATTGTTACTCATGTCTCCATACCAACCAGAAAATCCCTTGGTCCATCATCTTCTCCACCTGTTAGAATCCTTATAAAGTAATAAGTCAGTTGCCTAATTTAGCATGGTACTTAGCAAATTCTCTAGCTCACTAATGTATTTAAGTTCTCATTGGAGTTCACATTTTTGGGAGATTCACAAGTCAGAAACCCACAATCTCACTCTTTCAGAGGAAGAGTCAACCTTTTACACTGAGCATAAAAAGAGCTTCAGTGAGCCAATCAGGGTCAGTTCAGAAGAAGCCATGAGTGGAAGTTGAGCTAGAGCCAGAAGTCACTTTGGAAGATTGAAAGCCAGGAGTCATAGTTGAGGCAGAGGCCGAAGCAAAGGACAAGCTGCAAGAGCTCTTGGAATCAAGGAAGAAGAAAATAAACATTTGGATTTTATCAGCTGGCTGTATTTTGGAGTGATTATTCCTTGGAACTGAAACTAAGGCTGCTTCTGAAAACCTCTCCAAGAAACCTGCTCCCAGAGAGAACCATCATATACCTTCAAATGATGGCCAACACTGGATACTCATCCTATTTCCAATCCTGAGACTCAGTACCTACTGGATGCTGCTCTGACCAGCTTCTGAGTGTTCTGAGCTCATCACCTCTTTGAATGGGACTTGTAAAGCAAGGACAGCTCCACATCCACTCTGGAGGAAGCAACTTCAGAAGATGAAACCATTACCCCACACCTCAAAAGATTTTGCAAACCATTTATTTGATGGGGAATGGTGGGGTGAATATATCCCAGTAAAAAACCATGTCCTTAGCAGCAATCCAGTGTCTAAGTGGGCCCCAGGGAGAGTTATTGATAGAATTATCTTGTCTCTAAGTAAGCCCTTTTGAATTTCTTTTGTCGACAGGATTGTCTTGTACAAATAGAGTTGTTTGTACTGATGTTCATTAGTATACCATCTGGAGGTCAAGCTATAGATGTCAATCTCTGAGGTTATTTTATCCTCACTAGGTTGACTTTCTAAGGCATGTAACTAGAATAGTCAGCATACCTTATTTTGAATTGTTTCCTATAAAAGTTCTCATCTTTCCCCTTGTAAATTTTGATTTCTGCTAAAGAACTTAGCTTGCCTTATGGCATCCATAAAAAAGCTTTTTTGTCCCTTGACTGGAAGATGGCCTGAGCCTATGAATTCTTTCTGGATGACTTTCCCCCTCATCACCTCAATCCTTGCCTTCTGTCTTAGTGGTCTATTCTTACAGTTTATTTTTCCTGCGTGATCCTGAATTGGAAGTTGAGCACCATTCCTGTAGCCCTGAAGGGTTCTAGTGGGACTCCCTAGGAGAGTACACAGTGGTCTTAGGCCTCCCTCCTTTCTCCATTTTCATATTTACCTCACTTGATGGATGGTTTCCCTGATTGTGACTTCTCTACTAGGCTTCATAATCTTTTGACTGTCTTTTTGTATGCCTCTGAATTGGATGGAAAAAGTTATCCTAGAACTATGGTCTTTGTACTTCAAATTAAAAGAAACAAAAGGCTTGGGAATAAAATAAACAGACCATGAACTTCTTTAAAAAGTAAGGAAAATCTTTTTTCCTCGCTGACCTTCAAAGGAAAATGTACAAATGAAAGATCAGTTCAAAAGAGTCCATTCCATTAGAATTTAACATTTATTAGGGATACTTTTCTTGTCCAAAAGAAGGAATTCTTAACCTGGAGTTTATGAGTTTGTTTTTTTAAGCCTATTTTGCTAATTATATTTCAATACCATTGATTTCTTTTGTAATACTCCCGTGCAAAGCTCCTATAGAAGACTGAACTAACCTTTAAAACTGCAAATCCACAAGGATATATCAAAGAGTTTGCAACTATACTAATCAAAGTGAGCTTGCTCTCAGAGCCCGGTTTCACTGACATACAGAAAGTCTATCATGTACAGGCTTTTTTTAGTCTACAGAAAGGGGTCCTAGTTTTAATAAGCAATCATAGATAACAGTCCAGACCTGGAAAAAAATAAAAAGAAAAACACCAAAAAGCTTCAACTAATCAATGACGATGTGCCAAGCACTGCTTTCAAAACCACTGTCTTTTTTCTTGCTTGACTATGTGTCTATGTGTCTGTGTACACACACACACACACACACACACACACACACACACACACAGAAGTGAATATGCCTGGAGAAACTAGTGATTTCTTTTAGTTGATGCCAATTTATTTCTCCACTGGAAAAATTTACAAATTCTTCTTTCTCTGCCTCTGTAAAGAAGCACTGCATAAAAAAACATGGGGAGTAACCTTCAATCCAAGTCTGACAATCTAATTGAAATGGATGAATATTTACAAACATGTAAACTGTCCAGGTTAATAGAAGAGTAAATAAAATACTTAAATAGTTCCATTAAAAAAAAGAAATTGAACAAGTCATCAATGAACTCCCTAAGGAAAAAATCTCCAGGGCTAGATGGATTCACAGGTGAATTGTACTCAACATTTAAAGAACAATTAATTCCAATGCTATGTATATTATTTGGAAAAATAGGTAAAGAAGGAGTACTGCCAAATTCCTTCTATGACACAAATATGGCACTGATACCTAAGTCAGGAAGTACCAAAACAGAGAAAGAAAATTATAGAACAATTTCCCTAATGAATATTGATGCAAAAATTTAAAATAAAACATTAGCAAAAAGATTTGTAGCAACCTATCAGCAGGATAATATACTATGACCAAATAGGATTTATACTAAGAATGCAGGGCCAGTTCAATATCAGGAAAATTATTACCATAATTGACCATATCAATAACAAAACTAACAGAAATCATATGATAATCTCAATATATGCAGAAAACCTTAAAGGTTTTTCTCTCCCTGACCCCCTTACCCCAAGGTCTCCAGGTTGCTTGTAGCATGGAAATTAAATTTCAGATTAATCACAGATATCTAATAGCCCACTTATATAGCACTTTAACCTTTGCAAATAATTTTTCATATGTCTTTTCATTTGATCCTCTCAATGACCCTGTGAGGTAGATACTATTATTATCCCCATTTTACAGATGAGGAAACAGACTGCTAAGGGTAACATAGCTAGTATCTGATGCAGATTTGAATTTTTTTTATTTTTATTTTTAAATGATATCCCCCCATCCCTTACCCCACCTTAACTCCATAAGTCCAGATTTCCATCCATTGCTTCCTCTGGCTGCCATTGATACCACTGAGTATTGGTGGGTAACTTTTCTAGCACTTTTGGTAGAAACTCTTATAAACTAAATTCATTTGACTAATCAGTCTCCAAATATTGTGACCCACCATCTCCAAATTGCTGATAGCAATTTAGGGCATTTTAGGCTTAATTAGGACAACTTAGCTTAATAATTGTTCACAAACCTCAAAAATCCCTCATTGCCTTGATTGTCCCTTTCCCCGATTAGTCAGATAGGGGTTACATTTATCTTTGCTGATAATATTTGCCTTTGTTGTCTTGTGCAATTATTTACCATCCCTGTGCCTCAGTGTCCTCATCTGTATAACAAGGGGTTTGGACTAGATGATCTCAGAGGTCACTTCAACTTTATATTTATAGTTCCACCATCTTACAGTACATAAATTCATAGAAAGAGAGCCCACCTTAAGGTCAGAAAGAATTATGTTTAATATTCCTTTTGACTGGTTGTGTGACCCTGGACAACTTTCTTAACCACTCAGTGCCCCTGGAAGTTTCCTAAAATTATATTGTTGAACTACATTGATTGAGGGATGTTTCCTTGAGGGGAATTCCCTTTACCAATGAAATTAACTATATAACCCCCTCACCAAATTTATAGCACTAATTTTTTTGTATTTTTATTTTATTATTTAAAAATATTTTTTCTGGTTATACACATACATTTAATTTTTAAAAACCTTATTTCCTTATGAATCACATTAGGAGAGAAAAATCAGAACAAAAGGGAAAAAGCACAAGAGAAAGAAGAATTTATTTTTACTAATGTCTAAATTAGGGTTCTGAAACTTTTCGTGTCATAGATTCTCTTTATAGTCTAGTGAAGCCTATGGACCCCTTCTCAGGATAGTGTTTATTGCTCATGTTAATAATTGGAAGAAATGTAAATTTCAGTTGGAGGTTAGTGAAAATAAAGTTATAATATTTTTTCATCCAGGTTCACAGATTCCCTGACTTCTACTCATGGTTCCCTTGGGTTTGTAGACCTCACATCAAAATCATCTGGTTGAAATATTTATTTTACTTTAAAAAGAATTGTTAGTGTTAAAATATCTGAACAAAAGAGCAAAAGATGCCTGGAGTCTTGTCATAGCTCATCTTTAGATGTTATTGTTCATTGAAGAGAGACTATGAATTCCCTATTAGATTGGAACTCACCTATCATTAGGTTGTGAGCACCTTGAGGGCAGGGGCTATCTTTTTTAACCTTTCTTTGAATCCCCAATGCTTAGTACAGTGTTTGGCACATAGTAGGCACTTCATAAATGCTAATTGACTGGTTGACTTCATTTGGTCTTAATATTTGCCACTCAATACCACAAAATATATATCTTTGTGCCATGAGAAGAGATATTTTTGACATTAAAAAGTATATTTAAAAAAATAACATTAAACAGCATCAGGTCTTGGTTGTCAGTGGCTGCTAGGTGGCACAGTGGATAGAACTTCGTGAGTTCAAATCTGTTATCAGATATTTACTAGCTTTGTGACTGTGTGCATGTCACTTAAGTTTGTTTGGTTCAGTTTTTTCAGCTGTAAAATGAGATGGAGAAATAAAAGGCAAACAACTCCAGTATCTTTGTTAAGGAGATCTTAATTGGATCATGAAGAGGCATACATGATTGAAATGACTGAACAAAAACAACAAACTTTGAGAGAGGAAAGAGTCGTGGCTGACATAACTAGAGATAGAAGCTGGGACCTCTCTTAGTGAAGATTAAAGTAATACCAGAGATACATCAGTATGGCACTTGATAGAAAAAAAAAATTCTCTCCCTTCTCTCAAAGCTCCCTTTTTATATCTCCACAGACTTCATATTCTATTGAATAGTTGAATCAATACATAACTGCACCACCATTTGCCATTTCCCTTTTTATGTCTTATTAGGCAATCTAATAAGTAGGAGGTGGTTCATCAGAACTGTTTAATTTGCATTACTCCAAACAATAGTAAGTTAGAGCGTTATTATTATTATTTTTTGGCATAGCTATAGATAGCTTTGATTATTTCATCTGAAAACTGTTCATGTCTTTTGATTATTTATCATTTGGGGAATGGTTCTTATTTTTATAAATCTGACTTAGCTCTCTATGTGTTTGAGAAATGAAGCCTTTATCAGAGATACTTGCTTCAAATACTTTTTTTAGTTAATATTGATGACTCTATTTCTCTCCATCCTATTTCCCCTGTTAATTCTATTCTTTCTCCTTTTGCTTTGTCCTTTCTCAAAAGTGTTTCATTTCTGATTATCTTTGTCCCCAATCTGTCCTCCTTTCTAACACTCCCCTTCTTTAATCCCTTTCTCCTCCTACTTTCTTATAGGGTGAGATAGATTTCCATATCCAATTAATTTCAGTTGATCCAATTGATATGTTATTTCCTCTTTGAGCTAGTTTTGATGAGTGTCAGGTTTGATCATTCTCCTTTATCTCCTCTTTTCCTCCACTTTTTCTTGCCTCTTTTGTGTATGATAATTTACCCAATTCTACCTCTCCCTTTTGTTTTTTCCAGTACATTTCTCAGCCCTTAATTTTTTTTTTTAGCTATCTCTTTATAATTAACTCATCCCCATGCTCTCTCTCTCTACTACTTCTAACTGCCTTAATAATGACAAAAGTTCATATTAATTATAAGTATCATATTCTCATGTAGGGAATATGTGTCAGTTCTTCCAAAGTGGTATGCCCTAAAGATGTGTTTACTACTTTTCTTAGCCTATGTTCTGGCTTGTGAACAACCACAAGCACTCTTTCCTGTCCTGCAACTGTGAGAAAGGTCCTTGCTTCACTGAAACCATAAGCTCTAATGCTAGTGCTCCTCCTTGCCCTGGGACTACCACCCAGGACTGTGATCTGGATGTGAGTATGAGCAAAGCAACAGAGTCTTGCCTTGGTATATCCAAAAGACCCTTGTAATTTCTTTATGTTCCATTATTCAGTCCCCTTACCATATGTGGGCTGAGAGCTTTGGAAGTAGCTACTGTGGTTGCTGAATCAATGGTTCCCAAAGCCTGCTTCTAGTTTGCTGGGGTCAAAGAATGCTGGGGCAGCTATGCTGGATTGTACTCCATTCTCACCCTAGAGTTACAGATCTTTTCTGCTAACCTAAGTTGTCTTTGGCATTTGTGGGCTGAGAGTTCTTGAAATCACCACTGCTGCCATTGATTTAATCATCCTGAGGCTTACTTCTGATTTGGTGGGACTTTATCTGTGTTGGAACAGCCTGTGCTGAATTCTACTCCATTCTTTTCCTGGTGCAACAGATCTTTCCTGCAGACTTTCTAAGTTGTCTTGGACTGGAAAAATTGTTTCATTCCATCTTTTAGTGCATTCTGCCACTCTAGAATTTGTTTAGAGTCATTATTTAAAAGTATTTGGACGGGTTTGGAGGAGAGCTCGGGTGAGCCCCTGCCTTTACTCCACCATCATGGCTCTGTCTCTAAGGCCAGATTTGAACTCAGAAAGATAAGTCTTCTTGACTCCAGATCCAGCACTCTATCTACTCTATCACCTAGTTGCCCCTGTACATTCCTTTCAGTATATGATATTTTAAACATAATCATATTCACTGTCATTCCCCTACTTTATAATCTCCTATGACCACTATTGTTTTCAGGATATAATATAATTCTTCTGTTTGGCTTTTAAAGCTTTTTATAATCTAGTCCCAGATGATCTTTCTAGCCTTTTTAAACATTTGTTTACTCTGTATTCTACTATGTAGGTACTGGTATTCTTTCTATTCTTCACTACATCTTCCTTTTTGATGCCTTTTCTGGCCATCTTCCATATGTTTTCTCTTCTTACCTCTGCCTCAAAGAATCCTTTTTTCCTTCAAGACTTAGCTCAAGCACCACCTTCAACATGAAGCTTTTCTCAACTCCCCAGATATTAGTACTCTCTTTCCCTAAATTAGCTTATGTTTATTATGAAATTGTTATATATGTGTGTATTGTCTCACTAAGAGAATGTAAGCTTTTTGAGGATATAGACTTTTTTTTTTTCTTTGAATCCATAGTATCTAGAATAGCGCTTGCCACATAATTGGCACTTAATAAATACTCATTGATTAATAGCATTTGCTTCTTTAGAACAACAGTTTTATAGATGCTCATTCCAAAAAGATCATTTGTATATATGCATAGCTCATATATAATTTGTTCATAGATACAAGTGCAGAGGTAGATTTGTTCAGCCCTTTGAGTATTGAAATCAAGTGAAACATAAAATAGGGGAATTTGGGCATTTCAATATTATCTGCTAGTATACTGTGAAAAGCCCTATTGGGAGATTGAATCCCTATATGTGGTAAGGTACTTCACATGCTCCTGTTTGTGGGTGAATGTATTGATTGCACTGAATACCCCATGGCCTTCTTAATGAAAAGTCCACTGAAAAGAAATTAGTTTAATAATTGACAAAGCAAAAGCCAAGTGGATTAAAAAAAAAAAAAACCAAACCCAACAACCCTATAGCTATTCCATCCACATCATAGGGTCAGACCACACTTCCTGAGATCTGAAAAATCCTTTCATACCATAGAAGAACTCTGAATTATCATATTCAGATGAATATATTGATGAAATATATTGATATTATATAAAAACTATACATACATTTTATGCATTTCTGAGTTTCTTTTCTGTATTACCTGCTGGCTTTTGTTTGCCATCTTCAGTTTCTGCAAAACTCTCCCCACCCCCATTCTCATTTAATTTCTTACATTGACCTGCAATATAAAAAAAACATGATGGGGAAAATTGTGATGTGGAAGGGATAACTGTATCTTGTCCATATGATGCTATGCCAGCTTTCCTCTGTGAATCAAACCACAATACTACACAGAATATTTCAAAGGTTTTTAACTTTAACTGCATTAAGAACACTAGGAGAGAGACTAAAAACCAATTGGAAATTAAATAATCTAATTCTAAAGAATGAGTGGGTCAAACAACAAATCACTGAAACAATCTATAATTTCATTCAGGAAGATGACAATAATGAGACAACATACCAAAACCTGTGGGATGCAGCTAAAGCAGTTCTTAAGAAAAAATTTATATCTCTAAATAGCTACATAAATAAAATATAGAAAGAGGAGATCAATGAATTAGACATGCAACTAAAAAAGTTAGAAAAAAGAACAAATTAAACCCAATTAAATAACAATGAGAAATTTTGAATCTCAAAGGAGTGATTAATAAAATAGAAACTAAAAAAATTATTGAACTAATAAACAAAACTAAGAGTTGGCTTTATGAAAAAAAAAACTAACAAAATAGATAAACCTTTGGTTAATTTGATCAGAAAAAGGAAAAAAAAAACCCACAAATAACCAGCATCAAAAATGAAAGGGAGGAATTTACAATCAATGAAAAAGAAATTAAAGAAATAATTAGGAGATATTTTGCCTAACTGTATGGCAGCAAGTCTGACAATCTAATTGAAATGGATGAATATTTACAAACATGTAAACTGTCCAGGTTAATAGAAGAGTAAATAAAATACTTAAATAGTTCCATTAAAAAAAAGAAATTGAACAAGTCATCAATGAACTCCCTAAGGAAAAAATCTCCAGGGCTAGATGGATTCACAGGTGAATTGTACTCAACATTTAAAGAACAATTAATTCCAATGCTATGTATATTATTTGGAAAAATAGGTAAAGAAGGAGTACTGCCAAATTCCTTCTATGACACAAATATGGCACTGATACCTAAGTCAGGAAGTACCAAAACAGAGAAAGAAAATTATAGAACAATTTCCCTAATGAATATTGATGCAAAAATTTAAAATAAAACATTAGCAAAAAGATTTGTAGCAACTTATCAGCAGGATAATATACTATGACCAAATAGGATTTATACTAAGAATGCAGGGCCAGTTCAATATCAGGAAAATTATTACCATAATTGACCATATCAATAACAAAACTAACAGAAATCATATGATAATCTCAATATATGCAGAAAAAGCTTTTGACAAAATACAGCACCCATTCCTATTAAAAACACTAGAGTACACAGGGATAAAGGGAGCTTTCCTTAAAATAATAAGTAGTATTTATCTAAAATCTACAGCAAGCATTATTTATAATGGAGAGAAGTTGGATGTATTCCCAATAAGATAAGGGGTGAAACAAGGATGATCATTATCACCACTATTATTCAATATTGTACTAGAAATGTTGACTTTAGAAATAAGAAAAGAAAAAGAAATAAAAGGAATTAGAATAGGCAATGAGGAAATAAAACTATCACTCTTTGAAATGATATGATGACGTGCTTGGAGAATCCTAGAAAATCGTCCAAAAATCTACTGGAAACAATTCACAGATTTAGCAAAGTTGTAGGATATAAAGTAAACTCACACAAATCATCAACATTTCTATGTATTACTAACAAAATCTATCAGTAAGAGAAAGAAAAATTCCATTTAAAATTACTTAGACAAAATAAAATACTTGGGGGTCTATCTGCCAAGACAAACCCCCAAACTATATGAACACAATTACACAATACTTCTCACACAAATAAAATCAGATCTAAACAATTGGAAAAAATATAAATTGTTCATGACTAGCCAAATTAATATGCAAAAAATGATAATTCTGCCTAAATTGGTCTACTTGCTCAACTGCCAAAACATTATTTTATAAAACTAGAAAAAATAATAGCAAAATTCATCTAGGAGAACAAAAGGTCAAGAATATTAAGGAAATTAATGAAAAATAAATATAAAGGATGGTGGCTTAGCAGTACCAAACCTAAAATCATATTATAAAGCAGCAGTAATCTAAACCATTTGGTACTGGCTAAGAAATAGAGTAGATCAGTGGAATAGATTAGATACACACTACACAATAAGCAAGAACATAGCAATCTAGTATTTGATAAACTCCCAAAGTCCAGCTTCTGGAATAAGAACTCACTATTTGACAAAAATTACTGGGAAAACTGGAAAATAATATGTCAGAAACTCAACATAGACCTACATCTCACACCCCATACCAAAATAAGGTCAAAATAGATACATGATTTGGGCATAAAGGATGATACTATAAACAAATTAGGAGAACAAGGGATAATTTACCTATCAAATCTTTGGAGAAGAGAGGAATTTATGACCAAAAAAGAACTAGAAAACATTATGAAAGGCAAAATGGATAAGTTTGATTATATTAAATGAAAAAGTTTTTGCACAAATAAAACCAGATTAAAAGGGAAGTACAAAGCTGGGAAAAAATCTTTACAGATAATATTTCTGACAAAGATCTCATTTCTAAAATATATAAAAAATGGTGTCAAATTTATAAGAATACACATCATTCCCCAATGGATAAATTTTTAAAGGATATGAACATATAATTTTCAGATGATGAAATTAAAGCCATTTATAGTTACATGAAAAAATGCTCTAAATCACTATTGATTAGAGAAATGCAAATTAAAACAACTCTGAGGTACCATCTCACCTCTCTCAAATTGATGACAGGAAAGATAAAAGATGACAGGAAAGGATAATATTAAATACTGAAAGGGATGTGGGAAAACTGGGACACTAATGCATTGTTGGTAGGATAGTGAAATGATCCAACCATTCTGGAGAGCAATATGAAACTATGCTCAAAGGGCTATAAAGTTGTGCATACTTTTTGACCCAGCAGTGTCACTACTAGATTTGAATCCCAAGGAAATCATAAAGGAGGGAAAAGGACCTACATGTGCAAAAATGTTTGTAGCAGCTCTTTTTGTGGTAGAAAGAATTGGAAAAGAAGTGGATGCCCATCAATTGAGGAATGCCTGAACAAGTTGTGGTACATGAAAGTAATGGAATATTATTGTTCTATAAAAAATGATGAATAAGCTGATTATAGAAAGACTTGAAACAATTTACATGAACTGATGCTGAGAGAAACCGCAGAACCAGGAATACATTGTACAAAATAACAGCAAGAATATGTGATGATCAACTATGGAAAGATTTTATTCTCAGTAATTCAATGATCCAAAGTAATCCCAATAGATTGGACAGAAAATGTATTCTGCAGCCATAAAAAGAACTATGGAGACCGAATATAAATCAACACATGCTATGTTCATTTCTTTTTTCTGTTTTTTTTTTTTTTAATCTCTCCCATGGTTTTTCCCTTTTGCTTTGGTTTTTCTCTCCCAATAAGATTCACAAAACATTGTGTATTAAAAATAAATAAACCAAAAAATAGAGAGAGCATGGTAACTTTGGAGAAAATAATTTCAATCACTGACTGAAGTAAAAAACCTGATTCTAAAGGATTTAGATTTAGGAGTGAGAGAGAGAAAAGCAAGTCTAAGTAATGAATGCAGAAATCCTTTATAAACTCAGAATAACAACAATAGTTCATCTTCCTCTTTTTCTCTTAATGACACTCTTTGAAGGTAATTAAAAATAAATGTTTGAAGTTTCTCCCAAGGGGAAAAAAAAGAGCTCTGGGAAACTTAATATCTTGGCCAGGCATTGAAAATGGAAATGGAGTTGGGTGGAGAATTGAATATCAGGATAGTTTGCAACTGAGCACTTTTCATTATCATAAACTGTTTCCTTCTGGGAAAAGACTATTGTTTTTTAAAATGCTTGTATTCTCCAAATGATTTTATTGAGGCTGTGAATCATAGAACACTATAATGTTAACATAGCTCTTGGCAGATAGTAAGCAATTAATGATCTTTTTAAATTATTATTATTAATTTGTTCATTCAAATACATTCACTCATTCATTCTTTTAACCAGTCAAGTAGTCATTTTAGAGCAAAAATTCTCTAATGTGACCTGTGGTGGTCTCAGTATTCCTGAGATCCTTTTGGGGGTCTTTGATGTCAAAACTTTTCAAAATAATATTGTTATTTAACTATTAAAATACTTTCCCTTTTTCCATCCACATCTGTGTGAGGCTAGATTTTTCTTCAAAATTTCTACAAAATAATCTAATACAATAGATTGAAAGTAGAAGTAAATATGAAAGTCCAGCTGTTTTCTATTAAGCCAGCCATTAAAATAATTTGCAAACACATGTAAAACAATGCCATTCTTTTCACCAAATTTATCTTGCCTTGGAAAATATATTTTTCATAAAATTATTCCTATATGTGATAGGAATAAAACATTTTAAAAATGAATTTGTAAATAGTCATTTAAAATTCATTAGCTTTAATTCCTTTCTTTCTTTCTTTTTTTTTAAATTTAACTCTTAAAAAATTCCAACATGGTAAAATATCAATAGATTTAACCCATATAAACAAAAACTCTTTGGAAGTCCCTAAAACTTTTTAAGAGTATAGAGTGATCCTAAGATCAAAATGTTTGAGAACTACTTAGAGGAATCAAAATAATAGGTCACATAAAGCAACATGCCATACGCAATTCAAATAGGCCATACCTTCTTCTTCTGAAGTTGCTTTTTTTTTTTTTTTTAACTTTTTAAAGCTTTTAAAAAAGGGGTATTTGCTTCAAAACTATTACAAGACAATATCTGGGGGCACTCTTTCCACTATACCATGTAAATCTCTAGGGAGAGTGGGTTCAATGCATTTTCTATGTAGCATGTCTAAGTAGCAAAATTATTTCTAAATATACTGTTGATTGAGTGAATAAGTCAACATCTCTACTGCTCAAGTAGGACTGAGCTGGGCAGTTTTTGGGGACCTTCTTAATGTGTTGTTTCCAGCAAATCCTATTATGAACTCCAGCTCCTGGATTTCTGATAGCTTACTCTCTTGACTTTTTGGAAATTACAAAATTGTAGCCAATCTTTCCCTCTCTCCTCAAGCTCCTTAATTGAAAACTATAAAGACCAAAAATACAGTCACAAAGAACAGAGGTCCATATTCACATACCAAATGTTAGCCTGATTTGGGGAAGGTACAAGATTTTTTCTTTACAACCTTGTCTCTCACTTACTGGAATGCAGCCAGGCAAGGAAGTACCAGACCAAAAACTTTTTTGGTTCCCTTAGGTAAGATCTTATTATTCCTCCTTTGCTAAAGTGGAAAGACTTTAATCCTCTCAGCTCAAATTTCTCTCCAATCTGTTATGTGCCTCTCTCTCCCTTCCTCTCTCCCTCCCTCTCTTCTTTGCTCCTTCTGTTTTCCACACTTCTTTGGCTGCTATAATGGACAAAATACTCTGGGAAGAAACTTCCAGTTCAATGAAAAATAAGAGAGCAATAAATTTATCATTGTGATGAGATTAGTTGGTAATTTAAAAAAATCAGCCAATTTATGTTAAAAGGGGGGATTAATTAGATAGGAAGCAAATAAATTTGCTTTGCAATTTCTCCTCAATCCAAGGAAAAATGATTTTTTTAAAAAAAAATCAGGATTTCTATAAAGCCTTTAGGAGTCAAGCCAGATTTAATTATACTCCTGAGTGATGACCCACTTCTCTATCTTTCTTTCATACCTGTTATAATTTGCTATTTATAAATAGATGCCTATCTCCATATTTAAAAGCCAAAATGAATATCTGGGTAATTTTCCAGATATCCTAGCAGATTTGAAACATTAATGTTGTTAAATGGAGGGAAATAACAAACAGACCCCTCCAAGGCAATGTTTACATTGAAAGTGTGAGCTCTTGGGGTTTAATTGGCTTCTAGTAGCATTGATTTTTTCCCAGGTGCCTTTCATGACAGAAGCATCTTTTCTCTAAGTATCTGCAAATGAAGTTCTAACTTATACCAACAGGAAAAGCTTCATTAACTGGAACTCAACTAACATAAAATTTAGTTAACTGAGGTCTTTTTCTTCACTTTTAGAAAAAAGAGACAAATGATGACATTAACAATTTATTCAGAAATATAACATATAGGTTTGGTTGGCACATATTCTGTCTGATGTCCCATTCCTTTTAATTTCATTTTCCTTAACTGTCACATTGAAGGGCCCCTCCCAGCTCTAACTGTTTTTCTTTCGACTTTGCTCTAAATCTTAGCTTAGTGTTGTCAAGCATTTCTCCTGCTGGTGTTCTCCTCCCCTTTGCCATTTAAGATTGGAAAGGCGGTATGGAAGTGTGAAAAAAAATTACCTGTCAGATCTATGAATAAGGGAAAAGTTCATTATTAAAGATAAGTAAAATGTATAATTATGATTACAAAAACTCAAAAGTTTTTGTACATATGAAATCAATACTCTCAAAATTAGAAGGAAAGCAGGACACTAGGAAATATAGTAAATTTGTTTGATAAAGATCTTATTTCTCAAGTACATAGGGGACTAAGCCAAATTTAAAAAAAAAACTAGGAGTCATTTTCAAATACTAGTCAAAGCATATGAAAAGGTAATATTCAGAAAAAGAAATCAAAGCTATCAATAGACACATGAAAAAATACACTAGCTCATAATATTACAGAAGTTAAAATGAAAACAATGCTTAAGTCCCACTGACTGGCTAACATGACAGAAAAAGGAAATGATAACTACTAGAGGTAATGTGGAAAAATAGGTACTTCTGATTGAATTTGTGAATTGGTTCAACCACCTGGAGAACAAAAGGCTATAAAACTGTAAATATCCTTTGGCCTAACAATGCCACTACTAAATCTCTACCATAAAGAGATCAAATGAAAAAGAAGAGAACTGATTTGTACAAAAATATTTATAGCACTTCTTATTTTTGGTGGCAAAGAATTGAAAGCTGAGAAGTCTGGCTAGAGTTTAATCATGCACCTGGTGATCTAAAAAGTAAGGTTGTCAACTCTGGGAGACAACTGAAGTAGGAGAACTCTATGAAACATGATCCTTGGCAGTAATGGGGAGATTCTGAAACTTAACTATCTACTGGGCAGAAAAAACAGAGAAATATCAATTAAAGGAAAAATATTTAAATATATTAAATCCTTTGTTAATCCCTCATGTTAAATTTGTTTACAGGGCTTTTTGCCAATAAGAATCAAACAGAAAGCACCTCATATTATCTGGGTGGGAATAGACTTTTGAAAAGGAAGAGAAGTAATCTCCTTATTAAATAGGAAGTAGGATGTAGGATTTGGAAAGGTATGGTGAGGTGTAAATTGCTTTGGATGTTGTTTTTTGAAACTCTCATAAAGGATATTACAAGAAATTACCACATGTCCCATGGGACCCTAAGGAGAGTAAATTTATTTACTTACTGCAGGTAAGCTCCAGTAACTTGGATTTCATTGACCAATTGTCTGTCCTCACTGCTTATGAGAATGGGAATAATGTAAGCTGGTGATTAAAGGCAATTTAATAGGCTCAAGTGGAGAGAACACAAATATTATCCAGGAGAGTAATCAGGATATAACACTGCAGTCAAGGAAAGAAGGAAAGAAACAAGCATTTAAAAAATACCTACTATGCACCATATTGTATTAAATGCTTTGCATATATTATCACATTGAATCAACACAACAACCCTGGGAGATTGGTGCTATTATCATCCTCATTTTCCCGATTAGGTTGCTCTTTGTTGTTTAGTTATTTCAGTAATGTCTGATTCTCTATTATCCCATTTGGAGTTTTCTTGGCAGAAATAATGAAAAGATCTGCCATTTTTTTTTATCCATCTAGTTTTAGAGATGAAGAACTGAGGAAAACAGGTTTAAGTCCCTTGCCCAGGGTTACACATCTAGGAAGTGTCTAAGGCTATATTAGAACTCAATTTTTCCTGACTACAAGCCTAATGCTTTATCCTTTGTACCTCCCAGTTTCCTCTGGCCAAGCCAAATAAGCCAGCAGTGTCAGTAAATTCAGTAGATTAGGCATGAGTTGGGAAATGGAGCCTCAAGCACATTTGGAGGTGGGTTGATAAATATAATTGATCAGGTTAACACTATGAAGAAAACAGGAGAAGTCATAAGCATTTCACAATTTGTTTCATAGAATAATGCTCTACTATATCCATATTTCCTTCCATTTTATTAGCACTGGTGACCTGGACAGATCCCTTTGTCCATAATGCTCTGAGAGCATTTTTGTAGGTTTGCTTATGATCCTCCACCTTTTTAATTCTGGGACACTTTATCCTTTTTAATTAGAATTTGGTGCAATGTTTTTACATTAAAATTTAGAGGTGATGTGAAGAATGACAGTGACAGTGATTCACACACTTCTTCACGATGGTTGATTCTGTTAATGGCAAGAGGCTTTCAAACAAATTGCATGTTATTTTCCTCTCCCATCCAGCTGGTGCTATGGGGTCTGACAGGATGGAAATTTGGAAAACTGACCCCCTTTCACTGAAATCTGATTAATTATTCATGAACTAGCTATGTCAATGGCAGCAGCTCATTTATATTAAATTTTGTGTCCTTTGAAATACAAAGGAATAGTTTCAAGCAGAATGGTTTTTGTGGGAGACAAGGGTATAGAACAGAAAGATTGCTTCATTTTGTGAAGTACAAATCTATAGTAATTTCTCTATTATTGTCAATTGAGCAATCAATCAACCAGCATTTATTGTTTACCATGAGCCAAGTGCTGTGCTAAGAATTAAAGATCCAAAGAAGGGCTAAAAAAAAAAAAAATACTTCTGCCCTCAAGGAGCATATAGAAGAAAACAAATCTAGTACCTAGAAATACCACAGAGGGTGGTATTTGAACTGAATCTGAAAGAAACTAGAGATTCTAAGAATCAGAGCTGAAGAGAGAGATCATTGCAGACATAGGAAACACAAAAGCACTGAGCTGCGATATAGCAAATCCTAGGTGAAGAACATCAAACAACTAGTATGGCTAGATGTTGGTTGTGTGTAAGAAGATAGAGGCTAGGTTGTAAAGTTTTAAAGTCCAAATAGAAAATTTTAAATTTGATCATAAAACTATTAGGGAGTGAGGGAAAGAGGCAGAGTGACATGTTTAAACTAAGCTTTAGGAAAATAACTTTGGCAACTGTCATTGGATTAAAGTAATGAGAGATTGAAATTCAGAAACTAGTTGGAAAGTTTATGGGAGATTAAAAAAAAAAAGTTGGGGGGATGTCAGTAAACACAAAAGAGGCAATCAGAAATCCAGACCCTGTTTATAATAGTAATAATAGTTAACATTTATTTCTACTTCCACTTTATGATTGAAGAAACTGAGGTTAACGATCTTAAGTGACTTGGCAAGGCTCACATAACAGTGTTTGAGGCAAGTTTTGAATTTCTATCTTGCTGACTCCAAATTAAATGTTTTATTCAGAGAGTTTATAGAAATTACTAGGATGTAAAAACAAAAGGAATAAAACTTGATATTTAAAAAAATTAAATGTTCTATCATACCAACCCATCAAACCCTGATCTTCATTCCACAACTCTCTCAACTTACTAGATACTAGATAGAGTACATCATGGGATATATAGACCAGAAAAAGAAGGTGAATTTTATAGAAGTGAAAGAAATCCCCATAATAGACACCTGGTTAGTGAGAACTGGGACTAGAATCCAGGTCTTCTGGGGCATAATTCTGAATTCTTTCTATTACATGTTCTCAAAGCTCTCTATTAGTCTATATATAGAAAGGTGGTCTGAATGATTCACTGGATGTTATCCACTAATAAAAGGAAAGTATGAAAAACCTGTTTGTGAGTCAGGATTTTCCCTAGAAGCCTGAACAGAAGGCATTAAAAACATCACTGTGATTGGCCTGTACCTTTCACTAGAGAAGAATAGATGCTTATTGACTGGGATGTTGACAATATCAAAACATAACATCCTGTGTCATACTGGTGATGTACTCTTAATTCAATTATTTATTTATGTAGCACCCTTAGTATGCTGTTTTTTTGAAATGTACACATTAATTCTTACTTGGGACATCCAAATTATGGAAATCAACCTATCCCAAACCAAACCAAAGTGGAGCATTGAAATGAGGCACAGATCTTGATTTTTTATGTGCATGTTTATTAAATATAATTTGTATGCTAACAATTCCATAAACAGAGCAAAAATGTATAAAAGCTTATCTCAGTTCCTCAAAATACTTAATCAGATGAACAAAGGCATATTCAGGTATAATACTTTGATGCTGCAAAATATGGCAAGACTACAGAGACCTGGAAAGGCTTACATGAAATAATACTAAGTAAAGTTTCAAGGAAAAAGAACAGGTTCAACTACAACCAAATTGAAATTTTATTGGATTATCTTAATATTTATTTGGGTGGCCTTAATAAATTATTGCTAAGTGGCAAAGTGGATACAATCATATCTGAGTTCAAATCTAGCCTCCGGTACTCTATCTGTGTGGCTAGAGCAGGTCACTTAAATTCTGTCTACCTCAGTTTCTCTATATGTAAAAAGTGAATAATAATGTCCTTCACTTGGCTGAGAAAACTGCTCTCAAATAAAGTTGACACTATTTGAAACTTCTAGTATTAGAGAGCATTAAGTGACTTGCTTAAGGCCACATGATCAATTTGTGTTAGAGATGAGACTCAGATCAAAGTCTTCCTGGTTTAGAAGTGAGCTTTCTATGTATTATAGCTATATAAGAAATATTAGACCCAATTCTTTCCCTTGCTGAGTTTATTCTGTTGCATTGATAGTATAATCACAGACCTGGCTTCATGCAATTTAGATCAGTTTTTCCTTTAAAAGTATTGAAACTGTCCTCGAGATTTATTTGGATTAAGGTACTGAAGTTTGCACTGTTGATAGGCTTCTTGGATGCTTGAATTCCAAAAAGTCCCAAGAGTTCCAGGTGCTCCCTGATTCTTGACCAACAGATCAACACTGACAATAGAAACAAGGGAGCTGCATTAAATCTCCTTTTGTCAACTGTCAGATCTTTAAGAATTTTACTTTTTTCCAATATCAAACTTGAGATATAAGAACATCCTGATCAACCCTGACCTACAACACAATCCTAATCTAATTAAACCATCAGAAGGCAAGTAAGTGCTAAATTATGGGATATTTACAATTTGGAGGTAAGAGAGAGGAATAATGTTTGGAGCTAAGAGATAGGATAATTCAGTGCAAGCTGGAGTATGTCTGTGGAGGCTTTGTAGAGGAGATGTCTTGAACCAGGCCTTAAAGGGTGAAAAGAATTAAGCAAATGTCATTCTTGATGGAGGAAAGCAATAGCATAAACATATGCAAGAGATCAACACTGATAGCATATATTTATCTCCTGAACACAAGAAGACATAAAAAAAAAATGTCCAGAATCCATAGTTTGGCATAAAACAAATAAAAAAATTCTAAAAAAAAAACCCCAATTCCCAAACCCCAAACCTGTAAGAGATTTTGAAATAAGTATGAAAGATTTCTGTTAAATTAGATCTTCAATTAAGCTATCTACTTGGCTGCAAAATATCTTTTTGACAGACAATTAGTTCTGGGCAAGTCAAACATTTCAGCAATGCATTCTCACAGGGCAATTAAACTAATTCATATTTGATGTGCAGAAGTGTTATATTAATTGGGAAACTTTCCTGATGAGTCTGGCAGTTGAATCTGGGCTATAGTTTTTATTTATCTTCCTGGAAGTCTCCCTGAGGAAAGCGGCTGAATGATTTCCTTGATTTCCTTTTTTTTTCATACCACCAGAAATATTAGCCATAAAGTAATGCTATTGTGTCAGGAAGAACCTGGATTGTGTATTAGATGGGAATATTCAATGATTATAAGAAATGGCACCAGGGAATTGGGATGGTCCTCATTGAAAGGTCATGGTATTTATGGATTTAAGTTTTAGAGGATGCAGAAAGCTAGACATTCTAAAAAAAGAATCATAGCTTCAAGTTATTTAATACCTCATACATTTTATAGCACTTTCACATCTATATATTATTTCACTTGATTTTGAATATAGTGCCTAGGATATAGCAAAAGCTTAATATATGCTTACTAATTTACAAAACTCAGTGATAAAAGGCCGGTTGATATTATCTTATTTATAAGGAAACTAGGGTCAAGAGAAGTTATTCATAACCTTTTGCTCCTTTAACACAGAAGCTGCTAAATCTCATGTGATTGTGGATTCATGATATTTAAATTGTTTCTACCTGATTCTTTGCAATATTTTCTTCTTGAGCTGTTAGTTTTGGAATTTGGCCATCATATTCCCAGGAGTTCTCATTTTGAAATCTCTTTTAGAAGGTGATCATTGCATTCTTTCAATTTTTTACTTTACTCTCTGAATCTAAGCTATCTGGGCATTTTTCCATGAAAATTTATTTAAATAAAATGTCTGAGCTCTTTTTTTTAAATTATGGTTTTTCAAATAAGCCAATAATTCTTAAATTATCTGTCTTTGATCTATTTTCCACTTCAGTTATTTTCTCAATGAGATATTTTTTCTTTTATTTTCATTCTTTTGACTTTGTTTTATTGTTTCCTGAAGTTTCAGGGAGTAATTACCTTCCAGTTACTCAGTTCTAATTCATATAGACTTAATTTCTCTAAGGCACAACAGTCTTTGGGAGATCAAGGAAAGGATGGGGAAGAAAGACTCTGTAATAGGGACCAGATACCTTAATAATGGTGGTAATGGAAATGATGACAGTGAAAGTAGTGATAATCATGAAGATAATTATTTTGTAATGCTTTAGCTTACAAAGCAACTCTAAATCAATCAGTCTATTTGATCTTTACCATAAGTATGTGAAGTAAACAGAGTTCACTCTATTAACCTCTATGTACACATGAAGAAATTGAGGCTCAGGGGAGAAAAGTGACTTTCCCAAAATCATATAACTTTTCAGTGGTAAAACATTCAAATGTCATATACAGGTTCACAGAATCTTAGTAAAATTTTAGGCTAAAAAATTTAAAGAGGGATCCTAACAAAACTTTTTTTTTTAACTCTTTGTCTTAGAGTAGCTTTAAAATTTAAAACTGCCCTAAATCCTTGTGAATACTTTTTATAACTAGGACTAGTTTTTTAAAAAGTTCCTCATTATTGAAGATAGACACTTAAGATATACAGTAAAAGGTTCTTAATGTCATGATTATTCAAATAGTTTAATAGGCAAAGGAATAGAAGAAAATAGAATTATCTAATGAGGACATACTTCAAGACACTCTACTAAGGAATTTAAGGAATTATAACTAATACAGAATTTGAAGCAGCTCTTTTTGTGGTAACAAAATTTTGAAAATTGAGGTGATATCCACTAACTGGGGATTCCAGAAACAGCAATATTGTATCATGGCCAACTAAGAATGACTAAGCTATTCTCAACAATACAATGATCCAAGGTAATTCCAAAGGACTTATGATGGAAAATGACATTCACTGATGGAGTCTGAATGCAGATGAAAGCATGCTATTTTTTACTTTTTTCGTTTTTTTTTTTTTTTCTCTCCTGGCAACATCTGGTTGGATATTTCTAGACTTTGTGGCTATTGCCTCATGAGTTTTAGAAGTCCTGGGTGCTGACTTGCAGCAGGAAGTGTTTCCTGCAGTTACAGTGTTTTTTGGAGGAAAAGATGACCACTGATAGAAGGATGAGCCGTGAGCAACTGCCTGACCAGAAGATATAAACCTTGAGTAGGTGACTCAAAAAGTGTAGGTCTAAGGAGAGAGTGTCTGTCAGCAGTCCCACATGTTTTAAGCAACAGCATACCAGGACAGTATAATATGTGATGATAGGTTAGTATATCATATTTCAAATATTTTTCAATGTATATTTTTTGTGTTTTAAGCATTTCTTTGAGGTTAGAAAAAGTAAATAGCTGTCCTGTACTTAATATCTTTATACTTTGGCTACTGTTCTAAAAAGGCACCTAGTTAATTCCTTTTAGAAACATTCTAGACATGAATTGAATCTAATTTTAAAGAGACGTTTTTCTCTAGCACTTGAAGCTAAGGGTATAAAAAGAAAAAAATTCAAGAAAAGGCTTTCTCCCTTCTATCCCTATAGATCCATGTAACTCAATCTGTTGGATTGTAGTATCAAGGTTCTTTAAAGAGAGAAATATCTTCTTAACTGTGGTGGTTACTTATGCAAACAAGCAGATAAAAAATATGTATAAACTAAATCCATGGTAAATTCAAGGTGATGGGGTTGAGGGTTGAGCCAGAAAGAAAAATCATGTTGAATATTGTATTTGAAATGAGCTTTAAAGAGGATAGGGAATTTCATTTATTGTTTCTGAGAAATGTGAGATGGTACCTTAGAATTGTTTTAATTTCCCATTCTCAAGCTTCTGGGGACAAGAAGGTGGTACAGTCAAAAAGACTTGTCTTCCTGAGTTCAAATCTAGACTGATATACTTACTAGCTATGTGATTCTGGGTGAGTTGCTTAATCTTGCTTGCCTCAGTTTCCTCATCTACATAATTAGCTGGAGAAGGAAATGGCAAACCATCCATTATTTTTACCAAGAAAACTCCAGGAGTCATGAAGAGTTGGGCATGACTGAAATGTATCAACAATAACAACAACAAATAACAAGATTCCAAGAGTTAAAGTATTTCGGAAAGGTGGGGACATGTGAAAAAAGAATGACTCTAGGGATTATAAGATCACAGATTTAGAAATGGGGAGGTACTACCTACTTCATCTCCTCCAATTTTCAGAAACTGGTACCCTTAGAATTTGAATGATTTGCCCAACGTAAGTAATAAATGGTAAAACCAGGATTTAAATTCAATTTCTGGATTGAGTTTTCTTTCCATTATATCATGCAGTAAAATTTCCATACATCTTGGTGATGTGATGATTGCTTATTGAAGATTTATTTTTTTCTTTTCTTTTAGTTAAATTTTATTATGTAATATTAGGAAGTTTATCCTAACAGAGAATATACTTGGAAGGGAAGGTTTTTTGGTTGAACTCCTTCATTTTACTGATGAGGAAACTGTAGTCCTAAAAGAATAATCAAACAGGTATCATTTTACTCTTTTTGTTGATCATCAATAGGCCTTTGTTGGTGGACAGGGTTGAATGTTAACAGAGAAAGTCTGCAAATTTTTCCTGGCTCAAGGGAATTTAATGGGAACTTAATTAGCTATAGTTGGTAAAATGTCTTTGGAGCTAGGGTCCAAAGGTTTAGCATAACGATGAAGTGACAGCAGATTCTGAATTCATTTTTCATCCTATGTTCCCTAGAGTACACCAAGTAGAGGTCTTCATGAAGACTAAAGATAATCGCAGCAAGGATTTCTTTGTGTAGATGATATTGTAATAGAAAGTTCAGAGATTCCTTTCTAGAATTCCTATTCTCTTGCATGGTTTTCACTCAGAAAAGGCATTCATTGCTACTCAGTTTTCTATAGGCTATGTTATGTTGAAAGACTTTAGATCGTGGATACCTTTTGGACACCTCAGCCACATTTCTTCTCTGGAAACAGTAACATGAAAAAATGAACTTAATGATTGGAAGTAATGAGGCCAATTCTACAGTAGAATATGCTGTAGATAGGAAATTCATTTGAAAGATGCAATTGAACAAAGGAAGATATGAGTTTGAGTTTTAACCTTACTACTAGGTATGTTATTTTGAACAAATGCTTTCTATATAAGCCTTAGTTTCCTCATCTGTAAAATGGGGGAAAGGATGTTTTTCCTGTCTACTTCTCAGGGATATTACAAGAATCAAACAAGAAAATAGATAGGAAAGTACCAAATAAATATAATTAGTGAATTTTGCCTGGTGATAGGCATCTACAAGTCATGGCTACATATGCTTCTTTGTTGGAATAGTGATATACACGAGTAGGAGCTACAGAAAAATCCAACTTACTTGTTGGAGATGTAGAAAAGTTTGTCTTGAAGGTCTACACTTTTAACTCCCATATAAAAATTCATATAGGACCTCAGACCATTAATACAGCTTGTAACTTGCCAAGGCTTTGTCTTAGCTGCATGCAGAAACCCCAAACTGGAATTCAAATTTTGTTTTCTTACTTCAATTTGACATCTTTGAAAAGCTGCATTAGCAATAGTTATCGCTATTTCTTTAAGCTCCAAGAAGTTGGCTCTTTCATTTTGTAAGCTCACATGACATTATGGCTTTGCACTTAGTGTTTGTGAGACATTATCCTAAACCCCAGCTAGAAAAGATTCTGGTTTTCACAGTACATATGGTACAGACTTCTTAGTACATTTAAAAATATACGAATAGGTTCATAGAAAGAATAAAAGAATGTTCAAGCTGCAGAGTATCTTAGAGATTATGTAGGCCAATTCTGTCATTTTATAGGTAAGAAAACTGAGCTTCAGAGAAGCCAAATAATTTGTCCAAAGACAAATAGCTAGTCAATGGTAGTGCTGGGGCTCAAACACCAAGAACAATGATGCTTTAATATTTTCCAAGGAATCTATGTGTAATGTGGGTTGTATAGAACCTGCATATTTATTTCTTTGCCTCCTTTCGGCTCATCCTATGCTGCCTCAGAGTTTGGTTCCCTTAAAGGTGTTGAACTTTCTGACTGCTTCAGATGGTTAAGCACTGAAAGGACATGGCACTTTGATAAATCACGGAAAACCCTGAATAATCCTTTAGTCCTCTTCTGTACCATGATAATAGTAGGGAAATCAGATAAAAGGAGAGACAATTAACTCTTACTTCAGCCTTCCAAATGACATCACGGAACTCCAAGATTTCTGGTGAGATGTGGAGAAGAATCAGCTCTTAACTACATGCATTGAATGATGGCAATCACACTCATGAGTGTGGGTCTCTAGATGGCTGGATCAAGAGATGCTGAGCTCTATAAAATCCATGGGAGTGGAATTGGATTGTCAGCAGTGGTGAGGTAAAATATGCCCATTTCCATTCAGCAGCTCCTAAGTTGCTTTATGTTCTGGTGATTTGAGGGTCAGTTTCCTTAGGGAATGCAACAATAGTTCTAAGTTCTGTAACTGTATCCTGTGTAATTTTATTGATGCTTACTGTGAGTCATTTGTATCCTTTGCATTTTTTTTTTTGTGTGTGTGTGAATAGAATAAATACCTATGTCATATCTGATTCACAAACTGAATGCATTTTTACTACTACCTTTTAGGGAGACAGACATGAATCAAAATCTAGGATTTAAATAATTTGTCTCTGGGGCACCAGCATGGAATTTAACAAATTGAAGAGTATTAGAAAAAGTCTTTTAGCCTACCTCTTTTTAACTTTAGCCTTTCCCAGGAATGAAACTTGCCTAGACTGCATGTGTGCAGAGGGGCCTCTCAAGAATAACAGTGAGCTCATTTCTCTAATCATTTCACATAGTATCCAAACAAGTACCTTATTGTTAATATATAAAGCTATTCCCTCCCCATTCTCAAATATTGTAAATATAATGAAGAAGCCAGAGTCAAAAATAATCTGGGGCAAATGGAGTTATGCTCTGGGATAATAAATTTAGAAGATGATGTTCCTCATTGTGTTTCATCAGGGTAGAAATAACAGCACTTTACACCTGCTGAACAAGAATAAATAGTTTAAAGAGAAAATTTCCAGAATGGGCTCTGGGCAAATTTTTGTAGCTCATGATCTCCCTAGCAGCAGCCTCACCAGTAATGTTCTAGAGCCTCTGCCTCCTCCTCATAGGATGATGTCTAAGGGTGCATTTCATCTTGCCTCCTCTAGATATGGTTTTAGTAATTATCCTGAGTAGAAGATTTTCTATTTTCAGCTCTGGAAGAGGCAATATAGTATAACAGAGTCCTGGAGGTAAGAGGGGATCTCCCTCTCTAGGCCTTAGTGAAGGAATAAGGAAATTGAAGTTTAGGATCTTGTCCAAGGTCACACAGAAAACAGAGTGAAGATCATGGAATCATGGGAGATTCTTTTATTCAACTTCTTTCTTTTGTAGCTGAGCAAAGGGAGATTCAACAAAGTTAAGTGACTTTCACCAAGATGACACCAATTGGTGAGTTTTCCCTTTGCCCCATTGAGGGAAAAAAAAATTGCATAGAGCTTGAAGACTTAACAACATTTGAGTTCCATGCAAATCAGAGTGGCTGCAATTTAAAGCCTTGAGGAGAAAACGAGTTTGTGATGGAAATTTGTAACTGACCATTAACTAGAATGGTGCTGCTAGGCACTGCTACAATCAATTGTTTTGTCTTTATGAAATGGTGACATAAAGAAAGCATTTTCTGTTTTAAAGCATAATTAGCTGTTATTCTACTTACTGACTTTTTATTTTATGACTGTCTTCTCAGACAGAATTTTATTGCCAGCATGAGGACATTTAGATGAACAAAGTCTGTCCCTATTTTTCTGCATTTGTGATTTAAATATATCTTCTGTATGTGTTAGACACACCATAAATTATCCATCATACATAAGGATTGCAAACTTTTTAAGAATGTGATTGAAACACCACAGAGATGTCATAATCACAGCTCTAAAGTCTGTGAGAGCTTGATATTCAATCCTTTTTGTTAAATGTGTTAAAGATAAATGGTTTGTCTATAGTTAGAACCACCATTAGACAGAACTTTGCCTGGGGTAAATTAGGTTAGAGAGTGGGAGTAGAGGGTTTGGAAGAAGTGAATGGCATAAGTAATCATATAACACCTAATATGCGACAGATTCTGTGCTTAGTACTTCACAAATACTTTCTCATTTTATTCTCACATTATTATCCTCATTTTATAACTGAAAAAACTAAGGCAGATAGAAGTTAAATGATTTGTCTAGAGTCAAATAGCTAGTGTCTGAGACTGGATTTGAACTCATCTTCCTTACTCCTTATCCACTAGCTGTCTCTGGTGAGGTGCGAGAATTGAGGGTAACATCCTCTGGTTAATGTTGTTTCTTTATGAAAGAATTAGTAAACCCGAAGTTTATGGCAAAAGGGGATTTATTTACATTAAGAAAACATCTTTCTTAGCAGGAAAACTTCTGACTAGGAATTTAGCAAAGATAGGTTAATATTGGGAAGAAAATATCTCCATCAGTGGGCATTTAGCAAAGCTTTGGGTTTCAGAGTTGTCTTTTATTAGCCTTCTGAAGTCAGGGGCTTCTTTGATCTTTGGCTGGGGGGAGAAGGAACCCAATCTCTGGATGAATCTGAGAGACTGATTTTCAATTCAATTCAATTCAAAATTGAATGATATTATCTTGGGAGTTGTCTGGGAATGGTTTATATATCAGGGCCTTTCCAACCCTTCCCCTCATAAGACCTCAGTTTATATCATCTCTATTCAGGGAGGGAAACAAAGAATCTTGGTGATGATAAGAGGAAGAGTGTGGGTAGAAAGTACTAGAGAAACAGATGTACTCAGATATTATGAGTAGATTTTAGGATCATACATATGACAATGTTGTTGTTCAATTATGTGCAACTCTTCTTGATGCCATTGGGGATTTTCTTGGCAAAGATACCAGAATGGTTTGCTGTTTCCTTCTCTAGCTCATTTTACAAATGAGGAAACTGAGGCAAACAGGGATAGGTGATTTGTCCAGGGTCACATAGCTTGTAAGTGTCTGAGGTAGGATTTGAATCCTAGTGCTCTAACCATTGTGTTATATTAAAGGATTTTATATATATAACTGAAAGGACATCAGAGTTCATATAATAAAACCCTTCATTTTGTAAAAGTGGAGAGCAAAAATCAAGGAGGTTGTGATCTGCAAAAACTCATGAGTAGAAAGGGCTAGATGTAGGATTTGAACTCAATTCCTTTGACTCCAGAGGCAGTACTATTTTTCAAGGTCTTTGAAGGCTGAGAATACAAATCATTCTTTGAATATTCTACTAGGAACAGAACATAACTAGCATTTGGCATTTGTGGTATGAATCTGATTATTGAATAAGAATCTGTGGCTTTTCAGACATTGGTTTTGCTGAGATTTATTTCTGCTCACTATCTGCCCATTTGCAGATAGATAAGGCATTAATTACAGGAAGTTCTCATCCACTAAGTATGTCAGTTGAAGTTCTTACTGAATCTGCACCCTTGGTTGGCTGTGAGTTTCTGTTACTATGTGCACTTGAAAGTGCATTGAAAAATATTCTTCATACATTAGTATAATGGGAGATACCAGAGGCAATCCCCTGCTTTGCTGGACTGGAGTATTCCCCAAAACCTGGATTAGTTGTGCTCTTGTTCTTTGAGGTGCATGTAGTCTGGCTTAGCACTAAAGGATTTGTAATTGAGGATACTGTAGCAATCTTTATTAGCTCCTCTGACAAAGTCGGGATGGAGGACTATGTCTAACATCGCCAACAAAAACAATAACAATAATCAGCATTAATAAAATGCTTTTAGGTTTGTGAAGCCCTTTCAGCATTTTCTTTCATTTGATCCTGAGAAAAATTAATATTATACTGTTATGTTAATAACTAATTATTAATTTATGACCCCTGTTTCTTTCTATTTCTAAAGTCCAAGTCCTGAAAAAGGTCCAACTCTGAAGAGTATGACTGACTAATGATATTGCTCCTAGCTCTTTAACTTTGGGTGAGACCCCATTCAACTGGGAGATCATATTTCTGTTTAGAGTATAAACAGAATTCAGCTGGGATGAGCTTTTGCCTGGGGGAAGAACCTGCTAACCTTGATCCCTCCATTAGAGTTTAGGGCAACCCAATCTTTGAAAAAAGTCCTTGAGACTGCGGGAGTCTCATGATTAAGCCATTCTCAGCAAGAGGAACTGGAAGTCCCTTCTAACTCTAAATCTGAGATCCTTTTAGTTTGAGGATCAAATTGATAATTGAAAATATCTATTTATCTATCTAAAGTCTGTGAGAGCTTGATATTCAATTCTTTTTGTTAAATGTGTTAAAGATAAAAGGCTGGTCTATAGTTAGAACCACCATTAGACAGAACTTTGCCTGGGGGTAAATTAGGTTAGAGAGTGGGAGTAGAGGGTTTGGAAGAAGTGAATGGCATAAGTAATCATATAACACCTAATATGCGACAGATTCTGTGCTTAGTACTTCACAAATACTTTCTCATTTTATTCTCACATTATTATCCTCATTTTATAGCTGTCCATGGATAATCTAGTTTAGTCTCTTTTTACCAATGAGGAAACTGAGGCTAGAACAGGTAAGGCACTTTTCCCAGGGTCATAGTGCTAATCAGTGGTGAAGGGGAACAAGATCGGATGTAACCTATATTTTGGCCAAATTGAATTACTTTCTGAGATTCTATTTTCTTCCTCAGTAGCTTTGTATAAGCTTTACCTCATGCCTGGAATGAATTTCCTCACCGATTCCTCTTGACTGCTTTACCTCTCTTTAAGGATTAGCAGGAGTAGATCTCTTATAAAACACCTGTCCTGATCCTCCTAGTTGTGAGTGCTTTCTCTGCCCCTCCAAATTACAAAAGAGAATATTTTGAGTTGGAAAGAACCACAAGGGCCATGTAGTCTATTCAGGAGTGTTGAGGGGCTCAAATGAAATAATGGATGGAAGGTGCTTTGCCAACCTTAAAATGATGTATAATTATTGGCCTCCAGTCACCAGGTCTTCAGTTTGATGATGCCTTCATTTCCTGAGCCTTCTACTACATTCCTGGTGAGTTTCAACAGTGTTGTTTAAAGAGTGATACACGGATGTGCTGGCAAATGTTTAATCACAAGGCTCTCCAGAAAGAAAAAAAAAGTGCAATACATTCTTTAAAGTTTACTCTACATTATTAATCCTTTCTGAAGTCTAGACAATCAACAAAATGATAAATCAAATCCTGATTCATGATGATTGTTGATTTCTGAAGAATAAATGCTCACATTGAAAATATTTTTAAGATTTGTATTTATTTTATTCCAAACTTAAGAAATAAAATTAGCATTTCCATCACAAAGTAGAATATTAAAAAAAATGTTTGTACATGAAACTGCAAATTTATCACATGCAACTCAACAATAGACTCTCATAACTGTGTTAGGCTTCAGTATACCATTCCATATTCCCAAAACATTCCTACTACTGTTGAATTTGGGAAGAGGACCCCAAAAGTTTGGGGTCACAGACCACTGTCATGAGGTGTCTCAAAAGAATTTGCAGGCTTGAATCCATTTCCTAGTCAAGGGACAAAGTTTTATTATAATTGAAATAGCATTACCTAAGTTCCAAAAGAAATTAGCAAAGAAATAGAAACGAGAAGACACATTTATCCAGCTTTCTATAATTGACATGCTAATTATATGGTCCATAGGTAGGGCCAGGTAGAAGTCTCTGGGATTTAGTTCTCACTAATCAGATTATCACTGACCAGAATATCAATAAGCAGTGAATCGGAGAGTGGTCTATTCAGAATCAGACAGATTGTTGTTCTTATTGGGAGTGTGGGAAGTCCTTGAGGCAGATTCCAAATCCAGAAAATGTAGGATTACTGTTTATTGTTAGAACAGAAGCCCCTCTAAAATCAGGGGGCCAGAAAATCATTATTGTCTCCCTTAGAAGTTATATTACATCATTTTTTTTCTCTCAAGCAGTTGTCCCCCAAATTCATTTGGGACAAAGGGAGGGAGGTCTCATCTTTTGCAGCTGCTTCATGCTGATAAGGAGTGTAGAGCTGTCCCTACTTAGTGGGGTTCATACCAGGAAGTACATGGCTTGAGGATGGCAGCAGCAACATCTAGGGGATGTTGAATGTCCAAGTCAATCAGCCATGATATTCAGATTGAATGAGTAGTTGGAAGTTCATACCTTGGAACCTGGAGGAAATCAACCTCACAAATAAATTAAAAATTCAGGGGCCAAATATGAACAAAAACGATCCTAAATGCCTCCATTGCCCACAGAGTGCCCTAACCTGACTAAGGACTAAGGAATTATTTCCTCTCTAGCAGGGGCCCATAGAGTGACACCAAGAAAGCTGGAGAGAAAATACTAAGAGCAAAGCTCTCATTTTTATAGTGTTGTACACCTGGAGAAAGTGAAGAATAACAAGAAAAAAAGAAAACTAATCTTAAGTGCATCAGCCATCTTTTGAGTTATTTGAGAAGTGAAGGCTGGGTCATTGTTGCTCTGCAAAGAACTGGGTAGGCCAAAAAGAAATTGCCACTGACTTGCCTCTGGGATTAAAACTGACCTGAGGGTGTCTAAAATCACCCAGAAAGAGAAAAGGTATGTCCCCTTTCTTCTACAATGAGCTATATAAAGGGGTGTAAACCATTCACCATCTGAGTTGTATTATCACCCAACTGAATGTTGTCAGGGAGTGGAGTGGCAGGGTTAAGCATTGGCACACTAGGAGAGTCAAGTCGGGGGTGTCTAGCAGGAGAGCCTAATATCTGGTAAGACTCAACGAGCAAAAAGGAGGTGGAAAGTGGCCAAATATTTAGGCAAGTTGGGCTTTCACCTCACACTGCCATGCTGGGTGGTGCCAGGGGTACCCAAATTCTTCCCAGGAAGTTCCTGAACAGAACCTGCTGAAAGCTAGGGTGACAGGTACCAGATTATCCCTTTGATGATGATTTCAGGAGCCAGAGCTCAGGAAATGCTGACCATGGAACCTAACCTCCACTCCATCCCCCTTCCCTGAAGGGGAAAGTGTTTGGGCAAGATTATGTGGGGTCCCCATGGTTTTGCTTCCTCTATTTCTACAGGTGAGGTAGAATATGAATTTTAATCTAATCTGAGATGAGATGGGTTAGCAAAAAATTGCTATTTAGCTGGTTTGTTTTTCCTTTTTCTTTTCTTCCAGAATGGGGTAAATTGCTGGAATTATCCCCAACATTTTAGGAATTTATCTTTCAGTCTTAAAATGACTATTTGCTAAACTTCTTAATCATTGCTTTCAAAATTTTGAGAATCTGCTAAGATGGTATTTTAATTTTAATTAGCTAACTTTTTTTTGTATAGCCCCCAAAGCTGAAGTCCACAGAAAAAAGTTAGGCTTTTTAAGAAAATTTCTCAGCATTTTAACTATAGCATAGAGGTTTCTTTTCTTTCTTTCTTTTTTTTTTTTCTTCTGCTGGTTGCATTTTAAATCTTTCCAGGTAACAAAATCTATCTCACAGAACAAACATGATGCAGACATTCCGCACAGAGATGCAGACACAGACAAAATGACATGGAAGAGAACTGTCCCATCTTTGCCAAAAGCTCTCCTATAGCATTTCTGTCTTCTCTGACATTCCAGAGAAGACAAAAGTGTGACAAAGGTTCCCTGGGAACTTTGCCGAAAATTGCAAGAATTTCCCAATCTGGGTGTCCCCAATCAAGGAAAACTTGTTGGGTGTGCCCCTCACAATGACTCAAGGCTTTTTCCAGTGGCCTGGGGTGTCCCGCTATAGGATTGTGAGAGAAAAAAAAATGGCAGAGGGCTTTCCTTGACAAGGAGGGAATCAAACAAGGGGAGACCAGCCTTTCCCCCTACTGGGCTACCAAATGTTGAGGTTGGGATCCCAAAAGACCAGTGTCATGAGGTGTCTCAAAAGAATTTTCAGGCTTCAATCCATTTCAGTCCAGAGGCAAACCTTTATTATAATTGTAATGGCATTACCTAAGTTCCAAAAGAAATTAGCAAAGAAACAGGAGCAAGGAGACACATTTATCCATCTTTCTATCATTGACATGCTAATTCTATGGCCCATAAGCAGGACCAGGGAATAGTCTCTGGAATTTGGTTTTCACTGATCAGATTATCACTGACCAGATTATCAGTCAGCAATGAATTGAGGAGTGGTCTGGTCAGAATTAGGCAGATTGTTGTTCTTAGATTGGGAATGTCTGGAGTCCTTGAGGGAGATTCTAAAACCAGAAGATTTAGGATTACTGACTTATTGTTAGAACAGAAGCCCCCCTTAAATCAGGGGACTACAAAATCATTGTTGTCTCCCCTAGAAGCTATATTACACCACTACAAAATATCTGACAAATAGTTGGTTAGCTTTCTCCTGAAGACCTCCAGTGAGGAGGTAGAACCTACCACTCTTAGAGGTATTCCATTTCATTTATAGACAGCTCTAATTACAAAAAAGAAATGAAAAGGGAAAAGAATACTTTTTTTTTCTTTCCTACATTAAACCTCAACTTGTGTACCTGCTTCATCTTTCCAGTGCTGCTTGTGGATTCTTCCTTTAGTGACTGGACAGAACAATTCTAATTTTTGTTTCAGATAGTTACTTGCAGATAGTTCTCATTCTCCATAAGTTTTTGAGCCAATCTTTCTATGATAAGGACTCAAAGTAAGGATGGTAACATTCATTTGTATAAAATTTGTTTCCTTATCTGTGTCTATATCTTATCCTGTAAGTAGAATGTAAACTACTCAAAGACAAGGACTGTATTATTTTAGTAATTCTAGTACCTTGTACCATGCCTGGTACTTATATAAGTGGGTAGTTAACAGATCTTTATTGAATTGAATTGAATAAAAAAGAACTCAAACATCCAGGGAGCCTTGAGCCTGAAGTCTGCAAGTTCAGTCATTTTTTTAGTCAGTTGTATCACTCTTAGTGACTCCATTTGGGTTTTTCTTGGCAAAAATACTAGAGTGATTTGCCATTTCATTCTCCAGCTCATATTCTAGATGAAGAAACAAAGGCACACAGGGTGACATGACTAGCCCAACATCAAAAGAGTAGTAAGTGTCTGAGGTCAGCTTAGAACTGAGGAAAATGGGTCTTCTTGACTCCAGACCTAGAACTCTATTCAGTGTGCCACATAACTGCAAGTATTGCTTTGGGCATTTTCTAGCAGTATGACTCTAAGATGAACAACTTAACTTCTGCCTACCTCAGTGTTCTTACCTGTAAAATAGACTATAATAACACTTTGATATGAGGATTGTTATTAGGATAAAATGTGATATAATTTGTAGAGCACTTTACAAACCTTCAAACTCAGTATAAATGCTAGGCTATTGAAGTCATCCCTTTCACATCACTGGGGGGGAGGGAGGAGGTAGGGAGAAGAATTAGGGGTGTGGCAATTTAGAAAATCCATGTAAATTTTTTTGATCTTTTCATAGCAAAGAAGAAATCTGAATAAAATTATGGTGCTAAAAGAAATAGATTTATTGATGTTATACAATACTATACATATATTTTATGCATTTCTGAATTTCTAAAACTTTTCTGTATTGTCTTCTGGCATTTCATGTGTCACCCACAGCTTCTGAAAAACTCCCCCAAAATTCTCATTTAATTTTTTTATACCTATCCAAATATATTGAAACCACAATGTAGAAAGTTATGATGTGGAAGGGATAACTGAATATCTAATTGGTATGATTCCAAAATGTAGGTCCTTATTAAATAGAGATGCCTTGCCATTTGCCATAAAACAACAAAAGAACCAAAAGCAACAAAATTAATGGGAAGCTGGGGTGGGAGGTAAAGCTAGGAAATTTAGATTGAAAGAGCATTAGCTAGGAAATGCTTTTTTTTAAACCTGGGTTTTATGTCCCTATAATCCATTGCTCTTTATTATTAATTTGCTTCAATAGGTGGTAAGGAGTGTGGTGAATTTGTGGTGGAGTTGGAGAGGGTGGAACTAGGCCACAGCTCACCTGGTAGAAAGCCTCCATTATTCATGGGCATGTCTTGATTTGTGCCTCTGCTTTTTCTTCTCCCCAATGTTCTCAGAGGCATCATTTATCTTTTTCAGACTCTGAAATTTTCAGACCAGGGCTGATAAATTCATGCCCTGACTCCTGGGCTCAGGCCCAGGGAGGGGGAGATGGCTGCTTTGACCTTGCCCATGCTCTTGGAGGTTTTATTGTGGAGACTGAGTTGCTGAGAAGCAATCTGTACCTGTTGTCCCTCAGTGATTAATGTAATGAACAAATTAATGTGAGCTTTGAGGGGGAGGCAGGTGTAAGTTTTCAATTAGATGGTTCACTTGTTAATTAATTACCAGAAAGTTAGTGGGTTAGGTGTTGCCATCCCCTTCAGGATGCTGATCCACAATTTCCTCATAATGGAAAAACAAACAAACAAACAAAAAAAAAACCTCTAACATTTCCACTGATAATTCACCTAATCTCATGAGCCAGGTAGGCATAGTCCAATTATTTAAACCAAAAACTAGTGGGTCTTTTGCTCTGAAGAGTCTCTGTATAGCATACACAAATCTTTAGATCATCCACATTCTTTATATATAATGTTATATCCATATCTAAATCCTGGGTAACTAAGTGCTGCCATAGTGTAGAGAGTGCTAGGTCTGGATTCTGGAAGACTCATATTCCCGAGTTCAAATCTGTTCTCAAACTTGTTGCATGACCCTAAGCAAGTCATTTAATCCTGGTTGCCCAAGTTTTCTCATCTTTAAAAGAGCTGGAGAAGGAAATGGCAAATCACTTCAGTATTTTTGCCAAGAAAATCTCAAATGAGATCATGAAGAATCAGACACCACTGAACCACAAAATATCTAATTCCATGTGTATATTTCTATATTTCATCTATTTATCTCTAATATCTCTATAGCTGTATTTCTATGTTTTTAAATCTCTCTTTAATTCTCTCTCTATATATCTATCATTTATCTGCTAGACAGCATAAATCACAGTACAAAGAGAAATGACTCCTTTGGAATCAAGAGGACCTCATTTCAAATCCAATTTCTGAACTGTGTGAAGTTTTCTGGGCCTTAGTTTACTGATCTGTAAAATGAAAAAGTTGGATTAGGTGCCCACTGTGGTCCCTTATACTTTTAGATTTATTATCCTTTATATATTTTTATGACCCATATTTTATATCCTTCTTTTTCTCTTCTACCTAGCTTTGGATCATTCATTCAGGAAAGATCTTTAGCAAAATTGAGAAATAATTGAAATTTGTCTTTGGCACCTCTACTTTCCTCTTTCTTAAAAGACTTACCATAGTTAAGGAATGGTAAGCCTTGTGCTTGAAACTAGGTTTCTTGACTTCTGTCCTAATGCTTATTCCATTTGACCATGTTCATGTCTTATCTGAGTTCTTCCTATGAAGAATTTCTTCTCTTCCTGTGAGAATTTGCCTTTCTACCTTCATCCCTCATTGTTGGGTTTTCCTATAAGAGCAGGCATTCTTTTTTTTTTTTTTAAATAACTTTTTATTGATAGAACCCATGCCAGGGTAATTTTTTACAGCATTATCCCTTGCATTCACTTCTGTTCCGATTTCCCCCCTCCCTCCCTCCACCCCCTCCCCCAGATGGCAAGCAGTCCTTTACATGTTGAATAGGTTACAGTATATCCTACATACAATATATGTGTGCAGAACCGAACAGTTTTCTTGTTGCACAGGGAGAATTGAATTCAGAAGGTATAAATAACCTGGGAAGAAAAACAAAAATGCAAGCAGTTTATATTCATCTCCCAGTGTTCTTTCTTTGGGTGTAGCTGCTTCTGTCCATCTTTGATCAATTGAAACTGAATTAGCTCTCTTTATCGAAGAGATCCACTTCCATCAGAATACATCCTCAAACAGTATCATTGTTGAGGTATATAATGATCTCCTGGTTCTGCTCATTTCACTTAGCATCAGTTCATGTAAGTCTCACCAGTCCTCTCTGCATTCATCCCTCTGGTCATTCCTTATAGAACAATAATATTCCATAACGTTCATATACTATAATTTACTCAACCATTCTCCAATTGATGGGCATCCATTCATTTTCCAGCTTCTAGCCACTACAAACAGGGCTGCCATAAACATTTTGGCACATACAGGTCCCTTTCCTTTCTTTAGTATCTCTTTGGGGTATAAGCCCAGTAGAAACACTGCTGGATCAAAGGGTATGCACAGTTTGATAACTTTTTGAGCATAGTTCCAAATAATAGCAGGCATTCTTAATTTGTGTGTGTGTGTGTGTGTGTGTGTGTGTGTGTGTGTGTGTATGTGTGTGTATCTTGGATCCCTTTGGCAGTCTAGTGAAGTCTATGGATCCTGGATTAGTGTGAAGATTTTTACAAACCTGAAGAAAATTACATAAGATTTCAAAGAAAATCAATTATATTGAAGTAAAAATGTCAAAATGTTGAAAAAAATAGTTTATGGGGTCTAGATTTAAGACTTTTATTTACAGGAAAAATATTGGATCAGCTACTAAATGAGGGAGAAGTTTTATTTAGGTAAGATTTGATACCTTTCCAAAGCTCTGAAAATCACCCTAAAATATGGGGGTTGCCCCATAGCTACTCTTCTTTCTTTTAGTCTGTGTTTCATGTCATCAGCTATAGAAACACATAGAGCATTATAAGTTAAGACTTGTAAAGAATCTTAGAGGCTATTAATCTATTTATTTTACATTGAAAGAACGTGGGGTTAAGTGACTTGCCTAGGATCACACAGTCAATAAGTATCTGAAATGTGCCTTCCAGTCAAGTGATCTATCTTTTACATTTGCTGCTTCAGATTCCAATATTATTCTTTGAAAAATACCATCCAATGTCACCGGCACATTCTTTTTATACCTTAACGGGGGATAAATCCTTATTCTTTGAGGATAGCTAAAACTGCAGAAAACAGCTAACTGTTATTTGGAGCCACAATTAATTAATAGGTGAGTGACCAAGCAGAAGAATAAATAGTACTTGGCCAAAGACAAGTTAAAAATATGAAGAAATGTATTTAGTATTTGAGGGCAGCTAAATGGTACAATAGATAGAATGCTAGGTCTGGACTCAGGAAGACTGATCTTTTTGATTTAAAATATGACCTCAGATACTTACTATGTGGCCCTGGAGAAGTCAGTTAACTTTCTTTGTCTGCTTCCTCATCTGAAAAATGAACTAGAAAAGGAAATGGCAAATCACTCCAGTATCTTTGCCAAGAAAACCCCAAATGGGGTCACAAAGAGTTGGATATGACTGGAAAATGATTGAACAACATATTCCATCACCACTTAATATTTTGTATGGCTCAGAAACTGGCTCTGAAAGATAGAGCCAGAACTAGGGCAGGGTAAATAGGAATTTTCTCCAAGGAACTAACATGAGGGCAAGTTTCTTCCTTGTGGCAATATCCTATCTCCATCTCTTCCTGGGAATGTTGGCAGGAAGCATGGTGTAATTATAGTTACTACCAACCATTGTGTGTTTTACCACTTTTCTCCTCTAACTGACCAAGAATGCGTGTAACTGAGTTATGGGTCTGCTGAAGAAAATTCCTCAGAAGTTTGGCAGGACCTTTATTAAATTATCTAAAACTAAATACAAAATTAAAAAAAAAAAAGAAAAAGAAAGACTAAAAAGGAAAATTAAAAAATAAACCCAAACAATTGGGTGGGATTTTAATGTCAGAAGCACTGTGAGAATAAATGAATTTCTTCAAAAGTTAAAAGTATTTTGAAGGGACCAAGGAGCATTTAGAGGTATACAGAGTTAAAAAAAAGTTAGCCCCCAGTCTTTAATTACTTTTTTTTTAAATAACTTTTTATTGACAGAATCCATGCCAGGGTAATTTTTTACAGCATTATCCCTTGCACAAACTTCTGTTCTGATTTTTCCCCTCCCTCCCTCCACCGCCTCCCCCAGATGGCAAGCAGTCCTTTACATGTTGAATAGATTACAGTATATCCTAGAAACAATATATGTGTGCAGAACTGAACACTTTTCTTATTGCACAGGGAGAATTGGATTCAGAAGGTATAAATAACCCGGAAGAAAAACAAACATGCAAGCAGTTTATATTCATCTCCCAGTGTTCTTTCTTTGGGTGTAGATGCTTCTGTCCATCCTGATCAATTGAAACTGACTTAGCTCTCTTTATTGAAGAGATCCACTTCCATCAGAATACATCCTCAAACAGTATCGTTGTTGAGGTATATAATGATCTCCTGGTTTTGCTCATTTCACTTAGCATCAGTTCATGTAAGTCTTTTCATTCCTCTCTGTATTCATCCTGCTGGTCATTCCTTACAGAACAATAATATTCCACAATGTTCATGTACCACAATTTACTCAACCATTCTCCAATTGATGGGCATCCATTTAATTACTTTTTACAAGCAACAACAATAACATTTGATGTTTAAATTGTACTTTACAAAAATCTTTTCACACATAATTTGGTTTGAACCTATAATAACAAAGTGATGTAAGTGGGTAATAATAGTTACCATTTTTGAGATGAGAAAACTGAGTCCAGAGCATTGAAGTGTCTAGTTGGGAATCACATTTAAATCTTCATGCTCCCATGTGTTCCACACTGCCATATACTTTATGGTCACAATTTGTCCTTGATTTCACATATCCATTTAATCAGACAGATTACTTTTCTAAATAATGGAAAGTTCTTGATTTCCTTTTGGGTGGGATTTTGATTTGTACTATGGGAACTTAATGACCAGTTCCTTCACTGGAAGAAAAGCATAAAGATGAGAGGGGGAGGACTAAGGAGATACAGAACTGATGATATTTTTAAGGGCAATAAAAGCATCTATATTTCTGTAATTTTAATTATCTTGTAGAAAATGAACTACATTAGTTTTCCTCTTAGATTTGTGGAGAAGGAAAGTGTCCAAAGAAGAACTGGAACTCATAATTGAACACCAAATAGATAATTTTGATTATACTAAGTTAAAAAGTTTTTGTACAAGCAAAATTAATGCAGATAAGATCAGAAAGGAAGCAATAAACTGGGAAAACATTTTTACATTTAAGAATTCTGATAAAAGGCTCATTTCTAAAATATATAGAGAATTGACTCAAATTTATAAGAATTCAAGTCATTCTCCAATTGATAAATGGTCAAAGGATATGAACAGACAATTTTCAGATGAAGAAATTAAAACAATTTCTAATCATATGAAAAGGTGCTCTAAATCACTATTGATCAGAGAAATGCAAATTAAGACAACTCTGAGATACCATTATACACCTCTCACATTGGCTACGATGACAGGAAAAGACAAGAACAAACATTGGAGGGATGTGGGAAAGCTGAAACACTAATACATTGTTGGTGGAGTTGTGAACAATGCAGCCATTCTGGAGAACAATTTGGAACTATGTTCAAAAAAATTATCAAACTGTGCATACCCTTTGACCCAGCTGTGTTTCTATTGGGCTTATATTCCAAAGAGATCTTAAAACAAGAAAAGGGACGTACATTTGCAAAAAAATGTTTGTGCCAGCTTTTTTTGTAGTAGCAAGAAACTGGTAACTGAATGAATGCTCATCAGTTGGAGAATGGCTGAATAAGTTATGGTATATAAATGTTATAGAATATTATTGTTCTTTAAGAAATGATCAGAAGGATGATTTTAGAGAGGCTTAGAGAAACTTACATGAACTGATGCTAAATGAAATGAGCAGAACCAGGAGAACATTATACACAGCAATATCAATATTATACAATGATCAATTCTGATGACTGTGACTCTTTCCAACAATAAGATCATTTATGCCAGTTCCAATGATCTTGTGATGAAGAGAGTTATCTATACCCACAGAGTACTGAAGGAACTGAATGTGGATCACAACATAACATTCTCATTCTTTTTCTTGTTGTTCGCTTGCATTTTGTTTTCTTACTCATTTGCTTTCTTTTTTTATCTGATTTTTTTTTGTGTGTGTAGCAAGAAAATTGTATAAAAATGTTTATACATATTGTATTTAACATATATTTTAACATGTTTAACATATATTGGATTGCTTGCCATCTAGGGGAGGGGGTGGAGGGAAGGAGGAGAAAATCTGAAACTCAAGGCTATACAAGGGTCAATGTTGTCAAATTATCCATGCATATATTTTGAAAATAAAAAGCTTTATTTAAAAAAAGGAAAATAAATGAACTATACTAAGGAACACTTTAGCCCATAGATAAAATTTCACCAGGTCATGTGGATGCAAGGCTTTCTATTTCACCCATAAAGACTCACTAATATTTTCCCCATATATATTTCCTCAGTTGAAAATTCATTTTACCTTTGACAGTTTTTAGAAATCATTTTTTCCCCCACCCCCTTTCTTCTCTTCCTTTCCCTCTTTTGTCCCACTCCTTTCTTAGAGATTATGTGCATGGTAGTGTGATCTATTGGGGGCAGTTAAGCAAAACCTAGCCTAATTGGTATTCTTAGCTTTTATTACAAGTACATTTCCCACACCAGAACCATTTTTAATATGCAAATGAATGTGGTCTTTTCTGGAAGAAGGGAAATGGATGATGGGGAAGAGAAGACATCATATAGTTCAGAATAAAGCCAGAGAGGGGTAGGCTCAATGCCAGCTTTCGTCAGCCATCCTGCCAAGTGTAGAGGAGACACCTGCCTACCATTCCTGCCCTTGTCCCATGGCCTTCTCAGCACTTCTGAGAGATTCCTTTCTGGGTTGACAGTAACCTTTTAAAAGCAATGACTTCCTCTGCTAGGCACCTTAATGGACCCACAACGAATAATAAATGTGTCCAAAGACATTTGGGCTTGTTGGAATTAGCCTTGTAGTTAGTAGAAGAATAGGTGCCAGTTTTTGTCAGCCTCCAGTTAGGATTTTTGGCATTGATCTATCTCTTCTGCTCCCCTGGGTTCATATTCTATCTTAGGAGCCCCAAGGTTCCTGGGCTATGTAATTGCTTTGGGCCTTTGAGAGTAGACTTTTTAGTAGGAAATTATATAGATTGAGGAAGTGTACCTCCAGTCTAGAAGTGAAGAGTGGTGCCAGGGAATTGTTGTGAAATGAACCTAAGCCCTAGGTACGATGGATGTTCTTTCTGTTTAGAGATTGTCTGTCTCTGGGTATTGCCCTTAAAAGATAGTGTTAAACAAGAGAGACCCATTGCCTACTCAGGCTGGGTCAGGACCCTAATTGAATCAATTCAGTTCCATGATTTACAAAAATGGAGTTGATCTTTTAAAAATCAGTTTATCCAGAATTGATCAAACTCAGGACAGCTGATTCCTGATCATCACACTAAGAAGGCTTAGTCAACAAGAAGACTCTCTGAGATTACAGAGAAAGATTTGATCATAGAGTAGTAAGATCCAAAGCCTCAGTTTCCTCCTTGATACAATGAGAATAATACTACTTACACAAGCTGTCCCATGGGAGTAGTTATGAGGAAAGTGCTTTGTAAAATTTAAAACTGCTGTTTATGCCCTTTACAAATGTGAATCACTGGGATTATCAACAAGCTGGAGTACTGATTTTTTAATTATCACTGAGAAACATAACTGCTAAATAGATGAGATATTGCTATAGCTAGTCACTTCTCTCTGTCTGTCTCTCTCTCCTTCCCTCCTCCTTCTCTTTCCCCTTTCCTTCCCCCTTCCCTCCCTACTTCCTTTCTTCCTTCCCTCTCTTTGTCTCTCTCATCTGCTTATCTCTATTATTATCTATCAATCATCTATTTTCCACTCTCATTATCACTCTGCATATCTATCACTCAGTTATTAGACATCATGGTACATAGTACAAAGGACTCTGGTTATAGAATCAGAAAATCTAAGTTCAACTTCCATTTTTGAAATTTACCTTCTATGTGACCCGGTCATATAACTTTCCTGGGTCTTAGTCTTCTGATAAATTGGCTGAGGTGGTTAGAAAAAAAATGACTTAGACAGCCACATTAATAATAAAAAGTTTTTTGGTGATAATAATAATCAATAATAATAATAAAAATTGTAGCTCCATTTATATAGTGACTTAAATTTACAAAGTGCTTTACATAAGTTCTGAGTTGATCTTTTTAAAATAAAATTTTATGTTTTCAATGAACAGAAATCTATTTTATTTCTCTCATTCCTTACTCTATTAAAAAAAAAAGGAAAAAGAAAACCATTTTTTTTTTGGCAACAAATATGCACAGTCAAGCAAAACAAATTTCTTCATTGACTGTATTTAGAAAAAAAAAGCCTCATTCTTCAACCTGAATTTATCCCATTTGATTTTTCTTTTGTTTCTGGCATAAGGTAGATTTATTTAAAGAAATAGATTACAGACAAAATTAAGGGATACAATAGACCCTGGGAATGGAAAATATAAAATAGAGTGGGAGAGCATATGGAAAATAAGTTTTTCAGCGGAACTCACAATTACTCAGTAAAAAGGGACGACCCCATGAAGTTGGGGCATGTTCTTAGCTGGCAGGCTAAATCCTGAAAGGGGCTTAGCATCCTAAAAGAGTATGTTAACTGTAAGGTGGAGAAATGGGGTTGGAAAACATAGTGGTAGGTTAGGGAAGATACCACATGGTATGGTGGAGGAGAGGTAAGGAGAAAAACACCATGAGGCAGAGTGCCAGTGGCGGACTGACCCAAAAGAGAGTAGCCTGTATCATTTGATTTTGATAATAACTCTATGAAATTGCTGCTATCATATGACTTTTTATAGATGAGAAAAATAAGACTGAGAGATCAAAGTAGTTACTCAGAGTCACATAGTTAATAAAAATATGAGGCAGGATTCAAATTCAGGTCTTCCTCACTCCAGGTCTAGTGCTATCTAGGTGCCAATAAGAGCCTATGTAAAGGAAACAATGTATTGCAATGGAATCAGAGAACTTTGGTTCAAGTTGACCTCAACATTATATCAGTGACCTTCTACAAGTCACCTTCCACTGAACCTCTTTTGTTGTTGTTGTTGTTGTTGTTGTTGTTGTTGCTGTTGTTGTTTGTTTTTGGTATTCAAAAAGAGGCTACAGGGCAGGTAGGGGATACAGTGGATACAGCACCAGCCCTGAAGTCAGGAGGACCTGAGTTCAAATCTGGCCTCAGACAGTTCTACACTTCTAGCTATGTGATCCTGGGCAAGTCACTTAACCCCAGTTGCCTCAGGAAAAAAAAAGGTGGTGCAGCAAGTAGAATATTGGTATTAGAGTCAAGAGAACCTGAGTTCAAATCTGAGCTCAGGTTTATCTTGATTCCATGTCTAGCACCCTTGTCACCTAGGTGCCTCTGTATAAAGTTTTTGAAACTATATTTTCTCCCTATGATTTCATTTAATTTTCTACATTCATAGTTTGAAAAAAGGAAATGCTTGTTGAATTGAAAAAAAAATTTGTTTAAGGCCCCCCCCCTTTTTTTTTTTTGCAAAGTTTTCAGCCAGCATATGACTCCAAAATGAGATCATCAGATCCATAGGGATAGTGGTTGTAGAAATACCTGAAAATTAAGCATGAATAAGTCTGACCCAAGTGATGATAATACTTACTTTAATAGTAGCAATAATATCACCAGGAGATTTCTGTCTTAATATTAAATCATTGTAATGTACTTAGCAAAACCCATCTGTCCTGCTATATTGAGTTAAGAGCAGTTTCCTTTGAACTTTAAAAGGAAATAATAATTAGAAGCCCTTGCCTTTATGTATTTAAAAAAATTCAAAGCATTTTACTTCTATGATTTCATTTTTATCCTCATAGTTTTTTTTGGATTCAGGTAAGTGTGTATAATTATCTCCATTTTGTAGATAAGGACCTTAGGACTCAGAAAGGTAAATTGCCTTGCCCAAAGTCATTCAACTAATGACTGAAGAAGCCAAGACTAGGATTCTTATTTCTTCATCCAGAACTTTTTATCTTAGGTGAGTGGTTCTCAAACTTTTTGATCTCAGGATTATTAAAATTATCAAGGATCTCAAAGAAATTTTATTTATATAGATTATATCTATCAATATTCACTGTATTAGAATTTAAAATATCTTGGTATTAGCACAATGCCTTGTGCATAGAAGGTGCTTAAAAATGCTCATTGATTGATTATGATAATTGTTTTTAATCTCTTAGATCCCGTGAAAGGCTTTCAGGGATTCTGGGGAGTTTCCAGATCAAACTTTGAAAACCATACTGCTTCCTGGCTTGACAAATATTATTTTAGCTTTATATATTGAATTTTTGAAAAAAGCTTTTTTACCTTTTGGAAAAAAAAATGTGGCTAAATGAGACCAAGTAGTCCTCAACAAAATATGAAATAGGTTAAGTTATTTTTCTGTGGTTCTCTATTCACCTTTCCTATTATGGATCCACTACCTACTTTCCTTAAGGGGCTCACTAGTGCTATACTATTTCTGGGTACCAAGAAAACCCCATTATGATATTTTTTCCAAGTTAGCATTCCTGAAAAAAAAATGCTCCAAGCTTTCAATATTTTCTTCCCTTTCTTTTATTCTATTTTCCTATTATTCTGTCTCTCTCTTTTATTCTTTTGTTAAAACTTACCTATTTAATGATTTCTCTATGTTCTTTTTAAATGGCCCAACCCTCCAGCTCCTTTACATGGATCATGACTAGCTTGGGGTTAACCCATATGGGTTAAATATCTATTTTTGACTCATTGTGCCCAACTGGATTTGCTTCAGGAAAATCTGTTTGTTATACTTAGGATATAACTAATATCTAGGTTTTCTCAAATAGAGATAACTGAGTCCCCATCTATCACATAAGAACTAACAGTATTAAATGCATCTTAGGTATTGGATAGCCCGTATTTTATCTCAAAGAAATGCATAAAGGCTATAAAGAATTCACAGAATCCCATAAAGAATTTCAGAAAACACATAAAACACTTTTCTCATTGGTTCCTTTGGAAGGGAATTGAATTCAAAATTGCCAGGAGTAAAATCGTGACATATTGATGAAATCCCTCTCTCTCTTAGGGCCATACACAGTATCTCCCTCTTAGTATTACACTGTATATTAAGCTCTGTCTGGATAGTAAATATACTTGGGGTGGGGGTGGGGAGGTTGTTGAATAAGCAATCCCTTTTTCATCATTTCTGTTCTGTCAGAATTACTTAGTGGCTTTGCTTTTTAAGTAGGGTGCTATGCAGGAACTAAGTAGTTGATTCTTGTTCTTTTCTGAGACACACTCTGCATTAAGAAATCTCCTTGTCTCTTTAGAAAGTTTATCCCCTGAAAATTCAAGGTTGGATACTCTTGAATTTGGGATTACCCAAAAGCCTCTGCCTCCTAAGCTTTCCTTCTCTGGCTGGAAGGCTAGAATGGATCATATTGTATTGAGGATTTAAAATTTACTCTTCTCTACACAGGAGCTGGGATTCACAAACATTCATTAATTAACACTCTGAGTGGGTGCACACTCTTGTCTCTGTCATATGCTTCTTTATGAGCTCTATTATTGCCTGGGACATGTATTGGACTGGGATGTTCAGTATCAGGTCTCCAGTCTCTTACTTATTTTCAGATTGTTGTTTGTCTTTCATCCTCAGAGATGATCATGACAACAGGGAGTTTATTCATTTACAGATGAATAAGCTGGGCCACACAAAAATTAAGTGATTTGTCCAAGTTCATAAAGTATTTAATTGCAAAATTGAACTCAGGACTTCCTAATTTCAAGTCCAAGGCTCCATCAAGTCAACCCTGGCTGAATACTGTAAACTCCAATGAATCAAAATAGTGAAGCACCCAAAGAATGACAGAAAAACATATGATGGATATAGATTACAACATTTTGCTAAATATGACGTGACTCAAGGAATGGCATAATTGTCAAAATCCAGGAACTGTATTATTGGAAGAAAAGGAGGTAGGACTCTCAAGTTGCTGGAGTGAAAGATAACAGATATGAGTTGTATGGAAGTTACATATAGAAAGCTAAAAAAAATCACCTAGAAAATGTGCTTAAACCTATGGAATATGCTTTTTTAGAATTTATGGAAAGATAGAGACAAGATTGCCCAAGGTAGATTGTTTTCAATCTTTGGCATTAAAGGGAGTATCCACAAGGATGAGTACCCAGAAACTCATCAAAATTGAATAAGCTTATAGATGCAATATTTTGGAGATAGAGGGACCTTTCCATCCTTGTATGTCACTAATAAAATAAAGTCCTTTGATTAGGAGAGGACCTAAAGGATATAATTAAGGTGGGATAAGTCTTGGAGAAACCAGGAGTGGTTTCTTAATGGAAAGTAAATGAGAGCAAGAACAGGACTCATTACATCATAGTTTGTCACCGAAGATTTGAATTTGCACTGTGATTCTAAGATATACTAGATGTGTGACCATAGGAACTCATAATTTCTCCTAGCCTCAGTGTTTTATATAAAATTGAGATAATATTATAGAAAGATCCATCTTTCTGATTTCAAATCTGGCCTAAGTGTCTGAGGCAACTCTGGGTAAGTCATTCAACTTTGCTGCAGTTTCCTCATCTAGAAAATGAACTTGAGAAGGAAATGGAAAATCACTGTAGCATATTTGCCAAGAAAACCCCAAACAGGGTTGTGAAGAATCAGATACAATTGAAGTGATTGAACAACATTTCTCATAAGTATCAATCCTCTCAGAATGACCTTTAAGATATTAAAAACTTCAAGTAGGGGGCAGCTAGGTGGTGCAGTGGATAGAGCACTAGTCTTGAAGTCAGAAAGACCTGAATTCAAATCTGACCTCAGTGATTCTGGGCAAGTCACTTAATCCCAATTGCTTCAGCAAAACAAAAACAAACAAACAAACAAATAAAATTCAGATAGTTGAGAATTTTATAGTTCTTCAAAGACCTCAGAGGTGTGTGAAATGATGGCTAGTTGAAGGTAGAGTATTTACCCCATCTCTTTCCCAAATGACTTTGCATTTGTATTTATTTGTGTTTATTCTGTTTATACTTTTATCTCTCTCTATTTATAGGTTGATATATAAACATATTAATATGTAATATTCATATATAGAACAAATTTATATCTATCCATCTATCTGTATAATGGATATATATAAGTGCAAAATATCTATAGATATAACATATGTATATATGTGAATATATATATATATATGTAATACAAATCCTTATACATTTTTAGGTATAAGTATCTATATATGTAACAAATTTATATCCATGTATCCATACATCTGTGTATTTTTTAGATAGATATAGATATTAAATATCTCTATATGTAAATATATAAAACACAAATGTACACCTATTTATCTATTTGCCTCCTTTGTTAAAATGTAAGTTTCTTGTGGTTCATTCTTTTTTTTTGTATCTTAAGCACCTAGTAGAGTATCAGTGGTTACTTAATAAATACTTGCTGATTTATTGAAGGAGCATTTTCATTTTTGTTCTTTTATCCCCAGCTGCTTAAAACAATGCCAGGCATATGGTAGACTAGTAGACACTTAATAAATGTTTGTTGATTGATCTCTGTCCCTGACTTCTCAAAACAAATTTCCCCTGCCCTTCTTGTCTGATGGGCAGGTGGAACTTCTTTTACATCTGGGAATGAAGTACAGATTAGCTGGATAAATTAATCTTGTCTGGGACAATATTTCCAAAGCCTTTCTAGTCAAACTACTTTTAAAATTATCGGGCAAGTCAATGGAAAATTTGACTTACTTTAAATAGATTCACTTCAGAAAAATAAGTGATTGATCATCTTGTTGAAACTCAGTTTCCTCACCTAAAAATGGGGATGATGACACTAACCCTTTACTTTAATTGTTAAGGTTCAAAGATTATAATGTGGAGAAAACTTTGTTATGTCAAGATGGGTTGACTTGATGACAAATACAGCAAATATTTAATTTTATAATGAAAACCTTTTTATTATTTCAACATCCTACTTAGTGTGTATATTCTATGCCTCAATAATAATTAAAAAGTTTTAAGTGCTATCAAAAGATGAAGCATAATAATGGCTATAATTGTACCTACTTTAACAATGTTGTTTCATATTTATCTAAGATGAAGTGATTATGGGGACTTGCCTATGATTTAATTGATATAGGGAAATTTCAGGTGAGACAATTTACTTTACCATTATAAATCAGGACTTTCTCTGAAATTTATAGTCTTAGCTTTCTGAAGCACTTAGAGGTTAAATGACTGGCCTAGGGTCAGATGGTCCATATGTATCAGAAGAAGAATGAATCCACAGCTTCCTGGCTTTGAGGTTAACTCTCTATTCACTATATTACATTGCCTTTTAGAGCTGGACAATATACTGTGGCTATTTTAATCACATAGTTATTTAATCACATTGTAGCACTTATGTCACAGGTTGTTTTGAGTTTCAAATGAGATGTGTAAAGCACTTCATAACCATTGAAACACTATGTAAATGCTAATTATTATTATTAAAACTTTCCTATCTGGAGGAGAGTCATAGCAGTAATATAACAGCAGCTGAGAGTAATAAACCTAGTGATTTAAAATGAATTTTGAAATCTTTTAGTCTAAGACCCTTATTTTACAACTGAGAATATTGAGTCACAGAGAAATGGATTGAATTGCCCAGGTCACACTTGGAGTCAGTAACAGAAGAAGGATTGTAACCCAAGTTGTCTTACACTAGATCTTCTGGTAGTACTATGTTGCTGGCAAACAGTCACAGCAGATGGGCTGGTTTGGAGTATGACATCCCCTTCATCCTACCCTAAGCATGTAAAAACTTCACTTGGTGGAATAGGCAGATGAGAACAATTTGTTCCAATGACCATGAAAGGGGTTGAAGCAGGCTCTGTGGAGTCAAACATAAAAGATGCTAACATCATTCACTGTTTCTTGAGTCATGGATGGTTGAATTGACTCTTATTTTGCCACTGAATTTTGATGACTCTGGAAGAGCGAGTGAAGCTGATGACTGCGCAACTCTGCTTCTTGCCTTCTGTAAATTCAGTTCATGCATGGGTCAAGACATCACCCTGTGAGCTCCTTGGTCCTTTTCAAAATGAAGGACAAATAATAACAACAACTCTGTAATAGTGAAGAGTGAAATCCATTATATTCTGTGGTTCTACTTTGGTATTTTGAACTTAGTAGGCAGTTAGAATAGGTATTTGTTGAATGGATGAATGCATGGAATTAATGGGTAAGGATCAGACCACTGGTCTTTGTGATGATCTCACTGTGACTTTATGAATAAAACCAAGTGATTAGAAAGAAATATATAGGAGCAGGCACACAAGGCTCCTTGGGTTGGGAGATCTGTGTTAGGCGGCTGCTCTAGGACACATTTTATTATACCTTTTTCTATCTTGGGTATTTAACTTGCAGATAAATGATATTTTCCCTTGCATCAGATGCTTCATTGGTGGATCATATTTATGTAAATCTGAAGCCCTTCCTGGTCATTTATTCAGTAGTGGAATGTTTATATTCATTTGATTTTCTACCTTTTGACTTTGTTCTTTGGGGTACCATGGTATTGGATGCATTTTGATAAACAATGCTGATATGACAGATTTAGGCCCTAAATGAAATTGTGTTCCATAAACTGTGAGACAAAGGCTTATAACTCACCGTCAGCTACATGCATTTCAGTGAAAATTATCTTCCATGCTTTGATCTCCACTGTATCATTTTACTGAGTGGCCTCATGTGCTATATCAATCAAATGTGCAGAAGATGCAGGAGAATCTCATTTAAAATCAAATACAAATCATAGATTCATCTGCCCAGTAGGAAGGAAAATGTGTCATGAATCCTAGTTTCAATCTTTTGTGATTACAATTGAATTATTTTGGGAAAACTCCAGAGAATAAAGTTTTCCCCTTCCTGACTTTTAAAAAAATATTTGGTGGGGGTGGGCCACCTGACTAGTAGAGAGACAGATTTAAGTGATTAGACTAAGATAGTGTGCTAATCTAACTTTAGGTTAGTGCTTTTTAGTATTTATCTAGAGGTAGTCTTCTATGTAGGAGGAGAAGTGGAAAGAAGAAAACATTTAAACAAGAATAATATGACTTGCTTCTTTCCCTTATGAGTTGTCACTAGATTCTCTTACAAACAAAAGTGGTCACATATCTTAACTTATGCACAATTTTATTTATATGTGAAGGGAAATAGGTAGCACTTGGATCCAAATTTATAGAAAATAATGATAATCAACCGATGAACAATCTTCCCCATAGAGATTTTTATATCTGAGACTTACAGTAACTCTTTAGGTACTCTAGCTAGGAGTAATTAGAATGTTTTCCCACATTGAAATTGTCTTCTATAGTCCTTCTGGCTTGCTTCTGGCCACTCTTGCTTTTTGTTATTCTCAATACTTCTCTCAATGTCTTCTTCATCTCCCCTGCTCCTTTCTCAGATCCCAGGAGGTATTGGTCCTATTATTACTAGCACTTTCTAGCCACAGCTCTATTTCTTTTCCTTTAGCTCTCATTTGTGTCTGGTCATTACTCTCTGAGGTTTGACTGTTCTACTCTCTTTCATAAGACCATATATATATACATATATATATGTGTGTATATATATATATTTACCAGGAGACCAATTCTTTAACACTAGTCCATATTTGGAAGTGTTAACAGGAGAGACAACTTTCAGATTTTCTATAGCTTAAATAACTTGATTTTTTTTCTTTAGGCCTTACACATGACTCCATAGTCCCAATTTCACATGGATAATGCCTTAGAAAATTGAATATTGTGAGAAACTTTTTTCAAATCTTTACAGAGCTATAATGATGTATTATTCTTTACCCCTTTCTTTTTCCAGTGATTAGATAGTAGATTTCTTGTTTTTATTATTCTTTTGACTTGGTCTAGAGGTTTAGGAAGAACATCCTGCCATCTTTATGAATAAATCTCTGTTTGCTCTCTTCCCATTGGGTAAGTGGTCTGTATTATTCAAGTTCAAATTAAATATAGTTGCTTTTTAAATATCTAGAAAAGGGATCTAGTTCTTTTTCATGTTGGGTCCTATGGGCTGAGGAAATAGGATGATCTATACAATTTGCTATAAAAGAAAAGAGAGGCTATATATTTTTAAAATATACAATATGTGTATATATTCTTTGGATATATATAAACTCAATTTCCTTCTGTGTGTATGTGTGTGTAGATATATGTATATATTTGCTAATCCAACTTACTTCCTATGCCCTTAGTTCACTGTGGTTTTTATACACTAATAGGTATATCTATCTATCTATCTATAATATACACACATATGTATATGTAGATCACAAGTAGGCCAGATTATTGATATATGCATTATTTATGATGTTACTCTAGGTTGGGCTTCTATGTTCTATGTTTTGTTACCAGAAGTCTGTATAACTTATGTTAATCAATGATTATATCTCTAGATTCTTTAATGGCTTACATAATGGTTTAGCTTTAGCAGAATGGCGATTAAGACTATGGAGCCTCCTTACATAATTCAGTTATGTAAGCCACCCTCAGAAGGTGACAAGGGCAGCAAAGTATAGTAGAGATAGTTTTGGAGTTGGAATCAGGAAGATTATGGTTCAAATTTACTAGCTGTATGATCTTTGGCAAATCATTTAGCCTCTACTGTTTATTCATTTGTAAAATTAAGGGTCTGAATTCAATGACTTCTTATACTCCTTCAGTTCTAAACCTATGATCTAGTCAACTATCTCTTTGAATTCTCTTGATGATCAGAGAGACATTCCTGTGAGAAACACAAAAATCTGATATGGTGTCTCTCCTATTTCTTGAAAGCCCATTAAACACTGAATTTCTTAAGGCAATAAATCACCTTCCCTCCCTCCCCATCAGCAGATCTTAGTGCCTGGATGTATAGATAACACTAGCATATTGAGAGGAGTCTTTAAATGTATCATGCTAGATCTGAGTGAATGGGTTATAGTGTAGAATCTTCACTTTCCCTATCTTTAGTTCTGTGCTCAGAGTTGCTATTATATTTTTGGATCCCAGGGAGCAAAATAAGGACTCAAGCCTTTGTCTTTAATTTCTTTGTCAAAATGAGTTCTAACAACAAATTTTTTGAATGACATTTTAAAAAAGTCTTTGCTAGTTATAGCCCAGTATTTGAGTCTGCTTCCTTCATCTGACATTCATTCTTTAAATTCAATAAACACTTACTAAGCATCCACTGTTATAATGAGTGCTACAATAGAGGATGTGAAGAATAGAATTTTATATTACAATGGTAACAGAGGTAATTTGCCAAATTCTAGGATCTTCCTGTGAAACAGAATTAGTTGGGAAAAGGAAAACAAAGCGGCAACTATGTGCCCAGAAGTATATTGCTGTAGGAAGAAGGGAGAGAGATTGGGTGGATATGAAAACTGTGATATACATGATCCTTGACCTCAAAGAAATTAAATTTAAATAATTAATTATCTAATGAAAGAAATACTCAAAATAATTATAGGTATATCTGAGATAATGCAGGTTTTGCTCTAAACTACCTCAACAGAGTGGATACCACAATAATACAAGAAGCATGAATTTTTTGGTTTCCCAGTACATAAAAGTTATGTTTATATTACACGAAAGTCTATTAAGTGTACAATAGTATCATATTTAAAAATGTACATATTTGATTAAAATATTTTATTGTTAAAAATCCTGAGTTTTCAGTGAGTCATAATCTTTTTGGTGGGGAAAGTTTTGCCTCAATGTTGATGGCTATTGACTGATTAGGATGGAAATTTCTTTTTTTCCTTTAATTTTTTAAAGCTTTTTATTTTCAAACTATATGCATAGTTTTCAACATTCACTCTTACAAAATCTTGTGTCTCAATTTTTTTCTCCCTCCATTCTCCCCACTCCCTCTCTTAGATAGCAAGAAATTCAATATATGTTGAACATGTGCAATTCTATATATATATTGCACAATTATCATACTGCACAAGAAAAATCAGATCAAAAAGGAAAAAAAAAATCTGAAAAAGAAAACAAAAAGCAACCAAACAACAACAAAAAAGCTAAAAATGCTATGTTTTGATCCATATTCAGTCCCCATAGTCCTCTTTCTGGATGCAGATGACCCTCTCCATCATAAGTCTATTAGAATTAACCTGAATCATTTCATTGTTGAAAAGAGCCACATCCATCAGAATTAATCATCAAATAATTTTGTTATTGCTGGGTACAAAGTTCTCTTGGATCTATTTACTTCACTTAGCATCAGTTTCTGTAAGTCTTTCCAAACCTTTTTGAAATTATTTTGCTGATCATTTCTTATAGAATAATAATATTCTATAACATTCATATACCATAACTTATTCAGTCATTCTCCAACTGAGGGTATCCACTCAATTTCTAATTTCTTGTCCCTACAGAAAACACTGTTACAAAGCATTTTTGCACATATGAGTCCTTTTTCCTTTTTTATGATCTCTTTGAGATATAGGTCCAAGACACTGCTGGATCAGAGGCTATGGACAGCTTGATAGCATAGTTCCATAGTGCTATCTCAAAGATGTCTTAATTTTTATCTCTGATTAATAGTGATTTAGAGCATTTTTTCATATGACTAGAAATGGTTTCAATTTCTTCATCTAAAAATTGTCTGTTCATATCCTTTGATCATTTATTAACTGGAGAATAGCTTGTGTTATAAATTTGAGCCAATTTTTAATATATTTTAGAAATGAGGCCTTTATCAGAACCCTTGGATATAAAGATTTTTTCCCTAGTTTTCAGTTTCCCTTTTAATTTTATCTGAATTGATTTTATTTGCACAAAAGCTTTTTAACTTTAATATAATCAAAATTATCCATTTTGTATTTCATAATGTACTTTAGTTCTTTGGTCATAAATTCCTTCCTTCCCCACAGATCTGAGAGTAGACTATCCTTTGTTGTAATTTGCTTAAAGTATCACTCTTTATATCGAAATCATGAACCCATTTTGACCTCATCTAGATATAAGGTGTTAGGTGTTGGTCAAGGCTTAGTTTCTGCCATATTATTTTCCAATTTTTCCCAACAATTTTTGTCAAATAGTGAGTTCTTATCCCAGAAACTGGGTTTTTAAGTCACGACTACTGTGTCATGTGATCCTAACCTATTCCAGTAATCAACTATTCTATTTCTTAGACAGTGCCAAATGGTTTTGATGACTATTGCTTTATAATATGGTTTTAGGTCTAATATAAGTAGGCCACCTTCATTTGCATTTTTTCACTAATTCCCTTGAAATTCTTGACCTTTTGTTCTTCTAGATGAACTTATTATTTTTTCTAGCTCTGTGAAGTAATTTCTTTTTGGTTTGATTGGCATGGCACTGAATAAGTAGATTAATTTAGGTTGAATTGCCATTTTTATTATATTAGCTTGGCCTACCCTTGAGCACTTGATATTTTCCCAGTGGTTTAGACCTGTGGGAAGTGTTTTGTAATTGTGTTTATATAGTTCCTGATTTTGTTTGGGTAGGTAAACTCCCAAATATTTCATATTATCTAACAGTTATTTTAAATGGAATTTCTCTTTGTATCTCTTGCTGCTAGACTTGGTTGATAATAGAAATGCTGATGATTTATGTGGATTTGTTTTATATTTTGCAACTTTGCTAAAGTTGTTAATTGTTTTTTAGTTGATTCTCTAAATATAACATCATATCATTTCATTTTCTTCTCTTATTGCTAAAGCTAACCTTTCTGATACAATATTAATAATGGTGATAGTGGGCAACCTTTTTCATACCTGATCTTATATGGTTCTAATTTATCTCTGTTACATATAATACTTGCTGATGGGTTTTAATAGATGCTACTGATCATTTGAAGGAAACTGCCATTTATTCCTATGCTCTTTACTGTTTTAAATAAGAATAGGTGTTGAATTTTGTCAAATTTTTTTCTGCATCTATTGAGATAATCATATGATTTCTATTAGGTTTGTTATTGATATAGTTAATTATGCTAATAGTTTTCCTAATATAGAACCAGTCCTGCATTCCTGGTATAAATCCTACTTGGTTATGGTGTATTATCATGATAATAACTTTTTGTAATCTCTTTGCTAACATTTTGTTTAAGATTTTTGCATCAATATTCATTAGGAAAATTGGTCTATAATTTTCTTTCTCTGTTTTGACCCTACCTGGTTTAGGTATCAGCACCATATCTGTGTTATAAAAGGAATTTGGTAGAACTTCTTCTTTCCCAATTTTTCCAAACAGTTTGCATAGTATTGTAATTAATTGTTCTTTAAATATTTGATAGAATTCACTTCTAAATTCGAATTGGCCCTGGAGATTTTTCCTTAAGAGTGGATTAGTGGCCTGTTCAATTTCTTTTTTCTAAGATGGAATTATTTAAATAATTTATTTTATTTTCTATTAATTTAGGCAATCTATATTTTTGCAAGTATTCATGCATTTTACTTAGATTATCAGATATATTGGCATGTAGTTGAGCAAAATAGCTCCTAATTATTGCCCTAATTTGCTTTTCATTGGTGGAATGTTTACTCTTTTCATTTTTGATACTAACAAATTGATTTTCTTCTTTTCTTTTTCTAATCAAATTAACTAAAGGTTTATCTATTTTGTTGTCCCCCCTCATAAAACCAACTATTAGTTTTGCTTATTAGTTCTATAGTTTTTCTACTTTCAATTTCTTAATCTCCCTTTTTCTTTTCAGATGTTCAAATTTGGAATCTAATTGGTGGATTTAAATTTATTCTTCTAGCATTTTTAGCTGCATGCCTCCATTTTATGCAAGTAAATATCTAGAGATATAAAATTTCCCCTAAGAACTGCATTGGCTGCATCCCATAAATTTTGGCATATTGTCTCATTATGTCATTCTCTTGGATGAAATTATCAATTGTGTCTATGACTTGTTTTCCCCACTCATTCTTTAGAATTAGATTATTTAATTTCCAATTAATTTTTGGTCTATTTTCCCCTGTCCTTTGTAACATATAATTTTTATTGTATCATGATTTGAAAAAGATGTATTTACTATTTTTGTCTTTCTGTATTTGATTTTGAGGATTTTATGCCCTAATACATGGTCAATTTTGTGTAGGTTCCATGTATTGCTGAAAAAAGTATATTGCTTCCTGTCCTTATTTAATTTTCTCCAAATGTCTATCATTGTGATAGCACCCTGATACCTTAGAATCATCTGGAGTCAGGATAAGCAAAAGTCCTTGATCTTTATTCTTTGTTGAAGTGAGAGGAATGGACACAGGAATTTCCACTTTTATGCTCTTCCTCCCCCGACCAGAAGTCACTCTGGCTTGTCTTACTCCATCCTCTAATCCCTCCTACAATTCTCTGTATACACCACAGATCAAGCCAGCACAGAATAGTGGGGCAGGCCAATTTCCAAGCATATGCTAATGGAGTATTGTCCAATAAGTAATTAGCCTTAAGTGCTTGGCTGTCCAAGTGCATCTGCTCAGTTTCAGCCCATTGCATATCATGCCTAACTTCTAAAATTATATTTACCTCCTTAACTTATTTTTCATTACTTTTTAGTCTGACTCGACTAAAAACTTGTTCTGATAGAGCAAGATTGAAATCCTCAGTAGTATGGTTTTGCTGTCTAATTCTTCTTGCAGCTCTTTTAACTTCTTTAGGAATTTGGATGCTATACCACTTGGGGCATATATATTTAGTATTGATAGTTTCCTTCTTTATCTCTTTTAATTAGAACTATTTTTGCTTTTTCTTGATCTGAGAAAAAGATTGCGACTCCTGCATTTTTTTTTTTTTTTTTTACTTCAGATGAAGCATAATAGATTCTGCCCCAGCCTTTACCTTTACTCTGAATGTATCACTCTGCTTTAAATGTGTTTCTTATAAGCAACAAATTATAGGATTCTGGCTTTTAATCCAGTCTGCTATCTGCTTCCATTTTATGGAAGAGTTCATCCCATTCAAATTCATAGTTAAAATGACTAATTCTGTATTTCCTGCCATCTTGTTTTCCCCAGTTATACTTTTCTCTTTCTTTTTTCCCTTTTCCTCATCCCCAGTATTTTGCTTCTGACCACCCCCTCTTAAACAGCCCTCCCTTTTGCAGCCCCTCCCCCTTTCTCATACCTTTCCCCTTCTACTTCTATTCTCCCTTCTACTAGCCTCCCCCTGTTTTCCCCTTTCCCTTCCTACTTCTCTATAAAATGAAACAAGTTTCTCTGCAAAGCTAAATGTGTCTGATATTCTCTCTTTGAGCCAAATATGATAAGAGTAAGATTCACACAATGCCCATCCCCTTCCCTTATTTCTCTCTATTGTAATAGATCTTTTTTTTTTTTTTACCTCTTCACATTTTAACTTCATTTTTTCTTCTCGCAGTAGAATTACCTTTCCTCCTCTAGTTTCTTTTTTATATCATTACAACAAAATAAAATTATACTTGTACCCTCTAAGAACACCCATAATAGAGATACAGATCTCAAGATTTAAACATATCATCTTCCCATATATTGATGTAAACTTTTTAATTTTTAAAAGAAAATTATTTTTTCTTTCCTTTTTATCTTTGTATGGTTCTCTTGAGTTTTATATTTGAATCAAATTTTCTATTCAGTTTTGGTCTTTTCTTCAGAAATAAATGAAATTCACCTGTTTCATTGAATGTACATCTTTTCCCCTGAAAGATGCTTTCAATTTTGCCAGATAGTTGATTTTTGGATGCAATCCAAGTTCCTTTTCCTTTCATAATATCAGATTCCATGCCCTTTGATTATTTAAAGAAAGTTGCTAGGTCCTGGGTAATATTGATTGTGGCTCTTAGATAATGGAATTGTTTCCTTCTGGCTGTTTGCAATATTTTCTCCTTGATTTAATAATTCTGAAATTTAGCTATGATGTTCCTTGGAGTTTTCATTTTGGGGTCTCTTTCAGGAGGTGATCAATGCATTCTTTCAATGGTTATTTTACCCTGTGATTCTAGGACATCAGAGTAGTTTTCCTTGATGATTTTCTGAAAGAGTCTGCCTAGGCTCCTTTTTTCAGCATGATTTTCAGGAAGTCCAATAATCCTTAGATTGTCTCTTCTAGATCTATTGTCGAGGTGAGTTGTTTTTCCAATGAGATAGTTTACTTTTTCTTCTATTTTTTCATATTTTTGATTTTGTTTGACTGATTCTTGAAATTCCATTGAGTCATTCATTTCTATTCATTCAATTCTAATTTTTAGTGAATTATTTTCTTAGCTTTTTAATCTCCTTTTGCATTTGGCCAATTGAACTTTTAAATGAGCTGTTTTATTTATTGCTTTTTTTCTCCCCCATTTTATAGATTCTGTTTTTCAATGAATTGGTTTCTTTTTCATATCTATTTTGTAAAGAGTTATATGCTTTTTCCATTTCATCAAATCTATTTTAAGGAGTTTTCTTCAGATAATTTCTGTTTTTCCTTTTCCAAATTTTCTTGTAACGATCTCATTTCCTTTCCCCATTTTTCTTCTAATTCTCTTTTAAGATCCTTTTTGAATTCTTCCAAGAGAGCCTTATGAAATGGGGGCCAACTCATATCAACCCTTGGGGCTTTATCTGGAGATGATTTACCTTTAAGATCTTCAGGATTTGAGGTCTGTTCTTCTCTTTCTCCATATAAGCTGTCTATGATCAAAGTTCTTTTTGCTTTTTTGCTCATTTTTTTTAAAGGCTGAGGTCTGTTCTTAAGGCAAAGGGATGAGATCCCATTTAGTTTGCCCTGGGCCTGGTGCTGCTGACTTCCAGTGCTAGATAGAGCTGCGTAGTCCCACATTTTTCTGGGGTTCAGAAAATTATTTGCTCACTATTTGCCTTTGTATTTACTTTGGATGTCTCACAGCTAATCTGCTGAAGCATTGGCTTGTAACCAGGACAGACTAGTCTAAGAACCTAACAGTAGATTCCCCTGGTTTGTAGATGCCACAATGCCCTGGCTCCCTGCTGGAACTCCTTGCTCTGTGTCTATGCTTGGCGTTTCTCCCCCTGACTGATTGAAACAAACCTTTTCTGAAGTTCTTTCAAAGTATCTTCTGGAAATTTGCTATACTCCAAATATTTGTAGGTTCTGTCACTTCAAAACCAGCTTAGAAGCCTGATCTGAGGGACACTAGGAGGAGCTCAGATAAAGGTGGCTCTACTCTCCACTATCAGGACTATGCCTCTCAAAGATTTCTTCAAATATGTTATCTAGGTCCTTTTTTTCATCATGATTATCAAGTTGTCCAATAATTCTTAAATTGTCTCTCATGGATCTATTTTCCTAGTCAATTTTTCTGATGAGGTATTTTACATTCTCTATTTTTTCTTTTTTTCTTTTTGTTTTGTTTGACTGATTCTTGATGTTTCATTAAGTCATTCACTTCCATTTGTTCAATTCTAATTTTTAGTGAATTATATCCTTTGGTTAGTTTTTTTAAATCTTCTTTTACATTTGGCCAATTAAACTTTTAAATGAATTATTTTGTTTATTCGATTTTTTTTTTTATTTCACCAGTTTTATTTTTTAGGGAGTTGTTCTCTTTTTCCATTTCATCAATTCAATTTTCAATTTTCAAAGAGTCATTTTCTTTTTCTATTTCACCTAATCTATTTTTAAGGAGTTTTCTTCAGATAATTTCTGTGTTTCCTTTTTCAAACTCTCCTGCAAAGCTGCCATTTTCTTTCCCTTTTTTTCTTTCAACTCTTTTAAAAGATCCTTTTGGAATTCTTCCAAAAGAGCCTTTTGAGTTGAAGATCAACTCATATCAGTCTTTGAGCCTTCATCTGGAGACATTTTGACTTCAGTGTCTTCAGGGTTTGAGGTCTGTTCTTCCTTGTCTCTGTTATAACCATCTATGGTCAGAGTGCTTTTTGATTTTTTGCTCATTTTTAAAGATTGAGGTCTGCTCTTTGGGCAAAGGGTAGGTTGTCTCGAGCTTCCTATGCAGGTTACAGTATTTTCATGCTGCCCTGGAGCCAGTGTTGCTGGTTTCCTTCCCATGCTGGGTGGGCATGGCCAAGTCCCACTTCTTGTGCTGGGGTTCAGGGGCTCATTTGCTTTCTAAAGTTGCCTTGAAGATCTTGGAGCTAGTCTGAATCGTGGCAGAGTAGCCAACACAGATGTACTTTGGCTAAGAGTCTACCAATAGATTCTTTTGGCATGCAGCAGTGTCTGTCCTGGGTCCAAGGCTGTGCCTATGCTGGGCTGTCTTCTCCCCTGCCTGATTGAGACAAAATGTTTCTAAATTTCATTTAAAATATCTTCTGCTGAGAGTTTGTTGCACCCCAAACATTTGTGAGTTCTGTCACTCCAAAATCTGTGCAGAGGTTTGATGGAATAAGACAGGACCATAACAATTAAGTTTTGGGAGGGCGTATGATTTTTTGGTGTAAGGAACTCCCAAAGAGGAAGTTCCCTTCACTCATATAGACTATTGACAATTCGAACTTGTCTTAGAGAGTTGTCCATCGCCACTAAGAAATTATGTGACTTTCCTAGGGTTACATAGCCATTATTTGTTAGAGGTAAGATTTAAATCCATTTTTTTATTTTCATGGCCCACTTTTTAGCCACTATGTAATGTTGCTTCTCTGCACAAATAAGTATTATAATTATTTGTGCGAATATCATTTCTTTAACTAGATCATAAATCTCTTGAGAGCAGGGACTGTACATTATTTTTCAGCTTTGGAATTTTCAGGCTCTTGCATATAGTAAGCATTAATTTTTTTTTTTTTTTTTTTTTAACGAATTGAATTGGCAAGGCCTGGAAAGAAGGATAAGCATAAAGGAAACAGCATGAACAAAATAATGGAGCAAGACCTCTTTTGGGGACTAAGTAAATCTTAGTAGATGTTGCTTCTGCTATAGGCCCTACCTTCTTCAGAAAGGCATATATAGTAGAAGCAACACCTCCTAAGGTCCTTGCTACATGTGCTGATTCTTCCTTGTAAGATATTATTTGAGCCTTAAGACTTTTGTTTAATGTATTCTATTTTTCCTAATAAATGCAAAAATGATTTTAAATATTCACCTTTGCAAAATCTTGCATTCCAAATTTTTCTCCCATTCTCTTCACTCTCTCCCTACCCCCCAGATAGCAAGCAATCTAATATAGGTTAAACATGTGCAATTTTCTAAACATATTTGCATATTTGTCAAGCTGTGCAAGAAAAATCAAATCAAAAGGGGAAAAAACATGAGAAAGAAAAAGGAAACATAAGCAAACAAACAATAGCAAAAACAAAAGAGGTGAAAATAGTGTGCTTTGATCTACATTCTCTTCATAGTCTCCATAGTTTTATCACTGGGTGTGTATGGCTCTTTCCATCATAAGTTTATTGAAATTGCAGGGCCTTAAGATTTAATTAGTCCAGGAGAGTAAGAATTGAGCATTTGAAGAATTTTTTGGCAGCCTTAGTCCAAAGGCTAACCCTCATGGAATTGGGGGAAACTACTGATTTGATAACATCTATCTGACCTTGTGTGCTGCCATGAAAAATATGATGGCAACATAGCTGTACCAACTTGATTCAATATTGTGTCTTTGCTCATATTACTGTTAAGCAAATGTTTTTTTTGTCTAATGTTCAGTGATTTATATTTGTTTTATTTCATTCCAATATGAACCCTGAGCCACAAGAGCAGAATGAGTCAAACCTGGTCAAGAATACAGTCAGATGCTATATTAACTTGATAGCTAAGCTGATGGGTTTGGGTTTGATCCAATGGATATTGTAGAAAGTAATATTAATAATTTATTTAATATATCATTTATATTAAATATATTTATATATTATAACATAATATATATTAATACTAATATGTAATACAATAGTAAATTAAATAATTTAGCTAAGTGAGACAACAAGAGTTTATACTGGACCTCTATCTCAGGGCTTTAAAAAGTTATTTCACTTTATTTATACTATTTATTAAAATATTCCTTTATAATATTTGTAATATTATAAAATTGTAGGATAAGACATCTGGCTGGAAGGGACTTCAGAAGATAGATATATATAATGCAACCTTTTCATTTAAGAGATAAGGAATTTGAATTACTTATCCAAGCTACCAAAGTAGTGATCAGGTATTCTATACAAAAACATTTGTAAGAGTAAGATTTCATTACTTGACAGATTCACTCTTACATCCTGCAGCCCTGGACTCTTAATCCAAAAGCTTGCCTTGGAGAAGAGATGATAGACCTCATGCTACATTTGAGGAACATTCAAGTTACCTAGGCAATAGAGAGCTTTGAAGATTTTTCAGTATCAAATGACATGAATAGATCAATAGCTGTGGAAGATTATTTTGACAGCTGTGTGGAGAGGATGGATTGAGAAGGAATATAGGGAATAGACTGTATTGGAGCTGATAAAAGGTTAAAAGAAGAAATTCAGTTCAAGATAAGAAAACAGAACAGTATTAGAAATGTCACATTGTTTTCTTGTGTGTGTGTGTGTGTGTGTGTGTGTGTGTGTGTGTGTGTGTGTTTGTGTTTGTGTGTGGTGTGTTGGTGTGTATGTTTGCTTTTTGCTCCTGTAGATTGACATGAGACATTCTTTTGGGATGTGCCTGTATTATTATTATTATTGTTTGTTATTTTTGTCTTAAGTCGGAGAAATACACACATCAGACAAAGTAAATGTAAAGTAAAATTTTGGGGGAAGGTAAGTAAGATGTGATGTCTGAGTCAAATTTTCAAGGAAATTAAATATTTTAAGAAGTAGAAGTTAATGAGTAAATTCCAGGTACTGGGTAAGATGGAGCAGGGCAGACTGTGCATGGAGATGGAAGATGGAATGTCAGGTGTAAAACATAGTGGGAAGATTGCCTTTGAGCATAGTTAGAGAAGGGGAATATGTAATACATTTAGAAAGGAAAATTTTCATTAGGTGTAAAGGGTTTAAATGTCACAAACAGCTGATTGTACGTGAATATAGAGTAATAGGAGTCAATATACTTTTTTATTAAGCTGAGTCAGACTTGTTATTTTGGCAATTCAATTGATAGGTAATAATGGTAGCAAGCGAATATGGTAGGTGTAATGTATTTGGTAAGATTAATTTATGTAGTTAACTATTCTCATCTGTTGTCTCTTAGAAAGGGCAAGAACATATATAATTTTTGATGGTAGATCTCAGAAATGGGGCTCTTTTTTAATCCCTATAGGTATTTTCAAAGGAACATGAGGTTGAACCATGAGGATCCTTGGAAGAAAGGAAAAATAAAGGAAGAAAGGAACATGAGGTCAGAAAATAATTTAAATGAAATGTAAATAGATGCAGAATATAACTTTGCCTGCCTCAAAAATATCCATCTCTCTCACCCAGATAGGGAAACTGAGGTACAGAGTAAAAATGAGAACTTTAAAGAAGGCACTTGGAAGAGGACAAGGTGGTTTCTTCTTGTGAGTATCTCATTTCCATTTGTTAGTTTCCTCTTAAAACTCTTCTAAAGTGGGATAATGGCTTGAGTTTCCCTGTCATTTCTATTTGATATGGGAAATTTGGGACTTCATGACAGAAAAATCCAATTTTAAAGGCGCTGGGAGGCGAACATCTGTGAAAAATCACAAGAAAAGCTTCAACATCTGTCCATATGGAAGAAAATTGCTGAAGTTCTCATCTTACATGCGATCAATCTTGAAGGGCTGGGACACTTACAAATTTAAATGCAAGTTGGATACTGGAGGAACAGCAAATTAATTTAGTTAGTGCTCGTATAAGATTTTCATTGTCTCTAATTTTAAATGAAGTATCTCTCCTTTGACTTGGAGAGAGCCTTCAAAGAGCCAGCTCCTCCAAAGTGGTGACAATGAGGGAGATATAAAGAACTACCCAGAACAGGAAGTTCTGAGAGTCCATTCCAAGGAAAATAAAATCCACAACCCCAAGAAGCTAGAGGCTATTCCCAGTTCTGTCCCTTCCACAGGCTAATGACTAGAATCTACTTAAGAAGTACAAACAGATATGGAATCAAATTTTGATTCTGCCATTTGTTAACTGGATGACATTGGGCTGATGCTTTGCAATTATTTTTAATCCATCTGGTGGATATGATAATATGTGTCCTGGGTTACCTCAAAGGTTGAGCATAAAATAAATTCCTCATGTGAAAGTGTGTTGAACAAAGAGAATACCGTTCAAGGATAAAGTATCTCTCTATCCAGGCAGTCTCATCCACTTCCAGTTTTATCTGTGACTCACTTCCAATTCTATATCTTCTTCTCCTTCCTCATGCATACTCTGAGCTCCAGTCCAACATTTCCAGCTGCCTGCTGGATACATCTTTCTGGTTGTCCTGTAAACATTTCAAATCCAGCATACCCCAAACTGAAGTCATCTTCTTCCTGCAAAATCTATCCTACTTTCTTCTGTAGGTGGCACCTCAGCTGGAAACCTCAGTCATGCTAGATCTTTCCTTCTCCCTCATTTTATATAGCTAATCAGTTGCCATCTTCTGTCTTATTGCCCTACCAATGTTTCTCTAATCTCATCTTTTCTTTCTGCTCTTACTGCTGTTGGTCTAGTTCATCCCTTTTGCTTGGACTGCCATAACAATCTTCTAAATGCTCTTTGTCACTTCTTCAATCCATCCTTCATATACCTTCCAGAATAAAACCATCACAATTTCAGAGTTGAAAGGAACCTCAAAAGTCTCCCAATTTAACTCATACCACCTTCCTACACTCAAAAATATACATTATATCATATATAACAAATAGTTATTCAACTCTTGCTATAAGAATTCAGTAAGTGAGAAATCATTGCCTTCCAAGGTAGCCTCTTTTCTTCTTAGATAATTATAAATGTTTGGAAATTTTTCTTGACATCAAGCTTATATTTATTTCTTTGCAACATTGATTCCACTTTTATCTTCTGCTCTAAATAGAACAAGGTTATTTTTTCCCACTTGGTGCCCCCCAAAACTTGAAGATGATTATAATTCATATCCCAGTTCCTTCAAGTTAGCTTCCTAAGTAATGGATTCAAGGATCTGCACCATACTGGTTGTGCTGTGCTTTTTACTTTTCAGCTTCTTAGTGTCCTTTCTCAAATATAGTATCCAGAACTGAATACTTCAGATGTAGTCTTACCAGAATAGAGTTCAGTGGGATTATGGTTCCCTTTTCTCTATTCTTGGAATTAAATTGCCAAATGGATAGATGTTCTCATATAACTCCTCCCTGCTCAAAAACATTTAGTGGTCCTATTGTATACTGTGCCCATATCTCATCTGGGTATGTCCAACCTCCACTGATTCATTTATACCACCCTCCCATCATTGAAACAGATCTTTCTGTGACATCCTTTTTTTTAATTATTATTATAGCTTTTTATTTACAAAACATATGCATGGGTAATTTTTCAACATTGACCCTTGAAAAACCTTCTGTTCCAACTTTTCTCCTCCTCCCTCCCACCCTCTCCCCTAGATGGCAGGTAGTCCAATACATCTTTAATATGTTAAAGTATATGTTAAATCCAATATATGTATACATATTTATACAGTTATTTTGCTGCACAAGAAAAACTGGATCTAGAAAGAGAGAAAAAAAACCTGAGAAGTAAAACAAAAATGCAAGCAAATAATAAAAGAAAGAGTGGAAATGCTATGTTGTGGTCCATACTCATTTCCCATAGTTCTCTCTCTGGATGTAGTTGACTCTCTTCATAACTGAAGAATTGGAACTGATTTGAATCATCTCATTGTTGAAGAGAGCCACATCCATCAGAATTGATCATCGTATAGTTTTGTTGTTGCAGGGTATAATGATCTCCTGGTTCTGCTCATTTCACTTAGCATCAGTTCGTGTAAGTCTCTCCAGGTCTCTTTGAAATCATCCTGCTGGTCATTTCTTACAGAATAATAATATTCCATAATATTCATATACTATAATTTATTCAGTCATTCTCTAATTGATGGGCATCCATTCAGTTTCCAGTTTCTAGCCACTACAAAAAGGGCTGCCACAACCATTTTTGCACATATGGGTCCTTTTCCTCATTTAAGATTTCTTTTGGATATAAGCTCAGTAGAAGGGTATGCACAGTTTGATAACTTTTTGAGTTTCAAATTGCTCTCCAGAATGGTTGGATCCATTCACAATTCTACCAACAATGTAACAGTGTTTCAGTTTTCCCTACATCTCCTCCAATATTTGTCATTATCTTTTCCTGACATCTTAGCCAATCTGAGAGGTGTGTAGTGGTATTTCAGAATTGTCTTAATTTGTATTTCTTTGATCAATACTGATTTGGAGCACCTTTTCATGTGATTAGAAATAGTTTCAATTTCTTCATCTCAGAATTATCTGTTCATATCCTTTGACCTTTTATCAATTGGAGAATGGCTTACTTTCTTATAAATTTGAGTCAATTCTCTATATAATTTGGAAATGAGGCCTTTATCAGAACCTTTGAATGCAAAAATGTTTTCCCAAATTATTGCTTCCCTTCTAATCTTGTCTGCATTAATTTTCTTTATACAAAAACTTTTTTAAACTTAATATAGTCAAACTTTTCTATTTTGTGATCAATAATGATCTCTAGTTCTTCTTTGGTCATAAATTCCTTCCTTCTCCACAGGTCTGAGAGTTAAACTATGCTATGTTCATCTAATTTATTTGTAATCTCATTTTTTATGTTTAGATCATGAACTCATTTTGATCTTATCTTGGTGTACAGTGTTAAATGTAGGTCCATGTCTAGTTTCTGCCATACTAGTTTCCAATTTTCCCAGCAGTTTTTGTCAAATAGTGAATTCTTATCCCAAAAGCTGGGGTCTTTGGGTTTGTCAAACACTAGATTGCTATAGTTATTGACTATTTTGTCCTGTGAACCTAACCTTTCCACTGATCAACTAGTCTATTTCTTAGCCAATACCAAATGGTTTTGGTGACTGCTCTTTTATAATATAGTTTTAGATCAAAAACAGCTAGGCCACTTTCATTTGATTTTTTTTTTTTATTAGTTCCCTTGAAATACTTGATCTTTTGTTCTTCCAGATGAATTTTGTTGTTATTTTTTCTAGGTCAATAAAATAGTTTCTTGGGAGTTTAATTGTTATAGCACTAAATAAATAGATTAGTTTATGTAGTATTATCATCTTTATTATAATTGCTCGAACTATCCAAGAGCACTTAATATTTTTCCATTTGTTTAGATCTGACTTTATTTGTGTGGAAAATGTTTTGTAGTTTTGCTCATATAGTCCCTGAATTTCATTTGGCAGATAGATTCCCAAATACTTTATACTATCGACAGTTAATTTAAATGGAATTTCTCTTTGTATCTCTTGCTGTTGAATTTTATTAGTGATTATAAAAATGCTGATGATTTATGTGGATTTATTTTGTATCCTGCAACATTGCCAAAGTTGTGGATTATAGCTTTTTAGTTGATTCTCTAGGGATCTCTAAGTATACCATCATATCATCTGCAAAGAGTGATAATTTGGTTTCCTCATTACCTACTCTAATTCTTTTAATCTTTTTTTTTTTTATCTCTTATTGTCAAAGCTAGCATTTCTAATACAATACTGAATAGTAATGGTGATAGTGGGCACTACTGATCTAATTGGGAATGGTTCCAGTTTATCCTCATTATATATGATGCTTACTGATGCTTTTAGATAGATGCTACTGACTATTTTAAGGAAGATTCCATTCATTCCTATACTTTCTAGTGATTTTTAAATGGGTGTTGAATTTTGTCAAATTTTTTTTCTGCATCTATTGAGATGATCATATGGTTTTTGTTAATTTGGTTATTGATATAGTCAATTATGCTAATAGTTTTTCTAATACTGACCCAGCCCTGCATTCCTGGTATAAATCCTACTTGGTCATAGTATATTATCCTGGGAATAATTTTCTATAATTTCTTTGCTGATACTTTATTTATCAGCATTTTATTTATTTTATTTAAGATTTTTGCATCAATATTCATTAGAGAAATTGGTCTATAATATTCTTTCTCTGTTTTCATCCCACCTGGTTTAGGTATCGAGCATGTCTGTTTCATAAAAGGAATTTGAAGGAGTCCTTCATTCTTTATTTTTTCAAATAGTTTATATAGTATTGGAGTTAATTGTTCTTTAAATGTTTGGTAGAACTCACATGTAAATCCATCTGGTCCTGGGGATTTTTTCTTAGGGAGTTGATTAATAGCTTGTTCTATTTCTTTTTCTAAAGTGGGACTATTTAAGTAATTTACTTCTTCCTCTGTTAATCTGGGCAACCTATATTTTTGTGGGTATTCCTCCATTTCACTTATGTTATCAAATTTGTTGGCATAAATTGGGCAAAATAACTCCTAATTATTGCTCTAATTTCCTCTTCATTTGTGGAAAGTTTTCGCTTTTCATTTTTTCGACTAACAATTTGATTTTCCTCTTTCCTTTTTCTAATCAAATTTACCAAAGGTTTACCTATTTTGTTGGTTTTTTCATGAAACCAACTCTTAATTTTATTTATTAATTCAATAGTTTTTTACTTTCAATTGTATTAATTAATCTCTTTTTTTTCATTTTTAGAATTTCAAGTTTAGTATTTGATTGGGGGGTTTTAATTTGCTTTTCTTCTAGCTTTTTTAGTTGCAAACCCAATTCATTGATCTTCTTTTTTTCTATTTTAGAGATATAAAATTTCTCCTTACTACCACTTTGGCTGCATCCCACAAATTTTGGTATTTTGTGTCATTATTTCCATTCTCTTGAATGAAATTATTATTTGTGTCTATGATTTGCTGTTTCATCTATTCATTCTTTAGGATGAGATTATTTAGTTTCCAATTACTTTTTGGTTTATTTTCCCCTGGCTTTTTATTGAATGTAGTTTTTTATTGCATCATGATCTGAAAAGAATGCATTTACTATTTCTACCTTTCTGCTTTTGATTTTGAGCTATTTATGTCCTAATATATGGTCAATTCTTGTATAGGTTCCATGAACTGCTGAGATGAAAGTGTACTCCTTTCTGTCTCCATTCAGTTTTCTCCAAAGATCTATCATACCTAACTTTTCTAGTATTCTTTCTACCTCTTTGACTTTTTTCTTATTTATTTTATGATTTGATTTATCTTGTTTTGAGAGAACATTTGTATTGTATGGTATTTGTAGTATTGTGTCTATTTCTTCTTGCAGCTCTCTTAACTTATCCTTTAGGAATTTAGATGCTATACCACTTGGTTCATATATGTTGCTTCATTATCTATGGTACTCTTTAGCAAGATGAATTTTCCTTCCGTAGCTCTTTTAATTAGATCAATTTTTGCTTTTGCTTGATCTGAGATCAGGATGGCTATCCCTGCTTTTTTTTACTTCACCTGAAGCATAATAGATTCTGCTCCAGCCTTTTATCTTTACTCTGTATGTATCTCCCTGCTTTAAATGTGTTTCCTGTAAACAGCATATTGTAGGATTCTGGCTTTTAATCCAGTCTGCTATCTGCCTCTGCTTTATGGAAGTGTTTATCTTATTCACATTTACGGTTAAAACTACTAATTCTGTATTTTTTGCCATCTTATTATCCTTATATTATACTTTTCTTTTTCCCTTTCCCCTTACTCCATCTCCAGTATTTAATTTATGGGGACGACCTCCCTCAAGCAGCCTTCCCCCATTAGACTTCCTCTTTAGAGTCCACTTCCACTTTAGAGTCCCTTCCCTCTTTTTATACCTTTCACCTACTAGTTCTGTATTCTTTTCTATTTAGCCTACCCCTTCCCTTTTCCCTTTTTCTCTCCCACTTTTCAATTAGGTGAGAGAAGTTTTTCTGTAAACCAAATATTTTCTCTTGGAGCCAGATCTGATGAGAGAAAGATTCACACAATGTTCTTTCCCTTAAATACAATAGGTTCCCTTCGCCTTTTTCATGAGATGTAGTTTCCTTCTTTTTATTTCCACTTTTCCCTTTTTCTGGTACAATCTCCTTTCCTTCTCGAGTTCCGTTTTTATTTTATAACAGTAAAATCAAATTATACTTGCTCTCTCTAGGTATACCTATAACATAAATACAGTGCTCAAGAGTTCTTTCTAACTTTTTATGCTTCTCTTGAATCCTATACTTGAAGCCAAATTTTTTTTTTTTTTAGCTCTGGTTTTTCTTCAGAAGTAAATGGAATTCATCTGTTTCATTGAATATCCATCTTCTTTCCTGGAAGAAAATGCTCAGCTTAGCTGGGTTTTATTCTTGGTTGCATACCAAGTTCCTTTGCCTTTTGAAATATCAGATTCTAGGCCCTTTGATCCTTTAATGTGGAAGCTGCTAGATCCTGAGTGATCCTTATTGTACGTCCTCAACTTTTGAATTATTTTTTTCTGGCTGCTTGTAATATTTTTCCCTTGGTCCTATAGTTCTGAAATTTAGCCACAATATTCCTTGGAGTTTTAATTTTTGGGTCTCTTTCAGGAGGTTTTTGAGGAATTCTTTCAATGGCTATTCTACCTTCTGGGCAGTTCTTTTTGATGATTTCTTGAAATAATGTCTAGGCTCTTTTTTTCATCATGGCTTTCAGGGATTTCAATAATCCTTAGATTATCTCCCCTATATCAGTTTTTCAGGTCTGTTGTTTTCCCAAGTAGATATTTAATTTTTCTTTCTATTTTTTCATTTTTTTTGGTTTTGCTTGACTGATTCTTGATGTCTCATCAAGTCATTCATTTCCATTTGTTCAGTTCTGATTTTTTAATGAATTATTTTCATTTGATTTTTTATTCTTTGTATTTATCCAATTGAGTTTTTAAATAAATTGTTTTGTTCGATGGAATTTTTTCCAATTTGCATTATTTAAAATAGATTATTTTCTTTTTCCAATCCACAGATTCAGTTTTCCTGGGAATTCTTTACCTTTTCCAATTCACAAATTCTGTTTTTCAGGGAGTTGTTTTCTTTTAATGAGTTATAAGCCTTTTCTAAACCTTTTGCAAAGCTTTCCTTTCCTTTCCCCATTTTTCTTCTAGCTCTCTTTTAAGATTCTTTTTAATTTCTTCTAGGAGAGCCATGTGTGGTGGGGACAGATTAATCACAATATATATTGCATCTGAAGACAATCTGCTTTTAGTCTCCTCAGGGTTTGAAATCTGTTTTTCTATTTCAATATAGAAGCTATCTATAGTTAGAGCTCCCTTTGCCTTTTTACTCTTTTTTTTTTTTTTTTAAACTTGGCATCTGCTTTTAGGGCAAGGAAGTTCCAAGCTTCCTCTATAGACACCAGGAAGCAGTAGCAGGTGTGCTGGGATTGCACTGAGTCACTCCCAGTGCTAGGTGGGTGTGGCCAAGTCCCATGAGACTCTGCTGCTTTGGGGTACACTCTTTACCTTGTATGTTTGTGTTGGATGTTTTATAACTTCTCTGCTCATCTACTGGCTTGCAACCAGGGCAGAGTAGCCAACATGGTGGCAGAGTCCTCCTCGTGCCCTGTGGAGACTGCACCCTACCCTGGGCTTGCTCAGCATGTGCTGGCCTCAGGAAGAAGAAGAAGAAGAAGAAGAAGAAGAAGAAGAAGAAGAAGAAGAAGAAGAAGAAGAAGAAGAAGAAGAAGAAGAAGAAGAAGAAGAAATATAGATACATTAAGAGAGTTGTTTAGACAGTGCAATGCCATGATAAAATGTAAGATGATTATTCAGCAATCCCTGTAAATTGCATCATATCTTGATGTTTTAAGCACTAACCTCTCAGGAGTATATTATAATAACTATAAATTATTCTATCCCTTTCTAAATCTTTTAAAGTATACACAGTAAGAGCATTTTGGGGTTTATAATTTCTTTTGTGTGGAAGAAATAAATTGCTGTCCTATACCTGATGCATAAAATACTCTGAATACCTTTATATACTTCCCATCAATGGAAGCCTGAGGAAGGTGCTGCCTGAGTACCAGTGAAATGTTCTAAGTTTCAAAGAGAGGAAAGAGAATGAGAGATGGAGAAAGAAGAAAGAAGAACTAGAATTTAAGAATATTGTGAAGAATTAAGCTGCTTCAGTTGACACAGTACACTTTTTTTTTTAATATATAAGGCAAAGAAAATAAGGAAAATGAAAATTTCATTTCAAAATAAAATTATAACAATTTTTTTTTTTTTTTTTTGCTGAGGCAATTGGGGTTAAGTGACTTGCCCAGGGTCACACAGCTAGGATGTGTTAAGTGTCTGGGGTCAGATTTGAACTCAGGTCTTCCTGACTTCAGGGCTGTTACTAACCACTGCATCATCTAGCTGCCCCAAAATATTTTTTAAAAAGGACCAGAGAGAATTCAAAGGTGGAGGTGAATTAAAAGATCTCCACTTCCACTTTTGGAGAGTCAAAAAAGGCTTTATGGGAAGCCTTTCTTTTTTGACTCTGGGAATGAGGAATAGTAAGAAAAAAACCACAGAATTAAAGAATGTAGGATTAAAGTAGAGGAATAAAGAAACTAGAGAAATCTAATTTGATTTGAGCATAGACTACATTAAAGAGAATAGTGTGAGTTAATGCTAGAGCAGTATGAGAATGCAGAGGGCCTTTATATATTTAGCTAATTTATTTGCTAAGCAATGGGGAATTGCTGAAAATTTTGGATAAGGGAGAGTGATATTTATCTATTTCTATCCACACATGTGTATATACACATAGACATACACATATTTCCGTATGTGTATATACATACATGTACATTTATGTGTGTACACACATATATAGTTTACTAACATAAACAACATTCATTTTAAAAAATATTATTATTATTATTATTATTATTATTATTATTATTTTTGCTGAGGCAATTGGGATTAAGTGACTTGCCCAGGGTTACACAGCTAGGAAGTGTTAAGTGTCTGAGGCCAGATTTGAACTCGGGTCCTCCTGATTCAGGGCTGGTGCTCTACCCACTGCATCACCCGGCTGCCCTAAAAAAATTATTTTCTTTGATTGCATTTATACTTTTGGTTTATTTTTGGATATCCTGAGGAAAGAGTTAGGGTAACCCATGTAGGCCCATGTAGACTTCATCCTTGGATGATTACAAAGCAAGTAAATGTAAGCAGGAACGGATGCACCTGCTTCATGGCAGACTGGCTAATAGGTTTCTTTTAAATGACAGTCTACTTTTGCAGGGTCTGAATATTACTCCCCAGTAATCCCCTTCTTCCTTTGTTTTTTTTTTCTCCTGTGGTTTATATCTTTTTGGAGAGAGCTGGAAAGAACTTTGAATCTTGCTATCAAAAGGTAAACAAGAGGAGGAAAGCAGCCATCTTCATGATCTGCAACCAACAGTTGGCAGCTCAGCTTCTAATTTTAGGCCCTGAGAGGAAAGTAATTGCTGTGATGAGGCTGTATTAATGTATAGGGCCACATGTTTCTACAAGGCCAATTTAACTTAAATCTAAAATGTATATGATTCACCAACGTCTCTTGGAATTTATGTTGGGGGGAGGGGTCATTTATTCCAGTAATAGCCTGCTGAGTGATGACAACACTATATTAATCATAAGTGGCAGCATGAGCCCTTAAAATGCCAACAGTGACAGAGCTAAGCAATTTGGGGCCATTAAAAGATTTTTTCCCTTCTCAAGTTAGGAAGCACATATGAGAGCTGCCCATACTTCATTGATGCCTTTGGTGACCTGAGTAGTTCCACAGAATCACAGATTTTGAGTTCAACCTGAAAGGAATCTCATTTCTAATATACCTGAAAAGTGGCCATCCATCTTGAAAACCTCAAGGGAGCCTGGTCAGGTTTTCTTGGGAATTTGCTTGCATCTTTCTACTCTTCTGTTTTTCTTGATGTTCCTCATCCATGATACTACATCTCCTTTCTCTGTTCTTATATAAGGTTATCTGTTCCATTTCCCTCCTCATTTAACAATTATAATAACAAGCATTTATATAGAGCCAGGCACTATGCTAAGTACTTTACAATTATTTGATCCTCACAACAATCTTGGGATATAAGTGCTATTATTATCACATCCATTTTAGATAAGGAAACTGAGACAAATAGAAATTAAATGCCTTGTCCAGGGAGATTCACATAGCTAGTAAGTATCTGAGACTAGATTTGAACTCAGGTCTTTATGATTTCAGGCTTAGCACTCCAGCCATTGTACTGTCCAGTTGTCCTTACTACCACTGCCTTATAACCACTTCAAAACCCTACCTTCTTTTAAAACTCAGTTCGGAGTTTTTTTGTGAGGTCTTTCCTGATCTCCCAAGAATCAGTGCTTAAAATGACTTTGTATTTGTTTTACATATATTTTTACCTATAGGTATAAGCCAATGCCTCTTTTTATGTAAATAATTTGGTTGTTTAAAATGACAAAAAGAGAATTTGTGTATATGAAAGAATCCCCATGAAACAAAATAATTTCCTAGACAAAATGTGGAGACAAACAGATTATTAGGAAGATCACACAGAAAAATGGTCCTCAGATGGGGAGCAGTATTGAGAGGATCTATTTGATCTATTTGAGAGATGAAGGAAGAGACATGACAAATCATAGGACACTATAGTCCTTTAGCTTATTTGCATGTGATTGTTTAGAATTTGAGAGGTCAAACAGGATGATTTCAGAAAGGCCTGGAGAGACTGACACGAACTGATGCTGAGTGAAACGAGCAGGGCCAGGAGATCATTATATACTTCAACAACAATACTATATGATGATCAATTCTGATGGACGTGGCCATCTTCAGCAATGAAATGAACCAAATCAGTTCCAATGGAGCAGTAATGAACTGAACCAGCTACACCAAGTGAAAGAACTCTGGGAGATGACTAAGAACCATTACATTGAATTCCCAATCCCTATATTTTTGCCCGCCTGCATTTTGGATTTCCTTCACAGGCTAATTGTACAATATTTCAGAGTCCAATTCTTTTTGTACAGCAAAATAACAGTTTGGTAATGTATACTTATTGTGTATCTAATTTATACTTTAATATATTTAACATGTATTCGTCATCCTGCCATCTAAGGGAAGGGATGGGGGGAAGGAGGGGAAAAATTAGAATAAAAGGTTTGGCAATTGTTAATGCTGTAAAATTACCCATACATATAACTTGTAAATAAAAAGGCTATTTAAAAAAAAAAGAACATGGAACACATTACTTATCAGATTTATGGAGAAGATAATTTATTAATAAATAAGAGATAAAAAGCAAACAAAAAAAGAATTTGAGAGGTCAATACTGGCAAGGAGGACAATACTGACAAAAAAATAATAATTGTTTGGAGACTATGGGAAGATTGAATAAGGACTATTGGTTTTTATAACTGAGAGAAAAGTAAATTTTGTGGATTTTACCTCAAAAGGGAAAGAAGAGTTACTGACCAGTAGGACACTGATTTAAGGCACTGGGAGTGGTGAAAAAATTTGGCTGTGAAATAAATCTGCAGTAGCTGGATATAAAGATTCCATCAGGAAAGTTAGCTGAAAGAAATTAATAGGAGGGCAGTAGCTGCTGTCCAGCTATTTGGGAGGGAAGCATCATTTTTTAATTGAGTTGAAGATAAAGCTGGAAACCTGATGATTGGAAGACTGTAAGTATTTTATTTACTGCCCTTATGGCATCTATAGCTTGAGAAAAATTACCAGTTGTTCTCTATTCTATTCCTGATTTGAGATGGGGAAACAGCTTTTGCATTTATTTTGCTATGAAAATAGATTTGACTAGGTCAGAGCTGGTTAGACAATGCAGAATCCTATTGATTAAAGAACTTTGTACTTCTCCAAACTGCTAAGAGAGCTAAACTGAGAAGTTCTTTGACTTGAGGGTACTATTTGTCCCTAAAATAATATAAATTTTTTTTCACTGTTCTGCTGAGGGGATTGTGAGTTAAAAGATTTTGTCACTGCTTTATTGGATTGAGAAGTAAAAAGGAAAGGATTCGCCTAATAGGGTAATCCACGAAGATCAGGAGAATAGCTAAGAGAGAAGTGGTTTTGTGGAGGGCACATTCCTGAAGGCACCAGACATTAAAGTCTGAAATGAAGAGCAGTGAGTTGCCTGAGTTCTATTCTTTCTCTTATCTGCCTATATCTCTGCCTATTTCCTCTTCCTTGAAATATAGAAATATGAGATCTCAACCTTGCACACTCAGAATTAGATAAATCAAAACACAAAATAAATAAGAAAGAAGTCAAAGAAGTAAATAGAATACTAGAAAAGTTAGATATGATAGATCTTTGGAGAAAACTAAATGGAGACAGAAAGGAGTACACTTTCTTCCCAGCAGTTCATGGAACCGATACAAAAATTGATCATATATTAGGACATAAAAACCTCAAACTCAAATGCAGTAAGGCAGAAATAGTAAATGCATCCTTTTCAGACCACGATGCAATGAAAATGACATTTAATAAAAAGCCAAGGGAAAATAGACCAAAAAATAATTGGAAACTAAATAATCTCATACTAAAGAATGATTGGGTGAAACAATTAATCATAGATTAATAACTTTACCCAAGAAAATGACAATAATGAAATGTCATACCATATGTGAGATAAAGCCAAAGTGTTAATAAGGGACAATTCCATATCTCTAGAGGTCTATTTGCATAAAATGGAGAAAGAGAAGGTCAATGAATTGGGTTGCAACTAAAATTGCTAGAAAAGGAACAAATTAAAACCCCTCAGTCAAACACTAAACTTGAAATTCTAAAAATAAAAAGAGAGATCAATAAAATTGAAAGTTTAAAAAAAAACTATTGAATTAATAAATAAAACTAAGAGTTGGTTCTATGAAAAAACTAACAAAATAGATAAACCCTTAGTAAATCTGATTTAAAAAAGGAAAGAGGAAAATCAAATTGTTAGTCTTAAAAACAGGAAGGGAGAACTTGCCACTAATAAAGAGGAAATTAGAGCAATAATTAGGAGTTACATTGTCCAATAGCTAAGGTCATCCAATGCATTCTGAGCCATTGCGGGTCATTGACATTTGTCTTGCTATTGAACTTTGATGATTCTGGAAATGGGAATAAAGTTGATGACTTTGAATAGCTCTTCCTCACTTAAATTGAATACATGTATAAGCCAAAATTGGCAATTGGTAATGTGATGCTATTAGTCTTCTTCAAAAATGAAGGACAAACAACAGCTGGATATCAACAAAGTTCTCATACTTCACACATCTAAAGTGGAACTCACTAACTTTCTCCCTAAATCATCACCTATCCCTAACTTTCCTATTATTTTCAAAGACACTACCACATTCCAAGTCACTGAAGCTCAGCATCATCTGTGGCTCCTCAATCCATTCCACATTTGATCTATTGGCAAATCTTATCATTTGTACCTTCACAATATTGCTTGTATACATCACTTCTTCTCTATTCTCATAGCCATCACCTCCTGTCTGGTTTATTGCAATAATCACTGAATTAATCTTTTGTTTAAATGAAATCTCTCTCCATTCCAATTCATCCTCCATTCATTTGCCAAAGTGATTTCCAAAAGCACAGATCTGACAATGTCACCCCTTATTCAATAAACTCTAGTGACTATTTATTACCTCTAGGATCAAATATAAAATCCTTTGGCATTTAAAGCCCTTCATAATATGATTCTTTTATACTTTTCCAGTTTTCTTATAGTTGACTCTCCTACATGTATTTTAGCTTCATTGGCCCAGTTGCTTTTCTTCACACTCGCTTTTCCCCTTCTTCTATCCTTGCATTGTTTGTTCTTGATACCTGTCATACTCTGCCCCCTCTCTTCTGCCTTTTAGTTATTCTCACTTCTCAGCTCAAAGTCCACCTTCTGGTGGAGGTCTTTCCTGTATCCTTGTTGCTAATGTCTTCCCTCTATCCCTCTTATCTACTCTGTATATATCTTGTATATGTATAACTATGTATATGTTATCTATGTCATTAGCATGTGAACTCCATGAGGACTTTTATCTTTCTTAATTTACCCAACACAGCACAGTGCTTGGCACATAGTCATCATTTAATAAATGTTTGTTGACTCATTGGGTGACTTTAGCATTTATAGCCCTTCACTGAATGATTCCAACTTGCTTTTTCTAGTCTTACAATTCCTGAACTCTTTAATTCAGCCAAACTGATCTCCTTTCCATTTGTCACATACAACTCTCCACCTCTTTTCTGTGCCTTCACTTGAGCTGTTCCCCCTTCCTGGAATAAAGTCCCTTTTTACCTCTATTCCCATATTTGAATTCTGATCTTCTTTCAAAGCTGAGCTCAAGTTATAACTTCTGAATGAAGCTTTTCCTGATCTATTCCCTGCCTTCTTCACTCTACCATACCCCCAACTTCCAGGATCTCCTTCACCATGTTATTCTGTTATTTGCTTTACATACATTTCATTTTTCCTTGCATGTATACATGTTTCCCTTGATATAGAATGTAAGTTCCTTGAGTTCCTACTCTCAGTAAGAATTGTTTCATTTTTTGTATTGTGTCTAGCTTGACATAAATTAATCAGCAAACAAACTTTTATTTGTTAAGTTTAATGCCAAGTACTGTATTACATGCTGGGAAAGAAATTACAAAAAAAGAAAAGAAAAGGAAAAAAGAAAAATCTTTACTCTTGAGGGGATCATATTTGAATATTGAGTACATTGCTATATTGTACCTATTCATGATATGTAGCAGTTGATTAAATACATGTTTATTATTTGATTACTGCATATGGATATTGAAGCATGGGGAATATCCATGCATGGCTTTCATTATTGTAAAAATAGGTGGGGAGGTCACTATTCCAAGTGGACATTTAAAATTAGAAGGATTTAACCAGATTGTTAGTTTTGTTTTGTTGATTTGTGGGGAAAGATTGTAAATGTTGAGACTGGCAGGTTATAGGAAGGTATGCATTTGTGGTGAATTCACTTGATGTATTAACTTAATGTGAAAAATTGAATCCTTGGAAGGCCAGGAATAACTAACATTTATAATAACTTTTTTCTTTATAAAATACTTTACATGCATTGTTTCCTTTGAATTTCACATCAGCCTTGTAAAGTATTAGTAAGACTATTTTACCAATTAGAAAATAACTTGCCAAAGACCACACAGTTAATAAATGTTAAAGGGAGTATTTGAATGCAAATTTTTCTGATTCTAAGTTTAGCACCGTATCATGCTAGTGGTATTCACCTTGGATCTTCTGCTCTGGTATCATGATTTTGGTGTGTGTATGGGTGTGTGTGTGTGTGTGTGTGTGTGTGCGCGTATGCATGGGAATATGCTAAATCCAGCTCTCATCAGCTTGTGGGAAATGATTGTTAAAGCTTTTGTATAAGCATTTATTTAGAACTATCTCAGAAATTGGAAGATGCTATAAATCAAGTCTTGATTTGCTGTTTTTCAAACCAATTTATTGAGCCCTACTACATGGCAGTTACTGTGCTAAATGTTAGGGATGCAAAAAGATGCAAAGGATAGTTGCTTCCCTCAAAGAACTTGCAATCTACAAATATATACAAAGTAAACTATATTTATACCTATCTATCTATCTATCTAAAATCTTATATAAAGGGGAAAGCATTGGAATTAAGAGGAGTTAGGGAAGCCTTCCTGTACAAGATGAAATTTGGATTGAAACTTAAAGAAAGCCAGGGAGGTCAGTTGTTGGAGCAGAGGAAAGAGAGCATTATAAATTTGGTAGATAGCCAGAGACAATGCCAGGAACTAGTCTTAAGAGAGTGATATAATTTGGGTGGGGCCAAAATGCAGTTAGATCTAGTAACCCAACTTAACTCTCAAAATTTTCCTCCAAACAATTTTAAAATCATGCCCCAAGTAACTTTTGGGTTGTCAGAGCCAACAAAAGGACAGGCTGAGAAGTTTTTCTGGCCTAAGAAAATTTAAGAGGTTAGCAGGAGAGGACTGTGATACCAAGGTGGAGGGCTATGTAGAATACAAATAAACAGAGATGGCAACAGTGCTCCAGGGCAGAGAGGAGAACTTGTGATCAATCACAAGATAACTGGGGCCCAGTTCACAGTCACAGAGCTAAAGAGAACACTAATGCTTGAGACTGTGGAAGATCAGGGTCCTTCCTGTATAAAGACCTTCCCATAAGAGCAGTAATCAAACATCTCCCTGGATTACACCACCTTGGAAGTATCAAAAATTTGCAGACTTCTGAAATTAACAGCCCAAAAAAAGCCTAAAGGATGGAAGAATGCTTTTTCCAACCCAAGGCGAGCAGAGCCTAACTTTAATATAAAGTTTAAAGTTAAGAAATAGTCTGGGAAAATAAGCAAATAACAACAACAACAACAAAAAAGAACTTAGCCATTAAAAAAGCTATAAGATGGTAGGGAAGACCAAGACATAAACTCAGAAGACAATAATGTGAAAACAGCTACAAAGCCTCAAAGATAATGTTAATTAGACATAAGTCCAACAAAAATTTCTAGAAGAGTTAAAGAAAGAGATAAGTGTCATTGAAGAAAAATTGGGAAAAGAAATGTGATGATGCAAGATAATTATACAAAGAAAATTAACAATTTGGTAAAAGAGGCATGAAATATGCTGAAGAAAAAACTCCTTATAAAGAAGAATAAGGGAAAAAAAGATACAAAAGTTCACTGAAAAAAATTTTTTGACTCAAATTTATAAGAATACAAGCCATTCTCCAATTGATAAAATGGTGAAATATGAAGAGACAATTTTCAGATGAAAAAATTAAAACCATTTGCCATATGAAAAAAATGCTCTAAATCACTATTAATTAGAGAAATGCAAACTAAGATAACTCTGAGGTATGATTTCATATCCCTCAAATTGCATAAGATGACAAGAAAAGATAGTGATAAATGTTGGAGGGGACATGGAAAAACTGGGACATTAATATATTGTTGGTGGAGTTGTGAACTGATCCAACTATTCTGGAGAGTAATTTGGAACTATGCCCAAAGAGCTATCAAAGTGTGCAAAGCCTTTGATCCAGCAGTGTTCCTACTAGATCTGTATCCCAAAGATTTCATAAAAAAGAGAAAAGGACCTACATGAGCAAAAATTTTTGTAGTAGCCCCTTTTGTAGTAGCAAGGAACTAGAAATTGAGAGGATGCCCATCAGTGGGGAATGGCATTATGGTATGGGAATGTTATGGATTATTATTGTTCTATAAGAAACAATCAGTAGGATGATTTCAAGAAAGTCTGGGGAGACTTATAAGAACAGATACTAAGTGAAGTTAATAGAACCAAGAGAACATTGTACACAGCAACAACAAGTCTATGTGATGATCAACTTTGATGGACTTAGCTCTTTTCATCAATGAGGTGATTCAGGCCAATTCCAATAGATTTCTGATGGAGAGAGTCATCTATATCCAGAGAAAAGACTATGGGGACTGAATAAAGATCACAACACAGCATTTTCACCTTTTGTTGTTGTTGTTGTTGTTGTTTGCTAGCTTGTTGTTTTTATTTCTCATTTTTTTCCCCCTTTTGATCTGATTTTTTTCTTGTACTACATGATAAATGTGAAGGTATATTTGGAGGAATTGCATACATTTGAACTATGTTGGATTGCTTGCTGCCCGGGGAGGGATGGAGAAAAATTTGGAATACAAGACTTTGTGGAGGTGAATGTTGAAAACCATCTTTGCATGTATTTTGGGAAACAAAATCTATTAGTATAAAAAGAGATAAAAGAAAGAATTCCCCCCAAATTAGAATAGGGCAAGAATTGGGCTAATGATATAACCAAGAAACAATAAAACAATATCAAAATTATCACTGCATAAATGACTTCACCAAATCACTGAAACTTTCTTGGCTTTGTTTCATTATTTGTAAAACAAGAGATTTAGATGAGATGACTTATAAGTTTCCTTCTAACATTAAATTCATGATTCTATAAGTTTGTGAATTATTAAATTATCTCTGTACTTCTATATAAGTCACACAATCTTCCTTGGCCTTAGTTGTCTTATATGTGAAAGTAGATGTAATTGTGTGTTGATTCAAGCTCACTTGTCTATGCTTGTCTTAGTTATTGTGTCCATTTTCTGACCATATCCTATGGAAATTGGTGCTTTAAAAAGTGTGGATTTGTGAGAAGCATTATGTTGCAAAGAATAGTTAACTATGAGTAAAAAAATTGAGTTAAAGTTCTAGATTTTTGATCACCATCTATGTGATCTTGGGCAATTCACTTGGAATTCTCAGAATCCTCATTTGTAAAATGGGACAATAACTTCTGCTTTACTTACTACACCATATTGTTGTGAGCATGATTAATTTAAAAACATGGAAATCCTGCTAACTGCAATAATTGAATAAGAAAATTTATCTATTTAATAGCTGCCTTTTAAATAGTACTTTAATACATTATTTTATTTTATTTTCATAACAATTCAGAGAGGGAGATAAGGTGGACATTATTATCATTCCCATTTTATAGATATGGAAATTGGACAAATGATTTGTCCAATCAGCTTCAATTTCCTCGTGGAATAGATGACTTCTGAGCTGTTTTGATGATTCTTATAGTTTTACAGCTAGATCTCCATAGCCTTGATTCCCTATAGTCCTATCTGTTTAACCATTTACTCTCTCTATGTCTTATTTTGTTCAAAACTCACATGTAAAATCAGATAATAATCTGTGTGTTATCAATCTGGCAGTGTTATTATAAGGAAAGATCTGTATGTACCTTGCACTACTATTTAAATGTCAGTTATAATAATTATTATTTTGACTTCAGATCCACTTCTTTTCCTACCACACTCTGTTACCTCCTTTTGTGAAAGTACTTGGATAATGGTAAAACCCCCTATGACATAAAGGGTCATCATTAGTTATAAATGGATCTTGGTAGCCATCAGTTTTTTCTTCAGACTAATGGTCCCTTTCCTTGTTCTTCTTTGTTGATCAGTATTCCTGGGAGACAGAGATGATTACTTTTGAGCTTCAATTTGTATATTTATTAAGTTTCCACTGTGAGATATACAAATTTGGAGACATCTCCACTTAGAATGTTCACATGGAGTATTTGTGCCTAACTTGTGGTAGGGCTTTGAGAGCTCATAATTGTCTGATCAGCCACATTGTACCCACTCAGCTACGTTGTACTTTGATTCTAACACAGTGATCCTAACAGTTTTGATTTTAGAATGAAAGACAACAACCAATCAACCAATCATATTAGGTTCTATGGGGAGATTTGGCCAAGGTCCAGAGAAGCAATTTGCAAGTGATCACACAGTTTATTAACATCCAAGATGGAATTTGAATCTGGGTTTTCTTGAGTCTAAGTCTTATACTCTATTCATTTGCTGAACTTCTAGAGTGAAATATAGATAAGACATTATCCTAAGCATTTATTAGGTGCTTACTATGTGCTGGTTATTTTGTAATGTGCTGGGACAAAAAAAAAAAGAAATTTAGTGGCTGTCCTCAAAAAGTTTTTATTTTAATACTGGAAGACATTATATAAAGATAGCCAGGTAGATGAAAGAAATAATTCATGTTAACCCCCTCCTCTTTGCTATTCAGTATTAATCAATTTGATAGAATCACATCAAAGTTATATATATATACCTCTGGAATAATCACTTATCCAATAGGAGCAGATGTCCATCTTATGATACTTAGGTTACTGACTGTGATGGCTTGTACTATTTCCTCCTGCCCAAATTAAGAAGTCTGTCCATCTTATGTGGAGATATTCCTTACTACATGCAAGTTGTGACCTTGCTGATTTATTGCTTATTCAATGGAAGTATTCTGTATTTGGCATAGCTGTTCTGGAATGACTAGATATATAACCCTATAAAAATTTAGTAAGCATCTCCTTCATGAGGAAAATCTGAGGTCCACTTCATTAGAGGGGGCCATGAAGCTCAGACCTCTGCCTCAGTTTCTCTTATTGAAGGTAGAATAATTTTAATCTCCACAAAAAGTTATTTTGGACTGCAAAGTCATAAAAAATTGAATGAAATGTTTTGTCCTGGTATTGTAGTGTTGAAAGGGAAGGGGGTTGTTTATATACTCTCCAGAGTACAATATGGAGTCTTATTTGGAAGAGGGCTAGATAGCAGTAGTATATCTGGGACTTAGGGAGAAACCTCACTAATGTAGAGTGCAAGACCAGAAGTGGGAGAAGGGAATGTGATGCTAGTAAAGAGGCACATATATAGAATAATCATAATGTAAAAATGATGTATGATATGTTCATAAGAAAGCTTCCCTAAGTGGAAAAAAGGTAGGGATTGATCAAAATACCAGGAAAGGTTTTACCAAGGAGGTAGTATTTAAACTGGACTAAGTGGTTAAACAGTTCAAAATGGGGGTGGGGAGGATGGGAGAGATAATCCAAGTATGGAAATAACAATAACAACAATGATAACTAGTGTTTACAAAGCATTTTGTTTTACAAAGCACTTTACTTGTTATCTCATTGGATTTCTATAGCAATCTTTTGAGATAGGTGTTATTATTATCATCCCTAATTATAGGTGGAGGAAGCTAAATGGCTCAGTGGATCGAGCCAGAAGGCCTGGAGTCAGGAAGATTCATCTCCCTGAATTCAAATCCAACCTCTGATACTTAATAGATATGGGACCCTGGGCAAATTTTCCTTATCTGTAAAATAAGAAGGAAATGGCAAACTGTTTTGCCAAGAAAACCCCAAATGGGATCATAAAGAGTCAGAAAAAGAGCCAGAAAAGTCAAGAAAGGTTGGATGATTTATGGCTTTTAAAACATTTTGGTTTATCTGGCTTTTTTAGAAGATATTAGTATTTGAGTGGCTGCTGCTCCACCTTGAGAAGAGGGCTACCAAGTCTTCCCTCCTCCAACTTTTACAGATCATTTTGAGTTTACAGAAAAGAAAGAGGGTAGTTAGTCTTCTACAGCTCAGAAAGGCAATTTATTCTGATTATTTGAGCTATAGTTGCCCTGCCTTGAGAACTTCCTGCATCTCAAAACATTGTTCACGTCTCTCTCACTGGCTATGTCATCTGATTCTAGGTGTTTGTTTAATGGTGCCCTGTGGTACATGTACAAAATATGAAGATAGAGAACAGGGACTTACTGTGTATAAACTCCTGCTGTTATGAGCATTGTATATGCTGGGAGATGAGGCACATGAACACATATATGCTCAGATCTATTTTGTTTTCCTGGCTCAAGGCTTTTTATAAAATCCCTTTCTCCTTCCTCATTTATGTGCTTTGATAATTGTCCCCTGTCTGCAATAGACAAAAGCTATCTTATGATGTAATGTGGTTTTGGGGGAATACTAATTTTATAATGAGCCATAAGATGGCTTAGAGGAAACAGAACAATGTGAAGAAGGGGTGGGAAGGGAGAGAAGGCGAGAGAGAGAGAGAGAGAGAGAGAGAGAGAGAGAGAGAGAGAGAGAGAGAGAGACAAATAGACAGAAACAATGATAAAGGAAAACACAAAGGGAGACAGAGACAGAGAAATGGAAAGAAACTGAAGGAGGTGGGGTGAGAGAAAGAGAAAGGGAAAGAGAGAGAAAGACACATACACAAATCAACACATAGAGGGAGGAAAAGAGAGAGAAGGAAAGAGGGGAAAGAGAGAGAGAGAGAGAAAGAGAGAGCAATAGAGAGATAGAGAGAGAGACAGAGAGAGGAAAAGAAAGAGAGAGATAGAGAAAGAGGAAGAGACAGAGAGAAAGAGGAAGAGAGAAATATGAAGAGAGAGAGAGGAAGAGACAGAGAGAAAGAGGAATAGAGAGAGAGAAAGAGATGAAAGAGAGAGAGAGAAAGAAAGAGAGAGAGAGAGACAGAGAGAGAAGCAAAGAGGGAGAGAGACAGAACAACAGAGAAAGACAGAGACAGAACAACAAACACAGAGACAGAGAGACACATGGAGAGGGAGGATTGAGAAAGGATTACATTGAGATAGATTTTAATTCTGCCCAAAAGCCAAATAACAAAAAGGGATAAAGAGAAGGAAAGAATAAGAGGGGTGGAGTTGTGTAGAGAAGAAACACTGTAGCACTAATGACACTTGAATCTAGTCTTTAGTTTCTTCATCTATACAAAAAATTAGCAGATTGAAAGAGATGTATCTTTTAGCTGGAGATATGATGAAACTGGGGAAGAGAGATCAGTAATTGCCAAATATGGAAATCATATCAATGAGCAACCAGTATAAGGTGTCAAGTGGCTGTTGGAAAGCAATTTCAACCTCAAAGTAGAGGTTGTTGCAGTGCCTTAGGCTGAAACAACTTGGCATTCTCATGGCCTGGGCCAAAGAGAACTAGCTGATGTGGGACTGAAATCAGGTGGAACTAAGCACAAGCAGATTTATGTGTTAAGCCAGGCCAAGCGGATTTGTTGACTAAGCTGAGTTCTCCTAATTTATCTATCTGAATGTAGCTTATACCTGTTATTTCTCCCATTGCATACGATAAGGTAGATTTTACACTATAAAAAGCTGACAGAGTGTTATGATTTATAAGGATATGGCATAGAAGTTTGGGGCTATAGTCTCAAGGTCATAGTCTTTAAAAAGCCCCAGAAACTCCTTAATGCTTTGGTGGTATGATGTGGTATTGGGAGTAGCCAGGTTGTTTGAGGATGTCCTTGACAGGTTGCTCACAGGGCTTTATCATTCTTTTTGTACAAAGGCCTCTTTCATAATTGATCCACATGTGAATTCAATGTGATCTTGTTAGAAATCAAAACATTAACTTCTAGACCACCTTTCTTTAAAACACAAACAGGAAGGAAGAGTCATATATGTTGCTTAAAGGAGATGTCAGCACTCCCATATTTACCCTTCTATTCAAGGAAGTAATAACTTGAAATGTTGCCAAAATGGACATGTAACCAAACAATGTGTGTGTGTGTGTGTGTGTGAGTGTGTGTGTTAACAGTATTTCAAATCTCTATTTTTAAGCTATTTCAAAAAAACCCCAAACCCTGCACTTTTTTTTTTCTAGAATTGTGTTCTAAATCTGAGAAATGCTGCCATGCACATAAAAAAATTGTTGATTATTTAGAGAACAAAATTGCCTTTCTTTTAATTAGTGTTGAAATTTATCACTGGTGTGAGATAGAGATCTCTGGGGAGATGGTTTTGAACTTGGACTTGGAAAGCACTTGAGAGATCCTTTAGACAAAACCCCTCATCTACTAGGTCTCAACCTAGATAATGAACATAACCGATGGTTTAAAGGGAAATTTCACTCATTTTATTTAAGATTGGGTCCAACAGGAAGAAAAGCAGAAACAAAGGGCAATCCTTATTGGAAATTACTTCCCCTCCTGCATTCTGTGTTATTGCCAATTGATGTCCTCTCTGTACATGCACACTACAGTCCTTTTCATGTGTTTATACATTTCAGGGTCTGAATGCCTCCTATTTCTTACCCTAGAAAACAGTCCCTCCTTACCTCAAACTGAGAAAAAATCCTTCTCTTCCTTTAAATTCCAAGTCAGGGACTATCTTCTGCATGAAGCCTTTTCTTATATCTTCTACTACTCTTCTTCCAGGGATGTGTATTATTCATTCTTTTCCTTTTCTAACCCTCCTACAAATAAGTTAATGGATTTAGGAATTTTTCTTATACAAAATTCTTCATGATCACTTTGCCTTTTGAAAAAAAAGAATGATGCTCAGAATTTCAATTCTTTTTATCCTGGAAGTGCACCTAAGTGGTACAGTGGACAGAGCACTGGGGCTGGAATCAGGAAGGCCTGAATTCAAATTTAGTTTTATACACACATACTAGCTGTGTGATCTTGAGCAAGTCATTTATTGCCTACTTGCCTCAGTTTCCTCATCTGTAAAATGAGGATAATAATAATATCTATCTCCCAGGTTTCTTGTGAAGATCAAATAAGATAATGTTTGGAAGCATTTAACACCATGCCTAGCATAGAGAAGATGTTATTTAAATATTAGTTGTTAATGTGGCTAAATGGTTTTGGAACAATCTTACCAAGGTTAAACCAGTTTGAAGAGAGTTATGGAAATTATTATTAAATTTTCAGTGTGAGTGTTTACACTTTTGAAACTGACAAATGCCACAAATGAGAGCTTGATTTATTGTTTTGTTAGTTACCTAGATTTAAGAAAGTGTTAATAATGTAATTAAACTAAAAGTGTATTGTGCATACATACTTTTTCAAAAGATTGTTGATTAACACTTAACAACATACCTCTTCCTCCCAAAGCATCTTATGTTTAACTACTTTGGACAGATCTGTATTTATTTACTTTATGTTTATGCTGCATATAATTTTACATGTATATGTCATCTCTTCATTAAAATGTAAGCTCAGTGTGAGAAAGGATTCTTTGTATTTGTATTCCCAGCATCTAGTATAGTGCTGTAAAACATTACAGATGTTTTAATAGATATTTATTGGTTCCTTGAGAATCCAAATTAGCAAAAAGAGAAATTTGACAATAATACTGAAAAAGGAATTTATATAATGAAACAAAGACTCCATATATGCAAAAAGGCCTCTAGGTGGTGTAGTCATTCAAGCACAGCACTTGGAATCAGGAAGACTCATCATGAGTTCAAATTCCATCTCAGTCAATTACCATGTGGCTCTGGGCAAATCACTTAACCCTATTTGCCTCAGTTTCCTCATCTGTGAAATGATGAACCATTGAACCATGAACCAAATGAAATAACAAACCATTACTAACAAATCCAGTATCTCAAACAAGAAAAAAACCAAATGGTGTCATGAAGAGTTGGACATGACTGAAATAACTGAACAATTACAACAAAACACAAATTAGCAGTCCCTTTTATAGTATAAAAGAACTAGAAATAAAGTAAATTCCCATTTAGAGGAGAATGAATAAAAAAGTTGGGGAGCCTTCAGATAATGGAATATTACTGAATTGTGAAAAATGATTAATATGATGAATACAGAAAAACATGGAAAAACCTATGTGAACTGAAACAAAGTGAAAAAGTCAGAAATAGGAAAGCCAGTACAGTGATTATAATAATGTAAAGGCAAAGTATTATAACAACAAAATATTTGAAAATGAATGCTGTAAAATTGTAATGATCAGCTTAGTTTCCCCCCAAAATGAAAGAAGAAATCAGTTTTCTTTCTTTCTTTTTTTTTTTTTTTGCAGAGACCAGAGGTATGGAACACCACTAATAATGTTCTGGTTTTGTGATGTGTTGTTTAGTTTTGCTGAGCTGCTGTTGTTATTTTCTTCTTTGTTATAAGACAAGGAATAGGGGACAAGAATGAAATAGGAAATATTAAGTTAGAAAAACAAAACATGTAAGTAAAAATTTATTTTTAAGAATCCAGTTTGGTCAGAATAATATAAATTGATGAGAAAAATCCATTTCATTCATAAACTTATTTTTTTTATTACTGAATCATAAAATCAAAACATGTCAGAGGAGAAAGGGAAGGGAATAAGCGTTTATTACGAACCTACTGTGTGTTAGACTCTGCATTAAGGGTTTTTATAAGAATTGCCTAATTTGATACAACAGCTCTGTGAGGGAGGTGCAATTGTTATCCTCATTTTACAATTGGAGAAACTGAGATGGACAGAGTTAGGTGGCTTGACTAAGTACACAATTGGTAACTGAAGCTGGATTTTAACTCAGGTCTTCCTGACTTCAGGTCCAGAGCTATATCCACTGAGTCACTTTACTGCTAAAACTAGAATTCCTCATTGTACTGATGAGGGACGTAAAGTAATTTGTTCAAGCACTTAGCTAATTATTATCATAAATGTTTCCAATAGCCTATTATAGAGGACTGCAGATAATGGGGGAATTGAAGCAAGGATACTTAAAACAGGATATTCTCTAGTTCACATATACTTAGTGTGATGTAATGATGTAATCATTCTAGTTGGCATATACTTAGTGTGATATGGTGATGCAATGGTTCTACAGTTAGCACATGCTCAGTGTGCTGTAATAATGTAATCATACTAAAGTATTTAATGGCTGAGAGGAGTTGAAATAGAAAGACTCCAGACTCTATCCTGAACCATTTTCATGGTGGCTCTCCTGCCTTCATCACTTCTCCACTTAAGAGCAAGGTCTGTCTAGTGATCCTCCAGAAAGCTAGTCTGGAGATTACAGTTTGGCATCCAAACATAGGACACTAAACATGGGCCCTAGACATGAGACTCTGAATGTAAGGACCTATACTCAGCAGTTCAACTGATACTATCATAAGCTCAGTGGAGAAGTCCCTGTACCCAGAAATAGGGTGAATACAAAAATAAACAAGTGGGAAACTTTTAAACTAGTCACTTTTATTTTTCAGCTAAAATGGGGCAAATACTAAGAAAAGAGCCTTCCCTACCCTGAGGGGAGTGTGTAGCATGCTTAGTTAGGTTAATAAAGAAGCAAGGTTTGTTGATAACTTAGAAGCAGATCACTGGACTCTTAAATATATTAGAGTGCACATCTTCTTGGCTCTCTAAGGAAGAAAAATTAGAGCCAGATATTTGGAAAATAGTGGGAGAGTCACTAATTGAATATTATGAAAATATGGGTCCTGATTCAATTCCTGAGGAAACATTCCTTATGTACAATATAATACAATTGGCTTTAAAGAAGCCCACAAGTTCTAAAAAAAGGAAAAATTTTAATGTGGACAGCCAGATAAAGAAGGAGAAAAAATGTGAGACAAAAGAGCAGGAAGGGGATGACACTGACAAAGCAGCTGAAAGGCATGGAGAGTTGGACAAGAAAGAAGTTAAGTACAGTGCAGATGGGTTTAAAGAGTGTGGTAGAAAGAATTGCCACAGTCCAAATAAAATTTGTAGCTTCTAATATATATATTTGCTCATTAAATATATATATCACAAATTTTATATATATATATATCAGCTCTTTAAGAAACTTCAAGAGCGTCCAGGTAAGATTTATATCTTTCATATCCACTCTCATACTGGACTTGCAGGTCCTATTTTTTATGGAAATTCAAAGGCAGATAGCCTTCTAATCATATTAGCCAATACTCCTTTATTTCAGGCAGTCCAAGAATCTCATTCTAAATATCATCTGGCTGCTCAAGCTTTACATTTGCAATTTCGGATAACAAGAGGAAGCTAGGAGCATAGGAAAAGCCTGTACAGCTTGTCTTCCTTTCCACGCTCCTATACTCCCTCCAGGGAAGAACACTCATGGTTTGAGACCAAATGAAATTTGATAAATGGATATGACCCATTATAAATCTTTTGGTCATTTGTTTTTTTATCCATGTAGTAAATACCTTTTCAGGATTTACTTTTGTAATGCCAACAGCAAAAGAGACTGCCTGAGTAGTCACTGAATTCCTTGTACAAGCTTTTGCAATTATGGATGTGCCACAAGCAATAAAAACAGATAATGGACCTGAATATACTTCTAAATATTTTGCACACTTTTGTGTCCAATATCAGAATTTTATATACCACTGGCATACCCTTTAATCCTCAAGGACAGGAAATAATAGAGAAAAGAAACAGAGACATCAAGATGCCCCTCCAAAAACAAAAGAAAGTGGGAGCCACAGGTAACCCTAGAGAATTTCTAAATTTAGCTCTCTATACAATTAACTTCTTGATTTATGATAAAGATGCACTGGCTCCAGCAGGCAGGTTTTATAACCTACCAGAAGGGTAGTGTCCAGTGCAAGCAGCTCCACTATCTTTAGATAATCCCAGGTGATAAGGAGAGATCCAGAAAGTGGTGAATGGAAAGGACAAGATAGGTTAACTGCTTGGGGTAGAGGGTTTGCTTGTATCTCTACCGATAGAAAAGGAAGCTGTATCCACCTTGTCCATCAGAAAGAGAAAGAGAAGACCCTTGAAACAAAGGAAAAGAACCAAGAAACATCAGATGGTTCCATTTCTGACTACATGTGCCACTGAAAAAGCATGACTGTTAACCCAATGTGTATGGCAATTGACTCATGAACATCAAAAATTGTCAGTGAGACTGTTGCAGGACTTCAAAACCTGCAGGAATCATTGGATTCCCTGACACACGAAGTAATGGACAATAGATTGGTTTTGGACTATCTCTTGGCTGCTGAAGGAGGTGTGTGTGTGATTGTTATTTATATATCCTCCTTCTAGGATTTATGGATATGTATAATTTCTCATATTGATTCATATTGTTTGTTGCATCACTACTAGCCTGTGTTATATTACTATTTGCTTGTGTAATGCTTCCCATGCTGATGGATTTATGTACATCTGTTTCAATAAAGACCCTTCAACCCAGAGGAAACCTGCTAACATTATCTTATTTGGCTCCCCATTTCCCTTTGGTGCCCACCTCCCTTCCTGAGAAGTCAGGGAGGATGTGATCACTTCCCTTTGGTGTTCTCACCTCCCTTTCTGAGAAGCCAGAGAGGGTGTGACTACCTGTGTTCTAAAACAAAAAAAAATCAGGAGATGTAGAGGATCAAAGATAATGGAGGAACTCTGAAGAACTCAAGAACATAGTGATACTATGGAACTAGTAAGACAGAAGAAGGATGGGTCTAGGGAGAAAGACAATGAAATTTATTTTAATTTGATAAATTTGAGAAGTCTATGGGACATCCAGCTGTAAATGTCTATTCTGAAGTTGAAGATACATTAAATGAAAGGTGTCTTTGGCATTCTAGATTCCTCATTCCTGGGTTCTTTCATTTTGCTTTCAATGCCCTCTCTAGTCACATAAACCAGCCCCACATGGCATATAAACCAATGCCCTAAGATTGTTGTTTTTCCAAGGGGATATTTACACTTAAAAATGTAACTGGAGGAAGAAGAATGCTTAACTCAAGGAAACAATGGGGAGAGAGCACTGATTTGGATGTCAAGAGTCCTGATTTCTATTAGATTGGGAGATACTTATGAGTTGTTATAAGGGGTGGAGCGTAGACATTCATTCTTGTAAGAATGTAAAATAAAATCCTGGTAGGATTAAATAATAACAAACAAACAAAAAGAGTCTTGATTTTTAATCTTGATTTTTTTTTTTTTTTACTAAGCTGGGCGAGTTTCCACACATTTTAAAAAACCTCTCTGGGTCTCAGTTTTATTATCTGTAAAATGTGTATAATATTTGTGGCTCTAACTTATAGGTTGGCTGTATGAAAAGTACGCCTTGAATCTTAAAAGTTCTATACAAACGTGAGTTGTTATTATGACTATAAAGCTCTCCTTGGCAAGTCACTTGTTTTCTTTGTCACATGAAGAGGTTGGATTTGATTGATCTCTGAGGTCCCCTTCAAATGCTAATGGTCTATGATTTCATGGAATGATTTAGTAATGATGAAACATTAGCATCAGTGACAGACCAGCAAGGGACATATTTTTGGATGTTGAGACTTAGGGGGGCTTTACAACACTCCTTCAATTTTTCCATGTAGGCCATTACCTATTACAATTAAGTGTCTAACCAGCCTCACTAACCAGCATTAAAAGAGTACTGAATTTCGAATTAGAAGACCTAAACTTGATTTCCGAATTTCTAGTTATGCCAAGTCAATTACTTTTCTAGGCCTTACATTTCTTATTTTAAAAAAATGATGATGTTCAAATGGATAGTCCTTGAATGATCTATTGGAGATGGATAGGTGCTAACCAGGTTCCTCAAATGATCTTAAATAGGCTCCAGGAGGTTTTGGACCTGATTTTAACCATGTCTGAGGTTTAGAATTAGGCTATTTGTAAGTGGGGAAATCTCAGATGGCCGGGAATGTATGAAACTTTTGGATCCATCTCTAAAGGGGATTTGGGCCATTAAAGTCTTGACAAGCTATGATCAATTTCCATGAGAAATTTGGCTCAGAGTAATAATAAATTGTACCTGGCAGCTGCCCTTACAGAGAAACACATGCCAAGTGAATTATTAAATGCTAATCAGGAAGGATGGTTGACGGAAGCTTGGAGGGGAGATGAAGACAACTGCCTTCCTACACAAGGCAAATGCAAGGAGGTGTGGAAAACTCCTGGGAAATCAGGCCTAATTTCTGGTGCATCTTGGGAAAAAGACTTCTAATATTTCCCCTACTTTTTGAGACTAGAAGCTTCTTCACACAGCTGGAGAGAAATGAACTGGATGCAGGGGGAGGAGAAGGAGAAAGAGAATGTTTAGTGACTGATTGTCTGTCTGTTTGAATCTTTTATCTCAGATTTCTGTTAAGAACTTTTCCTGAACTTTTTGGTGGTACCTCAGCAATTATTTATGAAATGCCAGAATGAGCTTATTCTCCTGCCAAGGAAACGTATGCATGAGCTTTTCGATTAGTCTAGTGCTTCATGAATTGATGGGGGCCTCATCAGTCATTCAGCTTAAGTTCATCAAGTCAACACCAAGCCTTATTGGGGTGGATGTTATTATCTCTCCTGTGTGTACTTAGAAATTGTCTTTCAGTCTGGCCTTTTTATGATGCAGTCTCTCATCAGCTATAATTTTTTTTTGAGTTGGGGTGTTTGAGACTCTAGCTAAGTCATGGTAAAGATGTAATTTTTCAGAAGCATCCCTTAAAACCACCCTGACTCTCATCAATGGAGTATTTTATGTGATATTAATTAAGAAACCCTAGAAAGGCATCCTTTCTCCAGAGTATCTCCCAGAGTATCCTGTCAATTTTCCTCAAATTCTGCTATTACAGGCCTGTCAATTTAGGATAAGCTATTGGACCCTATTAAGATTCAAATGACCCTAGGAGAGTTAGCTATTTCTACCATGGCCAAGGTGAAAAGAGCATGGTCAGACAGTCACTAAACTATATGTCGGGCATTGTACTAGGTGCTAGAGATACAAAATGAAGCAGTAGATAACTGGGATAGCATCAAGAAAATCTGAGTTTAAATCTAGTTGCAGACACTTTCTAGCTGGTTGAGTCTAGGCAAGTCACTTAAGTTTACTCCAAAAACCTTAAATATAAAATAGAGATTATGATAGCATCTGTATCGGAAAGTTGTTTTGATGATCAAATGTGATAATATTTAGCATGATGCCTGGCATATAGTAAAAGCTATATAAATACTAACTATTATTATTACTCTCTGCTCCCAAGAAGCTCACAGGTCAAATAGTAAGTATTAACTAGCTGTATGGCTTTGGACAATCACTCAATATCATATTGCACACAAAAATCTAAAGCTGAAAAGGATTTCAGAGACCATTTAGTCTAACTTCTGGGTCATATGACTTGACCAATGTCACTCAGGTGACTTTAAAATTTCAGAGATGGCATATGAATCTCAATTCTTTGATTTCATATCAAAAGTGTTTTTTCTGCTATATATGTATTGCCTCTCCTTTGATAAAAAGAGACAATTGTATTAGGGTTTATTATCATAAGATTTGAGAATTCCCTCTCCCCCCCATATTTTGATAATTGCATTTCAATAGATTTGGTTTTTTTATCCTATGATAGATTTTATTTTATATATAGGGATTATTCTGAGAAAGCGGTCTTTAGTCTTTGTCAGATTCCCAACAGGATTGTAAAGAACCCGAGGTCCCTTCTAGCCCTCACATTTGATGACTTTGCAATCCTATTGCTGGTGGTGGGGAGAGGATAGAAAGAGAGGTCTAGAAATTTGGGTGTTGCCTGAGGAAGGAAAGGTTTAGTGAAAAATCTTAGATAGTCAGGGATATCATGAAATTGTTGAAAGGTGATGCTTGGGTGCCAAAGGTAAATGTTATAAAATTCAAAAAAAATTTTCAGTCTTGGTTCTCTCTTGTACCATCCTGATTCTTTTAATAAAAGAATCCTGGTTTAGCTCTCAATGAAAGAATTGGTATCAATGCTAATCCAAGAGAAACATTTGGGGAAAATGACTACAAAAAATGGGCCAGAAATTCAGCAATTGCTTCTAAGGCCCCAGGCAAATGATTTTGGCAGAATCCTGGTACCTCAATAATTTCCTAGTAGTGGTTTCCTCAGTCTGGCTCTATCATCAGCAGATGCTCGAATAGGGAACAACATGTTCATGATGAACAAGGATGAGGGATTCAAATTAATTTTTCCTATGACCTGAGGCAAGATTGAAATTGGGTCTGCTGAGAGGGAAAAAAAAAGGAAGCCATTAAGACATAGTGAGGCTCTACCTTCCTCTCCCTCCCTTCTCCTTTCTGTCAGCACTCCAACAATTTAATTTGGGTTCTACTTCTTCTAGAGAGTGTGAGACTCTGGTTTTACCTTTGTAGGGCTTTCTCAGTTCATTTTGTGAGCCAGAACTGCTTATTCCAGGCTCAGAACTGTTTCTAGAATTTCTAAACCCAGAAGCAGTTTCTGACTATAGCAGACAACTGGGTTATGTGCTATGTGCCCTTCCTGGTTAGGTTTTGCTGATCTTGCAGATAGCAGGCCCTGGGAATAGTTGATTATCAGGAATGGAGCTAAGTAAAAAGTTCACACTGAAAACCCACGAAGGGAAGTAAGCATTCTCCAATCCTGCTCTTTACTTAACAATTTTGTAGCAAAAAGTTAACATCAGCTTTCCCAGACTTGAGAACAATATTTATGAAAAGAACTTTTTTTCACCCTCCTACACATATTCTTCAATGAATTATGATGCCTTTAGGAAGGGTGGATTGAGAGTTAGCAGCAGCCTGACCTAAAAATGCCCTTTCTTGTCCCTAAATTTTTCTTCACTTACAAGTAAAATTCAATAATTAAATGAATCATCTCTTTGAATTAAGCATTTCCCCTCTCCAAAACTCTTTTTTTACACTGCAAATATTCCCTTTCCTGCACATTTCACTGAGAAAAATTATTATTAAACCATTATATTACTAGCCAATTATTAAATTAAGGTCCAGGCAACTCTTGTTAAAGTAAGCCTCTAAAGCATTTGCTTGATTGATGATATTAATCTTAGTTCTCAAGGAATAAGCTCCTCAATCTTGGGTGGGACCTCACTAAACCAGGAGACCTAATTTCTTGTTTTCTTGTTTTGTTTTTTTTTTGCTTACCAAAAGCTATTCTTATTTATGAGAAGATGTTATGAACAGAATGAAGAGATAAAATAGACACCAGGAGTGGTAAATATGATATAGATTTGGAAGAACATATGGTTAGCACGGAAAAGGGTTTTAACAATTAACAATGGAGTCTCCTAGTGGAACTAGGAGACTTAATTTCTATACAAATAGAATCCAGTCTCAGTGAACCTTTGGCCTGAGAAAAGAAGTTCCTGTTTCTCTCCATTAGAGTTTAGAGTGATCCAGCTCATGAAGGAGAAAACCAGCCAGAGATGCGGATTGAGATGGATTCTCCTGTCCAAATTGCTGGAGGCTATTGAGTCTCATGATCAAATCACATTCTTAGCAGAAGAGGTTAAAAACTTTTAGCCCTCTTCTTCATTAAATGACCACCAGTCAGAATTGATTTTCACATATTAAAATAATTCCTTTCAGAAGGGTTATTTAAAGTTTTCAGGATTTCCACTGGGGGGGTCTTTGGTTGCTGAAACTAGTAGCCATCAATTTATTGAGTGCCAACTAGCCTAATTAAGAAATTGATTATTAATTACCCAGAAACCTTGTCTCTCAGGATTGCATTTATCACTCCACTCAGAGTATAGAATATTGTGTTAAATTGGGCTCTCAGACATGCTTTTAAGGTGATGGACAGTCTTAAGTAGTTGTCCTATTAGGAATGTGGTCAACAGTATTTCTGAATGAACTTCTTATCAGATATTGTACTCAGTGAAAAACTCTTTCTCCCTGGTCAGTGGAGAGGTGTTCACCAACCACAGGGTGTCCTTTATGCTTAGAATGCACTCTGTACTCCTCTGTCTCTTTAAATCCCTAGATTATTTTAATACTCGGCTCTAGCACTACCTTATACATGAAGGTTTTTTTTTGATTCATCCATTTTCTAGTACTTTCCTCACAAAAATTGCCATGAATCAATTTTGTATAAATCTATATATGAACATGTAATTTCCCACAGTGGAATAAAAACTCCTTGAGAAAATTTTGTCTTGGTATTTCCAATGCCTGGTACATGGTAGGTGCTTAATAAAAACTCATTCATTGATTGATGTGTAATGGAAGAAAGATAACAGAGATAACATACTCTTTCTAGCTGTCTTCCTGACATCAGTCAAGAGAAAAAATCTGGAAAAAGCATATCCATTTCAGAGAAATTTTCTTTGGGAATCCAAAAATGGCAGCTGTGCCTTTCTCAAGCTCTAGCAGTTTAACCTTTCAAATATCTTCAGATATCTAAGCTATCTGAATTCTTTAGTGTATTTGGCCAATATAATACTGTCATCTATATCAGCCCTTTCTCCATCTAAAATATCTTCAGTAGCATTGCTCCTCAAATGGTGACATAATTTGATGAGCTCTTCTGTTCTTCTATGTGTGCTAAAGCAGTCAGTTGGTAAAATGACCTTGGTGCTGACTACTATTCTGTTACTCATCTCTCTGGGTTTCTTTCCTTATATATATAATAAAGAACTCTAATCAGATGATCTGTGAGCTCTGTTCTAGATCTAAAATACCATGATTCCAAAGTCATTTGTTTTAGGTCATTTCTTCTACTCTTTCCTCATTGATCCTTATCCTTCTTCTCACCCACCCCTGCCTTGTTCTACCCCCATGTACTTTCCCTGAAGTGCTTCATGAGCCAGAATTGAACTCCATCAGAAATGAGGTCTTTCCCTTATTTGTCCACCTCAACAACATTTGTTCATGTGCTCATTCTACTATTCTTTTTGTTTCCCTGTTCCTGTTTCCCAGCCTCAGGGTATAGATTTTGTGGGTGATTTTAAAAAAAAAATTTAATAGCTTTTTATTTACAAGTTATATGCATGGGTAATTTTACAGCATTGACAATTGCCAAACCTTTTGTTCCAATTTTTCCCCTCCTTCCCCCCACCCCCTCACCTAGATGGCAGGAGGCCCATACATGTTAAATATGTTAAGTATAAATTAAATACAAAATAAGTATACATGTCCAAACTGTTATTTTGCTGTACAAAAAGAATTGGACTCTGAAATATTGTACAATTAGCTTGTGAAGGAAATCAAAAATGTAAGTGGGCAAAAATATAGAGATTGGGAATTCAATATAATGGTTCTTAGTCATCTCCCAGAGTTCTTTCACTGGGTGTAGCTGGTTCAGTTCATTATTGCTCCATTGGAACTGATTTGGTTCATCTCATTGCTGTGGATGGCCAGGGCCATCAGAATTGATCACCATATAGTATTATTGTTGAAGTATATAATGATCTCCTGGATCTGCTTATTTCACTCAGCATCAGTTCATGTAAGTCTCTTCAGGCCTTTCTGAAATCATTCTGTTGGTCATTTCTTACCAAACAATAATATTCCATAATATTCATATACCACAATTTATTCAGCCAGTCTCCAATTGATGGACATCTACTCAGTTTCCAGTTTCTGGCCACTACAAAGAGGCTGCCACAAACATTCTTGCACATACAGGTCCCTTTCCTTTCTTTAATATCTCTTTGGGATATAAGCCCAGTAGTAACACTGCTGGATCAAAGGATATGCACTGTTTGATAACTTTTTGAGCATAGTTTCAAATTGCTCTCCAGAATGGTCGGATGTATTCACAATTCCACCAACAATGTATTAGTGTCCCTGTTTTCCCACATCCCCTCCAACATTCTGCATTATCTTTCCCTGTTATTCTAGCCAGTCAGACAGGTGTGTAGTAGTATCTCAGAGTTGTCTTAATTTGCATTTCTCTGATTAATAATGACTCGAAGCATCTTTTCATATGGCTAGAAATAGTTTCAATTTCTTCATCTGAGAATTGTCTGGTCATATCCTTTGACCATTTATCAACTGGAGAATGGCTTGATTTCTTAAAAATTAGTCAATCCTCTATATATTTTAGAAATGAGACCTTTATCAGAATCTTTGACTGTAAAAATGTTTCCCCAGTTTACTGCTTCCCTTCTAATCTTATCTGCATTAGTTTTGTTTTTACAAAAACTTTTCAATTTGATATAATCAAAATTTTCTATTTTGTGATCAGTAATGATCTCTAGTTCTTCTTTGGTCATAAATTCCTTCCTCTTCCACAGGTCTGAGAGGTAAACTATCCTGTGTTCCTCTAATTTATTCTCATTCTTTATGCCTAGGTCATGAACTCATTTTGACCTTATCTTGGTGTACAGTATTAAGTGTGGGTCAATGCCTAGTTTCTGCCATACTAGTTTCCAATTTTCCCAGAAATTTTTGTCAAACAGTGAGTTCTTATCCCCAAAGCTGGGGTATTTGGGTTTGTCAAACACTAGAGTATTAAAGTTATTGACTGTTTTGTCCTTTGAACCTAACCTATTCCACTGATTAACTAATCTATTTTTTAGTCAATACCAAATGGTTTTAGTAAATGCTGCTTTATAATATAATTTTAAATCTGGTACAGCTAGACTGCCTTCATTTGATTTTTTTTTCATCAATTCCCTTGAAATTCTTGACCTTTTGTTTTTCCATATAAACTTTGTTGTTATTTTTTCTAGGTCATTAAAATAGTTTTTTTTTTTTTGGGGGGGGGAGTCTGATTGGTATAGCACTAAATAAATAGATTAGTTTAGGTAGTATTGTCTTCTTTATTATATTTGATTGCCTTATCCAAGAGCATTTAATATTTTTCCAATTGCTTAGATCAGACTTAATTTGTGTGGAAAGTGTTTTGTAGTTTTGCTCAAAAAGTTTCTGATTTTCATTGTGGGTGACTTTTGGCTCATAAATTTAGAAATGAAAAAGACTTTAAAGACCACCTACTTTACCCTATTGATTGTATAGATGAAGAAATAGAAGCCAAAGATGTTAAATGTCTTTTCCTGGGTCATATAGCTAGCAAATAGTAAAACTGGGATTCACATACAAATTTCTCACACCAAATCTAGTACTTTTTCTAGAGGCAGCCAAGTGATACAGTGGATTACAGTGTCAGACTTAGTGTCATAAAGTCCTGAGCCTCAGATACTTACTGGCAGTGTGACTCTGGGCAAGTCATTTAACAACTCTGTTCTTCTGTTTCCTCTCCTGTAAAATGAAGATAACAATAGCACCTACCTTCCAGGGTTGTTGTGAGGATAAAAGATAATATTTGTAAAGTGCTTTGTAAATCTGAAAGCACTGTATAAATATTATTGTTGTTCCTGTTTTATATTTCATTTGACAAGTAGGGGTAATTAATCTTATTTATGAACTGAGCTAGAAGAATCATAGTCATGTCGATACACAGAGCTGTGTTTTAAACATGGTTTTTTTTTTTTTGCCTTGATAAAAAATAGTTGACCCCTTTAATTGATAGGAGTCTGTATCTAAAAAACCTTTGTCAACTTATTCAAATATATGTTCAAAGGATTATAAGATCAAAGGCCTAGAGCCATAAGGGCCCTTAAAGATCATTTAACCTCACCCTCTAATTAAAAATAATTGATATCTCTTATTTTTACATCAATCATTTCCATGTATAGCTTGCCATCAGTTTTAAAAATCAATGAAGGAAAAGTAACTAAAGAGTATATAATATACTGTGCCTGTAGTTCAAAGTGAAATGTTTACTTTGTCACTTCTCCAAAAGCACTACAATTATTCAGTGTTTGCTTTCATTTTAGTGTTCCTTCCATTTTCATTATTAGCTTCATTGCATAACTTTTTTTCCAAGTTATGTTCACTTCACTCTGCACCAGTTGATACAAGACTTTCCATGTTTCTCTAAATCCCTAATATACATTGTATTGTACAGCACAATTATATTCCATTACATTCATGAGCCATAATTTATTTATTCATACTTTTTCCTTTTATTTTGCTACCACAAAATATTTTGCATAAGTGAATTGTTTTTTTGTCTTTGACTTCTTTGGGAATGGTATGCTTTGTAATAAGGGTTAATGCCCTCATTTTGACAGTTAAGAAAATTAAAAACCAGAGAGGATGATTGACTTTGATAAGTCATATAGATAGAAGTAGGATCATCTTCAATATTTGAGTGTTTCTACATTTAAACCTGTATATTTAATTGACAAATGTATTTTTCCATTCATTTCAAAAAGATTTGTTTTGAACCCCAAAACAAAAGAAACAAAAACAAATCATACCAAGGTCTCTTGTTATTTGGAGCTGACTGGTAGGCACAGGTGGGATGTCTTCTTTTCTGACCCTTCCTCATAAAAGTTTTGCTTAATGCTGGATCTCTTATAAAGGATCACTTTAAAATAAATCAAAATCAGGGCAAAGGGGACAGAAGGAAGGAGTGATTACCTTTGGGGATGGCAAGATTAAAAACAACCATTAAAAACAAGACCAGTCTTGAATATCTTAGAGTCAAAGAATGTTCTTGAACTAGAAACATTCTAGTCTAAATTGGGACTTGAAGGAACTTCAGAGATCATCTGACCCAACCCATTTGGCTAGTTCCTAGATGAGGAAATTAAGAACCCAAGAGGGAAAGTTACTTGCTCAGAGTCACACTACAAGTTGGTTATCTGTTTCTATAAGAGCATGAAGTTGGAAAATGTGGGCAATTTATGCCATAGTGGAAACTCATTAGGAAATCTGCCATACAGCAATATGAATGAATTTCATTTTTCTCCTGATTGACTGGTTTGGTAAGGTGGCGGTCCTTAGACTGGGGATGTGTAGTGTCAGGGGCCAAAAGGAAAATATTTTCCTTTATAATTTATGTAAGCAGCAGAAACAGCCAGGAACAAACAACTCACAAACATACTCTCAGAGGATATTTTGGACTTAATCCCAAGAACTGAAGCTGGTCTGTATGATAAATAAGATAAAGTTGGTGAGCTTCTAAGGTTGAGTGATCATACAACTATTGGATTTGAAATATTCATGAGGTTACAGTAGGTACAGGGAGCAGCAGCAGAAACATTATGCTTCGAAAAGGCAGAATTCAAGGAATGAAGAATGAATCAGGGGAAATTGATGGTGGGGGGAGGTGGAAGGGGGATGAGGAAAGGGAGGAGAGTGACAATTATTGCCCGGAAAGTGCAATATGGAAAAAACCAAGGAAATATTTTAGACCAGAATGCAATCTGTATTCTTCACTGTATATTTTAAATGTCAAACATATCATATATCATCTGAAACTAACATTTGGCAGAGAAAAAGATGACAGCAGCAAGGATTAAAAACTGGGAAATGGGTGGGTGGATGGGGGATGGGGCTGGGAGATTCAGGAAGGATCAGTAGATTGAAGGCTTAGGTAAATTATGGATCAAATTCTTATTCATCTTCAGGGACATAGTGAGTCAAGAGATGCTACAGCAGCTGAGCACCTAATTTGGTTTCTGCCATGAATTAACTGGATGCTTATATCATTTTTTTTTCTTTCTGAGCCTCAGTTTCTTCCTCTTTAAAATAAAGCTGTTCCCCAATCCATGGGGTTATTATCAGATAGTGCTTTATAAACCATAAAGTGATGTATAAGTATGAGTTATTGGTATTATCATTATCAGGTTTAAACACTTCATTTGATGAATGAAGACATTAAAGTAAGTAGAGGAGAGTTGATTTTCCCCAAATTACACAGCTTATTAATGACAAATCCAGAATTAAAATCCATATCTTCTCACTCCCAATTCAGTGTTGTGTTCTATTATACCAAAGTTCCTCCCTTCTTCCTCTTATCTCCCTGCCTTCCCTCTGCTCCCCTTCTCTTCCCTTCCCTTTCCTTCTTTTCTTCCCCCATCATTCTTTCCCTCTATCCACTTTCCCCCTTCTTCCTGCCTTTTCCCCTCTCTCCTTCTCTTCTTCCTTCTTTTCTTCCTCCATCCCTCTTTCCTTCTATTCCTTTCTTCTTCCTTTCCTTCTTTTCTCTTTCCTCCTTTCATCCCTCCCTTCCTCCCTGCCTCTTTCCCTTCTTCCCTCCTTTCCCCCCTCTTCCCCTCCTTTCTTTCCTCCTCTTTCTCCCTTCCTTCCTCTTTTCCTCTCTCCCTTCCTTTCTCCCTCTGCCCCTCCCTCCCTTCCTCTCTCTGTCCCTCTGTCCCTTCTACCTTTCCTCCCTCTCTCCCTTCATCTGTCTCTCCACCCTTTCCTCTCTTTTCCCCTCTGTCCCTGCTTCCTTTCTTCCTTCCTGCATTCCTTCCTTTTTTTCTTTCCTTCGTTCGTTCCTTCCTTCCTTCCTTATTTTTTTCCTAGTAAATTTTTTCTTATCTAATAAGAAGCCTAATCTCTGTTTTCATCATTACTACCTCTGAATTAGTGGAACCTGAATCAATGATGTTTTACAGTGAATAGCATTTTCTTAGTTTAATTTGTTGCATCTGATTTTTAGATTTCGTAGTCCAGAGAAGTTAGTTCAAGTTTAGGGTCAATATGCAATGACCATATAGTAATTAAACCTAAATATGATTAGTTACTTTTCTAAAGTTCCTTCAAATTTTTCATCCCTTTAGATTAGCTATAGTAATAACCTTTGATTGGGCTCTTGCATTATTAAAATCCTTATTTTTACTGATACTTTGTCTTTTTTATTCATCTTCATTTTCATATATCCCTCTGTCCTCCACTATCCTAATGAGTTGTACATTATGACAAAGACTTTTTTTAAAGAGAAAAACAAATAGCTCAGCAAAATCAACAAAGACATCATGTCTAGTATATGTAGAATTGCACATCCATATTCCTTTATTTCTGCAAAGAAGGAAGAAAACTACCTTTTTTCATCTTTTTAAGGCCAAAATAGATTACCCTGAATTTTCATGAATGATAGCTCAAAAGTATATGCCAAGGAGACTTATCTTACTTCCCCCCTTAAAATTGTTGTGGATGTTATTATAAAAAAAGAAGTTATTCAGTTCCAAGGTAAATTTCCATCTAAGCCATCATAGTATCAACGTCCCATCTCTCCATCATGCTCTTCCATTTCAAAGAATCACAGAACCCAATCCCATGAGGAAACCCTTATCTTTGAGAAATGGTCATCTAGCTTTTACTTGAAGAATTCTAGTGATGAGCAGTTTACTCACCTCTTGAGGCAGCCCTTTCTATCTTTGGACAAAGTGGCTTTGTTAGAAAGTATTCCTTATATTGAATAAAAATGTTTCTTGCTGAAACTATCACCAATTCTTCTTGTCTTGTGGAGGAACAACAACAAAATTGAATCCCTCCTCCATATGACAGCCTTTCAAATATTTGAAGATAGCCATTGTATAAATCTATTCCCTAACAATCTTTTTTTCTCCAGACTTCACATTCCCAACTCCCTCACATTTCTCATATAACATGATTTTCAGTATTCCTTCTGATCTTCTTTTGTTTCCTTCTCTGAATTAATTTCCCTTCCAGATTTATTTATTTATTCATTTATCTACCTAATTTTTGACTAGATAAAAGAAGCCATTTTTTGGCCTCAATTTCTATCTGTTCTTAATCATTGAATGGGTGTTTTCTCAGTCAAACTAAGACCTGTTGAAGACCTTAGTCTAAAGCCATCTCCAGTTGTCCTGATCTATGTCACAGTATCATCTCTTTGATGTCATGAGCCTCTTCAAGAATGAAGGACAAACAACGACAATAATAATAACAACCACAAACAAACAAAACTCTATTCCCCCTACTCTCTCCCCTCCCCCCAGGTTTGATGGCTCTTTTTGAGTCTCTTTTTAAAATATTTCTCATTCTTAATTTTCTAGGAGCCTTTTTGTCTTTTTAAGTAGATTTCCTTGGTTTTCAAGTCTTTGGCAAGAAAAACCTGGTCAAGGCTTTTTTGACTGCTTCTAGTTCTAGGAATTGATATATGAAGCCTGCGTGTAGTATAGCAGAATTCCACTTATATGGGGAACATCCAGGTAGAAAGAAAAAAGACCCAGAAATTCAACTAGGGAACAAAAGGAATCAGGAACTTATCAGTCTGGTTGCATTATTTAATAAAACTATATGTATATTTATTCATTATCTTTTCCCCACCCACAAATGGCATAAGTAAAATGAATGTCCCAAAGTATCATTCTATACCAGTCAAAAATGGTATAAAATTCATTTAAAATGATCAATGGATAACTCAATTTAGATTGACAGTGAAGTCAGTCTTTTCATAGTGACAGAAAAAGAGAGACCAAATAGTTTCTTAAAAATTATTTTGCTTCTATTTTTAGGTACCTTGTCATTATGATGATCCTATTTTTCTAAGTTTAATATCAGGACACAATGGTCAACCAAAGAAATTCTCTGAAATCAAGACTTTCCCATAAAACCTGGGATGTATTCCTACAACTATTTCTGATGCCTGATAAGTATGAAATTCTTGCACCTGAAAGCAAGTGACATCAATACTAGGGACCTGCAGGGGTCTCTCTTCCACACTTTCAAAACCTAATTCTCTGTTGCCACCTATTTGCTCAGTATATGGGATGCCTTAGGCTATTCTTCCCTTCATCATGGGAACAATTTCTTTGTTCACAGTGCTAGATAATAGCCCAGTTTAGCAAGCAGGATCTCAATCTCTTCTTCAAGCTCTTATCCTTCATTTATCTGCCTTATTTTTGGTCTGTTGATTCCCATTACAGAGAAATTCTTGATCTTTAGCCCAGAACCAAGCTTATGTGTATATTCGTTACCTTTGAGTTATTATATAAAGTGTCCATGAAGATTTTCCATATGCAAAAGCTCCCCTTTCTGATGCTTAAAATATTACCAATAATAATGAACTATTTTCTATATCATATTCTTGTCTCTGTAGTGGAAAAAGAACTAGATTGAAGTCAAGAGAGGCTTACATCAAATCTCAACTCTGACACAAATATATAGCATTTGTTAAGTCTAATCTTTCTGAGTCTTATTTTCCTATGAAAAGGGGATCTTACTTCAAATAATATATGCAAAGTGCTTTGTAAAGCTTACAGCACTTTATAAATGTTGTTGTTGTTGAGTTATGTCTGGCTCTTTTTGACCTAATTTGGGTTTTTCCTGGCAAAAATACTGGAGTGGTTTGCCATTTTATTCTCTAGCTTATTTTACAGATGAGAAAACTGAGGCCAACAGTGACTTGTCTAGGGTCACACAGCTATTAAGTGTCTGAGGCCATATTTGAATTCAAATCTTCCTGGCTCCAGGTTCTGATCTCCATCCATTTTAGCATCTAACTTGTCCTTTGTAAATGTAAGCTATTAATATTTTACTGGGTTCTTATTGAAGAGGGATGTTAAGGTGATGTGATAGTGGGAAGGTGTACAGCCATAAAAGGGTATGGCCAAAAAAAGAATGTACCTAAAGACAGTACAGTATAGTAGAAAGGAGACTGAACTTAGGACTCAAAAGAAATTTATTATTATTTATCTTGGTTCAGACACATTAGCTATAGGAGCCTGTTCCAGGTATTTTACTCCTGAGCCTCAGTTTCTTCATCTGTATAATGGGAGTAATTATATTTATATTACCTATTTCATAATGTTCTTCAGAAGAGACTGCTTTTATAAATCTTAACATGCTTTGGACGGGGGAAGATAGGTGACACAATGGATAGAGATTGGGGTTTGGAATCAGAAAGTTCTGATTTCAATGTCCAAAAGTCTATAAATATACATAAACCTTTGACACAACAGTGTCTCTGCTGGACCTGAAAAGAGATCATAAGAAAGTGAAAAGAACTCACATGTGCAAAACTGTTTGTAGTAGCTCTTTTTAATAAGTGGTAAGGAACTGGGAACTGAATAGATGCCCATCAGTTGAAGAATGGCTGAATAAAGTATGGTATATGAATCTAATGGAATATTATTGTTCTGTGAGAAATGATGAACAGGCTAATTTCAGAAAAGCTTGGCAAGACTTAATATAAACTGATGCTAAGTAAAGTGAGCAGAACCAGGAAAACATTGTACCCACTAATTACAAGATTATGAGATAATCAACTATAATGGACTTGGCTCTTTTCAACAACAGGGTGATTCAAACAATTCCAATAGATCTGTGATGAAAGATGACATCCATATCCAGAGAGAACTATGGAGACTGAATATGGATCAAAACATAGTATTTTCAACTTTTTGTTGTTTGTGTGCTTGGTTTTTTTCTTCCTCATTTTTTCCCCCCTTTGATCTGATTTTTCCTACATAGAATGATGAGTATGGAAATATGTTTAAAGGCATTGCACATATTTATCAGATTGCTTGCTGTCTTGGGAAGGAAAAGGAAAGAAGAGGAAGGGAGAGAGAGAAAAATTTGGAACACAAAGCTGAATGTTGAAAATTATCTTTACATGTATTTGGAAAAATAAAGTATTATTTTAAAAATATGTTTAATAAAAAAGAATTGATTTTTTAAAAAAAAGACCTGAGTTCAAATGTGTAACTTAATCTCTGTTTGCCTTAATTTGTTGGAGGAGGAAACGGCAAGCCATTCTAGTATTTTTGCTAAAAAAAAGCACCACCCCTCCACCCCCCAAAAAAGGAATCATTAAGAGTTGAGCACAACTGAAATAACTGAATCACAGGAAATAAAAATGTGAGCCCTTACTTCATAGATCTGCCATTTATAGGTCATCCAGTTTGACTTTTGGTGTTCTGTATCTTTTAAAATCATTCTTTTGGTGGTAGTTGGGCAGAATCCATTTTTCACTCATCCTCTAAAGACTGTGCCATTTTCCTGTGGAAAGAATACTGGGTTTGAGGTCAGGATTATACAGTCTTAGGTCTGGACCTGAAAGGGATGTCAGAGATCATCTTATCCAGCCTTCTCATTTTACAATGAAGAAACTAAGACTCAGAAAGGTGAAATATTTTGCCCAGGATCACATTGGTAATAAGCATTATAGTCTGTATTTGAACTCAAATTCTTTGATTTCAGAGCCAGTGATCATTCTTCTCTACCAGTTGGAAACTATCTATTTCTCAGCTTAGGGTATCTTTTTTCTATAAAATGGGAAGAATTATATTTGCATTACTCTCCTCACAGTGTTGTGAAGAGCCAATGGACTAAAATTAGTAAGGCATTTTCTAACTGTAAACCATTTCAGAGAATGTTTTTGTATTCCTGATAATTTTGGTAATTTTGTTTCCATAAAAACATGGGGTTTAGATAAATGGTATCATAGGGAACACATTTAGTTACATAGAAACAATCAAATAAATTGGGTGGAGGAGTGTTGGTTATGAAGTATCAATATGGATATGAAACAAATTTTGTCAAATTGTTCAATACATTTAATGCATTGAATATACAATTTTGTAATTATTGATATTAGAGATGACAGCAACAATAAAATGTGTTCTCTGAATTCAGGGAAGCAAACAGCTTGACATCTTGAATTCAAACCTCTTGTTAATCTGTTTAAAATGACTTACATAGAATCTCTCAATTTTGTGCTCCGTCTGGGCAGTAAAACCTCCATTGAGGCAGAACTCATGCTATAATTATAGTGACTGGACCCCAATTTACTTATCCTCAGTTTCCTTATCCCTAAAAATGGAGATAAATTAACACCTACTCTCAAGATTACTGTGAAGATCAAATGAACAAATATTTTTAAAGTGCTTTGTAATTTTTAAAGTGCTATATAAATACTAGCTATTATTTGTTGTGTTCTGCTTTCTAGAGCCCCCAAGTTGGGGTGACAAAATGTATTGTGTTTTCTAGAGCCCCCACACCAGGGCAAAAAAACATACCATTTTAATGAAGGAGTGATGAGGTGAGACTCACATGGATGGTTAAAATATGGTATCCATTTATTCTAAATTCTTTTCCCCTTATAAACTCCAATATCCTTATGTAACCAAAGCAATACTGCACATGTGCTAAATATATACTGTACATGTGCTAAATATATACTGTGCATGTGGGACCACATAAACAACTTGCTTATTGCATGCAGTTTGCCACTGGTATCACTCTGCTTCAATTACAACACAGGTTGTCACCACTCCCTGACTTCTCAGGAAGGCCAAGATCCCTTAGGGGAGATGAGGAGCTGGACCAGACATTGTTAGCAGGTTCCCTCTGCGCTGAAAGGTCTTATACCTCACCCAGAGTTCCCCCACTACCTGTGACCCTCTATAATTATTATTAATGTTTGATTTACAAAGTACTTTGTAAATTTTAAATTATTATATAAATGCTAACCATTATTATTATTATAAATGCCTGTGATTCACTAAGTACTTTGTAACTTTTAAAATATTATGTTGATACTATCTATCATCATCATCGCTATTAGTGACAGTGTCTGTGATTTGTAAAGCACTTTGAAAAAGCCCAAACCACTATAGCAAATGCTATTATATTATTATTTATAATGATGGACAGTACCTGTAATTTTTAAGGTGATTAGCATATTTCCTGGCATATAGTAGGTGCTTAATAAATGCTTTTTCCTTTTCCTCAACATAGCAAGCCATTCAATATAGTGAGCAATTGCAGCATGATCTTGCTGTGGTCTGGAATACCAGTTCTCAGATAGTTGATGAAAATGTGGGAGTATCTGGCACACAAAAGAAACACCCCCCAAACTGACCTGGGTCTCCTCATGTCTGAGGAAACTGAAATACATGGCAATTAGATCCATAAAGCAAAAAATATAGAAAACAAAGACATGACCCAGAAATGAAGCAAGTGAAGAAAGTTTGGGAGATGTACAAGTTTTTACCCATTTCCCAGGAGCTTTGAAGATTCTGTGGTTCTATGCATGCATGTGCTGAAAAGCTCTGCAAGCTGACCTTCTTCCAGCTTCTAACAACTTTGCTGGTTTTTTCCCCAGGAATTTATACTTGATGTGAAATGCATTTTGAAGTATGTACTTTGCCCCAGGAACCCTTCTCTGCCTTGGAGGAGCTGAAGGTGAGTTTCCTAACAACATCAGTTTTTAATCATTTCTTGCAAATCCATTTTGAGATATAAGATTTGTTTGTTACTTTTGGAAGGGCCTGTTGCCAGTCACCATGAAGTTCTTTGATTGAGTGTAGGAGTTTGTGGAGAGTCTTAAACAGAGAAGTTTACTGGGAGATGAGAGATAGTTCTTTTTTTTGCATTCATATAATTTTCTCATCCATTTGGATTATAGGCTGTACCTAAAGAAATTTCCTTAGTAGGGATGAATAATTAGAAAACTCAAATTATTCATTCATTAATTCTCAATAATTCTTAATAAGGGGATATGGCACAAATAGTAGCTATAAGCTAAATTAATAAATCAACATACAAGTAGGATGTGAACAAAGTGTTATTTGAAATCTAAAGTGGGAAAGGAGGGAAAGGTCATTATTGAAAAAAAAGAGGATCAGGGAAGGCTTCCTGGGAGAGAGGGCTTATATTCCAGGAGCAATAATGAGACTCTAACTTTGTTGGATCCATGATCTCATTAGTGTTGGTCATTCTCATGCCAGGGTAACAAATGGCAATGGCTTAAGACCTTTTAATCTCTAGTGTTGTTATACAGAAATGAGTCATAGAACACAACTATTTCAGAACAATCCTAATTATAATTGACCTGACCCAAAGGACAATGAAAAGATACATAGAAGGAATTAATAGGATGCAGCATATTACCACCTCCAACCTGTGGGCAAAAAGTTCAGTAGAAAAGGCATGTGGAAAAAGAGATGGGATTATCATGCAGGGAAAGTAAAGCATATCAGATTAGTAGCTCAAGTATTTGCTACAAGTGTGCACCTGACATGATGAATGATATAGATAAAGAAATGCTTCCAGAATGGATCCTCTTGGGAGAATTAAGAAGGAGGGAAGAGATTAGAATCAAATAGGATGAAAAGGTAAGAACTGGTTGAGATTTATGTTAATGGAGGGAATACTAATGCCACTGAGAATATGAATCTATTGAAGAGAAAATAGAAATATGATTATAGAATATGGAATGTATGGCACATGGTAGTTGCTCATGGTTACCCTTTTTTGGAGTGTGGCACAAGAATAAACTATGATATTTACTGTTGTTCTCTAGTCTTTCCTTTCTTTGTGCTAATTTACAGATTTATACCTGAATTCCTCTAAATTTCACATTATATATTTCATATGTATTTGGTTTGGCCTGACTGCTTTTAGAAACTTTATCATTGCCCTCCTCACATAGTACAACTGATAGGAAGGAAGTAGAATTCAAATGAACTGGGTTCACTATTGTTCCTTCTAAGCATGGATTGCTAAAGAAATACTAGCAGATTTAGTATATCTATTTGGTATTGTCCTTACATATTCATTGGCAAATGTTAATAGGAGGATATAGCTTAGTTGGGGCTCACATCTCTACAGAATAGCTTTTTCCTAAAATCCATTCCATTGTTTCATGGAGATGGGACTGCTTGTAATATTTTGTTCTCTTTGTAATGATTTAAAAAGAGCTTGTGCCCTAAGCTGGTCCTGCTCTTGGCTATCAGGTCTTTCTTCTGGGTAAGATCAAATATTAGTCAAATGAAGCAGTCTCTGGGCTCTTTCAGTCTCCTTGCTATTGTGATTGTTTTGCATCAGTTAAATTTGTGTAACACCATTTCTATGTTTTCCAGTTTTTGAAGTTGACAACTTATTTTACTAGGTGGGGGTTGCAGCTGCTATAATTGTATATACTAACTTCTCATTTTATCCAAAGAAGCAGTATGGTATACTAGAATGGTTGAAGGAATTGGTTTCAGGAGACCTAGTTTCAAATCCTCTCGCAACCGCTTAGTGTATGAATCCAGGCAAATCATTTTACTCCTTTCCGAATCATACTTTCCCCATTTATAAGTTGGCAATGCTAATAATTATACAACTTGTCTTAGAGGGGTTATTCTGAGGACAATTTATTATAAAACTTAAAATATTATGTGAGCATTAACTATTAGTCCTCTAATTTTGTATTGATTTTGATCCTTGCTTCAAAGTTATCGATCTGAGTGTTCACAAAACTGATTTGAAAACAACTCCTTTGTCAGCAACCACTTGATTTTTCTTTAAGATAATTTAAATTTCTTTCTCTGTCTCTGTCTTTGTCTCTGTTTATTTCTGTATGTCTCTGTCTCTTTGGTCTCTGTCTGTCTCTGTCTGTATGTCTCTGTCTCTCCCTATCTCCACCCTAAGCTTATTTCTTGTTCAACATTTATTGTCTTTTGATTTCTGACTTTCTCTTTTCATAATGAATGAATGAAAAAGCATTTATTGATTTCTTACTATGTGCCAAGACAGTGCTAAGTATAGAAAAACAAGATAGTCTTTTTCCTCAATAAGCTCACAACCTATTTGGTGAATACAACACATATAAGAGGGTTCAGCTATAGGATAGATAAAAAGTTCTAGTGATCCTTGGAGTGCATCAGTAGTATAGTTGACAATGCCTGAAGAAGGTTGAGGGAATTGTGGGAGGGCAGCTGGTATGTATATATGATATAGATGTGGGAGAGGGCTTTTGTTGTTGAGTCATTTCAGTCATGTCTGACTCTCCGTGATTCTATTTGGAATTTTCTTGGCAAAGATGTTGGAGTGTTTTGCCATTTCCTTCTGCAGCATATTTTATAGACAAGAGATTGAGGCAATTAGGGTTAAATGATCTTCTTGGGACACAGAGCCAGTAAGTTTCTGAGACCAGATTTAAATTCAGTTCTTCCTGACTCCAAGGCCAACATCCTATCCATTGTGCCACCTAGCTGCTCAAGAGACTTTTAATCTCCAAAATCTCCAAATTTTTGGCTTGTTACATTTCTTGGTTCTAAAGTACATTATCCAATGTAGTTCTTCATAAAACCTCCTATTAGAATACTTAGCTCCCGCCAAAGTTCATCTGAAGCACCAGCTCAGTGAGACCTTCCCTGATGTCCCCAATTGCTGGTGCTGAACATCTCCCCAAATGGAATTATCTTATAGTTATCCTATATTTATTTGTTATATAGTTTGTAGCTATTTAAATTTGTGTATGATATGTAATTCCTATAATGTAAGCAGTTGAAGGCAAGAATTGTTTTGATTTTGCCTTTATGTCTTCAGTGTCTAGGATAATTCCTGCCTCATTGTAAGTGGTTAATAAAATGTTTATTTGTTGATATATTTCCTTCATCTATTCTGTGCAACAGATGTTGGCAAATGAATTATACATATCTTCATGGTATTCTGTTTATTTATATTAATCATAAATATTACAAGGCAAGATAACCAAAGATTCCTTGAAATTAATTTTCTTGTAGCCCCTAGATGAATGATGAAGCCAACTCCCTTGATTCCTTTATTACTACTTTGAAGAAGATCGGTGAAGTATCCTTTCATTTACTGTCTTCTGGTATCAATTATAGTATGAGTAACAACATGTTTATACCTCTATCCATAGTGTTTCAATATGGTGATCATTGGGCAATTATCTTATTTTAAGAAGTAATTATTGAATTAGTGTTTGTGGACAGTTGAAAACTTCTGAATGAATGAAAAAGTCTTTATTTAACTGTTACTATGTGCTAAGCATTATGTTAAATACTGGGAATTCAATTAAAAAATAAAGATAATTCCTGCTTTCAAGGAGCTAATGGGATGGAAATATATCCATTCCATAAGAAGCCCATGCATCAAAGACTATTTGCATGTGATTCTCCTCCAAAGCTCAATGCCTGTATAAGGGACATAAGTAAGAATTAGACTGAAGAGAGTTCCTGGTTTTCTGGATACAAGCTTCAAGAAAAAAGACATTTTCAATCTCTCCTCAGGTTCCTGAAGGAAAAGAAAGACTCTAGTAAGCAGCTTATATGTAAAGGAGCCAGCAATCTCTACCATGTCCTATCCCTATCTTACTACATTAGAGATTTTGGGTAATTTTTCTTTAGGTGAGATCTGAGACACTCTCTTGATAAAGCAGTATTATGTCACTCTCAATATGAGCTCTCATTCACTTGGGGAATTCTTTGACATATATCTTCATATGTATACTTTCTCTATATCTGTTTGGATAAATGGGTTTACTTACTATTTTCTATGTATATTCATTTTATTTGCTATTTTCTATGTATGCTCATTGTAGAACTGACATCTGGTAGGAAGAAGGTCAAGCCATATATATATATAACTTGAGACACTCCACCATTAAAGGATAGTGATCAAGAGTACAGCTTGAACTTAAAAATTATTTCTCACAGCCTATCAATATTTAAGGGAGCAGATAGATAGCCTGGTACCCACTCCCTCTGAGAACAGTAGAGTGGCCAGCACCTGGTCCAAACCATCTCCTTCCTCTCCTAGCAAAAATCAGTCTGTCTTGAAGAAAGAATGGGATGGGAGAAGAGATTCTAAAGTTATCTATTCTTGCCTCGCTAGGAGCCACATCTACGTTAATCCATCTAGACACAAAAAACCTCAATGGGCAAAATAAGAGAACATACAGCATACTCCTTTCCCTTTCTCCCCATATACACATCTGTGTACACACACACACACACACACATACACACACACATATAAGTAATATTTGTGTTACATATATGTGTATATATTTATATGTTATATGTATGTGTATATAGGTGTGTGTATATATGTACACACACATATACACTCTGTGTATATGTGTGTGTGTGTGGTGTTCATGAAGGATATTTTGGTTTATAGGATTGGTGAATGATGTAGAATGATTAGGAGTAATTACACAGTTGATTTCATTATGCTTCTAGAACTAGAAAGGGGAGGGACAAAGTGGACAGGGGAATTTTACGTTACAATTGATGAATGAAGTGAAACATGGCATGATCTGGTCTTCTATGTAATGGGAAACGAAGGCAGCCACCAATCACATAGTAGATATTCTGAGAAAGGAGTTCTAAGCATCATAGAGTTAAGTTTTCTAGAGTTTTGTTTCTGGTCTAGACTTCATAGTAGTTGGTGTGATGTCTGGGAAGATATCTTCTCCTATAGAAGTATAAGGGTATTGCTTGAGATTAAGAGTAATTTTGTATTTTTAAATCTATTTTATGATTTACAATGGTCCCATAGCTCACCATCTTGTGACTGAACATTCTGGTGGTGACAAAGTTTCACTGTAATTAACTTGTCTGTTCCTCAAGCAGAGTATTTGCTAGTTCACCATGCTCTTAATAATGATGATAACAATGATAATAATGATGATAATAATAACTAGCATTTATGTAACACTTTAAAGTTTGTGAGGCACTTTATAAATCTTATCTTTTTAAGCTCAAGACAACCCTGGAAGGCAGGTGCTATTATTTTCTTTTTCCAGAAGAAACTAAGGCAGACAAAGATTAAATCTCTAGAGACTTACAGCTAGTTAGTAGATTGAGGATGGATTTGAGCTCAGGATTTCCTGACTTCAGGTCCAGCATTCAGTGTTTCTAAGCTATCTTTCCAGCCTTTAAGGAAAGTAGTGTTTTTGTTACACCAACATAGGGATTTTTAAAATATTATTTTATTTCCCCTCATAATTACATGCTAAAACCATTAAAAAAATTTTTTTTAAATAACTTTTTATTGATAGAATGCATGCCAGGGTAATTTTTTACAGCATTATCCCTTATTATCACTTCTGTTCCGATTTTTCCCCTCCCTCCCTCCACCCCCTCTCCTAGATGGCAAGCAGTCCTATAAATGTTGAATAGGTTACAGTATATCCTAGATACAATATATGTGTGCAGAACCGAACAGTTTTCTTGTTGCACAGGGAGAATTGAATTCAGAAGATATAAATAACCCGGGAAGAAAAACAAAAATGCAAGCAGTTTATATTCATTTCCCAGTGTTCTTTCTCTGGGTGTAGCTGCTTCTGTCCATCTTTGATCAATTAAGGCTCTCTTTATCGAAGAGGTCCACTTCCATCAGAATACATCCTCAAACAGTATCGTTGTTGAAGTATATAATGATCTCCTGGTTCTGCTCATTTCACTCAGCATCAGTTCACGTAAGTCTCGCCAGTCCTCTCTGTGTTCATCCTGCTGGTCATTCCTTACAGAACAATAATATTCCATAACATTCATATATCACAATTTACTCAACCATTCTCCAATTGATGGACATCCTTTCATTTTCCAGCTTCTAGCCACTACAAACAGGGCTGCCACAAAAATTTTGGCACATACAGGTCCCTTTCCTTTCTTTAGTATCTCTTTGGGGTATAAGCCCAGTAGAAACACGGCTGGATCAAAGGGTATGCACCGTAAAACCATTTTTTATACTAAACAAGTTTTGATTTGTAAATTCTATCCCTCTATCCATCTCTTCCCTCCTCCATCCCTGAAATAGCAAACAAATTAATATAGGTCATATACAAGAAAACTTGAACAAAAACAAAAAGAATAAATGAAATAAAGGAGAAAAAGAGAGAAAAATGGTATGTTTCAGTCTATGTTTAGACAATATCAGTTCACTCTTGGAGGCAGATAGCATGTTCCATCATGAGTTCTTTAGTATTATTTTGGATCATCATATTAAGTCATTCACAAATCTTCCTTATATAGTATTGGTGTTCTGCCATTCTTCTGGTTCTGTTCATTTCCTTTTGCATCAGTTCATATAACATTTTTTAGGTTTTTCTGAAATTATCTTGTCATTTCTTATAGCACAGTAATATTTCAACACAATTATATATCATAGTTTGTTGAGTCATTTTCCAATTGATGAGTATCCATCCCCTCAATTTCCATTTCTTAGTCATCTCAAAAAGAGTTGCTATAAATACTTAAGTATGTCCCTTTTTTTTTTTGATCTTTGTGGGATATAGACCTAGCAGTGGTATTGTTGGATCAAAAGGTATACACATTATAAATAGCCCTTTGGGTATAGTTTCAAATTGCTCTCCAGTTTTGAGAGCTCAATGTTACCTCTACACTGTGGAGGTATGTGAGGCAACAAAATAGGACTTTCTTAAAGTAAGTTGTATCTTATCAGCCCTAAGGAAATAATAACTGTCATATGTAATAGAATGATAGTAATAGCTTGTATCTGTTATTGTTCATCCTACCTTTCTGAAGAGGACCAGAGGCAAAATGATGTCTTGACTTGTGTGTAAATTGGATTTTAATGAGACAGAATTACACAAAGTTATCAACCTCATAGTTTCTTTCAGGAGCATATCTATGCTGTACTTCACAGGTTTATAGTCCATTAAATACATTATCTTATTTGTGAAATTAGTATCTTCAGACTACAGATGAGTAAAGTAGTATTTAGAGAGATCAAATGATTTGTCTAAGGTTAACTAGTACTGACTTCAGTGTAGATAACTATGTTTTTAGGTCTGGAAGACCTAAATTCAAACATTGCTTCAGTTACTTATTATGTAACCTTCAACAAGCTTTGGTTTCCTCATCTATAAAGGAGACATAATAATAGCATCTATAACATTGGATTGTTGTAAAGATCAAATATAACAATACATGTAAAATGATTTGTGTAGCAGAGAATTATATAAATGCCAGTGTTGGTTATTTCTATTCCATCAGGACCAGTGATTTCTTGTTGTAGTTGTTGCATCATTCTTCCTCCTCCTCTTTTTCTTCCTTTTCCTCCTTCTCTTCCTCTTTCCATTACTTCTCCTTCTCCTCCTTCTCCCCTTCCTCCTCTGTTCAGGAGGGGAATTATACCTTTACATATGGGTACTCTGTCCAAAGGAGTATAGATTTTGATCACTTATACTTCATAAGATATCTTGGGCTGAGGGTAGATTTTTTTTCTTCCCTTCTTATTTATTCTATCATTTTTTTTTTAAACTGGGACAATTAACTTGATTTTATCTCATGTAACTTTCATTTATGATTTCTCCAAATATAGCTTTGGTAAACTAGGCTTTGATAAAACCCATTGGGATTCAAATGGAGCTACTTGACCTTGCTTTTAAATTCAAATCACTCTGGCTCTCATGGACTGGCAATAAAAGGCTCCAGTCAAAGCCTCACTTGTTCATTGATTGGGTTCTGGTGGCCTAGAGTGAGTGTAAATGGCAGTTATTTCTGTTTTGGCCAAAAGCTCTGAGGGTCTTCCTTTCCCTGATGAAATTATTTTTATTTTATTTTTTTTTTTGTGAAGGCAAACTAGGACATCTTTTACCTCAGCTCTTACCTTGCTTTTAACTACTGAATGGATGCTGCCTCAGACAACCTCAGATGTGGGAGAGGTCTCCCACTATATCCAGGACCATGTCCAGTTGTCCTGACATGTGTCTTGCTATTAAACTCTGGTGACTCTGGAGGAGGGAGTGAGGCTGATGATTTTATACAGCTCTATTCCACTTAAATCCAAATCACTTGCAAGTCAAGACAGCATCCTCTTGATGTCACTGGTCCTTTAGAATGATGAAAGAACAGTGTGTTGCATCATCCTGCCTTCCTTAGAATTCCTTTTCTACTTTTATTCTTAAGGTTTTAGGAGATATATGTATGCATGTATATTTACATACATTTATATACTCATATGTTTTCTGAACACCTCCTCTGTTGTTTTATGGTAACATGGAGGTGTTTTTGATTTTTCCAAGGCTATACCCATATAACACAAACACTGGCAAGTTCTACTAAACTGGACTAGCTTGTACGAGCTGCAGATAGCCAAAGGACCAGCCTACCTAATTTTAGCAAGATTCATTTCTAGACTGGCTACAGAGTGATGATTTTTTTTCAATGCAAATCATAAAGACCATCTACTAAGCATTAGAAGGATCATGATCTGCAAAGGTGGAGTGAACCCACACACATTGTTGAACTCAGAGAACCTTGAGGTATATTGCCAGTGACAGGCAATATTCATGTGTATATTTATTTGCAGGTACTGATGAAACAAATGGATTTTATACAATATGCATTATAAATGTAGCCAGCTCTCTTTGGTTATAGATTGGTTCATCTTGTTTCTTGTTGATTTCAAATTCCTGGAGGGTAAGAGATGATGTTTTCAATTCTGCCAATTTCCCCAAAGTACCTTTCATAGTGCCAGGGTCTCAGTGGGCGGTTCAATGAATAGTCACTCATTATCAACTTCATCATCAATTGAAAGCCTGAAGCACATTAGATACTAGATGGAACAAGTAAAAGGCACAGTCAGACTCTAGGAGATAACATTTTTAAATGAATGAGGAAAATTAGACCTGAGGGGGGAAAAAAAAACAGGAAAAGAAACATATAAATTAGTTTGGAAAAGCTAATATTTAGGAATTGCCATACTAATGAAAATTTTAGTGAGTTGAGGAGAGCCATAAAACTTTTAACGGTTAATGGGAGATAGTCTTCTCTATTTGTTCTCACTTACCTAGTCAGCGAGGTGGCATAGTGGATAGAGTTCTGGAGTTAGAATTAGAAGACTTGAATTCAAGTCCTGCCCCAGGCAATTTACTAGAGATGTGACCCTGCACAACTCACTTTAACTCTTCCAGCCTCAGTTACCTTATATGTAAAATTGGAATAATAATAGCATCTACCTCATAGGGCTGTTGTGAGGATCAAGTGAGATTTTACAAATATATATTTATATGTACACACATGCATATATACATATATATGTACATATACACACACACACATATCTATATGTGTAAAACAGGGTATATATCTATATACACATATATATGTATATATACATATACACATCTATGTATACATTTGATTTCTCTTATGGATGATAATTTATCTTTTTAAAAAATCTAGTATTATTAGGTAATACTCTCATGAGTATTAGCGAGTCATGGATAAAGTTTCCATCTGAAATATAATTTAATTGATAAATCAGCAAATACTAAATACATTTCTATTGTGGGTAAAGTGTTTTGGAGGCCCTAAAGAGACATAAGTCATGGTTCTTGCTCTCAAGGAGCTTATATCAGGGAGGTGATGCCATGACATGTAAATAAATTCGATTTAAGTGAAGGGAGGGCTATGCAAGACCATTGCCTCACTTTCCTCACCAGAGCCATCTGGGTCCAGTGCCGACATGATCAAGATGATTGGAGATGGCTTGGATACAATCAGAGACCTTGGCCTTTTTAAGATAAGGTTTTCATCAGATCTCAATTTGATGGGGGCCATACTCATTCAGTAATTAAGGTAGGTAGCAATTGAGGCAATGAATCTCCTCTTTCACCTAGTCTTAAAAAAAAAAAAAAAACCTAAATAAATAAATCTAGTTGGGAAGTAAGACACATATGAATAAAAATACAATTAGCTATTAATGGCACTAAATTGTAAGAACCAAATAAATGAGTAGTATAGGCAGTAAATACTGCAAATGGGAGAAAGAGAACATTGTGGAGAGAGAAGTCAGGGACATTTTTATGCAGGAGATGAGAGCTGAACTGGATTTTGAAGGATAAGTAGGATTCAGACAGGTAGAAGACTTCCAAACATCAAGAGTAGTATAGAGACAGCATTCATGAAGCATATACATTATGTCACATTTTAATTGGTGTGGAGAACTTATGTTCTAGAATAATGCAGGGAACATGTGACTTCAGACACAGATACATTTAACAAAATAGGGAAGGAATCAAAAGAGGGTGTCAGTCACACAGATGTTGAATTTAAGATTAATCATTTTTCTCAAATCCTTTGATCTTCTATGTACCTCAAACTTCAGGCAGTTTGGGACATAGCCTAACTCAAAAGATATTCCTGGTGAGTTAAAACACAAAGGAACAAAAATATATACAAAGATATTCACTCAGTAAAAATAGTAGCAACAACAACAAAGCACAATTGTTGTCCTGTACTGCCTTGGAAAGCTCTCATTTAATTCTCTATTCCTCCTTAAAGGATAATCAGCTTTGCAATTATAATACAGTCTATAAAGAAAAAGCCAAGAATTCTTGCTATTTTCTCTTTTGGGCTTCTGGCTGCTCTGGTATGGGAGACAGCTTGGTGCACTCAACAGGTCTATTGACAATGTCAATTATCCTTCACAACGCAACAAACTGGCCTTTTTCTTGCTGAGCAACAACAAAATTGGAAAGGCATATTAGACCTAGGTTGTAAAATATTTTGAATGGTGAATTAAGAAATTTGAATTTTTTTTTTCTGGAAAAGAACTGTGCAGGTGATTTGGAAGAGTTGGGGCTTGAGAAGAAAGTTGGAGATTGAATGGGTGGGGTGGAATTTGGGAGGAAACAGGGAAAAATGAAATTCCAGGAAATAGAAAAGAAGAACGTTATTGGCAAGGCAGGGCATATAAGAAAAGGCAATTCCCTAACTGTAAATAGTCAAAGAACATGAACAGGCAGTTTTCAGAAGAATAAATTAAAAATATCAATAGTCATATAAAAGTGCTCTAAATCATTAATAATTACAGAAATGCAAACCAAAAGAATTTGGGTTATTACTTCATAACTATCTAATTGGCTAACATGACAAAAAAAGAAAAATGACATGCTGGAGAAGATGTGGAAAAACTGGGACACTAATGCAATGTTAGTGGAACTCATGATGAAAAATAATATCCAACAATAGTTAGAGAACTGATGGGTGCAGATTGAAATGTATTTATTTTCACTTTATTTTTCTTGCTTTTTTTCCCCAAGAAGATTAATGTCGAAATATATTTTGTATGACTTCATTATGTATAAAGAATATTATATTGCTTGCTTTCTGAATGGATTGGGGATGGATTGGAGGGAGGGAGAAAATTTAGAACTCAAGATAAAAATAATGACTGCTAAAAAAATAAGAAATGGCAAGTGGAACAAATTAGAGAATAAAGTAAATTGCCAGCCTGGATTGGTGACTGTAGCAATCATTAAAAATTCATGAAAAAGAAAGAGGGTTAATGTGAGGGGAGGGGAAGTGAAATATGACTAGTGTTGGTGATACTAAGGAAAAAAAAGATAGATGGACCTTACTAATCATTAGGAGGTGACCACTGGACAGAACAGCTTTTGGGAAATGCTTAGAGTTAAAGTATGACTACTTTTTTAAGAGCTGAAAATCAGCCTATTTGGAGAGTAAGATGACATGAAGGATCTTATGTTGACTGTGATGTTTGCATTTCTGTCACAGACATATATTGTTGTATGTGTTTCAAGTCTAGCTAGTTTCTTTCCTGAAGGAGAAGATAAAGGGATTTTTTTGTCCACATTCATTAAAGTCATAGAATTACAAATAAGGAAACTGAAACTCAAAAAAGTTAAGTGAGTTATCCAGGATTACTCTGCAGGATGAGATTTGAACCTCAGTTTTTCTGATTCCAGTTTCACCATGTTGCTAAAAATAATGCAATATTCCTAAAGGAAATGAAAGCAAAGTTTCAAAGGGAGAAAATTTGAGGTTCTGAGATCTTCTTAAAGTCTGACCATGTTATCCTCATACTGAATAAACTTCAGGGGCTCCCAATAATCTACACAATTTAGATCCCACTCTCCTGTTTTCTCTGACTTTTCTCTGACTTTATCTCCATAAATTCTACTATTCAGCAAAACTGGGCTTCTTCTGTTACCTTATAAAGGAAATTCAATCTTGCAACTCTTGATATTTTCACTGTATATCTCCTCTCACCCCCCAAGAGTGTTCTACCTGCTCACCTTAACCCCCTGTCTTTCTTGGCTTCCTTTTTGACTGAGTATAAATCCCATCTTCAGCAAGAAGCCTCTCCTCCCTGCACTGTTAGTGCTTTTCCGCTGAGATTATTTCCATTCACACTACAAATATTTTTGTTATTGTTGAGTTTTTTTTCAGTCATATCCTGTTCTTCACGATCCCATTTGAGATTTTCTTCACAAAGATGCTGGAGTCATTTGCTTTTTCCTTCTCCAACTCATTACAGATTGAAGAAACTGAGGCAAGTAGGAATAAGTGACTTGCCCAGTATCATCCAGCTAGTAAGTGTTTAAGACTTTTTTGAACTCACAAAGATGAATCTTTCTGACTCCAGGTCTGGCATTCCATCTAACCTGCCCCATACATTTTGAATGTATATAACTATTTGTATATTGTCTCTCCTATACTCAGGGACTGTTCATCCCCTTCTTTGTATCCTGAGTGCTTAGCACAATTCAAAGTCCCTAAGTGCTTAATCAATACTTATTGTTGTGCATGATGATGATGATGGCCTTCTATAGTATAAGCTGTTATTTTTTGCTAGCATTTTTTTCCCAGCATAATTTGTTAAATGGGGAATGTATAGGCAAATTGCTCCAGCAGTTGGTTTGTTGAGTTTGTTAAAAATTACGTTATTATGTTTAATTGCTTCTGGGTCTTGTTTATTTTATCTGTTCCACACTCCAACTATTCTATTTTTTTTAACCAGCATCAAATAGTTCTGATGATATTGTTCAGTGCTTTTCCTCTGAGATACTTCTTTATACTATGAATGTTGTTGTTCAGTGTATGTTCAGTCATATCCAACTCTTCATGACTCCATTTGGGGTTTTCTTGGCAAAGATATTGGAGTCATTTGCCTTCTCCAGTTCATTTTACAGATGAGGAAACTGAAGAAAACAGGGTAAAGTGATTTGCTCAGGATCACACAGCCAGAAGTATTTGAAGCTGAATTTGAACTCATGAAAATGAGTGTTCCTAATTACTGGTCTGACATTCTATATACTGCTCCCCCTACCTGCCTTGATGAATACTCCTTTATGCTATATTTAAGATCTGATACTATTTAGCACCCTTCAATTTACTTTTTTTTCATGATTTCCCTTGAGTTTTTTCTTTCTAGATTGATGTTATAATTTTGTCTTTTATAACACAATCTTTGCATAGTCTGATTGAAATGTCACTGAATCTTTAAATTAATTTGGCAGTATCATCATTTTTATTATATTGGTATTGCCTAACTGAAAAAAAAATTGGCATCTTTCTCTTTTTAATTTTATTTTTTTAAGGAAAGTCTTATAATTGCATTAATATTAAATACTAAGTAGAGGAAAATAAGTAGTTCAATGGGTTCAGAGTTCTTGTCCTGAGTTCAAATCTATCCTCAGATACTTACTAGCTGTGTGATCCTAGGCAAGTCACTTCACTTGTTTGCCTTAATCCACTGGAGGAGGAAATAATAAATCACTTCAGTATCTTTGCCAAGAAAATCCCAGATGGAGTCATAAAGAGTCAGACACAATTGAATAGTGACAATAAGTTCTGAGTCTCACTTATCCTAGGTAGTGTAGGTTTTTTGTAGGTATTTCAAATAGAATTAAAAAAATATCTTCTTGCTGGGTTTTATTAGTGTATATCAAAACGCAGTTTGATATTTGTGGCTTTAATTTATATCCTGCTATTTTACTTAAGTTATTATTTCAAATAATTTTAATTGACTATGTAGAATTCTCTAAATAAAATAAACCATCATTCACAAACCATCTTCAAATACAATAATTTTTGTCTGTTTAGTCTCTCAATTTATTTTTTGTCTTATTGCTTTAAATAGAATTACATTAAATTAAAGCAATAATTGTAGACACATATGCCTTATCTATGATTTTATTTGAAAGTCCTCTAGTATTTCTCCATTATAGATAATGCTATTGCTTTTTAGATAGTATTTACTATATTAAGGAAATAGACCTTTCTGTGCTTTTTAATGTTTTTGTTGAGGATTATCTTGTCAATTTTTCATCTATTGGCAAAACTTTGTGATTTTTTTTTTTGTTTATCTTATTAGTATGGTCTACTTTTAGTTTTTCTAATGTTGAACCAACCTTTTATTACTGATATAAATTCAATCCAGTCATAATGAATATTATTTTTAAAATGTCACTTGTGCTAATCCTTTATTAATTTTTTGTAATTGATATTTATTAGAACTTTCTCTAGTTTTGGTATAAGAATATATTTGTCTTGTAGAAGAAATATAGTAGAATTTAAACAATGTATACAATAGAGATGTTTCTCACTTTATATAAATTTTCATTACCAAATTTGACTTTGTTTAAAAAACCCTGCATTCCATTAAGATGTTAATTTTATTGTACAGTACTATGCTCTCACTTTTCATTCTTGTCCTTTACTCCCTCTCCCCTACCAAAAAAAAAAAAAAAAAACTCTTTATAAAAATCCTCCAAGTAAAAGCAGTACAATCAGTGTGAGGAGAAACCACCGCTGCTATCCAATGATGTGCTTGACTTGAAATTTCATCATGCCCCAAGAGAGGAGACCTTTGCCCTGCTCTGCCACCCACCCATATGTCAGCAGCATTTAAGACTTTGAGTCTATTCTTGGCACTTGCATATTGCCTACCTTCTTTTATCTTTGTTTGTGTCTGGTCCCCACATCTCTGACCCTCTATATATTCTTTCTCTCTGTTTTGATTAGCCCCGCCATGTGACTGTCCTTGGTCCCAGCATGTTCCTCTTTCTGTTCTTGCTGCTCTGTCACTGTCTGCTATCACAGGTCCTTGACTATGTGCCATCCCCCTATTTAGTCTTCTTCCTGCCTTCTTCCTTCCCTCTATTTCCTACATACGCTGGCAAAAGAATTACATTAAAATTGCTTTACATAGAGGTCTTTTGAGCAGTTCACATACCTAAAGTGACAACTGTCTGTATTGAACTTAACTTTTCTTTGAATGGCTGATTGAACTCAATCAATCAATCAAACATTTATTAAATATCTACTCATCATCTATATCACCATCATCTTATCATGATAAAAATGATGATGATCATCATTGTCAGCATTATCCTTATTGTCATTATGATGATCATCAATATTATCATCATCATCCTCATTATCATTATCACTGTAATCATTGCTAACATTTATATAATATTTTCAGTTTTACAAAGTTCTTTACAAATATTACTTCATTTTTATCTTTATGACAACTTTGGGAGATGCTATTATCATCCCCATTGTGATGAGGAAAAATGATAAGGAAGTTATAATGATAAAGAAATGAAGCAAACAGAAGAGAAGTGACTTGCATGAGTTAGAGGTATTAGAGGCCAGAGTTGACCTCAGGTTTTCTTAACTCCAGATCCAGTGCTCTGTAGTATTATCCAATGGCTAAAGACATTTAGAAAAGGAATCAGAGATTGCATAGTTTCATCACAAACATCTTTTCTTGCCTTTTTAAAGTACTGGATGGAAAGTATGTTGTAGATAGACATTTATTTAGATTTTAGCAAAACAACTGATAATATCTCTCATATCATCTGTTAATGTATCTCTATTCTGGTCAAAAAGATAAAGAAATGATAATAATGCAGTCAGATACATTTGGCACTGATTATTGGCTGAATTCAAAGAGCAGATATTAGTAGTTCATTGTCACCTTGATGGCAAGAAGTCATGTAGTGGAATTTCTTAAGCCTTTATGCTTGGCTCTTATGAATAGGTAAGTAAAGGAATAGAAAGAATAGAATGATAAATATAACAATGACTTGGGTGAAATCATATTTTGTATGTTCATCAGATTTTAAGGTGACACAAAGCTAGGAATGATTAACATTATGAATGAAAAAGTTAGATTCTAAAAAAGTTCTTGACAGGCTAGATTATTATATTAGGCTGAATTCATTAAGATGAAATTCCGTAAGGATAGAAGCAAAAATAATGCACTCAGTTTCAAAAATCAACTTCATCACTACAGAGTTAGAGAAGAATGGCTGTACAACTGTTTGTCAGAAAAGATCAGAGAGGGTTTAGTGTAATACAAACTCTATGTGAATCAGTGTTATGAAATGGAAAACAGGAAAGCAATTCACCCTTTAGACACTTCTTAGATATGTTACCCTGGGCAAGTCACAACTCTGTTTGCCTCAATTTCCGCATCAACAAAATGTACTGGAAAAGGAAATGGCAAATCACCCCAATATCTTTGCCAAGAAAACCCCAAATGGGATCACAAAGAATTGGATATGACTGAAATGACTGTCCAAATGTGAAGCTGAGTATCTAAACATGGTATTAATGGAAACAGAAGAGAAAAAACTTGATGTAGGAAATGTTGATTGAAGGTGGTGACAGATTGGTGCCGTGAAAATCAGGAGGACCCGAGTTCAAATTTGATCTCAGACACTTAACACTTATTAGCTGTGTGACCCTGGGCAATTGCCTCACCAAAAAACAAAAAGAAAAAGGGAAAAAAAAGCAAAGGCAAGGAGTCAAAGATGACAATTTTTGAGTATGGAAGATTCTTAAGGGAAGCTAATTTTGGAGAAATGGCTATTAATTTAATTTTAGACGTTGAAAAAGTATCCATTTGGCAAATGAAGATTCAATACTGGGGATCCTGAGAGAGAAGTTAGGATTGGATATGTTGATGTCAATCATCTACATAAAAGTGATATTTGATGCCATGAGAATAGAATTTCTTATGAAGAGAATGTAGCAGATCAAGAGAAGAGACTTGAGGAGAGAGCATTGGGACCTATTTTCTTTTGGGAGACAGGAGGTAGACAGAAACACTAGGAACATTAATGTTGCCACAGAAACTACTGGAAGAAAGAAATGGAATTGTTAGCAAGGTCCATTGTTGTACAGAGATTAGGAGAAAGAGAATGGAGGATTTATTATTCTCCAAAGCCAATAGGCTTTGACATTGAGGTGATTAGTTACTTTTGAATTTTAAAAAATTTCTTTCAATTAACAAGTATTTACTTTCTTTTTCTACCTACCACCTTCCCTTTCCCCTTTGGAAAAAAAAAAGAGAAAAAAATTCCTTATAACAAATATGTATAATCAAGCAAAACAAATCCCCATTGGCCATGCCCTGAAATGTTAATTCTCAGTTTGCATCTTGAGTCTATCATCTTTCTCTCTCAGGAGGCAGGTAGGCATGCTTTATCACCGGCCCTCTGGTACTGTGGTTGGTTACTGCACTGATCAGAATTCTTAAATCTTTCAAAGTTATTTATCTTTCTTTAGTATTCTGAACAAGGCAATGATAAAAGTATGAATCCAAAAGACTAAAGCTGCAACATAGCACTTATTTCCAGCTAGACAGGTAAACTTAAAAATGGAGGAAAAAATATATTTTCTGACGTGGGAATTTATTTTGCTGAAGTATACATGCAAAGAGGGTTTTCTTTCTCTTATTTTTTAAATTGGCTCCTTAGAGAAGGGAGTGAAAAGTACACATTATTGAGATTATGAGAGCCCATATAAATAAATTTATTTAAGAAAATAAATTAACAAAGTTGTCTTTATAATATTGTTGTAAGTGTGTAAATTACTTTCTAATTAGCTTATGTTTCATGCTTTGTACACTAGGGATACAAAGACAAATTTTTCTAATGAAATATTGAAAGTTCTCCAATTTATCCCCTTAATGCCATTTAAATACAATTTTGAGGGAGTGAGATGTTATAACTTAAACAGAGTTGGTTCTTTTGCTTTGGTATTGAAATATATGCTGGTTGAATAGGGTATCTACTCACCTCTCTATGGAAAGCAAACAGGTTCAATAGAATAGTGGAGCTGATTTTAAGAATTATGAATCAAAGAAATTTCAAATCTTCAAATTTATTGTTTTTTTCTTATAGTCTCACAAAGATACCCAGCCACTGCTTATGTAAAACCATTTCTGAGCAATAAGAGTTATGTAGGTGAACTCTTACTCATATTAAGGAGACAATGTCTGAATTTTTCTCTTTTTGGTTTGATCTGGGATGAAAGGTCCCCTTCTAAAGGAAAAGGCATTGCTTATACTCCATTCCATTGTAGATAGAACTTGCCTTATGTAGGCTCAATTTTTATTGTAGATAAATGTTAATTTATGATGGCTCAGAAACCAACTGCAGAACACAGAAGAGAGGCAGACCAGTTGGTGCTTTTATATCTTCAGATGAGAGGTGTTAAAGGAAGGAAATGATGACTGGAAATAACTGAAGGAAACCAAAAGAGAGGAAACTTGAGAGTGTTTGAGTTAACCAGGATATGAATCAAGAAGAAAACAAGAGTTGAACTCAAGCCTCTCTGACTCCAGGTCTGGCACTCTATTCACAGCTTGCCTTAACTGTTCATTGCTAGAATACTCACCAAAAAAAATCTAATTATTATTTTCATCAATGGTTAGTGTGTGACAAATGGAGAACAAAGGAGGAAGGGACTGAGACAGTCTCAAATCCTAGAAAAATGTATGAAGCTGGACAAAGTTGGATTCTGAAACTCCTCTGGCTTATTAGTTTGTTTGTTTTTTGGCCTACTTAGAAATTATGTGTGCCAAGACTTTATATTATAATAAATCCTTGTATTCTAAATGGATGAATGAGTGTGATGATGTGGATAATACTTTGAAGGAAGAGATAAGAGAATTAAGGGAGCAGGATTATATTTCTAAGGCCTCCAATTGGATAATGACTCTTTCATCATTTAGCAGAAATTAATTTAGGGGTGAATTTAAGGATGTTTCCTAGAATTTTCACCTCTTTTTGCATGATCTGAAAAGCACATTATAGGAAAAAAAAGAAAAGGAAAACAGGATTAGTAGAGACTTGGGTTCTAATACTTGCTTTGTTACACTTAAGATTTTGGGCAAGACTCAATTTTTTGGTGTTTTGTGGCCTCTCCAACAGAAATACTAATTCCTTTTGTGCTTTCCTCAGAAGGTGGTTGTGAGGAGCAAATGAAAGAGAGTTTATGGAAATACCTAGAAAAAAACATAAGACATTGTATAGATATGAGATAGTTATTAAAAAGACATAATTATTATCACCATCTTGAGCCCTATTGGGGAAGAAGGGAGGAGAAACTGTTAAGTCCATAATAATTTGGGAGAAATGTTTGTAGCAGTCTGGAAAATCCATTTGACCTACAAATACTGTGTGACCTTTAATTTTTCTAAAAATTTCAAACATGCTCATTGACTCTTCCTGTCAATGTGGAATCCTCCAAGCAACCTGGGGCATTAAGAATGCATTTGCCAACCTCCTACTGTTCTGGCCAATTTGTTCCTGTACTCATGGTCGATTTTGAATAATTTTAGCTACACTAATCAAAAGTCTCTAGAATTGAATAACTCAGGGGTAAAATGCTAAGAGGGAGCCATCTTCATAAAAAAAAAACAAAAAACCCTTTAAATATCCAGCAGATAGGAAGAATGGCAGTATAGTATGATGGAAAGTAATGAAGAACACAGTTCTAGTCCTGAGTCTAGAGTCTGTGACCTTATGTGATCTTTGGAAAGATACTTCACATTTCTGGACAAGCTTATCAAAAATAAGATGTTACTTGTAGAACCATGAACCAGCTTTTTATTTTCATTTTATTTGAAAGTATCAGGGATTAGGGGGCACTTCCATTTTCATCCCACTGTGTTATTTGATAACTAACCATGTTCCTAAATAAATGGTTCCAAGTCCTAGTATTAATTCATCTTGAAGAACTTAAAATCATGAAAAAAGTGTTGCAACTTTATCTCTTCTTTCCACAGAGGAGTAATTGACACTGGGACCCAGGGTTCTGACTGGGAAGGGGGTTAGAGGTACTGTCATTTCCCAAAAGTGTATCTCTTTATTAAGGTATTATAGTGTCATGTCTGATATAGTTTACCTGCTTTATGGTCACCAGAGGAAAACTGAGGTTGAGGAGGAAATGTAACTCAAATTTTGACTGATAGTATTAGACATAGTAGTCAATACAGTGTAATGGACAGAAGACTGGCCTTGGGGTCAGGAACACTTTGGGAATGGGGTTTAAAAGTCCTTTATCTGGTGTAATTTACAGATGAGTTGGGCAACTAGGTGGAACAAATCTAGCCTTAGAAACTTGCTAATGGTATGACTCCGGGCAAACTCTGCCTCAGTTTCCTCATCTGTAAAATAAGCTGGAGAAGGAAATGGCAAACCATTCCAATATCTTTGCCAAGAAAACTCCAAATGAGGTCACAAAGGGTCAAGCATAAAAAATGATTGAACAACAATAGTTGAGTTAACCATAAAAATAAAGTTGTATCAGATTCTCATGGCTTTACCTCCCTAATTTCCTTTTTGATGAAAACTAGCTAGTTAATCCTGGACTTGTCACTTAAACTCTCTATATCTCAGTTTCCTCATCTGTAAAATGAAAGTGTTAGACTTGATAGCTTCTGATGTTCCTTTAAATTCTGAATCTCCAAATCTGTGATCTCTAAATGGTTTTGCCCCAAAGCTTTTGGAAGATTTTGGAAGCTTCCCATCTCAATACTCCATTTCTCTCTCCCTTCTATCTTCTAGCCCTCCTTTCGACTCTAACATACAGGAAGGGATGGGAGGGAACTTGTAAAGGTGATCTCACACTTTCTGTTTTGTAATTTTGTAATTTGTAACATTGGACAGAAGTTATGTAAATATGTTTGTGATTTATTTTTTTCATGTTTGTCTTCCCTTTTTTTGCTCCTTCTTTATTTTAGACTTAACTTATCAAAGGGAGCTAATAGCCTCATTTGGTTAATCACTTTTTGCTGTTTCTGCTGGCAACTGATGTCCTCTTCTCTTAGAAGACTCATTGCTCAGAAATTTCCCTTCTCTAGATATTTTAGATCCCCACATTGGGGTTGTTCTCCTTGATTTCCCCTGGAGCTTAACAGTGCTTGGGAAATTCCTCTCCATTTACTAAAACTTTAGACTTTGGAATCTGTAATGACTGCGTATTTAAAATCAGCCGGAGTCAGGAATTCAGGTTAAGGGAAAAATCTTCAATCTTTATTGAAGTGAAGAGGTGAATAAGAATTGCGATAGCAATATGGGCAAGAAAGATTGAGATAGCAATATGGGCAGCTGCGACAGGAAGCCAGCTAACAGAGGGGGATCTGAGCTGAAAAGCCGTTGCAATGGCAATGCAAGCAGTCTCTCCTTCCCCTTCCTTTTCCACTCCCCTGCCTCCACCCACCAAAATTGTCATTTCCTATACAACACATCAGGACTTGCACAAAGAGTGAGCGGGGGCCATTCTTTCTCCAAGCATATATATTAATAGAGAATGGTCCAATTACTATTTAGCCTCATGTGCTTGGGACTTCAGTGCATCCACTCAAGCCTCAGCCCATTACATCTCCTGCTTTCTTTTGTTTTAGAACACAGGTGATCATGCCATCCCTGACTCCTCAGGGAGGTCAGAGCCCCCAAGGGGAGGCGATCACACCCTCCCTGACTTCTCAGGAAAGGAGGTGAAAGCACCGAAAAGGAGGTGATCATGACCCCCCTGACTTCTCAGGAGGGAAGGTGAAAGCACTAAAAAGGAGATAATCATGCCTTCCCTGACATCTCAGGAAGGGAGATGAAAAGCACCAAAGGGAAGTGGGAGTTGCTAGCAGGTTTCTGGGCTGAAGGGTCTTATTATGCACAAACCCATCAGCATGGGAAATATTACACAAGCACATAACAACAATGCAGAGGCTATTAGTGATGACTCTCCCCACAGTCAGTGCAGGCTTGATGTGACGTAACAAACATGAATTATACACCCAAGTAACAGTATAACAAACAATATAAATCAACATTGTGTTGTAAAAGATTGCCAGAAGTCCTAGAAGGAGAGTATGTAAACAGCAGTCACACATACACCTTCTTCAGCAGCCAAGAGATAGTCCAAAACCAGTCTGTTGTCCATTGCTTCACATATCAGGGAATCCAATGATCCCCCCAAGTTTTTGAAGTCCAGCAAAAGTCTTTTTATGTGTTAGGGAATCCAATGATTCCAGCAGATTTTGAAGTCCTGTAACAGTCTTATCATTTCTCAGAAAATCCAAAGATTCCTGAGGGCTTTCAAGTCTTATGTCTCAAAGAATCCAATGACTCCTGAGGGATTTAAAGTCCTACAACAATCTAATGTCTCAGAGAATCCAATGATTTCTGAGGGTTTTGAAGTCCAATGATTTTCTATGTCCATGAGTCAAAAGCCATAACTACCACGCTCTTTCAATGGTGAGCACAATCAGCAACAGAACCACCCGATGTTTCTGGGGTCTTCTCCTTCGTTTCAAGGGTCTGCTCCGTCTCTCTGCGATGGACAAAGCGAATACAGCTCATTGGCACCCATCTGATTCCTTCTCCACCTGTAGAGATACAAGCAAACCCTCTCCCCCAAGCAGTGAGCCTATCTGGTCCCTTCCATTCACCACTTTCTGGGTCTCTCCACATCACCTGGCGATTATCTAAAGATAGTGGAGCTGCTCGCACTGGACACTGCCCTTCTGGTGGGTTATAAAACCTATCTGCTGGAGCCAGTGCATCTTTGTCAAAAATCAAGAAGTTAATAGTATAAAGTGCTAGATTTAGTAGTTCTCTAGGGTTACCTGTGGCTCCCCCTTTCTTTTGTTTTTGGAGCAGCATCTTAATGTCTCTGTTTCTCCTCTCAACTATAGCCTGTCCTTGAGGATTAAAGGGTATGCCAGTGGTGTGTAAAATCTTATACTGTGCACAAAAGTGTGCAAAATGTTTGGAGGTGTATGCAGGACCATTGTCTGTTTTTATTGCTTGTGGCACACCCATAATGGCAAATGCTTGCGTGAGGAATTCAGTGACCACTCGGGCTGTCTCTTTTGCTGCTGGTATGGCAAAAGTGAATCCTGAAAAAGTGTCTACCACAACATGGATAAAAGACAGACGACCGAAAGATTTATAATGGGTCACATCCATTTGCCAGATTTCAGTGGGTCTCAAACCATGAGGGTTCTCCCCTGGAGGCAGTGTAGGAGCGTGGAAGGGAAGGCAAGCAGTACAGGCTTTTACTATGCTCCTAGCTTCCTCTTTTGTTATCCCAAATTGTAAACGCAAAGCTCGAGCAGCCTGATGGTATTTAGAATGAGATTCCTGGGCCTCCTGAAATAAAGCTAACATAGTTAAAAGGCTATCTGCCTTTGAATTCCCATCAAAAATAGGACCTGGGAGTCCACTATGTGAGTGGACATGCAAGATATAAATCTTACCTGGATGTTTTCTCACTTGCTCCTGAAGTTCCTTAAAGAGCTGATATATATTAGAAGCTGCAAATTTTATTTGGGCTGTGGCAATTCTTTGTACCACACCTACTGAACAGGCTGAATCAGATATTATATTTATGTCTCCTGAGTAATAAGTAAGAGCTAACATTATTGCATATAATTTGTTCTGCTGAGTGGACTGAAAAGGAGTTCTGACTACTCTCTTTATAGTTAAGTCATGAGAGTATACAGCACAAATATTGTGTTTGGATACATCTGTAAAGATAGTTGGTCCTTTAAGAGGAACTTTAGAAACTTTTTCTTCAAGAATCCATCGCCAATTATGTAAAAGTCTGGTTATCTTTAATGGAGACCCATGTGTAAAATTTGGAGCCATGGCTAATAAAATTTGCCACTCTGGGATGGTCTCACAACACACATTAATTTGTGTATTGGTGTAAAAGGTGCATATCTTATTAGGTCTTGCCCCAGATAATTGTACTGCTCGCTTAATGGCCTTTAACAAAATTCTAGCCACAAGCACTGGGTAAGGAGTAAGGCTTTGTTCTGGTTGTGCCAGGAGGTTCACCCACTCTATCACACTGTCTCCTTGATGAAGGACTGCTGTGGGTGCCTCTTGTGTGGCCAAAAACTGATATTTCCAAGGGTTTTTGAGTGACTCTTTCAACTACATTGGATAAAGCCAGTTCAACTTCTCTCAAAGCCTCTTGAGCTTCTTTTGTAAGCTGGCGTGGTGAATTTAAAGCATTGTCTCCCCTTAAAATGTCATATAATGGTTGTAACTGATAGGTAGTCAAGCCTAACACTGGTCGCATCCATTGGATATCTCCTATCAATTTCTGAAAATCATTTAAGGTGTTTAGCTTCTCTGTTCTTAAGGACAGTTTTTGTACTGTAAGCACCTTAGGGTATACTTCATATCCTAAATATTGAAAAGGAGCATGTCTTTGAATTTTCTCTTCAGCTATGTATAATTTGTAGTATCTTAGTGTTTCTATGGTCTTTTGTAGACATGCTTCTAGCATTTGTTCCTCAGGTGCACATCTCAATATATTATCCATATTATGTAATACCATAACTTTTGGAATGCTTTTCTTATTGGAGCAAGAGCAGCAGCAACATACATTTGACACATAGTGGGGCTGTTTTTCATTCCCTGTGGCAAAACTGTCCATTCATATCTTTTATAAGGCTCAGCTAAGTTAACGCTGGGCCCTGAAAAGGCAAATCTTTTCATATCCTCCTTATCCAGAGGGATAGAATAGAAACAATCCTTAATATCTATGACCCAAAGAGGCCATTCTCTAGGCAATTGAGTAGGAGATGGAAGTCTAGGCTGAAGAGTTCCTATAGTTTCCATCTGTTCATTCACTTTTCTTAAATCAGTGAGCCTCCTACATTTTCCAGATTTCTTTTTTACAACGAACACTGGTTAGAGAAGGTTATAAGTGCCCTTGTTTAAGCTGCTCCTGTACTATATCTAATAAGGCCTGAATTTTATCACTACCTAAGGGCCACTGTTCTATCCACACTGGTGTATCAGTTTTCCATTGGATAGGAACAGGTGTTGGCAGGCCTTCAACAGCAGCCCTGCTTAAAAAACTGAAGTACTCATTTTTAACCCTAATTGCTGTAAAACATCTCTTCCCCACAGATTGATGGGGATTTTTTCAACTATAAAAGGAGTAAAAACTCCTGTTTTGCCTTCAAAAGTCCATCTCATAGGGGCAGCACTAACTTCAGCTGCTATTGATCCTCCTACTCCAGACATGTAGGTGTCTGCTTTAATCTTTGGCCAGTGACTGGGCCAATTGGCACCTCTAATAACTGTACGATCTGCACCTGTGTCTACCAATCCTTCCAATGGTAGGCCATTTATATAGATCATGAGCATAGGTCGGTCAGCTGTTACAGCTGCTGTCCAGTATATTTCTGGATTTTGTGGTCTGGAGTCAGAATCTGGGTGACTATCACCAGGTTGCTTATTAGGATTCTGTATGAGTAAACCTGATGCTACTACTTCTCCTGGGTGATAAGTCACACATTGTCTACCTGTATTAGTGACTGGGATATTATCTACACATCCCCCAGTTTCCCACATCAGTGTGTGGATGGACACTGTTTTGTATGTACAAAAAGGAGGTGAAATGGTCAAGCCTACTGTGCTTGGAGGTAAGGGATCCATAGGCTGGAGAGGAACAGATTTCACCTCTCCAGGGGGTATCTCAGTTGTCCCAGCTGCATACAGCTCTATTCTCCCCAATTGTAATTCCTTTCTGCCATCAGGTTGCTTCCTGGCTGGTTGACTGTGTAATCCCCTACTCCCATCATATAGCTTTCTGGCTGATTGGTCATGTCTGGGTATTGGACTTCTAGGCACTCTCTGGGTGCACCATTGGTTCCCATCATGCCCCAAGTGTTTTTTGCCTTGGGCCCTGGGGCTGGGCCCCTCATCCCATTTCCCTGAATCTGTCTACATTCTGAGGCCCAATGGAAGCCTCTGTTGCATTGCTCTCCCACCCTGTTTTCCCATTCTATCTCTATACCAACATTGAGCTTTCAGATGCCCTACTTTTCCACACTGAAAGCATCTATGAGTCTCTCTGGAAGTCCCTTGCCAGGAGGGACTCTGTCTTCCCATGTTTGAATTTTGGGAAGTCTGCATCATAGCCTGGCTATAAAAGGCATCTGTGCCCACTGTGGCACAGCGTCTTATGATCTCTAAAGGAGCATCCTTGCGCAGTCCTAGTATAATTCTGCAAACCTCATTAGCATTTTCCTTAGCAAGTTGTCTTATCAAAATGTCTGTTATTGCATTTTCTCCATTTGTTCTTGTGATAGCTGTCTGCAAGCGTCCCACAAAGTCAGCAAAGGGTTCATTTGGCCCTTGTGTTATTTTTGTGAAGGCCCCACCCTTTTCAATTTTATTGTGGAGAGAAGTCCACGCTTTGATAGCATTAGCAGCAATTTGCTCATATGCTGCTATAGAATAATTAATTTGTACTGCGACATCTGCATAAGGACCTATACCTGTTAGTAGGTCACAGGTGATTGCAGTATGAATTCCACTTTGACTATTTTGTTGGGCTTGTATCCTACAGAGCTCACTATATTCAGAAAGCCACAAATAGTTTTGTCCATGTTCTAGGCATATCCTTGCTATAGATTTCCAGTCATTAGGGGTCAAGATTTCAAAAGCCAAATTCTGTAATAACATCTTAACATAAGCTGATGTAGCCTCATAAAGAGTGCAAGCTTTCTTCAGGTCTTTGAGGATTTCTGTATCAAAAGGTGAGTATCTACTTTCTTGATCTGAAGAATTAAACTGTTGAATTACTGGAAAAATGTGGTGTTGAAATTCTGATGCATTTTTCCCTTCTTCTTTGGCCTTAATTAGTCCCTTTTGCAATCTACTCATAGGAGCAGCTGGATGCTGGGGGGAAGGTGCTGGTGCTGTCACTGTCCCCCCCTCCCCCACTACCCTTCTTCCCTCCATTCCGGAGGGTGGAGTTGATGGAGGAGAGTCAATTACCTGCTCTTTAGGTGGGGCTGAAGCTGCCTCAGATTCACTCCACCCTTGAGCCTCACTTAAGTCTCCATGCCCTGTGGGGATATGGCCATTAATCTGTTCTTTGTCTTCCTCCTTTATCTCAGGCTTCCCCATTTGGCTATTCCTAGAGTTTTTTCCTTTTCTCCTAGAACTTATACGGTATCTTAAGGCCAACTATAGCATATTGTATAAATAGAATGCCTTGATGGAAACTGAATGAGGACCGTTTTCATTGTAATATGCCGAGAGCTGTTGACCAACCAATGCCCAGTTATCTAGAGAGATTTGCTCTTCCTCTAAGAACCAAGAGGAGGTGCATTTTAATGTACCCAGAAGTCTAGCTGCCTGTTCTCAAGTTATAAGTAGCCCTTGATCTTCTATCAGCTTAAGCAGGCTTTCTATAGCACCACTCCTGGGTGGGGCTGGGGCTGGGGTGGGGGTTGGGGTAGGAGATGGAAAATCTTTAGCTAGGATCTGTCCCACTTCAGCCAAAAAAGGTTACTAATTTAGTCTTTAAGAAAATAAGTTCCCTGTTTGTCTTATACTCACTTAAGCTCCTGGTCACTGGAGACTTCTTCAGTGAAAGTAGGATCCTTGGCCCCACATTGGGCACCAATTGTAATGACCGCGTATTTAAAATCAGCCGGAGTCAAGAATTCAGGTTAAGGGAAAAATCTTCAATCTTTATTGAAGTGAAGAGGTGAATAAGGATTGCGATAGCAATATGGGCAAGAAAGATTGCGATAGCAATATGGGCAGCTGCTACAGGAAGCCAGGTAACAGAGGGGAATTTGAGCTGAAAACCCGTGGCAATGGCAGTGCAAGCAGTCTCTCCTTCCCCTTCCTTTTCCACTCCCCTGCCTCCACCCATCAAAATTGTTGTACAACACATCAGGACTTGCACAAAGAGTAGGTGGGGCCATTCTTTCTCCAAGCATATATATTAATAGAGTATGGTCCAATTACTATTTAGCCTCATGTGCTTGGGACCTCAATGCATCAACTCAAGCCTCAGCCCATTACAGGAATCACTCTTCATTTCTCTGAAAGACTTGGTCCAGGAAATTTTATTCCTTTGACCATGTAGTTTCCTTTTCCTTGATGCACGTGGCTGTGAATTTATCCTTTTTTTTTTTTTTTTTTTTTTTTTTTGCTGAGGCAATTGAAGTTAAGTGACTTGCCCATGCCCAGGGTCACACAGCTGGGAAGTGTTAAATGCCTGAGGTCACATTTGAACTCAGAGCTTCCTGACTTCAGGGCTGGTCTTTATCTACTACACCACCTAGCTGCCTCTTTACCACTGACTCTTAAAAATGATGGCATTAGCATAACACAAAAATTCTCCTCTGGGCCCATGTGTGCATGAAACAATGAAGTCATTAATAACAACAATAATAAATATAATAATTTATATTTATATAAAAATAAAATACCTAATATTTATGTAGAGCTTTAAGATTTGCAAATTTCCTTTGAGGGCAAGAAATTTTACTTTGTCTTTATTTCCTCAATGGTTGGCACTTAATAGGTATTTAAAGAGTGAGTTAATGAAAGACATGAGTAATTTGTGAATATTTTGGACTGAAATGGCAGTATTTGGGTCAGAAAGTTCTGCTTATTCACCTTCAAATCACATGATCTAGGCAGATACCTATTCTGCCAAAGGCTGTGACTGGGTTTGCCAGTGCTATATACCTGGAGTATAAGAAAACCAAAACCAAAACCACAATAGATTCAGTATGAGGGAGATTATAGAAAAAGGGGCATGGAGGGAGTTATACAGTCTGGTTTTGAATTTTAGCTCTACAACTTTCTACCCATGTGATTTAGGGCAAATGGCTTCTTCATTTCTTCATTTTAAAAAACGAGTATGCTGGAGAATCATTTACTTTCAGTACCAAATCTATGAATTTATGAGTCTGTTTCTGAGATCTGAGGACCCAGTGGCAAAAGGGCAAAATCAATCTTTTCAATGAGTGCCTGTGGGGAAATTTCCTAAAAAGAATCTTTTGGATGAAAAGGAAAATTAAAACCCAGTCTGAAGCTAACTTTTATATCTGAGCCCCTTTTGGCTCATCACCTCAGAGACTGGTCAGCCATGTGTTGGTTGAAGCCTGATTTCTGAATCCTGCTGCTTTCTTCTTCCCATTCCTGCAGGTCTGCATTTGACAAGGAAGATAGTCTGACTTCAGATGCATCTGAAAGGAAATCTTGATTGTTAACAATGTTGTCAGAATACAGTCCAGCCTCCTATAATGATATCTATGAATTTAGGGGCTATAAGAGTGTGTGTTTGTGTGTGGAGGAAGAAATGAAGGTTTTTGATTGTCTTCCTTTTGACTACATTATGTTAATTTCCTGATGTCTTAAGAGTACAGGAGGAGAAAAGCAATAACTCAGTTATATGAAGACCAAAATTTCAGAGCTGTTGTCATGGAAACCTGGGTAAGTACTTACTTTGGTTTGAGCAAATTGAAAAACCCACATTAAAAGGGTTGAATGTACAACTTATTTACACAATCTGAGTGAACATCAGTGATAGAAAAACTGATAGACAAAGTGAATTTAGGGAAGAAAGGATACTAGTTTGGAGAATTGTATGATCACCCACTTCTCTTCTAGAAGAAGAAAAAAGCTGATATTTTGCTATTAAAATGAGGAGAAGGCAGATTGATGTGATGCCTGTGATCTTATTAATAGAGGGAACTCCCAGAAAATCTTTTTACTAGAGCAGGTTGGTACCTTCCCTGTAACTTATACTCTTAAAAAAAGTTTTTGGGGGTATATTTTGTTTTTCCATCACAAACATTTAGATTATTCCCACTTTGGAAGAAGTCTCTTGTAACCTCATCTGAAAATACATGCAACATTTCACACTTGTAGCATCCCCCACATCTCTATTTTAAAAAATGATAAATTTATTTTCTCACCTTTATTTTCCACACTCCAATGGGAAAAAAAATGAAATTGACTGATAATAAATATACTACCTATTACAGAGAGGTTATGGATTTAGGGTTTAGAATTAGAGACATATTTATATACACATATGCAGACATCCATATAAATATTATATATGTATATATTTCAATATACATACTTGTATGTGTACAAATGTATATATACACATGTATACACAGATATACATACCCCAAATATATACAATACAAATACACATCTATATATTCACATATACATATATATATATATATACACACACACACATATATATATATATACATATACATATTTCCCTCAAATACACACACATATATACACAGATAGTATGTATTTGTATACAATCATTGGGGAAATCTGTTATGTTTAGCTATTCATATTTGTTGCAATTTATAATCTTAGAGAGTAGCCTAGAACACTGGTTCTTAAAATTTTGTTCTCAGTATCTTTATACTATTAACAATTATTGAGGATTTGTCCAAAGAATTTGTGTTTATGTGAGTTATATTTATAGATATTTATTTTATTAGAAATAAAAACTAATTTTAAATTAGTAGATCATCTGAAAGAGTTTCAGAGACCCCTAGGCTTCCTCTTCCAATAACCTTTTTAAGATATTGTTTCCCTTGGTAGAATGAAGCAGATATGGTTGGGAAGCAGTTAGATTGCATAGTAGACAGTATTTCTACCAGGTTTCATCTTTGATTACAATGAGGATAAATTATGCAGTGATGTGGTGCCATGGTACACAGAGTGTCTGCGGCTAGAGTAAGGGAGACTCCTCTCTCTGAGTTCAAATCTACTTCAGACCTTCCATTACTGTGTGATTCTGGGCAAGTCACTTATTCCTATTTACCTTAATTTCCTCTCATGTAAAATGATCTGGAGAAGAAAATGGCAAACTTCTTCAGTATCTTTTTCCAAGAAAAAACCCATCTAAGATCACAAAGAGTTGGACACAACCGAAAATGATTGAACATCAATGTGGGTAAATTATTCTTGGTGGCAGTATAATTTTTGTGTGGGAGACCCTCTGATGAGTTCATGAAAAAATTTCAAAAATTAAAGTTTGATTCATTTTTTTAAAAAAAATTTATTTTTATTTTTAGATGTTTTTGATACCATTTATCTTTATATCACATAGATGTATCTTTACAACTTTCTTTTTTTCTTAATAATAATAGTTTATTTTCCAAATACCTGCAAAGATAGTTTTCAATATTTACCTTTGCAAAACCTTGCCTTTCAAATTTGTCTCCCTCCTTCCTCATCCCCCCTGCCCTAGAGAGCAAGTAATCCAATATAGCTTTAATATGTATAATTATGAAGTTTGATTCATCATGGAATTAGTTTATCCACAAGATACCATGAGTAGAAAGGAGCCCAGAAGTCCTAGGAATCAGAGGGTTTTATTTCTTGAAGGGACTATAAATGTCTTGTAGCCTAAACCCCTTTATTTTGGAGATGAGCTTATAGATTTCAAGCTGGAAGGGATCTTAAAATCATTGAATCTGGGGCAACTAGGTCCTGGAACATCAGTCCTGAAATCAAGAGGACTTGAATTTAAGTGTGATTTCAAACATTTACCAGCTTGGGTGACCCTGGGCAAGCCATTTAACTCCAATTGCCTTAGGGAAAAAAAGAAAAAAGTTATTGAATCCATCACCTCTCTTCCCATTTTGAATATGAAAAAACAATGGCAGAGAGAGAACTATTAAGTTTAAAGTCACAAAGCTAAGAAGAATGTGAGGTGAGATTTGAATTCAGGCCTTCTGGACTCCAGGAACTGTTCCCTATCCACTAAGCCATGCTGCCACAAACCTAAGAAAAATCACAGCTTTTTCCAAAATTATACAGTTTGTAGAAGAGCCGTTATTTGTGTGTTTGTCTTCTAAAGACTTGGTTTTAAAACTCAGAAGTCTAGACTTTCAAATCACTTTTATTTCTACGAAGGTTCACAATAATAACTAATATTTACATAGAGCTCTGATATCCACAAGTTATTTTACATGTTATCTCATTTAATCCTCACAAGTTTTGTAATTGCTAATAATGGTAATAATAATAATACTTATTAGTATTATTATTATTATAGGAAATAGTTACACAGTAAGCAAGTTTCTGAGGTAGGATTTTAATTCAGACCTTCCTGATTTTACATTCAATAGTCTATCTACCATGGGACCTTACTGCTATCCTACTTACTGATCCATACTAATATGTGAATGATAGCAAATGAATGTACTTTGCTGTCAAAGAAAAAAAACAACATTTTAAGAGAGGTTATTTAAAGATAAAATTTGCTTTCTAATAGTAATACCTCAACATATTAGATACGTCCCTTCTGGAGAACTTATGGAAGGTGTGCATGGATGAATTGTGAGGTAAATTGTTGAGGGAGGGTACTCAGTGTGTTTTCAGGGATCCACTGGAACATCTGAAATAGTAGTTTGGAAAGTGCCTCATTTGGGGTCAAGAAAACAAAGGAGACCTCAGACATCCTGACTTAAGGACCAAGCTTACTCTTCTACCTATCACAATGTAAATCCTACCTATATCCATTTGGGAAAAAAAAAAAATCAGTTCTTCCAGTGTCACATGCAAGGCTTATAAGGCCCTCCAACTTTGCCACCTTCCAAGCTGTACTTTTAAGTTGCAAGAATAATACCTGCTTTGAAATATGAGTCACTAACTGCCTGTCTACTGAGCAGAACAGTTTGGATAAATGATTACCCTTTTCCCAGCCAATCAACATTGGCTTTCTGACATTTCCTTATGATAATATTCTGGGAGAGATAATAATAGTGTTATGAGAGCAGAGTTTCTTAGATCACCTGGCAGGTGGGGGGTGGTAGGAGAGAATGAAGGGCTCCTAAATTTGATTATCAATCAGTAAACAAGGACCTGTTGCAGATAATTATCTAAGTTCTGATACCTGAGGGAGAGTGAACTCAGCTGGGGATGTCTAGTTAGTAGGCAAACAACAGAGCCCTTGACAGGCAGGCACCCTAGCTGATGTAAAATGCTTCTACTTTGGCAAGCAGAAAGGAGAGGAACTAATAAATAATTTAGCTTTTATACTCCTCCTTTTCATCCTGGCCATGTGATTTACATTTAATTTGGTTCCTTAGACAATGAACTTTTTTTTTTTAACAACAGCAACAACAATAGCTGACTTTGATATAACACTTTGTATAAAATTTGCAAAGTGCTTTCCATAAGTTAATGGCTAAGATTTGCAATGTGCTTAGTGTATCTTATTTATTCGAGTCACACAACAACTCTGTAAAGTAGATATTATTGCTATTTTTATGTTACATATGAAGAAACTGAGGCTGTCCAAAGCCATACATCTGGGAAGTGTCTGAAGCAAGTATTTGAACTTACACTTTCCTGACTCCAAGGCTGACCTTCTATTCATTGCACCACGTACCTATGGATATGTAAGTCTTACAAGTCTGTGAGGTACATGCTATCAGTAATTACATTAATGTTTATATAGTGATTAAAGGTTTGCAAAACACTTTGCCTATATTATTTAATGTGATTTTCTCAATACCCCTATGAGTTTTTTTGTTGTTGTTCAGTTGTTTTAGTAATAGTGTCTGACTCTTCACAACCCCATTTGGGGTGTGGTTGGCAAAGATATTGGAGTGGTTGTCATTTTTTTCTCTCGCTCATTTGATAGATGAGAAACTGAGGCAAACAAGGTTAAATGATTTGCCTAGGGTTAGATGACTTAAATAGCTAGTTAGTGAGCATCAAGTGAATTTATAATGCTATGAAATGGGGATTTTTATTATCCTCACTTGATAGATGAGAAACCAGAAACAAATAAGTTAAGTGATTTGTTTCTGATCACCACAAGGTAGTGAGAAATCAGAAATGCGATGTGAATTGACTTTAAATTCAATATTTTATTCATTATTCTGCTTGACCTTTATCTAGCATTACACCCACTATTGTACTACAGACTGTGGGGAATACAAGAGAAAGTAATGTCTCTGCCCTTACAGCCTAGTTGAAGGCAAAATAACAAGTTTAAATAGAACAATTGCTGAGTGGACAGAGCACCAGTCCTGGAGTGAGGAGAGAAGGAAGAATGGAGGGGAGAGAATTAGGTAGAATAGGGTCACATGAAAATTTTTGATTTTAGCATAGGAATTTACACTTCTATTCTAAACTGCTCAATTCCTATCTGAAAGCCATATGTTTTTATATAGTTTAACAGCTTTTTTCCTTTTCTCTTTGGAAGCAATCAGGGTCATACAAGTCATATTGCTTGTAATTGTCTGAATCTGGATTTGAATTCAGGTCCTCCTGACTTCGTGGCCAGTGTTTGCCCCAAGCAGTTTTTCTTTAAACTAAACCAAGTCTTTGCACTAAACTGTTCCATAAGAAAGGGGCTTGAATACCATATCATATGCATCCCCATTTCTGTCAAGAAGAGCATTTTCATTTTCAGTGAAAAAGTTCTACTTAATAATCTCTAAAGTCTTCTCAAATTCTAACATTTAATACATCTGTGATGTAGAATAAGAGAATCTCATTAGCAATAAGAAGGAAGAAAGGAAATATAGAAGAACAAGTATTAATTAAGCACTTACTATGTGCCAAGCAGTGGTGTTAAACTTTTTACAAATATTTTATTGATGCTCACATCTTTTACATATGTTATTTCATCTGGTCCTCACAACAACCTTTTTACAGATAAAGAAGTTGAGAGAAATTAAATGATTTCCTGTGAGTCAAACAGCTAGAAGATGTTTGAGGCAGCTTTCAAAGGCAGATCTTTCAGATTCAAGTCCAATTCTCTGTCCACTGAGACTCCAATGGTCTCGTTATCCTCTCTGTATTATGTCATTCAGTGATCTCATAGTAGGTGCTTAATAAAGACTTCTTTGATTGATAAAGATTAATCCCTGCTATAATAAAATTTTCAAACACCAGATTCTTGTGAATCTTTTATGTAAGTTTGGTGAGAGATCTCACAGCCTACAGTGATGACCAAGCTCCAGCAATCCAGTGGACGTATGATTTCATATACATAAGACATACCATTCACAGTTAATTGTGTGCAGGGCAAGCATTATCCTTGCAAAAGCTCCTGCAGGTGGGTTTTTGACTTTTGAGGAAATTTTACTTTGAAGCTGCTTAACAAGTAAGTGCGTTTTATTAGTCCTACCATGTTGTCAGGCCATGTAAATAGCACTGAATGACAAAGAATTAATAATTATACTAGCAGCTGTACCCATTTTATCACAATCAAGAATTAGAACAGGCTGAAATACTCCTTGCATGGTATCCCAGTTGTTGTGGGTGGATGCAAGGTTGCTCTCAAAGCTCTCAACTCATATAGGATACTCTTATTGCAATAAAGATGACAACAAAACGAAAATATGAATGAAAATAGAATTGCAGATCAAGAGGTATAAAGGATTTCAGAGTACACTTTGTCCAAAAGTCTTAGTAAATCAGGAAATTGAGGCCCTGAGGAGGCTGTGACCAATCCAAGGAAAAATAAATGGTAAGCAAGAAATATGGGATTTGAATCTAGTTTCTTTGAAATTTTGGTGTTTGTTTTATAGAATTTCTGTTATGCATATTACCATACTACCAAAACTTTTGGATTCATTCAACAAGGCAGTTGTTATATTCACTCCTGTCCAACTTTTTGTGACCCGCCTCCCCCTTTCCCTCCCTCCCCCCCCCCCCCCCCCCCACCTTAGAGTTTTCTTGACAGAGATACTGGCCATTTCCTCTGTCAGTTCATTTTATAGATGAGGAATCTGAGGCAAACAGGGTTAAGTGACTTGTCCAGGATCTCATAGCTAGAACTATTTGAGGCCAGATTTGAACTCAGGGAGATGAGGACTAGCACTTCATTCAGTTAGCCACCTAAACATTAAGGCAAGGGTAATAGCAAAGAAAACTCTCATTCCTGATCTTAACATAATCAATAAAGAAGAATTAAAGAATTGTTGAAATTAAAACAAGGTCCATCTTGGAGGAGAAGTGTCCACTCCATCTTAGAACTCATGATAGAGTAGTGGAAATTCCAAGCATTGTCTGATGAGGGAGAACTGATTTCAAAACATTACAATAGAGGATAGGATCTCATGGCCCAAATTTCTTCAGGAAAATTCAGCCTAGGATTTTTGGGAAGCTCTCAAGAAAGAAATCCTGAAATAATAAATAACATTCTAAAGAGGAGAAAAAGAAGAAATATGCTAAACATACTAATAGGGATGTGTAGGATTCTCATCAAAGAACTTAGTTTTTAAAATACATGAATACAGAGGATGGGATCAAAAGAAGGTAATGAAATAGGATAGAATAGTATGGCAGTCTTATCAGAAGAGTGTCAGGGTTCTAAAAATTCAGAATGAGTTTGGGATGGCAAAGAAAGCTAAAAAGAGATTCCCTGGACATTCTACTAGAGACCTTTTTCCAAGTTGATATTAAATTATTAATGTCTATTCCTTTAGTTATCATTCAACCAGTTCTGTATCCAACTACCTGTAGTATTATTTAATCTGAATTCTTTATTTTGACCACAGAGATACCATAAAGTAATATCAATTTACTAAAATCTAGATAAATTATTTCTATAGTAGTGGCTCTCAAAGGAGATGCTGCTGCAGGGCATTAATTTGTCTTAAATTATACAGAACTTAACTCTTGTAAACATTTGCTAAAGAGCAAGTCTCCCAATTGCTATCATGGTATGGATAGCAAAGAAAAAACCTTTTATTTTGCTATAAGAACTGCCCCCCCCAATAAAAATCAGAACCACTATTATGTTGCATTTTTCTGATATACCAAATCTAACAACCTTGTCAAAAGAGAAAATGTTAGTCTGATATAAACTGTTCTTAATGAATGAGTGTTGACCTTCTTTTCTATATATTAATATATTTCCTTTCAAAAATATGTTCTATATATTTTCTTTCTCTATATTCTTTTCTACAATATTCTATATATCCCTTTAATTATTATTTTTTATTATTTTATTTCTATTATAATTATTTTCTATATATTAATATCTTTTTCTTTTTTTATCTTTTTCTTTTCCTTCCATATAGTTTAAAACTACTAATTTTTTGGTGGTGTTAGTTAATTCCCATAGTCATTCAACTGAAGAATTGTACAGAGAATGCCAGGTTTCATTCTGCTTTTCATGCTCATTAGGTTGAAAGTTCCCTGAGGACAAAAATTATCTTTTGCTTCTTTTTGTATTCCCAGGTTCAGTAGAGTACCTTGCAATACTAATTGCTTAATAAATGTTTACTGATTGATTACTTTTTTTGGTGACTATAAAAATAAAAAAGCAGTTAGGGGGTACAGTGGATAGAGTTCTAAGTCTGGGGTCAGGATGATTCCTGGGGTCTGATACTTAGTAACTGTATGACTCTTCAGTTTCCTCATCTGTAAAATAAGTTGGAGAAGAAATGGCAAACTACTTCCATATCTTTGCCAAGAAAGGGGTCATGAAAAGTCAGATGTGACTGAAAAATGACTAAACAACAACAACAACAAAAAAAAACAAAAGCATTCAAATAAATAGAAGAAAATGTAGCTTTAAAGATCATTCTCAAAAATTGTATATTCTGTTTACATGTTGCAATTATGCAAGATTCCTTCATAGATATAAGAAATAAAACTTAGGTGATTCTTTAATGCCAGATAAGGCATAAAACAAGGAGATACAACTTTCCTAAAAAATTTCTTGTAATTGTTATGGGAGAAAGTCCAGCCCAGAGACCAAGTGGGAAAAGAATTTCATGAAAATGGGGAGGTTCTTTACTTATTCCCATTAGTGTGAATCACAGACATTCATAAGAATTTGTCCTAACAATCCACACTGAAAAAGTGAAATGGATGAAGAATGCTTATTTCCTGGAAATGGATGTAAAAATTCATTGAACTGGTCCATCAGTACATTTATCTGTCACTACATATGGATAATGGGTAGATTGAGAATAAAGCAAGAAGGGAATGTTTTGCACTACTTTAGGAAAATATATACTACTTTCAATGACTGAGCTTTTGAAACAAACAAAACACTGATCTTTTTAATGCTAAGATTCTGGGATGGATGTTTTATAGATATGCTTCATGAAATGTCATAATATGCAACAAATAAAAATTGTAAGTCACTCAAAGGGCAACAGAGAGACATGTGGTGAGCATAAATAGGCTATTGCACATCACAATGACTCATATGCATGCAAGAAATGCTGTAATAAGGTAACATCCAAAAGCTTAAGATAAGAAAAAGAAGATGAGCTTCTTATATAGCAAAAGCTAAAGAGATCAGATAGAGATTCTGGGTACTCCACCGGTAGGCTAACAGACATAGAAAAAGTCTCCAGCACATTGGGTAGATATCTGAAAGATTTCTCAAAAGACTTAAGCATGAATTATTCAAAATGATTAGATGAATATATGGGTTGTGATCTGCATTATTGTAAAGAATAATAATCTTAGTGATATCATAGAATTGAGAGAATTAAGAAGATTAGAACATTACGAGGTATTTCTTGACAATTCTAGAGCTAACTCAGTTCTCTTTTTATTCAGTGATGGGTCTAATCTAATTTCTGACTTGTAAGAAAATTTGTTCAATTGTGGAAACTGTGAGAAAACTTTATTCCATTATTGAACCTCTTCCTGTGTTTCAGGGAAGGTGGATTACCTATACCTGCTACTTAGATACTCCTAACACTGTGTTATGCTGATCAAAAACTGGGTCAGATACAAAAATTAATGCAGGAAGATTTCTCAGAATTATATATCTCAAGTATCTGAAAACAGATTCTATACTGGTCAATCAATTATTGTTCCTATATTCCTTTGATTGAATGCTAATACTTGGGGTGAGTGAGACACTGCTTTTTCTGATTTCAGGGAATTGAACTTGTTTGTTCTCCCTTTCCCAACTTGGAAAGTTCTTAATCTTTTCACCAATTAGAAATCATTTACCTAATTTTTATCCTGATTAATTGTTTTCTTTTAATTAATCTATCTTATTTGATTAATTGTTTTTGATGTATTAAAATCTGTCTCAGACTTCCAGGGGCAGAGCCAAGATGATGAAGAGCAGACATGACTCTCTGTGGCCTCCTCTGACTTTCTCTCAAACCAATAGCAAATTAAGCTAAACTGGTTTTGGAGTCAAAGAATCCACAAATATTTGGAGAATAACACATTTCTAGAAGAAGGTACATTGGAAGAACTTCAGAACAGATCTGTTTCAAATGGTCAGGGGAACAGTCTGCTGAGCCCAGACTATAGCACAGGGAGACTGGGGCAAGAAACAGGGGTGAGGAGTCAGAGTGTTGCAGCTTCCATGCACCTGAGAATCTTCTGTGAGACTCTTAGGCCACTTTATCCTGGTTGCAAGCAAGTGGTTTGGTAGATTTGCAAATTGTAAACTACTAAGTCCCAGCGACCTAGCCAAAATTACCCAGCACTGAAATAAGCAGAACTGGCTCAGGGCAAATTAAAGCAGTTGTTGCTCCTTTGCATTGTACAGACTTCAAGCCTTAAAAATGAATAAAAACACCAAAAGAACTCTCACCATAGACAGCTTTTATGGAGAAAGAGAGAGAGAGAGAGAGAAAGAGAGAGAGAGAGAGAGAGAGAGAGAGAGAGAGAGAGAGAGAAGAAAAGACCACAAATCCTGAGGTTCCTAAAGACAAAAGAACTCCAGATGAAGCCCCAAATGGAGCCATGAGTTGTTATCAATTTCACAAGGTTTTCTTGGAAGATTGCATAAAGAATCTTAAAAGAGAGAAAAAAAAGGGGAAATGAAATGAGATCATTGCAAGAAGGAATGGAAAAACCATATAATGCCCTACAAAAGAGATATGAAAAAGATACTAATTCACTGAAAAACAAAATTTGTGAAATGGGAAAAAATGCAATGAGTCAAAAAATTCAATTGACCAATTGAAGAAAATAATACACTAAAAATTAGAATTGAACAAATGGAAGTGAATGACTCAATAAAACTTCAAGAATCAGTCAAACAAAACAACAAAAAAAAAGAAAAAAATAGAAGAAAATATGAAATATCTCTTAGGAAAAAAACTGACCTGAAAAATAGATCTAGGAAAGACAATCTAAGGATTATTGGACTTCCTGAAAGCCATGATAAAAAAAAAAAAAAACAATCTAGACACTATCTTAATCATAAAATCATAAAAGGAAATTGCCCTAATATTTTAGAATCAGAAGGTAAAATAGATATTAAAAGAATTCACCAACACTTCCTGAAAGAGACCCCAAATTTAAATCAAAATTTGAGGGAATATTATGGCTAAATTTCAGAACTATGGCACCAAAGAAAAAATATTGCAAGTAGCTAGAAAGAAACAATTTAATTACCAAGAAGCCACAATTAGGATTATCTAGGACCCAGAAGCTTCCACCTTAAAGGATCGAAGGTCTTGGAACCTGATATTATAAGAGGCAAAGGAACTTGGATTACAGCCAAGAATAAGCTATCCAGCTAAAATGAGCATTATTTTTCAGGGAAGAAGATGGACGTTCAATGATATAGGTGAATTTCACCTATTTCTAATGAAAAGATCAGAACTGAACAAAAATTTTGATCTCCAAACATAGAACTCAAGAGAAGCATAAAAAGGTAAAAAAAAAAAAAAAAAAAAAAAAAAAAAAACCTTTTGAGAACTGTATTTCTGTTATCTGTATACATAGAGATGTAGAATTTAATTTTACTGTTATAATATAAAAAAGAGACTAGAGGTAGAAAGGGGATTGTACTGGAAAAAGGGTAGGGAAATTACATCTTAGGAAGAGGCAAAGAAAACCTATTATAATTGAGAGAAAGAAGGGAGAGAGATGAACATTATGTGAATCTTACTCTCATGTTATTTGGATCAAAGAGAAAATATTAGACATTTGGTTTCATAGAGAAACTTCTTTCAACTTATAGAAAAGTGGGAGGGGAAAGGCAAAAAGGGAAGGAGTAGGCTAAATAGAAAAGAAAACAGAAATAGTAGGGGAAAGGCTTAAGAAAGGGGAGGGATCCTAGGTGGGGAGGGCCGCTTGAGGCAAGTAGTACTCATAAATAAAATACTGGGGAGGAGGGAAAGGGGAAAGGAAAGAGAAAAGTACAATTTGGGGTTAATAGGATGATAGGCAATAGAGAATTAGTAGTTTTAACCACAAATGTGAATGGGGTGAACTTTCCCATAAAGCAGAAGCAAATAGCAGACTGGATTAAAAGCCAGAATCCTACAATATGTTGTTTACAAGAAACACATTTAAAGCAGAGCAATACATACAGAGTAAAGGTAAAAGGCTGGAGCAGAATCTATTATGCTTCAGGTGAAGTAAACCAAAAAAAAAAAAAGCAGAAGTAGCCATCCTCATCTCAGATCAAGCAAAAGCAAAAACTGATCTAATTAAAAGAGATAAGGAAGGAAATTATATCTTGCTAAAGGGTACCATAGATATTGAATCAATCAATACTAAACTTAAATGTACCAAGTTGCATGGAAATTCCTAAAGGAGAAGTTGAGAGATGCAAGAAGAAATAGACAACAAAACTATAATAGTAGGAGATCTCAACTTAGCTCTCTCAGAACTAGATAAGTCAAACCACAAAATAAAGAAGTTAAAGAGGTAAATAGAATACTAGAAAAGTTAGGTGTGATAGATCTTTGGAGAAAATTGAATGGAGACAGAAAGGAGTACACTTTCTTCTTGGCAGTTCATGGAACCTATATAAAAATTGACCATATGTTAGTATATAAAGAACTCCAAATCAAACACAGAACAGTAGAACTAGTAAATGTATTTTATTCAGATCATGATACAATAAAAATTACATTTAATAAAAGGTCAGAGGAAAATAGACAAAATGTATTTGGAAAGTAAGTAATCTCACCCTAAAGAATGAATGGGTGAAACAGCAAATCATAGACACAATCCATAGAATGACAACAATGAGACAACCTACCAAAATTTCTGGGATGCAGCCAAAGTGGTAATAAGGGGAAATCTTTTATCTCTAGAGAAGTGGTTCTCAAACTTTTGTTCCTAGTATCTTTACACTATTAAAAATTCTTGAGGATCTGTCCAAAGAGTTTTTGTTAATGTGGGTTATATTAACAGATATTTACACATTAGAAATAAAAGCTAACTTTGAATTTGTATACCCTCTGAAAGGGTTTCAGAGACCATGAGAATTCTCTGGATCCTACTTTGAGAACCACTGCTCTAGAGGTTTACTTACATAAAATAGAGAAAGAGAAGGTCAATAAATTGGGCTTGCAACTAAAAAAGCTAGAAAAAGAGCAAATTAAAAACCCCCAATCAAATACCAAACTTGAAATTCTAAAAATAATAGGAGAGATTAATAAAATAGAAAGTAAAAAAAATGTTGAATTAATAAATAAAACTGAATTGATTTTATGAAAAAACCAACAAAATAGATAAACCTTCATTTAATTTGATTAGAAAAAGGAAAGAGAAAAATCAAATTGTTAGTTTCAAAAATGAAAAGGGAGAATTTTCCACCAATGAAGAAGAAATTACAGCAATAATTAGGAGTTACTTTGCCCAACTTTATGCCAATAAATTTAATAGCCTAAATGAAATGGAGGAAAACCTTCAAACATATAAATTTCCCAAATTAACATAAGAGGAAAAAATTAAATAGTCCCATTTTAGAAAAAGAAACAGAAACAAGCTATTAATCAGCTCCTTAAGAAAAAATGCCCAGGACCAGATGGATTTAAATGTGAATTCTACCAAACATTTAAAGAACAATTAACTTCACTACTATATAAACTATTTGAAAAAATAAGGAATGAAGTACTCCTACCAATTCCCTTTATGACATAGACATGATACTGATACCTAAACCAAGTAGTGTTGGAATCCTTACAAAGTGTTAAATCATTAGAATTGGTAGAGACAATAATGATCTAATTTGGAACTCAGTATGATTGATCTGATCCTATAAGGAGATGTTATGGACCAGAACTTGAAACAAAGTACTAAGTGGAATTGAGGAGACAATGGTTAAATCTAGTTTAGCATTGATTTAATCCTACAACAAATAATGGTTTCCCAGTGATATAATGATTGGTGTGTACTCAGTGAACAGCATATAAGCAAGAAGCTCTCAGGGCCAAAGAGCACTCTGGGAGAGACAGAAGCCCACTCTCAGAGGCGGAGAGAGATTCATTCCATATTCCACCTTTGTGCTGGCTGCAGACATTTGAAAGGAGGTAGGGGCTGAAGCTCAAGACTTTGAAGGACACAATAAAGGACTGGATTTTAACTCCTGGCTGCATTTGAAGTGATTATTACTTAGAACTGAAACTAAGGCTGCCTCCAGAAAACCTCCCCAGGAAACCTGCTCACAGAGAACCATTATATTATATAAAAGAAGAGAACGCCACCAAGTTGGACAAAAACAGAGAAAGAAAATTAGAGACCAATCTCCCTAATGAATATTGATGCAAAAATCTTAAATAAAATACTAGCAAAGAGATTACAGAAAATCATCATGATCAAGTAAGATTCATACCAGGAATGCAGAGCTGGTTCAAAATTAGGAAAACTATTAGCATAACCAAATTAACAAAAAAAAATAATGATTATCTTAATAGATGCAGAAAAAGCATTTGTTGAATTCCAATATCCATTCCTATTAAAAGTACTAGAGTGTAGGAATAAATTGATTTTCCCTTAAAATAGTCAGTAGAATCTATTTAAAACCATCAGCAATCATCATTTGTAATGGGGATGAATTGGAATCATTCCAGTAAGATGAGAGGTGAAACAAGGTTGTCCACTATCACCATTACTATTCAATATTGTATTAGAAATGCTAGCTTTGGCAATAAGAAAAGAAAAATAGATTAAGGGAATTAGACTAGGTAATGGGGAAATCAAATTATCACTCTTTGCAGATGATATGATGGTATTTTAGAGAACCCTAGAGAATCAACTAAAAACCTATTAGAAATAATCTACAACTTTAGCAAAGTTTCAGGATACAAAACAAATCCACATAAATCATGAACATTTTTATACATCACTAGCAAAATCCAACAGCAAAAGATACAAAGAGAAATTCCATTTAAAATAATTTATAGTATAAAATATTTGGGACTCTATCTGCTAAGGACAAGTCAGGAACTACCGTATATGAGCAAAACTACAAAACACTTCCCACACAAATAAAGTCAGATCTAAACAAATGGAAAAATATTAAGTGCTCTAGGATAGGCTGAGTGAATATAATAAAGATGACCATACTACCTAAACTAATCTATTTATTACTACCTAAACTAATCTATTTATTTAGTGCTATACCAATTAAACTCCCAAGAAACTATTTTACTGACTTAGAAAAAGAGGGAAAAATGCTTGAGGGGACAATGTGCTAGAGAAGGGGGGAGATAATGGGATAAAGAGAAAATACAGAGGGGTTGGTCTTGGTGAAAAGGAAAACCACTCCATTAGAGATTGGAGTAAAGAAAGAATGGAGGATTATTTTTAGTAGGTTGTTAAATAAAGAAGATGGCTTGTGAGATAAAGAGAATCTGAGAAGAGGGAGCTCTTTGAAATTAGCTCGAATTTTTCAGTAACATCTGAAAAAGAATTTGGGCAGCCAACAGATAGAATGGAGAGATTTAAAAACAGAAGACAAAGAATAGAAAAAAAATCAATTAGGAAAGAGTTAAAAGGATTTCCTTGATATAGTGAGAGCCCATTTGATTCTAAAAACCATAAACCTATAGAGAACTATAGAATCTATAGAGAAAGAACTCAGTTGTGTGACTTCCTTCAACACAATATTAGTAAGAGTAGAATACTTAAATATTGAAAACACTTTCCTTCTATTTTCTGTCCAGCTTTAGTTCATTCTAAGTTTTAATGCTCATGGTATTTTGATTAAATACTATTATTATTCATCCTTCATTTCTGAAGAAAACCATTGACATTTTGACTTTGTCTATGAATTGGATTAAGGTGAGGCAGAGCTGTACAAAGAGCTGAACTTCACTTTTTTTCCAATCCTTGAAATCCAATGGTGGGGCAAAAGTCAAGACAACTGGTGAGGGCCCAGGATGCAATGCATGATCTTGGTATCTTTGGTGTCTGACCAAAGTTTAAGTGCTCAACACTGCTTGCTTCAGCCACCTTCATGATGGTCAAATAAATTGTTCTCTTTTACTTATTCTTCCAGAGAAGCCTTTACATACTTGGGGTAGGCATCCCCTTAACTCATTGATAGGTTTGAGGTCTATTGGTTACTCTCAATCTGATTTATTCGATTTGCTAAGAAGGTTCACTGCTGTGCTTGTTTTTGGAGTCACAGATGAGAACTGGGTGAATCAGGTGGACATTGAAGGTGGATGAGTCATCCTGAAAGGCTTGTCCAGCCCTCACAACACAGTCCTCAAGGAGGACTACCTTGAACACATATAACACTGACAAGATGGTGGAAAGGGGAGATATGAGAATATTAGGGAGAGAAGAGAAAATTTGGAATGACTTCTATGGAGTGTCACATAGAGAAGTAATTAGACAGGAATAAAAAATTGCAATAAGGGTCCAGTGGAGGTCACCTACATAGAGCTGATAGTTGAGCTCATGGAAATTAATGAGATTAAGAAATAAGGAAAAGGGCGAGGAACAAAAAAGATTCAGGATAGAGCTGTGGCATACACTTATTCCTAGAGGATAGAAAATGCATGATGATCCAGCAAAGAACTCTTAAAAAGTAGTGACACAGGTAGGAGACAAAATAAAGAGAAAGCAATTATTTACCTTTCTCCTCATCCCTGAAAGAAAAAAAAAAAAAAAAAAACCTAAAACAACACAGGAAAGAGAAAATATCTAGAAGGAGATATAAGATATTTGAGTGCTTCAAAAATGTCAAGATGGGTGAGAATGGAGAAAAGGCCAATGGATTTGATAAATAAGAAGAGATCACTAGTAATTTTGGAGAAAACAGTTTCAGTCAAATGATGAGACTGGAGACTAATAAAAGATTGAAAGATGAATGGAAGAAGAAGTAGAAGTTATGAGTGGAGATGACTTTTTCTAGTAATTTTAATATCAATGGGAGGAGAATTGTAGCCACAGGTGTGCTGGAGGCAGCTCTAACTGGCTCAACAAAACCGATTGTTAAATTTTCATTGTAGATATTTATGCATTAGAAATTGGCAAACAATACAAATTAAGAACTTTATTATTTTGCTGATTGTCTTTACTTAAGATAGTGATGGATTGGAAGTTGAGTAGATGCTGATTGGTTGGAGAACAGTTGAATAAGTTGTGGTAGATGAATATAATGGAATTGTACTGTTCTATAAGAAATGATGAGCAGACTGATTTCATTTATTTATTTAAAAATATTTTATTTCCCCCAATTTCATGTAAAAACATCATTTTTTGATGTACATGTATATCTTTTTAAAATATATGAATCATGCAGGAAAAAGGGGAAAATTACAAAAGAAAAAAAGACAGAAGAAAAAAGAAGAAAGTGAACATAACATATTTGAGCAGGCTGATTTCAGAAAAATTGGAAAAACTTACATGAACTGATGTAGAGTGAAGTGAGCAGAACCAAAAGAACATTATCCATAGTAATAACAAGATTATGTGATGAAAAAATGTGATGGACTTGACTCTCCTCAGTGATATAGTGATTTAAGGCAATTCCAATAAATTGGAATGTAAAACGCCAATCACATCCAGAAAGATAACTATCAAAACTGAATATGAATCAAAGCATAGTATTTTCACCTTTTTTTTTGTTTTGTTTTATTTCTTGTTCTTTTTTTTTCCTTTTAGTCTGGTTTCTCTTGCACAATATAATAAATATAGAAATGTGTTTGCAGAGATAGTTTTCAACACTCACCCTTGCAAAACCTTGTATTCCAAATTTTTTTCCTCCTCCTTCCCTTCTTTTGTAGAGGCAAGTAATCTAATATATGTTAAACATGTGTAATTCTTCTATACATACTTCCACTTATCATGCTGTACAAAAAAATAGACCAAAAAGGAAAAAAAAATGAGAAAGCAAAAAGTAAGCAAACAACAAAAAGAAAATGAAAATGCTATGTTGTGATTCACAGTCAGTCCCCATACTTCTCTCTCTCTGGGTGTAGATGCCTTTCTACATCTTAATACCATTGGAACTAACCAGGTGTTTACCTGAGCCATGTAAATATGGAAACATATTGTAAAAGATAGGACATATTTAACCTATATCAGATTGCTTGCTGTTTCAGGAAGAGGGGAAGTGATGGAGAGAGAGAAAAAAATTTGGAACATAAAGTTTTACAAAAATAAATGTTGAAAACTATTTTTACATGTCTTTGGAAAAATAAAATACCATTTTAAAAAGGAAGTAATGGAGAAAATATTAATAATGAAATTAAATTTAAAAGTATGTTGTATCTATATTATTTTTCCTAAGGAGCCAGTTGTTAAATATGTTCTAGGATACTTCTAGATGATATCTTAAGGGAAGTTAGGATCAAGAAAAGATTTTTCTTTCTTTCTTTGTTTAGAAAGGGGGTGATTTGAGAGACCTTATAAATAGTAAGGAAAGATAGCAAATAGAGTGTAAGTCAGTCTCAAGCAAAGAAAGGATTTTGGCTTGCTTCTTTTCTCAAAACATAAGATTTGTTGCATTTACATCCATATGTCTTTTTTTCTCTAGCCCTCTCCCTCCCACCCCCTTGCAGTTATGCTGAGTCATCCAGGCAAGAGGCGACTGGGAATCCATCTTCATTGCTACAGGAAATATGAACAGCTGTGACAGAATGGATAAAAAACATGTTGCCAAGTTAATCTTCTATGATTTACTGCTTACACCTAATCTATTTTGGAAACCACATTGAATATTCTAGCACCTTTGGGAAATTCCTGATGGAGATCATAGCTACTAGGAAACTATATGAAGCTTATGACTTGGGGGTAGATAGGACCCCCTTCCAATCAGTCTATCATAATATAAAACATTGATTAAATGGAACAAGATTTCTTTCTTCTATTTCATTCAAGTCAATAAATATTTATTGAGTGAACAATATATAGAAAGCACCATGGCAAGCTCTTTGGGAAAGACTCATCTTTCTGAATTCATATCTGGCCTCAGACACTTACTAGCCATGTTACTCTGGGCAAGTCACTTAACCCTATTTGCCTTAGTTTCCTCATCTGTCAAATGAGCTGTAGAAGGAAATGGCAAACCACTCTAAAATCTTTGACAAGAAAATTTGAAATGAGGTCACAAAGATTTGAACAGAAGTGAAATAAAATGAACTTCTTGATTCCATACCCAGCACTCTATCCACTGAGCCACCAGCTGCTTTTAAAATAATGGTCTCTTGAAAAGCTTTGTTGACTAGAGAAAGAGGGATTGGATACATGAAAATACTAATACTATTAAAGTAGGCTTTAGTTTCCTCATCTATAAAATGATCTGGAGAAGGAAATGGCAGATCATTCTAATATCTTTGTCCAGAAAACACCAAATGGGGTCACAAAAGCCAGGCACAACTGAAGTGACTAGATAACAGAAATGATCACACAATCCCTCAAGCCTTTTCCTGTTCTAACATTTTGTGGCTCCATTTTGGTAGTGAATAGGTCATAGATCTGGGAGTCAGAATCCCTGTCCTAGTACTGGCTACTAACTAGCTGGAGCAAAATCCTTAACTTATTTAGACCTCCATTTTCTCATCTCTAAAATGACAGGGTTGAATTGTATCATCTCTACTGTCTCTTCTTGATCTATGATTCCATCCCATTTTAACACCATTACTAACCTATTATACAACTTTGGACTATCACCTAACTATTCTATGTGTGTCTCCCAACTAGATTTTTAATTCCTTATGGATAGGACTTTTTGTAGATTTCTTCCAAAAAAAATCTTCTACAGCAACTGACTGCAATAGATTTGATAAATGTTAGATAATGAGGAAGAAAACAAACATTTATTAAGAATCTACTATGTCCCAAATATTGTGCTAAATGCTTGCATAAAAATTAAGATTAAGTTAAATTTAAATTTAAATACAAATATTATCTTGTTTGAGCTTTATAACAACCCTGGAAAGTAGGTATTATTATTATTATTCCTATTTTCGTGATGAGAAAACAGACTAGAAGTTAAATGATTTGTCCAGGATTACATAGTTAGTGAGTGTCTGAGATCAGATCCAGTGCTCTAACCACTGGATCACCTTGCTGCCTCTAATAATACTTGCTCTGCCAACTGTAAGAATAAAATGATAGAATGGTTTTTCTAAAAGTATGTTAAAAGAACAATATAAAAACAATATCATTCTTAAGAGAACTACATAAATGCAAGGCAGCTCTTCTGACAATCAATCTTTTCCCCCTCCAATACCACATCCACGGTAAGTTTATGTTGCTCTGGGACATAATAACACAGATGGTGACAAGTTATTGACATTTTATGCTGCCATTATCCTAGCACTGTCATGCAGTGACATGGGTAACAACAAGATGGGGATCATCAGATGAGACCAGGAGACACAAGCCACAGGTTGGACTTGAGATGATAGGAAAACGGCCTATTTTGTTCAGTCATTCCTGGCACTTCATGACCCATGGACTTGTTTATGGGGTTTTCTTCACAAAAACTCTGGAGTGGTTTAACACTTCCTTCTCCATTGTACCCCCATTTTATAAATGAAGAAATGAAGTAAGTAGGAATTAAGTGACTTGTCCAGGGTCACACAGCTAGTAAATGTTTGAGACCAGATTTGAATTGAGACTTTCTGTTCTATATATTGTCCACACAGCTTCCTTAGTAAAGGAGAAAGATCACTGATTTTAGAACCAAATGATTTGGTTTCAAATTCCACTTCTTATATTATCTATATGATCTTGGATAAAAAAAAAAAATCACTTAATCTTTTTGGTACAATGAGGGGCCTGGAGCAAGATGGCCTCTAAAGTCCATTCCAGCTCTAGATCTGTGGGTCCATGAATGCTGCCTGGGGCTTAGAGGAATCTAAGCAATGGAGGTGGAATTCAGTTAAGGGGTCAGGACAAGCCAGACTAAAAAGTTTGGTGTGAAGGACAGGAAAAAGAAACTGAATACCCATAATATGAGCAAGGGGCCCATAGATAACTATGGTTAGAACCACAGACTTGGAAACTGATTTAAGGTAAGCTCAGAAAAGGGGCAAAAGAAAAATCAAGAATCCCAACAAATTAATATGGTGAGGACCATGAAGATAGGAAAGTATGAGATATAATTAAAAAAAAAAAAGTAAAGAACAAGGAAATCAATAGATGTGATGACTACACCACTGTAAATAGAAAAGAAAAAAAAACCAAAACAGCAGAAACTGAATAAAATAAAATTATAATGACCAAATTGTTGTTGTTTAGTTGTTCATTCATGACCAACTCTTCCTGATCCTAATGAGGTTTTCTTGGTAAAGATACTGGAGTGGTTTATCATTTCCTTTCCAGCTCATTTTATAGATAAGGAAACTGAGAAAGAAGTATTAAATGTCTTGCCTAGAGTTACATGGGCAGAAAGTGTTTGAGATGGACTTGAACTGAACTCAGTTTTCTTGACTTTAGGCCTGGCACTCTATCTATAAACATGGCCCCAGAGAGGAGCTATTAAAGTAGGCTTTACTGAGAGGGTCTTGTGAGACTCAAATGAGTAATGGATGCAAAGCACTTCTTAAACTTTAAAACTATATATTAGTGGCAGTTACTATTATTATTATTAGTTTTTGTAATTATGATTATTAGCCAGTCTGATGATGAGTTTATTCCTTGAGCTTTCTATAGCATTTCTACTGAGCTCAAGAAATGTTTCTAGATATGCCCAAATTGCTTTGAAATTGTGCATTGCCTTTGATCCAGCAGTGCCATTACTGGGTCTGTATCCCAAGAAAATAATAAAGGAAGAAAAAAGACCCGCATGTGCAAAAATAATTGTAGCAGCTCTTTTTGTGGTAGTACAGAGTAGATGCCCATCAATTGGAGAGTGACTGAACAAGTAATGGTAAATGAAGGCAATAGAATCTTATTGTTCTATGAAAAATATTGAACTAGCTGATTTTAGAAGGGTCTGGAAAGATTTACATGAACTGATGCTGAGCAAAACAAGTAGAACCAGGAATACACTGTACACAATAACAAGAAGAGTGTGTGATGATTAGCTATGAAAGGCTTGGTTCATCTCAGTGGTTCAGTGATCCAAAGCAATTCCAATAGACTTTGAACAGAAAATGCCATCTGCATACAGAAAAAAACAAACAAACCCTAAGGAGACTGAATGTAAATCAACACATGCTATGTTCACTTCTTTTTTCTGTTTTTTAAAAAATCTCTTCCATGGTTTTTCCTTTTGCTCTGACTTTTCTCTCCCAACATGATTCACAAAGCAATGTGTATTAAAAATAAATAAGTTTACTACATTAAAAAAATGTTTCTAGAGTAATATAAGGACAGCTGAATAGTGCACTATCAAGAGTACTGGCCCTGGAGTTAGAAAGCCCATCTTGCTGAGTTTAAATTTAGCCTCAGACACTTTTTTTTTCTGAGACCACTGGGATTAAGTAACTTGTCCAGAGTCACACAGCTAGGAAGTATTAAGTGTCTGAGGCCAGATTTAAACTTACTTCTCCTGACTTTTGGGCTGGTGCTCTATCTTTACCATGTAGTGAAGTCACTTAAGTCATTTAACCCTGTTTGCTTTGATTCCTCATCTAGAAAATGAATTGGAGAAGGTGATGGAATGCTGCTCCAATATTCAAGAAAACACAAAATAGAGTCATGAAGAGTTAGACATGATGAAAATGATTAAATAATAACAATAGAAGGGTGTGCTGAAAAATGTTTAACAATGGGTCTTTCTGGGGAAAAAATGGAAGCCCATCTATTTTAAAGTTTAATCTGTGTTATTAAGCTTTTCTTAAGCCTAGCCCATCAGTAAAATATAATATGTAATAATTTAAAATGTAACAACTGGAGATTTCCAATATATAAATATTTAAACTGAAATTGTAACAAGTTAGATCTGGCTCCAGCCCACCTCTGCTTTTCATCTTGGAACAAGGCATAGAAAGCTCTTCATGCACAGATTGTATGTTTTCCCCATAGTTTGGGGAAAGAGAGGCAGAAACACAAGTGATGTAAAGACAAAAAAAAATAGCGTGAAAAATTTTGTAAAGGGAAGATGTTACCTCATTCTGATGCAAAGGGAAGTTTTATTCTCTTTGCACAGAAACAGGTATTTGGTTAGAGGAATTGTTAGATCTATAGATACAAATGGGAAATGATAGCAGTTTAGGTAATCTAATGGCCCTCTGCTTCCAGGGGCCACCATACTGGCACTATATTGATGCTAGAATTAGTATGGATACCGAATTGACTTTAGTACTACTAGCTGTGAACTACTTTTAGTTCAAATCTCACCATAGAAACTTCGTAGTTGTTAAATAACCTCTTTGTGCCTCACTTTCCTAATAGAAAAATGAGGGGGTTAGACTTAATGGTCTCTCAAATATCTATTTGTGATTTTATGAACTTATAGGTTCCAAATGAAATTAACTTTCATTTATGGTTATTCTGTAGTTTCATTTATATCTAACTTGTAGTGATCCCATTTGAGGTTTTTTTTTTGACAAAGATACTAGAGAGGTTTGCCAATTCTTTCTGTGGCTCACTGAGGCAAATAGGGTTAAGTGACTTGCTTAGTGTCACATAGTTGGTAAGTCTCTGAAGCTGGATTTGAATTTAAGAAGATGAGTCTTCTTGACTGGAGGCCCAGTGATCTATCTATTGTGCCATCTAGCTATCTGAGTCTAATTTAACATAACTATTTTACAGATGGATAAAACTTGTCTGAATGTTACTTCAGTGCTAGTTTCCCTCTTCCAGACAAAATAATATACTTCTTTTTTGGTTAAATCAAGTAGTGATGAGGTTGGGAATACCTCAACTTTTGCTAATAAAGTAGAGTGCATAGATCTCTCTTAAGGCATTAAGTTAAGTCTTTCTCTTGGGTTGAAACCTCACTCTCTGTGATCTTGCCAGTTGCTATAAATTTCAACTTCCAGTTTGACAAAGGGATTTCTGAGTAGCTCACATGGATGAGTTGGCTCTATAACAAATAGATTGTTGGCATATACCTTTCCTGTCTTAAGTCCAAGTTTGATTTGTTCAAATAAAGATCAAGTCTAAAACCCAATGGGATGTTCCAGAAAACCTGTGTTTACATATGCATAACCTGAATTAAACAATCAAGATTTATTTAGTGCCACTATGTGTGAGAGGCCTTGTGCTAAGAACTAGAATCATTGACTTATAAACAATAATGATGTTTCCCCCCACCATTATTGAGGAAGGAACAAATGGGATAGTTGTTAAATATAGTCTTAAAAATAATGTTAGGACAGCTAGTTGGCACAGTAGATAGTGTACTATGCCTGGAATCAGAAATACTAGTCTTTCTGAATTAAAATCTAGCTTCAGACTTAGTAACTGTGTGATGCCGAATAAGTTGATTTACCCTGTTTGTTTTAATTTTCTCATCTGTAAAATGAGCTGGAGAAGGAAATGGCAAACCACTCTGGTATCTTTGCTAAGAAAACCCCAAATGAGGTGCCAAAGAATTAAATATTCCTAGAATGACTGATCAACAATAAAAAAGAATAATCTTAAATCCCCCCCCCCAATATGGAAGATAAGAAGCAAAGCTTGTCACTGTATCCAGTGCATATGTTGGTGCATAGTTACAATCCCTACTTTTGGGAGACTGATGGATCATGTAAGCTCAAAAGTTCTAAATTGTAGTAGAGCTAAAGTTATTTGGCTGTCCACACTAAATCTGGCACCATCAAAGATCTTGGGAGCAGAAGACCACCAGGATTCCCTAAAGAGAGATTAATTAGTGCTTGAAAACAGAGCAGACTAAAGATTCTGTGATGATCAACAATGGGAAGGTAGCATTGGGCCAATGAGTGGCTGCTACTCTTCCTTTCTGAGCTAAATAGGGAGACATTTTCTAAAAAGAGAGAAAAAATGCTTCTAGAATTTGGGTTAGAAGAGGAGAAAGTTGTTTTCAGTTCTGTCTGACTTTTCATGATCTTTCTGAGCTTCTTGATAAAGATATTGGAATTATCTTTTCTAGTTCATTTTACAAATGAGGAAATCGAGGATTAAGGGACTTGCCCAAGATCACACAGCTAGTATGGCTGTGTCTGAGATGTCTGAGGTCAGATTTTAACTCAAATCTCCCTCACTTCAGGCTCAGTGCTTTTTGTGTGTGTCACTTAGTTGCTTTAACCCAAGAACTGAGCCTATCAGTGGCTGCTACACTTCTTGAGGGGGCTGGATAGGGAGACTCAATTTCAAAAAAAAAAAATGTTCCTAGAAGTTTGAGTGAGGAGAGGAATAAAAGTCTATAGAATGGAATGGTGATTTAAAACTAAGTCAGCAAAGTGCCCAGAGGTGGGTCTCAGCTCCCACTTTTTTTTCCAGAAGAAAAATTTGAGGCCACTTTGGTCACCTATGCTAAGTAGGTTCAGGGTTCAGAAATGTGATTTAGTTTCTTAAATGTGTTCTTTTTCACTCCTGTCAAATTGCCTGAGAACCCTTTCCTTGCTCATTTGAAAACAAAATGGAAAGGTTAGACAACTTAAATATTTTAAACATTTTTGTATTAATTTCCACAAGGTAATGTAACCCTTCCAGATTGATGTCACCATTGAGGTACTGCAGCCCATCCTGTGTAGTTGTCACAGGTCACCAGCATTTAAGACCAGTGCATACTTTTAATTGGAGTCTCATACATTTCAGACAAACATTTTCTCTCTTATGTGATGAGGAAAAGAGATAGCTGGCAAGGAAATGCAACTGTTAGGTCCACAACATTGACAAAATATTTCTGGCATATGTGCCTAGAACAGTTACTAACCTTTTTTGTGTCATGGGTCCCTTTGGTACTCTGGTGAAGAATAATGTTTTTTAATGACTAAAAAAATACATAGGATTATAAAAGAAGTGAATTCTGTTAAAATATAATTATAATTTTTCCCAATTCAGTACTTTTTTTTTTGGTAATTTAATTGAGATGGCATTGAATATGTAAATGAGTTAAAATTATATTTTTATTATATTGGCCTTGCCTATCCATGAATACATATGTGTATAGCCATAGAGGATACTGTTTAATATTGGAACATTAATATTATATGATAATGTGATAATACCATATTGGAAGATTACATTATAAACTGCTATCAAATATATATAATATAATTTCAATATTTTATTGTATATCTAATGTCATATGTAATTTGCATAATTGTAACAATGATTCATTTCTGTATATGTTTATACATGGATATATATTCACATTCATGAGATGGCATGATGTGGCATAGCAATATATGATGTAATATGACAATATAATATATGATCTATAAAACATGTCATAATAATGGAGACTAAACTCAAGACTACTTAACTTCCATTCCATCCTACTTTTCATTATATTGAGTGATAGGATAATAGAAAAGAATAAATGAAAAGAGTTTATAGTGTTACAAAGAATTAATTTTCAAAGAATGGGTTATAAAACGTTAATTTTTCTATGTCCAAAGAACTGTCAAATTGTGCATTTGATCCAGCAATGTCTTTACTGGGTCAGCATCCAAAGAGATCACAAAAGAAGGAAATGGATCCACATGCAAAAATGTTTGTAGCAACTCTTTTTGTAGTGGCAAGAAACTGGAAACTGAGTATTTGCCCATCAGTTAGAGAATGGCTGAATCATTTATGGTACATGAAAGTTATGGAATATTATTGTTCTTTAAGAAATAATAATCAGGATGATTTCAGAAAGGTCTGGAGGCACTTACTTGAACTGATGCTAAGTGAAGTGAATGCAACCAAGAGAGAGCATTGTATACAGCAGCAACAAGACTGTATGATGATCAACTCTGATGGATGTGGCTCTTTTCAACAATGAGGTGATTCAGGCCAATTCCAATAGTTTTGGGATAGAGAGAGCCATCTGCATCAAGAAAGAAGACTGTGGGGACTGAATGTGGATGACAACATAGTATTTTTATCTTTTTTGTTATTGTTTGCTTGCTTTTTTTCTTTCTCACATTTTTCTTTTTGGTCAGATTTTTCTTGTACATCATGATGAATGTAGAAATATGTTTAGAAGAATTACACATGTTTCATCTATATTGGATTACCTCTAAGGGAGGAAGATGGAGAGAAGAATGGAAGAAAAATTTGGAACACAAGCTTGTGCGAGGATAAATGCTGAAAACTATCGTTGCATGTGTTTTGAAAATAAAAAGGCTATTATTAAAAATTAAAAATAAAAGTTAATTTGGATGCTTTTGCTATTTTGTCTCCTTCTTTCCATCCAAATTATACCCGCTCTTTGAGGTTGCATTCACAAATGCTTTCTTTTCTTTTCTTTTCTTTTTTTACTTATTGGTATTTTTTCCAATTACAAGTAGAGATAGTTTTCAACATTCATTTTTGTAAGATTTCAAATTTTGAATTTTCTTTTTCTCTCTCATCCTTCCCCTATCCCCAAGACAGCAAACAATCTGATATAGGCTATACATGTACAATCATGTTAAATGTAGTCATATTGGGAAAGTAGAATCAGAACAAAAGGGAAAAACCACGAGAGAAAAAAAAAAACAAATAAAAAAGGTGAAAATAGTATGCCTTGATCTGCATTCAGTATCCATTGTTTTTTTCTCTGGATTTAGATGGCATTTTCCATCATAAGTCTTTTGATATTGTCTTGGGCCACTGTATTGCTGAGAAGAGCTAATTCTCTCAAAGTTGATCATTGCACACTGTTGCTTTTTACTATGTATATTCTCTTGGTTCTACTCCCTTCACTTAGCATCAGTTCATGTAAGTGTTTCCAGGCTTTTCTGAAAGCAGCCAGCTCATCATTTCTTAAAGAACAATAATATTCTATTACATTCACATACCACCACTTGTTTGACTGTTTACCAACTGATGGGTGTCCCCTCAATTTTTAATTCTTTGCCACCACAAAAAGAGCTGCTGTAATTTTTGTATTTGTGGGGTTTTTTCCCCTTTTAATGTTCTCTTTAATTCTTTAATTCTTCTGGTGTGCAACTAGTCTCTTCATTCTTTGAAGTCCTGTAGAACTGAATCTGACTTAAACAATTTAAATGAATCTGAGCTTATGTTACAATCAACCTGAGATCTCATTAATGTGTTTGCCTAAAAATCCCCCACAGAAGGATCTTCTGGCCAAGATAGTTGCTTGAAGAGGAGGAAACCCTTTAGCTCTTACATGAGAAGCAAAACTCAGAAATTTTCAGAAGTATTCCCAAATAATGATCTAGTTTCTTTTTGGATTTCTAGATCTAGGGAAAATGGACTTTTTGATTTTTTCCCCCATTAATTCCCTTGAAATTCTTGACCTTTTGTTTTTCCATATGAACTTTGTTGTTATTTTTTCTAGGTCATCAAAATATTTTTTGGGGAGTCTGATTGTATAGTGCTAAATAAATAGATTAGTTTAGGTAGTATTGTCATCTTTATTATATTTGCTTGCCCAATCTTGGTTAGATCAGACTCAATTTGTATGGAAAGTGTTTTATAGTTTTGCTCATAAAGTTTCTGATTTTCCCTTGGCAGATAGATTCCTAAATATTTTATACAATCAGTAGTTACTTTAAATGGAATTTCTCTTTGTAACTCTAACTGTTGGGTTTTGTTAGTGATATATAAGAATGCTGATGACTTATGTGGGTTTATTTTGTATCCTGCAACTTTGCTAAAGGTGTGGATTGTTTCTAATAACTTTTTAGTAGATTCTCTGGAGTTCTCTATGTATACCATCATATCATCAGCAAAGAGTGATAATTTGGTTTCCTCATTGCCTATTCTTATTCCTTTAATCTCTTTCTCAACTCTTATTGCCAAAGCTAGCGTTTCTAATACAATATTAAATAGCAACGGTGATAGTGGGCAACCTTGTTTCACTCCTGATCTTATTGGGAATGGTTGCAGTTTGTCCCCATTACATATGATGCTTACTGCTGGTTTTAAATAGATGCTACTGATTATTTTAAGGAAAAGTCCATTTATTCCTACACTCTCAAGAATTTTTAATAGGAATGGATGTTGGATTTTATCAAATGCTTTTTCTGCTTCTATTGAGATGATCATATGGTTTTTGTTAATTTGGTTATTAATATGGCCAATTATACTGATAGTTTTCCTAATATTGAACCAGCCCTGAATTCCTGGCATAAATCCTACTTGATCGTGGTGTATTATCCTGGGGATGATTTTCTGTAGTCTTTTTGATAATATCTTATTTAATATTTTAGCATCAATATTCATTAGGGAGATTGGTCTATAATTTTCTTTCTCTGTTTTCAACCTACCTGGTTTAGGTATCAGTACCATGTCTGTGTCATAAAAGGAATTTGATATTTCCTATTTCATTTCCTATTTTTTCAAATAGTTTATAAAGCATTAGGGCTAATTGTTCTTTGAATGTTTGGTAGAATTCACGTGTAAATCCATCTGGTCCTGGGGATTTTTTTTTTTTTTTAGGGAGTTGATTAATAGCTTGTTCTATTTCTTTTTCTAAAATGGGACTATTTAAGCAATTACTTCCTCCTCTGATAATCTGGGAAGTCTATATTTTTGGAGGTAGTCATCCATTTGCTTAGGTTATCAAATTTATTGGCATAATGTTGAGCAAAGTAACCTCTTATTATTTCTTTAATTTTCTCTTCATTGGTGGAAAGTTCTCCCTTTTCATTTTTAAGACTACTAATTTGATTTTTCTCTCTCCTTTTTCTAATCAGATTTACCAAAGGTTTATCAATTTTATTGGTTTTTTCATAACACCAACTCTTAGTTTTATTTATTAGTTCAATAGTTTTTTTTATTTTCTATATTATTAATTTCTCCTTTTAATTTTAGAATTTCAAGTTTAGTAATTAATTGGGGGTTTTTAATTTGGTCTTTTTTCTAGATTTTTAAGTTGCAGGCCCAATTCATTAATCTTCTCTTTCTCTATTTTATTCAAGTAAGCCTCTAGGGATAGACAATTTCCCCTTATTACCACTTTGGCTGCATCCCATAAATTTTGGTATGATGTCTCATCGTTGTCATTATCTTGAATGAAATTATTGTGTCTATAATTTGCTGTTTCACCCAATCATTCTTTAAGATGAGATTATTTAGTTTCCAATTACTTTTTGGTCTATTTACACCTAACTTTTTGTTGAATGTAGTTTTTATTGCATTGTGATCTGAAAAGAAAGCATTTACTACTTCTGCCTTCCTGCATTTAATTTTGAGGTCTTTATGTCCTAATATATGGTCAATTTTTGTGTAGGTTCCATGAACTGCTGAGAAGAAAGTATACTCCTTTCTGTCATCATTCAGTTTTCTCCAGAGATCTATCATACTTAATTTTTCTAAAATTCTATTTACCTCTTTAATGTCTTTCTTATTTGTTTTGTGGAAAATGGATTTTTTAATAAAGTCTCCATGAATACCTAGAAAAAATGAGGAAAGAGATAAAAAATGAAAGAAAAGTCCTGGAGGAAAGTATCAGAATGAAAATAGTTTAGAATAGATATCGGAGATCTGTACTCAATAAATGGATTTCCTGAAAACTAACCAAAACAGACCAAATAAAAATTCACGATTCTATGAGGTTGTAATAAATATTTTAAAAGATCAAAATATTCGAAAAATAGAATGAATGTAAGATATTCGATGGGGTAGCTCCAGGCCTAGAGTTAGGAAGTTCTGGGTTCAAATTTTGCCTCAGACACTTGCTAACTCTTATATTCTTCTTTGGCAAAATGAACTGGAGAAGGAATTGCCAGACCAATGCAGTATCTTTCAAGGATGAGAGAGTTGGACACAACTGATATCAAAAACAACTGACCTAGAAAACAAAGCAAAGAAAGACAATTAAAGAATCAAATCATTTACAAGCCATTTTCCTATTGATAAATAGTCAAAGGATATGAACAGGCAGTTTTTAGACAAAGAAATCAAAGCTTTCTATAAAACAATTCTGAGGTATCATCTCACACCTAATCATATTGGCTAATATGTTAGAAGAGATGTGGGAACTGGGACACTAATAGATTGTTGGTGGAATTGTGATCCAAGTATTCAGAAAAGCAGTTTGGAACTTTGCCCAAAGTTTTTGGTTTTATATAAACTATATATCTATAGCAGACCTATTTGTATAAAAATACTTATTTTTTTGTGTGCTCAAGAATTAGAAATTGGGATGTTGCCTATCAATTGGGGAATGTCTAAACAAGCTGTGGCATATGAATGTGATGGAATATTATTGTGCAATAAGAGATGACAAGCAGGATGATTTCAGTAAAAACCTGAATAGACTTACATGAACTGATTCAAAGTTAAGTAAGGGGAACTAGGAGAACATTGTTCATGGGAGCAGCGATATTGTAGGATGGAGAATTGTGAATGATTTAGCTATTCTTAGATACACAATTATCCAAGACAATCCCAAAGGACTAATGATGAAACATACTATCCATTTCCAGAGAAAGAAATGATACTAACTGAATATAGACTAAGTCATGTATTTTTCACTTTCTTACTTTCATTCTTTTAAAAAAATTTTAATCTTCACTTAAAAAGTAACTAATATCAAAATGTTTTACATGATTGCACATAAACTATATCAAATTGCTTACTATCTTGGGAGGAAAGAGGGTAGAAAAGAAGTATAGAATTTTTAACTCAAAATTCAAAAAATGTTTAAAAATGGTTTTTAACATGTAATTAGGGAAAATAAAATTAAATCACTAAACTCTTTAAAAACCATGATTATAAAGTCTGGACACTATATTTTAATAAATCATAAATTAAAATTGTCCAGATCTATTAGAATCAGAAGGCCAAGTAAAAAACTAAAGAATCCATTGATCACCACTTAAAAGGAATCTCCAAAAAAAAAAAAAGCTCAGGAAAATCTAGATCTCCCATATCAAAGAAAAAATAATGCCAGAATCTAGAAAGGAGTTCATGTACTAAGGATCTAAATTAGGATTGCATAAGATATAGAAACTTCTACTAATAAAAAAAGATCTTGGATCAGAGTTGAGTAGGAACTTTGAAATAAAGCATGTTGGGCTTTTTAATATCCTCCTACCTGACACATTGGTGCATTATTATCATTTCCTGGATTGCATCTCTGAAATCAACATTTTTGGTAAATTCTAGTAATTATAAAGTTGCAATATGGACTTGTCCATCATGGCCCACAAACATCATCCTGAACAATCATTTTAATACTGAAATTCACACCTAGAAGTACCACCTGGCCCCTTCAGCTACTTTCTCTGTTTAGTTGATTCCTCCCAGAACCTCCATTGAAAGAGGTGATAGATCAGATATCTATGATCAGAAATAGATGTATATTTTGAGATAGCCACTATGCAACTTTGTTTTGTTTAATCATGCTTATTTAGTAAAAGGATTTTTTTTCCCCTTCCTTTCTTTTGATTTTTCATTAGGGTGATGGTAATAAGGAGAGAAATAACAAAAGCAATACAACCAAATCACTAGCATCAAAAAATGAAAAGGGTAGACTTACTACTAATGACAAAGAAATAAAAGCAATAATTAGGAGCTATTTTGCCCAAGTATGTGGTAGCCAGTCTGACAATCTAACCAAAATGGATGAATATTTACAAAAATATAAATTCCCCAGATTAACAGAAGATCTTCTTCTTAATTACTTAAATAGTCCCATTTTTAGAAAAAGAAATTGAACAAGCTATTCATGAAATCCCTAAGAAAAAACCTCCAGGGACAGATGGATTCACAAATGAATTCTACTAAACATTTAAAGAATAATTCCAATTCCAATATTACACAAACTATCTGGAAAAATAGGTAAAGAAAGAGTAGTGCCAAATTCCTTCTGTGACACAATTATGGCACTGATACCTAAACCAGGAAGAGTCAGAGAAAGAAAATTACAGGTCAATCTCCCTAATAAATATAGATGCAAAAAATTTTAAATAAAACCTAAGCAAGGAGATTATAACAATTTGTCAGCAGGATAACACACTATGACCAAGTGGGAGTTAGATTAGGAATGCAGGATCAGTTCAATATCAGGAAAACTATTATCATAATCGACCATATCAATAACAAATCAACAGAATCTCAATAGATGAAGAAAAAGCTTTTGACAAGATACAGCACCCATTCCTATTAAAAACATTAGAGTGCATAGGGATAAAGGGAGCTTTCCTTAAAATAATAAGTAGTATCTATCTAAAATCTAGAACAAGCATTATTTGTAATGGAGAAAAGCTGGACCCATTCCCAATAAGATCAGGGGTGAAACAAGGATGCCCATTATCATTACTATTATTCAGCATTGTACTAGAAATGTTGCCTTTAGCAATAAGAAAAGAAAAAAAATTAAAGGAATTAGAAAATAATAAATAATAAATAAATAAAAATAACTTTAAAAAAGGCAATAAAGAAATAAAACTATCACTCTTTGCAGATGATAAGATGATATATTAGAGAATCCTAGAAAATATAAAATAAATCTAATAAAATATAATAATATATACTTAATCTAATATAAATATGTAATATATTAAAGTATATATAAATAAAATAAATCCACACAAATCATCAGTATTTCTATATATTACTGACAAAGCCCATCAGTAAGTGATAGAAAAAGAAATTCCATTTAAAATTACTGTAGACAAGTCTATATGTCTACCTGAAAAGTCAAACCCAAGAACTATATGAACAAAATTACAAAATACTTCTCACACAAATAAAGTCAAAACTAAATAATTGGAAAAATATCAATTACTCATGAGTAGACCAAGCTAATATAATAAAAATAAAAATTTTGCCTAAATTGGTCTACTTGTTCAGTGCTATACCAATCAAACTGCCAAAAAATTATTTTGTAGAACTAGAAAAATTTATCTAGAAGAACAAAAAGTCAATAATACCAAGGGAATCAATGAAAAAAAATCAAGGATGGTGGCTTAGTAATATCAAACCTAAAACTATATTATAAAGTAGTAGTTATCAAAACCATTTGGTACTGGTTAAGAAACAGAGTGGTGGATCATTAGAATATATTAGATACACATTACACAATAATCAAGGCCTGTAGCAATCTAGTATTTGATAAACCCCGAAACTCCAACTTCAAGAACAAGAACTCACTATTTGACAAAAATTGTTGGGAAAATTGAAAAATAATGTCAAAAACTGGCTATAGACCTACATCTCACATCCTATATCAAAATAAGGTCAAAATGGGTACATGATTTGAGCATAAAGCAGATAATACCAAAAACTAATTAGGAGGACAAGGGATAATTTATCTAACAGATCTTTGGAGATGACCAAAAGAAGAACAAAAAAAAAGAACCAAAAGAACAAAGAAGAACTAGAGAACATTATGAAAGGAAAAATGCATAACTTTGATTACATTAAGTTAAAAAGGTTTTGCACAAACAAAACCAACAGAAATAAGATTAAAAGAGAAGTACAAAGCTGAAAAAAAACTTTAAAGCTAATGTTTCTAATAAGGTGTCATTTCTAAACTATATAAAACTATTTCAAATTTTTAAGAATACAAGTCATTCTCCAATTGATAAATGGTCAAAGGAAATGATCAGATGATTTTTCAGATGATGAAATTAAAGCCATCTATAACTATATGAAAAAATGCTCTAAATTACTACTGATTAGAGAAATGCAAATTAAAATAACTCTGATGCACCATTTCATACCGCTCAGATTGGCTAAGATGACAGGAAAAGATAATAAGTATTGGAGAGGATGTGTGAAAACTGGTACACCAATGCATAGTTGGCGGAGTTGTGAAATAATTTAAAAATTCTGGAGAGCAATCTGTATCTATACCCAAAGAGCGTTAAGACTGTGCATACCCTTTGACCCAGCAATTCCATTACTAGGTCTATTGCTCAAGGAAATCATAAAAGAGGGAAATGAACCTACATGTGCAAACATGTTTGTAGCATCTCTTTTTATGGTAGCAAAGAATTGGAATATAAGTAGATATCCATCCTTTGGGGAATGGCTGAACAAGTTATTGTATATGAAGGTAATGAAATATTATTGTTCTATAAAAAATGATGAACAAGCTGATTTTAGAAAGACCTGGAAAAATGTACATGAACTGATGCTGAGTGAAACAAGCAGAACCAGGAATACATTTTACAGAAATACAACAAGAATATGTAATCAGCCATGAAAGACTTGGTTCTTCTTAGTGGTTCAGTGATCCAAAGCAATCCCAGTAGATTTTGAACAGAAAATGTCATCTGTATCCAGAAAAAGAACTAAGGAGACTGAATGTGAATCAACACATGCTATGTTCACTTTTTTTTTCCTACATATTTTTTTGGTCTCTCTCATGGTTTTTTTCCCTTTTGCTCTGATTTTTTTCTCCCATCACGATTAATAAAGCAATATGTATTGGAAAAAATGATTAAAAAAAAAAAGACTACTGTAAAAAAGAATGCAAAAAAGTGATGCAAAAAAGAACCAAGTAAAATTTAGAAGGAGGAATAGACGGTCAAAACAAGAATGAAAGTAATGTGTAGAATTTATTTTATACTTTAAAAAATTGCAATGAAATGAAGTTTCATGGGTCTATATAGAAAAAAGTTAAGCTTTTCTTGGGGTGAAAAACTTCTATAGGGTTTAATACTATATAATTATGTAAAACTATATAATCTATATACTTGACATGTTCTGAGTCTTTCTAGAAGTTTTTAGGGGGATGAAGCCAAGATGGCAGAGAGGACACATGCTTATTTCTGAGATCTCCTGCTATCCTTATACCAATTATGAAATTCAGTCTCTGAATTAGTGCTAGATTGACAGAATCCACAAATATTGGGAGTGCAGCAAATTACCAGCAGAAGATAATTCCAAAGATTGCCAGAAAAGGTCTGTTTTGATCTAGCACAGACATGGGAGGAGGTGGCTAGGCGAAGGCAGAGAGGTAGAACATGACTCTGAGCAGACCAGGGTTGGGGTGCAGTCTCCACAAGGCAGAAAATCTACAGGGAGGACTCTACCACAGTATTGGCTACTCTGCCCTGGTTACAAGACAATGAATCAGCAGAGAAGTTATAAAACATCCAACACAAATGTAGAGAGTAAAGGGTGTACCCCAAAGTGCTGGAGTCTCACAGGATGTGGCCAGCAATAGGAATGACTCAGCACAATCCCAGGGCTATTGCTGCTTTTGGAAGTCTGTAGAGGAAGCTTGGAACCTCCTTGCCCCAAAAGCAGATCTCAACTTAAAAAAAATGAGTAAAAAGAGAAAGTGAGCTCTAACTATAGGAAGCTTCTATAATAGTGAAAGAGAACAGATTTCAAACCCTGAGGAGACTAAAAGCAGATTGTCTCCAGATGAAGCCCCAAAGGAGGATATAATCGAGTCCCCACCACATAAGGCTCTCCTAGATGAAATTTTAAAACATTTTAAAAGAGAGCTACAAGAAGAATAGGGAAAGAAAAGGAAAACTCTGCGAGAGGGTTTGGAAAAGGCATATAACTCATTAAAAGAAAGTTTTGATAAAGTGGAAAAAGAAAACAATTCCCTGAAATGTGAAATAGAAAATGTAAAGAACACCCAGAAAAACAGAATTTGTGAATTGGAAAAAGAAAATAACTCCTTAAAAATTTTTGTGGAATGGAAAAAAATTCCATAGAACAAAACAACTCATTTAAAAACTCAATTGGACAAATACAAAAAGAAATAAAAGAATTAATGAAGAAAATAATTCATTAAAAATCAGAACTGAACAAATGGAAGTGAATGACTTGATGAGACATCAAGAATCAGCCAAACAAAACAAAAAAAAAAAAGAAAAAAATAGAAAAAAAATGTTAAAAACTTATTAGGGAAAACAGCAGTCCTGTAAAATAGAAGGAGAGATAATATAAGGATTATTGGACTCCCTAAAAATCATGAAGAAAAAAAGAGCCTAGACACTATTTTTCAGGAAATCATCAAAGAGAACTGTCAAGATGTCATATACTCAGAAGGTAAAATAGCCATTGAAAGAATTCATCAAACACCTCCTGAAAGAGACCCTAAAATTAAAACTCCAAGGAATATTGTGGCTAAATTTAAGATCTATCAGACCAAGTAAAAAAAATATTACAATTAGCCAGAAGAAACAATTCAAATGCAAAAGAGCCACAATAAGGATTACGCAGGATCTGGCAGCTTCCACATTAAAGGATCAAAGGGCCTGTAATCTGATATTTCCAAAAGGCAAAGGAACTTATTATGCAGTCAAGAATAAATTACCCAGCTAAACTGAGCATTTTCTACCAGAAAAGAAGATGGACATTCAATGAATCAGATGAATTCCATTTATTTCTGATGAAAAAACCAGTGCTAAACAAACAAAAAAATTGACCTCCAAATATAGGACTCAAGAGAAACATAAAAAGGTGAAAAGAATCCTTGAACACTGCATTTCTTTATGATCATATAATTTTATTTTTACTGTTATAATACAAAAAAGGAACTAGAGGTGGAAAGAAGATTGCACCAGAAAAAGGTAAGAGTGGAGGTAAACAGAGAAATTACATCTCACTTAGAGGCAAAGGAAACCTATTGTATCTGAGGGAAAGAAGGGAGGAGGACGAGCATTATGTGAATCTTACTCTCATCAGATTTGGCTCAAAAAGAAAATATTAAATATATTTGATTTATAGAGAAACTTTTCTCCTGAAAAGTGGAAGAGGAAAAGCAAAAAGGGAAGGGAGTAGGCTAAATATAAGGTAATACAGAAACAGTAGGGGAAAAATATAAGAAAGGGGGAAGGACTCTCAGGGGAAGAGACTCCAAAGTGGGGAAGGCTGCTTGAGGCAAGTGGTGCCCATAAATTAAATACTGAGGAGGGGGGGAAGGAAAGAGAAAAGCATAATTTGGGGATTTGGGGAAATACAGAATTAGTAGTTTTAACCATAAATGTGAAGGGGGTGAACTCTCCCATAAAGCGGAGGCAGATAGCAAACTGGATTAAAAGCCAGAATCCTACAATATGTTATTTACAGGAAACACATTTAAAACAGGTTGATACATACAGAGTTAAGGTAAAAGGCTGGAGCAGAATCTATTATGCTTCAGGTGAAGTAAAAAAAAAAAAGCAGGTGTAGTCAACCTGATCTCAGATCAAGCAAAAGCAAAAACTGATCTAATTAAAAGATATAAGGAAGGGCACTATATATTGTTAAAAGGTACCATAGATAATGAAGCAATATCAATACTAAATATATATGCACCTATACCTAGTGGTATAGCATGGAAATTCTTAAAGGAGAAGTTGAGAGCTGCAAGAAGAAATAGAGAGTAAAACTATAATAGTGGAGGATCTCAACTTTGCACTCTCAGAATTACATAAATCACACCACAAAATAAATAAGAAATAAGTTAAAGAGGTAAATAGAATACTAGAAAAGTTAGGTTTGATAGATCTTTGGAGAAAACTGAATGGAGACAGAAAACAGTACACTTTCTTCTCAGCAGTTCATGGAACCTATGCAAAAATTGACCACATATTAAAACATAAAGATCTCAAAATCAAATGCAAAAAGGCAGATTTCTTTTCAGATCATGATGCAATAAAAACTACATTAAATAAAAAGCCAAAGGGAAATAGATCAAAAAGTAATTGGAAACTAAATAATCTCATCCTAAAGAATAAATGGGTGAAACAGCAAATCATAGGCACAATTAATAATTTCATTCAAGAGAATGAAAATAAAGAGACAAAATACAAAAATTTGTGGGATGCAGCCAAAGTGATAGTAAAGGGAAATTTTATATCTCTAGATGCTTACTTGCATAAAACAGAGAAAGAGAAGATTAATGAATTGGGTTTGCAACTAAAAAAGCTAGAAAAAGAGCAAATTAACCTCCCCCAATCAAATACCAAACTTGAAATTCTAAAAATAAAAAGAGAGATTAATAAAATTGAAAGTTAAAAAACCTATTGAATTAATAAATAAAACTAAAAGTTGGTTTCGTGAAAAAAACAACAAAATAGATAAACCTTTGGTAAATTTATTAGAAAAAGGAAAGAGGAAACTCAAATTTTTAGTTTTAAAAATGTAAAGGAAGAACTTTCTATTAATGAAGAGGAAATTAGATCAACAATTAGGAGATACCTTGCCCAACTTTATGCCAATAAATTTGATAATCTAAATGAAATGGATGAATATCTTCAAAAATATAGGTTGCCCAGATCAACAGAGGACAAATTGGTTAATTACTCCCATTTTAGAAAAAGAAATAGAGCAAGCTATTAATCAACTCCCTAAGAAAAAATCCCTAGGACCAGATGGATTCACATGTGAATTCTACTAAACATTTAAAGAACAATTAACCCCAATACTATTTAAACTATTTGAAAAAATAGGGAATGAAGGAGTCCTATCAAATTCCTTTTATGACACAGACATGGTACTGATACCTAAACTTGGCAGGACAAAAACAAAGAAAGAAAATTATAGACCAATCTCCCTAATGAATATTGATGCTAAAATCTTAAATAAAATGTTAGCAAAGAGATTATAGAAAATCATCCCCAGGATAATACACCATGACCAAGTAGGATTTATATCAGCAATGCAGGGCTGGCTCAATATTAGGAAAACTATTAGCATAATTGGCTATATCAATAACCAAATTAACAAAAACCATATGATCATCTCAATAGATGCAGAAAAAGCATTTGATAAAATCCACCATCCATTCCTATTAAAAACACTAGCGAGTATAGGAATAAATGGACTTTTCCTTAAAATAGTCAGTAACATCTATTTAAAACCACCAGTAAGCGTCATATGTAATGGGGATAAACTGGAACCATTCCCCAAAAGATCAGGAGTGAAACAAGGTTGCCAACCATCACCATTACTATTTGATATTGTATTAGAAATGCTAGCTTTGGCAATAAGAGATGAAAAAGAGATTAAAGGAATTAGAGTAAGTAAAGTAGAAGCCAAATTATCACTCTTTGCAAATGATATGATGATATACCTAGAGAACTCCAGAGATTCTACTAAAAAGCTATTAGAAATAATTCACAACTTTAGCAAAGTTGCAGGATACAAAGCAAATCCACATAAATCATCAGTATTTTTATACATCATTAACAAAATCCAACAGCAAGAGCTACAAAAAGAAGTTCCATTTAAAGTAACTTTTCATAGTATAAAATATTTGGGAATCTATCTGCTAAAGAAAAGTCAGGAACTATATGAGTAAACCTACAAAACACTTTCCATACAAATAAAGTCAGATTTAAACAAATGGAAAAATATTAAGTGCTCTTGGATAGGCTGAGTGAACATAATAAAGAGACAATACTACCTAAACTGATCTATTTTTTTAGTGCTATACCAATCAAAATCCCAAGAAACTATCTTACTGACCTAGAAAAAATAAGAACAAAATTCATCTGGAAGAACAAAAGATCAAATGAAGGTGGCCTAGCTGTACCAGAGCTAAAAACTATATTATAAAGCAGTGGTCATCAAAACCATTTGGTATTGGCTAAGAAATAGACTAGTTGATCAGTGGAATAGGTTAGGTTTACAGGACAAAATAGTCAATAACTATAGCAACCTAATGACCCCAGCTTTTGGGATAAGAATTCACTATTTGACAAAAACTGCTAAGAAAATTGGAAACTAGTATGGCAGAAATTAGGCATTGACCTACACTTAACACCATATACCAAGATAAGGTCAAAATGTGTTCATGATCTAAACATAAAGAATGAGATTATAAATAAATTAGAAGAACATAGGATAGTTTACCTCTCAGACCCATGGAGAAGGAAAGAATTTGTGACCAAAGAAGAACTAGAGATCATTATTGATCACAAAATAGAAAATCTGATTATATTAAGTTTAAAAGTTTTTGTACAAACAAAACTAATGCAGATAAGATTAGAATGGAAGCAATAAACTGAGAAAACATTTTTACAGTCAAAGGTTCTGAAAAAGGCCTTATATCCAAAATATAGAGAGAATTGCCTCAAATTTATAAGAAATCAAGCTATTTTCCAGTTGATAAATGGTCAAAAGATATGAGTATACAATTTTCATATGAGGAAATTGAAACTATTTCCAATCATACGAAAAGGTGCTCCAAATCACTATTCATCAGAGAAATTCAAATTAAGACAACTCTGAGATACCACTACATACCTCTTAGATTGGCTAACAGGAAAAGATAATAACACAAGTTGGAGGGGATGTGGGAAAACTGGGACACTGATACATAAATGGTGGAATTGTGAATGAATCCAACCATTCTGGAGAGCAATTTGGAACTATGCTCAAAAAGTTGTCAAACTGTGTATACCCTTTGATCCAGCAGTGTTACTACAGGGCTTTTATCCCAAAGAGATCTTAAAAGAGGGAAAGGGACACACATGTACAAAAATGTTTGTGGCAACCCTTTTTGTAATGACTAGAAAATGGAAATTGAATGGATGCCCATCGATTCAGAATGGCTCGATAAATTGTGGTATATTAATGTTATGGAATATTATTGTTTTGTAATAAATGACCAGCAGGATGATTTCAGAGAGAATTGGAGAGACTTACATGAATTGATACTAAGGGAAATAAGCAGAACCAGGAGGAGATTATCATATATGGCAACAATAAGGTTATATGATGATCAACTCTGAATGATGTGGCTGTCTTCAATAATGAGATGATCCAAACCAGTTCCAATTGTTCATTAATGAAAAGAATCAGCTACACCCAGAGAGAGAACTATGGCAAATAAATATGAACCACAACATTGCATTTCCACTCTTTCTGTTACTGTTTGCTTACATTCTTGTTTTCCTTCTCAGATTTTTTCTTCTTTTCTAGATCCAATTTTTATTGTATAGCAAGATACTTGTATCAATATGTATACATATATTGGATTTAACATATACTTTAACATATTTAATATGTATTGTACTACTTGCCATATAGGCAAGGGGTTGGGGGGAAGAAGGGGAAAAGTTGAAACAGAAGGTTTTGTAAGGGTCAGTATTGAAAAATTATCCATGTTATATGTTTTGTAAATAAAAACCTGTAATAAAAAATTTTAAAAACCTAAAAATAGTTGTTAAACATTAATCTATCTAGCAATGGACTATTCATCTACTATCTTTTACTCTAGTTACCTTCTTTTCACATCATTTATCTAAATGATGACTTTTCATACTGATGATTTTTCTTGCATCATGTAAGCAAAATGATTCTTATATCATTGTTAGTTATATGCCTGTTTAACTGGGGTCTCTCTATTATTCTTTGAGTGACCCGTAGTTTTGATTCCTCAGAGATTCTTGTATTCACTGCAACATAGCATCACTTGTTGTCAAAAAGATGGATTTTGGTTTCAGAGAGAAGCCTGAAAACATAGTGCAATTTCCTAAATAGAAAACAGTTCACTTTCTTCTTCCTATTTAATCCTGCTCCCTGATTTATTACCCATCTACAATACCTGTCTAAGATATATGTCTAAGATAGAGCAATTAAATGGGCTGTTTCTTCATTCCAATATCATAGTAGGGACAATAGGCATTCTTCATCCACTTTTTTTTCTTGTGTGGACTATTAGTACAAACCCTTTTGAGGGTTGGAGATCTCATTTAGGAGGCTTTGGAATGTTGGGGGCTTGATGGGATTAGCACAATCTCATCTATAAATGAGAGCATTTAGAGTATCCCACAATCAATAGAGAAGCCAATTTTATTTGCACTGTGTACTGGACAGCATCCAGGACCGTGGCAAGCATTTTTGGCAAACATTTTTATTTATTCCTCACTCAATTAATAAAATTGAGAGGATCATAAAGTTAATGCTATTGTTACTTTTATAGGGAAGTCTTTTTATATTTTTGACCTGCATGGAAGATACCAGGCTGTTGAAAAGACTTTCAAGCTTAATTTTGCTCTACTGATTCAAACATTTATTCATAATCAACAAACAAATGTCATAGGGTATTATAGTTTAATTGGCTCAACTTCCAGTTGGGGAGTAAAAAACCTAATGTTTGGAATGACATTCACAACACTGTCCTACTTAATCTCTGTATAACACAAACTATTCACTAGCTCACTCCTTTGTAAGAACTCTGTTTGCAATTCAGAACTAATACAGATTGCAAAGAAATTAACCATCATAATAAGGTAACTTAGTTAAAAAAAACCCACTATGCATATCAAGAATTATGAATAACCTAAAGAAAAAAGAAAAATCTTTGTGCAGACACCTTCCATTTATAGACATAAGGGAAAGGTTTGGGAATCCAAGTACTTCATTAATTTTGGGGGCATTTCTCTAGGCACATTCCTCTTTCAGAAGTTTTAATAGATGGAAGCAACTTGCACTGCCTCCCTCCAGCTCCCTAATTATTCTCTGTTTCTGTCTCTTGATCTTTCTCTGTTTCTTTCTTCTTTTCCTCCTTCCTTCCCTCCCCTCCCTTCTTTCTGTCTTTTGTTGTTTCTCTATCATCTTGACAGCCTTCCTTCCCTCCTTTTTTTTTGTCTCTGTATTCTCTTGCCCTCTTTTCTTTCTGTCTGTCTCTGTCTTCTCTTTCTTTCTTCCCTTCCTTCCCCTCTTTCTGTTTTTGTCTCTCTATTCAGTTATAATTTATTGTTCCTTTCAGCATGAGAAAACTTAATGAAGGACTACCTTTACCAGAAATCCATGTAGTCAACTGCAAAGGGAAACTGGTTTGGGAACCTAGCTATATTAAAATTAATGGCATTGTATTTGGAAATTGTTATACTTAGAAGCTGCTCTAAAATATATTCAATATTTATTCTACAGTGCTTTGTTAATATTGATTAATAATGGCTTTATTATTATTCATTTTTTCAATTCAATTTCAATTTTTCAATTATAATTCAATTCAATTTCAATTGAATTCAATTCAATTTTTCAATTAATCATGCCATATTAGGCTCTTGTTCCCATTGTATTGCTTGGAAAACTAAGTCCCAAAGGTGTTAAATGCTTTTACAAGGCCATGTACTAAAATAGGATAAGAAAGGTCCTGAGTTTCAGATTTGCTCAAGAACTAGCTCTATTTGACAAAGCAGCTGTTGAATTTCTGATTTGTAATATTACTGGATTTCTCTCTCTCTCTCTCTCTCTCTCTCTCTCTCTCTCTCTCTCTCTCTTTTTCCCTCTCTTTTTCTCTCTCTCTTTCTCTCTTTCACATTAAACGTTTGACTCTTCAGGGAGTTCTGGAGAAAGTAATAATAGAAAACCAAATTGACTTAGCTATATTCCCTTTACCCAATATTTGCAAAGATCAATCTTCAGTATTAATGTTCACTTTGCAATTTAAGAAAAGCAAAGCTTTTTTTTTTTTTTATCAATATCAACTTTGCTTACATTGATCAAGCCTTCATTTAGCCTTTCACTCCCATTAACCTGAAACAGCCTAGAGACAGAGATATATGGGAAAAGGCTTCAGATGAACAACTTTCCCTGGTGCTTCTGTCTTATTTCCAGATTACTTGCAGAATAATAACTAACTCCCATCCCACTGAGAACTGAACTCTGGGCCTGAGGTACTCATACTATTGGGCATTGGATATGCCTTTATAAGTCCAGATGGTGAGGGATGTTAATTAAGCAAATCATTCTGCTCTTTGTTGAATTTATTTGACTACCTTTTCTGTCTCACCATATCATACTTGGTGGAGGTTGTTTTCTGTGTGAATTAGTGATTAGAGTAAAGAAGAAAATGGCATTTGATTAGCTACATGGGAGTTCAGAGAAACAACTTGGTAGCAAACAGAGGGACCTAGCCTTTGAGTCAGGAAGAAGTGAATTCAAGTTCTGACGTTGATAAATCCTGATTGTATAAACCAGGGTAGAACAGTGACCCCAGAAAACTTTTGAAGCTATAGAATTATTGTTGATTTGTTTTAGTAGAATGAGTTTCTCACATCTGTGATATCACAGGCTCGTGCCATTTTCCCATCACCCTCCTCCCCAAGATGGATACATTGGAGAAAAGTCTTGAAGAGTGCAGGTCAGGTCAGGGAAGCCTCTGGTCCAGAGAACTCCAATGACTTCCTATTATGTCTATGATCAAATATAAAATCATTTAACTTTTAAAGTTCTTTGCAACTTGGCCCCTTTCTACCTTTCCATTTTTCTTATACTTTTACTCCATTCACTTGCTTATGATTTGGCCACAATAGCCTTCTCTTACAGTTTCTTGACATGACACTCATTTCTAAGCATTTGCATTGGTTGTGTCCCATGCCTGGAACACTCTGTTCTCTCGTCTTTGCTAAAAAGAAGATGGGATATAGAAAAATAGATTGGAAGTAATGGCTGTCCATACAGCATATAAATCAGCTATGCTCCAATTGTAACAAAAACTAATTCTGCTTGTCAGATTTTACCTAGTTCTGACCCCCCCCCCAATTCTTCAATGTGCTTAGTCCTTAGATTTCTCCTTGGCTAACCCATTTCCCCCCATTTTGCAGAATAAAAACTAAGGCCCAAAGAAATTAAATGAGTTAAATCATTCACCTAAGATCATGTAGATAGCAAGATATAATTACCAAGATAATTGGTATCCTCTGAGTCCAAGACCACTGTTCTTTTCACTGAACAATCCTGCTTCCTCAAAAAATGATTCCTAAATATTCTTTCTGTGATAATTTCAGTCTTTCTAGTTGCAAAAATTCATACTTTCCAGATGAGGACACATATCTATGTGATCTGGAGGATCTGGGTGGGCAAACCTATCTTTCCAATCTTATCTCCTATTGTCTTTTTTTTCTTGATCATATTCAACACAATAATTCAGATATCTATAGTCTTTGTTGTTGTTCCGTTGTTTCAGTTGTGTTCAATTCTGTGAGCTCAGTTCAATACACTGTACTTTCATCCATATTGTGATGTCATTGATCTTATTTGAATATGAATAATGAACAACAATTGCAAGGAAATTTAAAAAAGGAATCTATATGCATAAAAAGATATTTATAGCAGCTCTTTTGGGGTGGAAGGGTAAGGAATCAGAAATCAAGAGGATCAATGGGGAAATAGCTAAAGAAGTTGTGGTATATGCTTGTGATGGAATACTATTGTGCTATAAGAAATTATAAGTAGTATGATTGCAGAAAACCATGGCAAAACTTATATGAACTGATGCAACACGAAGTAAACAGAACCAGGAAAATATCGTACATGGTAATAGCATTATTGTAGCATGATCAACTGTGAAAAACTCAGTTATTTTCAGCAATACAATTATCTAAGACAATACTAAGGATTTCTGAAAGATGTTGTCTACCTTCAGGGAAAGAAATGTTGGCATCTAATGCAAATCAAAGCATATTTTTTTAAACTTTGTTTTTCTTATTTTTTGTTGGGGGAGGTCTGTGTTTTCTTTTACAACATGGCAAATTTGGAAACATGTTTTCATGGCTGAACTTGTATAATCTATATAAAATTGCTTGCTTTATCAAGGAGGAAGGAGGGAGGAAAGGAGAGAGAGAATTTGTAATTCAAAAAATTTTTTAAAGGATGTTAAAATTGTTTTAACAAGTAATTTACAGGTAATTAAAATAACATATAATATAAAGTGTGAGTTCTTAAAAGGAAAGGAATGTGACTTAGGCAATGTCTTCTACTTAATAAGCTCTCAATAAAAACTGGTTGATGGAATGGCTAGGTCTTGAGGTCACGTGAAGAGAGCTGGTCCTTGGAAATCACAGAAAGCTAAGAAGGAATGGAATTATGCTCAGAACTGTTGCTCTTGAAGGCAAGGCCCATTGAAAGCAGGGAATAGACCCTTGGAAAGCTGGAAATTCCTAATTTCAGTATCACAGGTCTATTCTTCCATCTGTTAAAATGAAAACAATAATGGTAACAAAGAACCATCATGTCAAAGGAATAGCTTTCTTTTAATTTTGTTTTTCTAGGCAGTTTTATTTATATTTTCTGGGAAAACTTCTTGTCCTTCAATCTCTGCATTTTGGGCACCATTCAAGTTATTCATTATAGTTTTTCTAATGTCCCCAAAGTATACCTCTTTGACAAGAGTGATAGCCAGTCAGAAGTGCCAGCTTATAAAGGGAGTCATGGTGACAAGAAGGTGTTTTGGGTTTGAAAATAGCATAAGGGATTTAAGAGGAAACATGTTGTAATGAAAAGAATGGAATAGCCAACAGGAAACTTAGATTTCAGCCCTGCTTCTGTTCCTAACAAGCTCTGTAATCTTGTATGAACACAAAAAGTGCTTATTTTATTTACCTGTGCTGAAATTTATAGAATATCAAATATATAAAGAAATTGTGACAAGATGGCATTTGAACATTATTGAAAAAAGATGAGAGCAAAATGATAATAATGATGACAATAATGACTCAAATTTGTAAATTTGCAAAATACTTTCTTTATCTCATTTGAAAATCATGACAATCTTGTAGGAAGGTGGTATTATTATTACTTGCATTTTACAGATAGGAAAGGTGAGGCTCAAAGATGACCTCCAAAGTTCCTTTTACTGAAATCCAAAGTCCTATGATCCTATACTTCACCTTTTATCACACAACTTAGTGAGTGAGGTAGAGGTTGAATCGAGGTTTTTAGGCTGTAACAACCCCAAGTTCAACCTGAACCAGATTAAAATGTAATTAGGAAATTTAAAAAAAAATATATAAAAATACAAAAATGTTGTTCAGACATGTTTTTATGACCCCATTTGGAGTTTTTTCAGCAGAGGTATTGGAATGGTTTGCCATTTCCTTCTTCAGTGTATTTACAGATGCAGAAACTGAGGCAAACAGGATTAAGTGACTTGTCCAGGATCATATAGCTAATAAATGTTTGAGCTAGTCTGAGATTGAGGAACATGAATTTTTTTGACTTCAAGTCTAGCACTCTGTTATAAGTCTATGTGTGTTTTGCAGGAATTTGTTTCTGAGTTTGATACCACTGCTTTACAAAATATGTCATGAGGACTCCATGAAGGAATTCTATAATACTAAATACATATTAAAAAGTAAATGGGTACTAGATTTTAGAGAGCTTTCAAGGCTGAGATGAAGACCTTGTGCTTTGCCTTAGAAATAATAGGGAACTACTGAAGATTTTTGCATAGGAGTGTGACATGATCTGACCTGGAAATTAGTACTTTGATTCTCATGTGAAAGATCACTTCAGAGTTTCTTGGAGCCAAGTCATAAGGCTAATAAAAGCTGACTATTACATTTTTAGCATGAGCATTTACATCTAGAAAATCAGTGTTATTTTTTTATTCTGGTGATAGTTTAGACTTAAGAAATTGATGGAGAAAATATGAATAATGCAAATTAAACTTAAAAGTGTATCAGATGTATGTATATATATTTCCCCTTTTCTTCCTTCCTACCTTTTCTACTTCATCTTTAAGTATTTGCCAAAACACTACTGAATGGTGTGGAAAGAAAAACAAATGAATCCAGATCAATTCTAAGACTATTTAAATTGTTGGGCAAAAGTGTCTGAAATTAATTATAAATGGAGGGGTGGCACTAGGATATAAAGACAGAAAAAACTGTAATATTAAAGAAGCAGCATGATATAGTTTAAAAAATGGGTCTAGTGTTTGGAGACATTAGTTCAAATTCTGCCTCTAACACTGGACAAATCAGTTAATGTCTCTCAGTCTCAATTTCCTCATTTGCTAAGTATTTACTTTATAGGGTTGTTGTCAAGATCAAAAGAGAAAATAAAGTTTAAAACTTTACCAAGACATTTGGAACAATAAACACACATATATGCAATAGACACATGTATTATATACATAGATGTATATATACACACACACACAAACATAAAATACCTCAGTGAAACTGAAATCTGTTTGGCTTAAAAGGGCTAAGGTCTTCAACTGTCCAAAGCCATCTCCAGTCATCTTGATCTATATCTTGCTATTAGACCCAGCTGACTCCAGAGGAAAAAGTGAGGCTGATGACTTTGTGCAGTCTTCCCTCACAGGGAAGCATTACCTCTCTGATATCATGGTTGTTTTTGAGAATGAAGAACAAACAACAGTGTGTGTGTGTGTGTGTGTGTGTGTGTGTGTGTGTGTGTGCAAACCACTTTTCAAAACTTAAAATACTATGCAGCTGTTACCTATTATGAAATATAGGATTTTTTGCCAAAGTAGAATCAATAAATCTTGGCAACTGGTGTATGGCAGAATGAAGGAGCAAAAAGGTCATAGGTAAGTCAGAGATCTTGAGTCTGATTACTGGAAGGGTGATGTTGCCATCAATAGAAATAGGAAATTATAGAGGAAATTTAGTTTTTGAGGGGAGGAGGATGCTTCTGTTGAACATTTGAGTCAGAAGAATTGGTGATAGATAGTAGTGGAGTTGTCCAGTAGTAGTTGGAGATGTGGAATTAGAGCTCAGAGGATAGATTGGAATTAGATACATAATTTTGACAGTCATGTACTTTGAAGTGACAAGCCAAATAAATGGTAAATTATAGGTGTCACAATGAATAAGAGAAAAATTTAGAGTAAGGAAGACCTGAATTTAAATCTTACCCAGCTACTTGCTATCTATGTGATATTGGGTAAGTCAATTAACCTCTACATTCTTCAATTTCCTCATCTATAAAATAGAATTACAATAGCATGTATTTCTCAAGATTATTGGTAGGTTCAAAAGAGTTAACGTGTGTAAAATACTTGTTATGCTCACTATTATTATTGTTGTTGGATGAGATCACCAATTATCCCAATATAAATTGTAGAGAGAGACATTTCCATCTTCCTTGAGAGGGGTAGGATAAGAAAAATGGACTCGAGGTGAATAAGTAGAAGAATACTGTGAAGGTTATTTGGAAGGTTTCAGATTTTTGAAGAGACTAAAGAGGGCAAGGGAGAAAAATATGAAGAATTTGGGAGCAGTTGAGGGAAAACATAATAACAATAAAAAATTATCACAAGTAGCATTTGTTTAGAATTTTAAGCTTAGAAAAGTACTTTCCAAATGCTATCTCATTTTATCTTCACAATTCTGGGATCTTCCTGACTCCAGATATAGGGCTCTTTATTCTGTGATTTGAGCTAAAGGAGAAATCAATTTAAAAGAAGAAAAAGAGGAGAAGAATTCAAAAAGAAATAAAAGGTAGTTGGTAAGACAAGGTAAATATTAAAAAGGTAAGAAAATAGCTATAAGAATTTGATAAGAAAAAAGTTGCATGTCAGATGTCAAGTTGTTAAGGGAACAGAAAATGGAAAAAAAAATTGTCAAGTGGCTAAAAAAAGTAAAATGAAATCAAACAACTTAAAAGGAAGTAAAGATATAATGGGGATGAATAAAAGGTAGTAACTACCTCTTAACTATGGAAATCAGAAAGAACTTTGTAGTGACTTGCATTGAATGGGAAATGTTTATATTTTTGCCATTATCCAAGAGATTGCTATTTATGCAGAAAATTCAGGCTGGTCTCCCTCCTAAAAGAAGGAGATCTAGGGTGACTACTCCATATTCAGAATTTTGAGGGAAAACAAAATGTTCTCCTCTCCCCCCCCAAAAAAAAAATAGAAAGAAGCTTTCTAGTATGAAAACCAAAAAGAGAAAGTATCTGAAGAGTGAGCAGAGAATTCTAGCTGGTATCAAGAGGTTAGAGCTGTGGAAGAATGTCACCATAAGGGGAAGAAGAAACACCCCAATGATATCTGGAGCTAAGAAATAAACATGGTCTCCAATAGACTTGTGATGGAGAGAGTCATTTACATCCAGAGAAGGTATTATGAAGACTGAATATAGAGCACAACATAGTATTTTCACCTTTTTTGTTGTTGTTTGCTTGCTTGTGTTTTTTCTCTCATTTTTTTCTCTTTTTGATCTGATTTTTCTTGTGCAACATGATAAATGTGAAAATATGTTTAGAAGAATTGCACATGTTTAACCTACATTGGATTACTTCCTGTCTTTGGGAGCATGAGAGAGGAAGAGGGACAGAAAAAAATATGGAACACAAGGTTTTGCAAGGGTGAATGTTGAAAACTATCTTTGCATGTATTTTGAAAAATAAAAAGCTATTATTTAAAAAAAGAAATAAATATGGTCTCCCATAGATATGTGGTTAGAAAAGGTAGGAGTATTCAAAAAGATAAATAACATCTACATATTGGTATGATATAGCTTCTAAGAAAATATACTGGTGTTTTGGAGTTCCCTGACCTTGGGGGGCTTCTGTTGTAACAGTAAGTCAGTCTGCCTCATGAAACTCCCACACCCAATCTGTCTGATTCTGTCCATTCCTTAAGAGGATAGCTTCTGTCCTCAGGAAACTCCCACAGATCCAACTCCTGAGACAATCGCAAATAGACCACTCCTCAATTCATTGCTGTCAGATAATCTGTTGATCAGTGATAACCAAATTATGGAGACCTGTTAGAATTCTTACAAGGTGCTAAATCAGTGGAATTGATAGAGACAATGGTTGTTTAGCAGGGTGCTTAACAGTTCTCTAGATGTACTTAGTACTTACTACAATTCCACAAAATTCACACCTTTTAAGAGAGCATATATAAGCTAGGAGCCTCAACCAGAATGGCCTCTGGGAGATTCACAAGTCAGGATTCAGTGAGGAGATTCACAAGCCAGAGCCTGCAGTCGGGCAGAACGAAGGAAGACAGTGAAGTGGTGGCAGGCTGTCCTGTGGAGAACACTTGAAACCAAGATACAGAAGGCCTCCAGAAAAGCTAGCCGAGCCCCAAGTGAAGGAGATAAGAATTTGGAAGAGACAATAAAGGATTTGGACTTTAACAGTTGGCTGCATTTGAGGTGATTATTACTTTGAGCTGAAACTAAGGCTGTCTCCAGAAGCCCCCCAAGAAACCTGCTCCCAGAGAACAATATACTTTAGAGAAGAACATTACATTTTGGGGCCTGAACAAATAAGCCAACCATGAGCCATATAATTAGCATATCAATGTTAGAAAGCTGGATAAATGTGTCTCCTTGCTTCTGTTTCTCTGCTAATTTCTTTTCAGAAAATCAAGCCCACTTTGTAATGGTGTTACTTACAATAAACTTTGCACCTTGATTAGGACATGGATTCAAGCCTGCAAATTCTTTTGAGACACCTTGCAACAGGGGTCTGTGACCTCAGACTTTTGGGGTCCCCTTCTCAACCTCAACAATATTATTAGAAAAATAATTTTGACCTTGAGGACCTCCTGAAAGGATCTCAAGAATTCCCATGGGTTTGAAGACCACAATTTAAGGATCAGTGGGTTAGAGAAATTAAATAAGACTACTGATGTTTGCTGACTCCCTGCAAATGGGAGATAAGAGAATTATTTGTTGACCTGATAACAATAATAAAGAGGTGTGTCATCTTTCAAGGGCATCTGTCCAAAATATAAAAGAGAATCTCCCAAGACTGGTGAAACAGATGATTTCTACTCTCTTGTGGTGATTCACATGGACATAAATTATATTAACAGAGGGAACTGAGAAAGCATTACCAAAAATATGTTCTTGGGCAAGAAACTAAAAACCATAGGGGGATGAATAATATTTTTGTCATTGCTTCCCACTGAATGTAAAAGATACAGAAAAGAAAAGCTGGTTTACAAGGAGAACAGATGGTTAAAAAGATGGTATTTGTTAAAAGACAATAACAAAATTCTGGGGGAACAAAAGGTCAAAATCCTTAAGAGAAGTAATGAAAAAAGTGGGAAGAAAAAGGATCTCATAGCATTAGATCTCAAACTATAAAGTTGTAATATAAAAATCTATTTGATCTTGGTTAAAAAAATAGGAAAGTTGATCAGCTGAACAAATTAGGTTCAGAACATATAGAAGGAAATATATGTAGTAAAATAATGTTCAATGAACTCAAGAACAGCAGTTCCTAGGTTAAGTACTCAACAGGAGAACTGGAAAGCAGTCTGGCAAGATGCAGAAACTGCATCTTGAAAGGATGAAAAGGATGGTTTCATAGAAGTCTCAGAAGACTTCTATGAACTGATATAGAGTGAATTGCATTTGGAAGCACTTAAATTCTGATTCGTGCAATGACTAACTTGGTCTGGGGGACCAAGGAAGAGTCATGCTACCCATCTCTTGACAAAGAAGTAATGAATTTAAAGTAGAGAATGTAACTTTTTTGGACAAATGCATAAATTTATTTTACTTGCCTTATTTGTTACAAGGATTCTTTTTTTCTCAATAGTATTTTATTTTTTTTACACATGCTTAACATATATTGGATTGCTTGTTGTCTACAAGAATGGAGATGTGGGGAGGAAGAAAAATATGGAATACAGGATTTTGCAAGAGTAAATGTTGAAAATCATCTTTATATTTAAAAAAATAGAAAGTTATTATTAATAGTATTTTATTTTTCCAAATATATATGAATAATTTTTAACATTCATTTTTGTAAAACTTTGTAAAACTTCCTATTCCAAGTTTTCCCGCTCCCCAAAATAGCAAGAAATTTGATTTAGGTTACACATGTCCTAAATGATTTTTTTCTGTCTCTTTTTTTGTGGGTGGGAAAGCAAGGGAATCAGTAAAAGTGTTGCAATATAATCAACAATTCCTTGACTTGACTTGAGTTGGTGCTTGTCACTTGCTTATTGACAGAATCTGTAACCTTGAGTTGAAAAAAGCTGACTCACTATGGCTTCTTCTTGGATTTCTTGATTAGCACTTGGACTCATATCAATTTTTGTTTGAATACTTATGGGAGAAAATAAGCTATATTACTTTCTCCTACATTGTCATTTTTTTTATTAAACACATTTTTTGTTTTATTTTTCTCAGTTACATTTACACAAAATTTCTAACATGCATTAAAAATGTGTTTCAACTTTTCTCCCTTGCTCCTTTTCTCTCTTTGAAAAGGCAAGCAATTTGATTTAGATTTTACATGTGCAGTCATGCAAAATATTTTCATGTTATCCCTGTTAAAAAGAAAATGAAGACCAAAAAGGGAAAAGTATAAACTAAGAATAATAAAGTCAAGAAGTATGCATTTTTCTATATTCAGAATTCATCAGTTCTTTCTCTGGAGGTGGATAACATTATTCATCATAAGTTCTTTAGAATTGTCTTGGATCATGATATTGCTGAGCTAGATAAGTTAGTCATGGTTGATCAATTTACAGTATTATTATTATTATTGCTGTGTATAATGTTCTCCTAGTTCTGCTCATTTTACTTTGCCTCAGTTCATGCAACTTTTCCTAGATCTGACTTTCATCAATGGAAAGAGGAACTGATTGTTGGGGTGGAAATAATGGGAACCTTGTTAAGTAAGTGACTATTGCCTTAGAGAGTGTATAATGGAAAAGAGGAAAGTCAGATATAATATTATATAATTTTCAAATTTTGGAAAGGCAGATTTCAAAGGATTGAAAGTAAGGATAGATTGGATCTCATGATTTAAAATTCTCCCAGTTAAGTAAGCCCAAAAAGGATAGGAAACTTTTCCCCCGAGACAATTAGAGTTAAGTAACTTGCCTAGAGTCAATGTTAAGTGTCTGAGGCCAGATTTGAACCCAGGTCCTCCTGATTTCAGGGCTGATATTCTATCCACTGCACCAACTAGTTGCCCTGAAAACTCTTAAAAATGACATTCTGAAGAGCAAAAAGAATAACAATTTCACTGGAGAGTAAAAATAGGAATTGTTTGAAAAGAGTAAAGTAGTGCATACCCTTTGATCCAGCAGTGTTTCTACTGGGCTTATATCCCAAAGAGATACTAAAGAAGGGAAAGGGACCTGTATGTGCCAAAATGTTTGTGGCAGCCCTATTTGTAGTGGCTAGAAGCTGGAAAATGAATGGATGCCCATCAATTGGAGAATGGTTGAGTAAATTGTGGTATAAAAACGTTATGGAATATTATTGTTCTGTAAGGAATGACCAGTGGGATGAATACAGAGAGGACTGGCGAGACTTACATGAATTGATGCTAAGTGAAATGAGCAGAACCAAGAGATCATTATATACCTCAACAATGATACTGTTTGAGGATGTATTCTGATGGAAGTGGATCTCTTCGATAAAGAGAGCTAATTCAGTTTCAATAGATCAAAGATGGATAGAAGCAGCTACACCCAAAGAAAGAACATTGGGAAATGAATATAAATTGCTTGCCTTTTTGTATTTCTTCCCAGATTATTTATACCTTCTGAATTCAATTCTCCCTGTGCAACAAGAAAACTGTTCGGTTCTGCACACATATATTGTGTCTAGGATATACTGTAACCTATTCAACATGTAAAGGACTGCTTGCCATCTGGGGGAGGGGGTGGAGGGAGGGAGGGGAAAAATCGGAACAGAAGTGAATGCAAGGGATAATGCTGTAAAAAATTACCCTGGTATGGGTTCTATCAGTAAAAAGTTATTAAAAAATTAAAAAAAGAAAAGAGTAAAATAGTTTCACAGAGAAGTCACAAAAGAGCTAAGTTATAAGAAAAAGTTTAGAAAATAAGTTCTTCAATATTTATGTATCATGATGGAAAGGAAGGTAATCAAGAATAAAAAAAGCCTGTGTGATAAAATTCTGTAAGAATAATGTCAGTATTTGTACAAACTGATGCAAAATAAAATGAGCTGAACTAGGAAAACATTGTGCAAAATTATGTGATGATCAACTATGAATGATTCATGTCTTCTCAAGCAATACAATGATCCAATACAAGTACAAAAAACTCATTAAGGAAAATATTCTCCATATCCAAAGAACTGATGGACTCTGAAATGTATACTGAAGAATACTTTTTTCACTCACGTTATTCTTTTTTATGTCTTTCCCCTTTTTGATATTTTTTTCTTTCACATCTGTGACTAATCTGGAAATAAATTCTATATGACAGTGTATGCATAACCTATGCCAAATTGCCTATCAATTTAGGAAGAGGAGAAGAGAGAAGGGAGGAAGAAAAATTTTACATGTAATTGGGGAAAAATAAAATACTATTAAAAAGAATAGTGTCAATAGGGTTAAATCTCAGAATGAATTGAAACTAACAAGAATACTGAGAACAACAAGATTTTGTTGTTTGTTTGTTTGAGTTTATATCGAAAAGAAGAAGAAGGTAAATAAAAGCATATGAGAGTTGAATCAAGATACTTCCCAAGGAGCTGAGCATGTGCTTTGGCCCATTACAGAGAATTATGTGCTGTAGTCATTTGATAAAGGACATTGGAAACCAGCAGCTCCTGGTGGGATAACTTGATTGTCAAGACAGAGATGGTGGAGAAGATAATTGGATTTCAGGGAGAAACATCCCTTGAGATTATAAAACAATAGAAAAATGTGTTCCTTCTTTTTTGAGTGTGTTTCTTAACATTCAGTAGTTTTTCCTTTAGACTTCTAGCTGGGGAAGAGTGGAGTAACTTTTCTCTCCTCTCCTCTCCTCCACTCCAGCCCCTCACAGCAGTGCTAGTGCAATCCTATCACATGGATATGAGGACATGTTTGCCCTCGTGAGTCTGAGACTGAACTTCATGTTTTTTGGATGCCTCTTCTATTTTGTATTTTTCTCCCCTGAACTCAGGTCACCAAACAGTTAACCCAAGAAATAAACATTTCAAACTTTAGCAGCAACCTTGTGATGTGAAAGATCAAAAATTCCTGAGTCAGTGTTGGTTGCTCAAAAAAGGCACTTCCTTTAGCTATACATCTTTTTTATTTTTTTTTTCTGGTTATACATGTACATTAACTTTCTAAATAAACATTTAAAAAATCAGAACAAAAAGATATTCAGTTTCCATAGTTCTCTTTCTGGATGCAGATGGCATTTTCTTTTTCTTTTTTTTATGGCTTTTTATTTACAAAATATATGCCTAGTTAATTTTTCAGCATCGACAGTTGCAAATCCTTTTGTTCCAACTTTTTCCCTCCTTCTCCCCACCCCTTCCCCCAGATGGCAGATTGACTAATACATGTTAAATATGTTAAAGTATAAGTTAAATACAATATATGTATAAATGTCCAAACAGTTATTTTGATGTACAAAAAGAATCGGACTTTGAAATAGTGTACAATTAGCCTGTGAAAGAAATAAAAAATGCAGGAGGACAAAAATAGAGGGATTGGGAATTCTATATAGTGGTTCATAGTCATCTCCCAGAGTTTTTTCCCTGAGTGTAGCTGGTTCAGGTCATTACTCTTCTATTAGAACTGATTTGGTTCATCTCATTGTTGAAGAGAGCCACGTCCATCAGAACTGATCATTATATAATATTGTTGTTGAAGTATATAATGATCTTCTCTGGTCCTGCTCATTTCACTCAGCATCAGTTCATGTAAGTCTCTCCAGGCCTTTCTGAAATCATCCTGCTGGTCATTTCTTACAGAACAATAATATTCCATAACATTCATATACCACAATTTATTCAGCCATTTTCCAATTGATGGGTATCCACTCAGTTTCCAGTTGCAAATGGCATTTTCTATCCAAACTTTGTTGGGATTGCCGTGGATCACTGAACCACTGAGAAGAATAGACTTTCATATTTGATCATTGCACATTCTTACTGTTACTGTGTAATATATTTCGGCTTCTGCTTGTTTTAGTCACTATCAGTTCATGTAAATCTTTCCAGATCTTTCTAATATCAGCTTGTTCATCATTTTTTAAAATAGAAGAATAATATTCCATTACCTTCATATAGCACAACTTGTTCATCCCAAGTGATGGGCATCCACTCCTTTTCCAATTATTTACTACCACAAAAGAGCTGCTACAAACATTTCTCTAATCAATAATGATTTAAAGCATTTTTTTCATATAATTACAGATGGCTTTAATTTTGTATTTGGAAATTGTTCATATCCTTTGACCATTTATCAATTGGGGAATGACTTGTATTTTTATAAATTTGAAACAGTTCTTTATATATTTTAGAAATGAGACCTTTATCAAAAATACTGGCTGTAGAGATTTTTCTCCAGATTTGTACTTCTCTTTTAGTCTTGTTTCTGTTGGTTTTGTTTATGCAAAAATTTTTTAAATTTTTTTAATGTAATAAAAGTTGTCCATTTTGCTTTTTATAGTATTCTCTAGTTCTTCTTTAGTCATAAATTCCTCCCTTCTCCAAAGATCTGATAGGTTAATTATCCCTTGTTCTCCTAATTTGTTTATGGTGTTATCCTTTATGCCCAAATCATGTACCCATTTTGACCTTATTTTGGCATGGGATGTGAGATGTAGGTCTATGCCAAGTTTCTGACATTATTTTCTAGTTTTCCCAGCAATTTTTGTCAAATAATGAGTTCTTATTCCAGAAGCTAGAGTTTGAGGGTTTGTCAAATATGGATTACTACAGGCCTTGATTATTGTGTTGTGTGTATTTAATTTATCCCACTGACCCACCACTATATTTCTTAGCCAATACCAAATGGTTTTGATTACTGCTGCTTTATAATATAATTTTAGGTTTGGTATTGCTAAGTCACCATCCTTTGTATTTTTTCCATTAATTATCTTGATATTCTTGACCTTTTGTTCTTCCAGATGAATTTTGTTATTATTTTTTCTAGTTTTATAAAATAATGTTTTGGCAGTTTGATTAGGATGGCACTGAACAAGTAGACCAATTTAGGTAGAATTGTCTATTATATTAGCTTGGCCTGTTCATGAAAAATGGATATTTTCCCACTGTTTAAATATGATTTTATTTCTTGCGTTTGTCTTGGCAGGTAGATCCCCAAACATTTTATTTTGCCTACAATAATTTTAAATGGAATTTCACTTTCTATCACTTGCTGATGGGCTTTGTCAGTAATATATAGAAATACTGATGATTTGTGTGGGTTTATTTTATATCTTACAACTTTGCTAAAGCTGTGAATTGTTTCCAGTAGATTTTTGGATGATTTTCTAGAATTGCTAAGTATATCATTATATGCAAAGAGTGATAGTTTTATTTCCTCATTGCCTGTTCTAATTCCTTTAATTTCTTTATCTTTTCTTATTGCTAAAGCCAATATTTCTAGTACAATATTGAATAATAGTGATGATAATGGTCATCCTTGTTTCACCCCTAATCTTATTGGGAATGGAGCCAACTTCTCTCCATTACAAATAATGCTTACTGTAGATTTTAGATAGATACTACTTATTATTTTAAGAAAAGCTCCCTTTATCTCTATGTGCTCTAGTGTTTTTAATGGAAACAGATGCTGTATTCTGTCAAAAGCTTTTTCTGCATTTATTGAAATTATCATATGATTTCTGTTGGTTTTGTTATCGATATGATCAATTATGGTAATAATTTTCTTGCTATTGAACTAGCCCTACATTTTTAGCATAAATCCTATTTGGTCATAGTATATTATCCTGCTGATAAGTTGCTGGAATCTCTTTGCTAATATTTTATTTAAATTTTTTGCATCAATATCCATTAGGAAGATTGTTCTATAATTTTATTTTTCTGTTTTGGTACTTTCTGGCTTAGGTATCAGTGCCATATTTATATCACAGAAGGAATTTGGCAATAGTACTTTACTTATTTTTCCAACTAATTTACATAGTATTGGAATTAATTGTTCTTTAAATGTTTTATAGAATTCACTTGTGATTCCATCTTGCCCTGGTGATTTTTTTTCTTAGGGAGTTCATTAATGACTTGTTTAATATTTTTTTCTAAAATGAGACTATTTAAATATTCTATTTCCTGTTCTATTAAACTGGGCAATTTATATCTTTGTAAATATTCATCCATTTTGGTTAGATTGTTAGACTTGCTGCCATAGAGTTGGGCAAAATAGCTCCTAATTATTGCTTTAATTTCTTTTTATTTGGTGGTAAGTTCACTCCTTTCATTTTTGATGCTGCTGATTTGGTTTTTTCTTTTCCTTTTTCTGATCAAATTAACTAAAGGTTAATTTAGTTAAATATTGTGTTAGTTTTTTCATAAAACCAACTCAGTTTTGTTTATTAGTTTATTGTTTATTACTTTTGTTTATTATTGTTAGTTTATTACTAGTTTTTTAAATTTCTATTTTATTAATCTCTCCTTTGATTTTCAAAATTTCTAATTTTGTATTTAATTGGGAGTTTTTAATTTGTTCTTTTTCTAACTATTTTTTAGTTGCATGCCTAATTCATTGATCTCTTCTTTATTTTGTTTATGGAGCTATTTAGAGATATAAAATTGAAATTATGGATTGTTTCTGTGATTTGTTGTTTAACCCACTCTTTTTTTAGAATTAAATTACTTAGGGGGGTGGAGCCAAGAGGGTGGAAAGCAAACACAACTTTCTGTGACCTCCTCTGACCTCTCAAACTAATGGTAGATTAAGCCTCTAAACTGGTTTTGGAGTGAGAGAACCCACAAATATCTGGAGTACAACATATTTCCAAAAGAAGATACCTTGGAAGAAATTCATAATAGTTCTGTTTCAAATGGGTAGGAGGACAGTCTGCTAAGCTCAATCCTAAACACAGGGAACCTGGGGAAGGAATTGGGGTGGGGAGTCAGAGCATTTCAGCTTATGTGCAGTGGGGCATCTTCTGTGAGGTTCTTAGGCTACTCTGTCCTGGTTGCAAGCAAGTGTTAGTAGATTTGCTATAAAACACTCAAAAACAAATACAAAAGGCAAATTGTAATCTACTGAGCCCTGGAAGAACTCAGCACCTGGTTTTGATCACTCAGTACCAGAAGTCAGTTAGAAACACCACCCCCAGAGCAAACTAAAGCAGCTGTCACTCCTTTACCTTAAGAGCAGATCTCAACCCTTAAAAAATGAACAAAAGAAGCAAAAAGAACTCTGACCATACACAACTTTTCTGGAGAGAGAGAGAGAAACAGACCTCAAACCCTGATCAATTCCAGATGAAGTCCAAAAGAAGATATGGGCTGGTCCCCATTGCACAAGGCTTTCTTGGAAGATTTCAAAAAGGATGTTAAAAGAGAAGAAAAATAAGGAAAGGAAACAAAATCTTTGCCAAAGGGTATGGAAAAGGAAAAACAGAAATTATCTGAAGAAAATTCCTTAAAAATAGATTTGATGAAATGGAAAAAGCATCTTCCATCTCTCTTATTTGCCTTTTGAAGTCTTTTATGAATATTTCCAAGAAGTCTCTTTAGGTTTGAGACCAATTTATCTCACCTTTTGAGATTTCTATTGTGGATATTTTGTCCCTGTCTGTGTTTGTATTTTGTTCTACCCTGTCACCATAGTAGCTTTCAATGTTTAGGGTTGTTTTCTGTTGCTTGCTCATTTTCTTTTCTTTTCTTTTTATATTTCCTCCTTTTTTCACTTTTTAAGATGTAACTCTGCTCCTGGGATAAAGGTGGCACTGTCCCAAGCTTCCTCTGCAGCTCTGAGCCTTCACTTTGAGCACAGGGGCCCCTTGTCTTGGTAGGGATAGTTTGGCTGCTCTTTCCAGGAAACAGTCTGGTTTTCCAAAGTTTGCCTTCTGAGCTGATACTGGTGATTGCCCCACAGATTTGTTCTCTACTGAATCAGGACTGAAGGTCTTAGTTGCTGATTTGGTGTGTTTAATACCCTCTCATTGACTTTCCCAAAGTCTATCTACACTAAGCTGAATACTCTTTTCACCCCAGTGAGACTGACCTTAATTGAAGTTTTTTTTCAATCTATATTGAGCTGGAGAGTGCTTTCATTACATCAGACTCTGTTTGGAAGTTTGGTTTCATGTGGTTTTCGAAGAAAACTGGGAGAGCTCCAGCAGCTTGCTGACTTCACAATCTTGGCTCCTCCCTTGGCTTCTTTGTGAAGAAATAGCCTTCAAAAAAATAGTTTTCAACATTCGCTTTTCCAAAACCTTGAGTTCCAATTTTTTCTCTCTCTCCCCTTCCCCTTCTCTAGGCAGTAAGCAATCCAATATAGGTTAAACATGTACAAATCTTCTAAACACATTTCCATATTTGTCACGTTTGCATATCTCTAATTTTTTTTTAAAAAATATGCTCTTTATATTTATTACTGACATGAAAACTTTGGTAAAGTTTTGTTTTAATTATATAGCCCTAATTAATAGTTTTGTAAATCAACTGAGCATAAAAGACCAGTGACTCGGGATCAAATATTACCCTTGATCAATACTGTATGTGTGATCTTGGACAACTCACTTCAATTCTAGCATTTAGAAAACTCTCTAAAAATGTAAATTTGTGAAAAGGTGCCAACTTGTACCCATAGAGGGAGTTCCCTATATTACTGAAATCACAATACCTATGCTAATTAGATGAGCAGCCTTATCCTCATTAAGAAGAAAATAATGGTGAGAGCTAAATTGTGATGCCTCATATAAAGTCCTTAAATAAATAAACTGATTTTAATTCTAGGGAAATAGCTAGGGGTTGTAATTACCTGATGCTGTGTGCTGAGTGAATGGAACCAAATTCCAAACCGTCTAATTTCATTATTTTAATGGAAGTCTGCATCCCATCCATTAGGCTGACATATGACTAGTCATTAGTAACAGTTCATTTCAATAGCTATGGTGGATAAAGGTTGATTGAAAATGAATGAGGGTTCTAAGTCTACCGGAACATCATTGTGTTTTGAAGGGAACTTGTTGATGACTTCAGTTAGAGAAGGGGACAATGAAGTCAAGATAAATATTAGAAAGGAGTAAACACTGTTGGTGGTTAAAGCTACAAATGACAGAAAGTGAATTAGATTAGATATTAACTATCAGCAACCAGTTCTAGTCTTGGCTTCAATATTCACCCGTTGTATGACTTTGAGCAAGTGTCTTGATTTGTCTCAGCCTTGATTTCCATATTTTTAGATTGAGGAAACTGGACTAAGTGACTTAATTTTTCTTTACTTTCTTAAAAATCATTTTTTATTGATATCTTTTGCTTTTATATCACCTTAATTTCTGAATAGATTTCTCTCTCATACCTATCCAATGAATCAATATTTATAATTAATATTTATGAAAAAGGGGATAAATGGTTCAGCAAAGCCAATTGATACATTAGTTATGAAAGTATATGAAATACTCCATATCTTTGTGTCTTCATTCCATCCTCATCTCTTCAAAATGGTGGAGGAGATAAATTTAAATAATTCTTTATTACTGTAATAACTAACATTTATATAGTGGTTACTGTCTACTAGACTGTGCTAAATGCTTCACAATTACTATCTCATTTAATCCTCACAACAACCTTGGGAAGTAGGTGCTATTGTTATACCCATGTTATAGAAAGGGAAACTGAGACAGAGCTTAAGTGTCTTTTCTAGGGTCACATAGCCGGTAAATGTTTGAGATGGGAATTTGGACTTAATTCTTCCTGACTTGAGACCCAGGGCTCTGAATACCATTGAATTGGTACTCAATAACTACCACCTAACTGGTTATAATTAATGCAATATGGTATGTAACATAATAAGATTATACAATACAATGTAACAATTTTAGATAATGAAATATAATACTTCACAAGACAATATAATATTATGGTATAATGTATTATAAAATAGTATGATGATATGTGAAACATTTAACTTTATTTGTTGATTTTTTTTCCCAGATGATCTTTATAATTTTATTTCTTTTCTTTAGTTGTGGCTGGTATACAAAAGCATTTTAAAAGATGTGGATATATGGAATTTCACAAGTATAATGTTGTATTCTACTATTATTACTAGTTATTTTTTTATTATGTACAGTGTATACAGCATAACAAATTTATATTAGCAAATATTAGAATAGCGTATGGAATATATAATTCAATCTAATTTTATTTTTACCTATGTTTTGCACATATTAAGTACTTAATAATTCCTTGTTAATTTATTAGTTTGTTAAATGGAGACTATTATGATCATTAAAGTACATTACTATAAACATTAAAAATTATTAAAAATACTTTTGGCTCTCTATTAATGCACTATAATATTGTTTAACTACATGCAGTGCATGTTCTCAGAGAACTTCCAATCTAGTAGAGACTATGACTAAATAAGGGAGACGCAGATAACTGAAAAAATATTGAATAAAACTATGTATTGAATTGATGAATAAATGGTGAATGACTACTTCAGTAATTCAATAAATTCATGAATCATGGATATAGCTACTCTTTTTGATAATGCAGAATTCTATTCATCTGTACATTTTCATATTATCTAGTCTTTATGTCTTCCATATAAATCCTCCATAGACGTAATAGTCCTCTGGAGGTCTTTCCCTAGGTCTTTTAGTATTCTATGGGTACCAATGCAGCAGCACTTGATCTGCCTATATGTTATTTTTTTTTTTTTTTTTGCTCTCTTTGTGACTGGCTCATCTCTCTTTTTAAAAAATTTCCTTTAAAAAATTTCAATAACATTTTATTTTTCCAATTACATCTATAGATAGGTTTAAACATTAATTTTTGTAGTATTTTGAGTTCCAATTTTTCTCCCTCTGTTCTTTATCCCTATTTAAACAGTAAGCAATCTGATACAGATTATACATGTACAATCATTTTAAACATATTTCCATATTTAGTCACAAGCATTTATTTTTTCAACAAATATTTATCTTCTCTCTCTTCCATCTTCCTTTCTGTCCCCATTGAAGAAGAAAGAAAAACAAAAATAATACCTAGTAACAATATGCATAGGTAAGCAAAATAAATTCCCATATTGTTCATGTTCAAAAACCACAGTGTATGTCTTGGTCCTCATTCTGAGTCTTACTTAAGTGGTTAAACTTTGCAATTTCTCAGGAGGTGGGTAGCATGTTTTCTTAGCCTATTTCCTTCTTCATGGAATTCTGGCATTATGGTGAGGGGAAGGATAAACATTTATATAGCAGTTATTATATTCTAGGAACTATGCTAAGCACTTTTACAAATATTATCTCATTTGATTGAGAAGGCACCAACATGGCACTTGGAGTCAAAAAGACCTAAGTTCAAATCCTGACTCAAATAATAATGATGATGATGATTATAGCTATCATTTATATAGTGCTTTGAGGTTTGCAAAATGTTTTATCGTATTCTCTCTTTAAATACTCAGAATAATTCTGGTAACTGGATTCTGGATTCATATTAATGGATCTTACTCTCACTATCCCTATTTCACAAATGAGAAAACAGGCTGAAAAAGGCATGACCCTAGACAACTCATTAAGCCATTTTGTGCTTCAGTTTCTTTATCTGTGAAATGAGGAGGTTGGATTTGATGACCTCTAAAGTCCCTTTGGGATTTATATCTATAATCTTAAGGTATTTTCTGGATGATATGCTAATATTTCTTTTTATGCAAGTCATTATGGGATAGATGCAGCAACCTATTTATACATACCACACATTTCTCTCTTCTCCTTTGGGTCCCTCAGAATTTTGATTTTTTTGGCAATTTAATTTTGTTGTGATTTTTTTTATTCATATCACATATAATACTTTATATCCAGGTGGTATCATCAGAAGAATATCAATGTTACAAAATTGGTTTTTACAACAATTGGAATCAGAGAGGCTTAGAGAGACTTACATGAACTGATGCTAAATGAATTGAATAGAACCAGGTGAATATTGTACACAACAAAAGCAAGATTATATGATGATTAATTCTGATGGATTTGGCACTTTTCAGCAGTGAGGTGATTCAGTCCAGTTCCAATGGTATTGTGATGAAGAGAGCCATTTGCATCCAGAGAGAGAACTGTGAGGGCTAAAAGTGGATTACAACATAGTATTTTCACTTTTTTTGTTGTTGTTTGCTTGAATTTTGTTTTCTTTATCATTTTTTTTTCTTTTAGATCTTATTTTTCTTGTGAGGCATGATAATTATGGAAATATGTATAGAAGAATTGCATATGTTTAAGATATATTGGATTACTTATCATCTAGGGGAAGAGGTTGGGGGAAGGGAGGGAAAATTTTGGTTTTGCAAGGTTTTGCAAGGGTGAATGTTGAAAATTATCTATGCAATTTTTAAAATAAAAAGCTTTAATTAAAAGAAAAAAGAATCTGATCTTGCAAAAATAACCCCAAAAACAAAATAGGGTTTTACTTAGGGAATAACATGAAACTGTTGAAAATGTAGTTGAACACTGAATAAGGGTAGAGAAATCATTAAAAGAAAAGAGCAGGTTTGAGTGTAGCAAGAGATATTGTGAGTCAAGTATGGATCTTAAGAAAAAGAAATGATCTAGGTGCCAACAGAATAATAGCAAAAAGTGGAAAGGGTCTATAATTGTGCATGGAGTGAACCTAAAAGAATTTGCTGAGTTATGGTAATAGATGGAGACTCTGGATGTGGCAGTACAGAGTAAAAAGTCTACCTCCTTCCCTTCTCCTAGTGTGTTAGAGGCATTATAAGCCATTTGCCTTGTGTTAGCTTCAGTTTCTTCATTTAGAACTTTTTTAGAAATGGAAATGGAACTTTAGTAGCCATTGAGGAGTTGTTAGTTGGTCAGTGTTAATTGAAGCAGACTAAGAAGATGGGTGGCCAGGAAAATAAGTACTAGAGAGAGTGGGAAGGGATTAGATGTTTTCTAGAAGAATTTTTTTTAAAAATGGAAATAGATGTAGGATGAAAGGTAGGAAGTTAATGACAAAGTATGGGTTCTAGGTGTACTGAATATAGCTCTGGGCTTGGAGTCAGGAAGGCCTGAGTTCAAATATGGTCTCAGACACTTACTAGCTATGTGATCAGAGAAAGTTGTTTGCCCTCTGTTTGCCTCAGTTTCCTCATCTAGTACTTTATTAGAGATGGAGATGGAACTTTATTAGCCATTGAAGATTTGTTGGTTGGTTAGTGAATTGTAAAGTAAAGCAAGGAAATTGATTTAACACCAGTTGGTGACCAAGAAAGTCAGCATCATTTTTTTTAGTGTTTTGATAAGAGACAGTCTCATCTTGCTTTAAATAATTAGTCATGTGTGCCTGGAGAAAAATCTCCTCTAGGAACAGCTCTGTACCTCAACTTCCTTATCTGTAAAAATGGAAATAAAAATATCACTTATCTTACAGGGTTGTTTTAAGGATTAAATATGATAACACTTTGCAATTCTTCAAGCTATATAAATATAAACTTTTGTTATTACTAAAAATGTGCAAATATATGACAGACTGCTTTAAAGTTTGCAAAGTTTGTTTTGTTTTTCTCATGTCAAAGTTTTCCCCAAAATTATGACTTTGTTGGTCCTAGTTCACAAAGGGACTTCAGAGATTAGTTAGTTCAATTAGTACTTATATAGAAATCTCCTCTACAATATCCTTAAAAATGGTCAGGTAGTCTCCACTTGAAGCCAGCTAGTGTGCCAAGACAGCCTATTCTACCTTTGGATAGAACTATTGAGAAGTTTCTTTTCTACATTTGGCTAAAAAATCCTCTTTTCCCCAAGTTAAACATTACCTATGTTTTCAACTCATTCCCACAAAGCATACTCTTCTCACCATCCTGATTGTTTCTGGCTGGACATGGTCTATATGTTAAAGTCTTTCTTAAAATGTAGCACTTACATGGCACATAGTATTCACATTATAGTCATCAGCTTGTCCTGGACATTATGTTTTCTTAATGAAAGTGTTTTTGGTTTGTTTGTTTTTTGTTGCTATATCATGACATTCATTTAAATTTAATGATAATTCAATCCTCAGATTTTTTCCCCACAAACCACTGTTTAATTACATCTCTCCTATCCTTTATATCTGTCCCTATTCAGTTGTATCTTTTTATATTTTTCTACATTTTAACATGCTAAGCATGCCATCTTACCTTTGTTCAAATATTTGATAAAAGTATTGAATAACTCCAAGGACCAAGGACAGATTCCTGGAATATTTCACTAATGACTTCCTTCCAAGTTGACATTTACCATTAATGACCTTTCATTGCTTCTGGCAACCAACCAGTTCTTATTCTACAAAAACTATAATTTTACCTATCCTATATCCCTATCCTTCTTTCTATATTTAGCTCCTGCAGGTATATCATCTATACCCATGGTTATATCTACATCTGTATGGGATTTTTATCTATATGTCTATATCTATACCTACATCTATACCTATCTCTATTTCTATATTTATACCTATCTCTGTCTCTATAAATGAATTTAGATCTATAGCTATATCTAATTATAGGAATCTGTAAATATAGATGTTTATTTTTATAATCTATATTCCTTCTTAGCTACCTATTCAATCTATCACTATATTAGTGGCTGATTTTATCTCCAATTCTCTCTCTCCTCATGTCTGCTTCTTGGCTTTGTTTAAGTTCCAGACCAAATTCCACTTTCTACAGGAAGCTTTTTCCAATTCTTCCATTGCTAGTGTCTTCCTTCTGATTATCTCCAATTTAACTTGTCTATATCTTTTTTTTTTGTGAATAGTTGCTTGCATGTTGTCTCCTCTATTAGACTGTGGGCTCCTTGAAGTCAGGGACTCTCTTTTGCCTTTCTTTATATTTCCAGTACTTAGCACAGTGCTTGGCTTAATACATGCTTGTGGACCTGTTGCTGTACATCTGCTGGATGGAATGCCATCTATGTAAGGTGTTATGTTGTCCTCCTGATGTTGCTTACTACAGGTTTTCTTAAACATCTGATCCTTTTTTGCTTGAAAATTTTTTTATACAATCCTGGGTATGTAGGTATAAAAATAGGTATATAATTCAAACATTTCATGATCCCTGTGATGACTGCGTATTTTAAAATCAGCTGGAGTCAGGAATTCGGTTAAGGTAAAATCATCAATCTTTATTCTTTGTGGAGGTGAAGGGGGATGGCGATAGAAAGTGAGAGCAGCCGCCACACGAACCTGACTAGCAGTCTCTCTTCCTCTCTCTCTGTCCCTTTCTCTCTACCCACCAAAATTGTCCCTACTTCATTTCGTATATAGTACATCAGAACTTGCACAAAGAATGGGCGGGGGCCATTCTTTCTCCAAGCATATTAATAGAATATGGTCCAATTACTATTTAGCCTCACGTGCTTGGGACCTCAGTGCATCAATTTGAGCTTCAGCCCATTACAGATCCCCACATTCAATTACATGACCCATATGGGGTCATGACCTGTAGTTTAAAATGCTTTTAATGAACTGCAACCAACACACAGGAAAGTGAAAAACAAAAGTGAATTTTAAGTACATTTACAAATTAATTTATTTCAAAACATGAACAAAAATATTGCCACCTTCATATTTTGAAAAAACCATGAATATCACATATTCTGACAACAATGAGGGTGTGTAGTAATATCTATATTATAGATAAATAACATCTATTTATGAATAGTAAAAATAGTAATTTTCATAATTTTCTGACAGACACTTAAGAAATATACTACTAGATTCACTCTGTAAACACAATTGCTATTGCTTTTCCTCTATGTTTCATTTTAATTTTAGTTTATGATTTTTACAATAAACAGTATTGGAATTTTATTCCCAAGTGTTTATCAGGGTTGGTTTTATATGGAAACAGAGTGGGTGGTTGCAAACTCTTCCTAAAGATAGGATTTTGCTTGGATGCTACAATCTCTACTGGAAATGAAGAGAGCCCTCATCTTTTGAGGAGCCATTTTTATTGAGTTGAACAAGTGCAGGGCAAGGAGCCAATCCATCCATTCCTTTGGAAAATTGCAGAAGGGGAAACTCTTGCTCAATTACTAGATTTTAAAAGGAGGAGATAAATATAGTGAAGAAGACACAGGCTTACTATGATAATCATAATGGTATATGATGGTAGCTTGTGGCTTATAACCTCTGAAAATTTTCTTTTCTCATCTTGTTTTACTTACTCAATGCTCTCACATTCTCTCCAAACTCTGGGTCCACTTCTACCTTTCATGTTAATTTCCTAGTTAGATGGTACAATGACTAAAGAGATAATTTTTATGTTAAAAATAATAATTTCCAATCCTCTCTCAGATACTTATTAGTTATGTGGTCCTGGTCAAGTCACTTAACCTTTATAAGCTGAAATTTTTGTAATCAATAAAATGAAAAGATTGGCTTTTAAGTCTCTAGGATCCCTTTCACATATAAATTCTATTAATCTTTTGATGTGGCAAATGATGTGGCACCAGATCATGTTATTTAGGAGAACACCAAATATTAGGATTTGGTCATATGAAGAATTTGTAATCACCATTCTCTTTGGCAAAAGGTAGGTTTATTTAGAGAAGAGGTTACAGACAAAATAAAGGGGGTATAATAGACACCAGGAATGGTAAATATAAAATAGAGTGGAAGAGCACATCACAAGGAAAGGGATTTTAATAATTAATGATGGAAGGGGCAAGTTTTCTAGTGGAACTTAAATTAGCTAGGAGAGAGGAAATTTTCCAAGATAATGGGATATACCCTTAGTTAGCAGACTAAATCCTCAAAGGGATTTAGGATCCTAATAGAGTTAGTTAGCTATAAGAAAAAAAATACATCATCAGGCATGTTGGAAATTGAGAGGAGAAAATAGTGGGGGTACAAAAGGAAAGAAACCATGAAGCATGGTGGGGGGATCAGAAGACCCATTCCAGCTGTCATGGGGAAGGGGTGAAGGGAAAGAAAGACCACAAGGCAGAGTGTAATGGCAGACTGATCCAAAGAAAGTTGAGCAAAGATAGCATGGGCCATAGTCATATTTTCTAGGGGAAATTTAACCTCAGGGACATGATTAGGGTTTCTGCCAAAACATAGCTGGGCTGCCTACAACCTCCACAGAGGGTGGGACCATGAAGCTAAACCATTAGAGCCTTTTCGCTAACTGCCCTAGGGACAATTCCATCAATGTGCTAGTTTCTTTCTGCCAACTGCAACCAGCTACTAAGAACCTCATGACTTGGACAGCAGTTTTCTTAACTCCAGTATCTCCTCCTCCCTCCACCTCCAAGGTGGTCAATATATTTTTTTAAAAAAGCTTTTGTAAAAGAGTATTTACTTCAAAAATATAGCAAGACAAAAAGTACAAACATTTGCTTCCAATATCTAAGAGTACTACCTTAGACCTGTATGTGCCAGAATGTTTGTGGCAGGTCTCTTTGTAGTGGCCAGAAAGTGGAAACTTGAGTGGATGCCCATCAATTGGAGAATGGCTGAATAAATTGTGGTATATAAATGTTATGGAATATTATTGTTCGGTAAGAAATGACCAGCAGGAGGATTTCAGAAAGGCCTGGAAAGACTTACATGAACTGATGCTGAGTGAAATGAGTAGGACCAGAAGATCATAATATACTTCAACAACAATACTATATGATGATCAATTCTGATGGACATTGTCCTCTTCAACAATGAGATAAACCAAATCAATTCCAATAGAGCAGTAATGAATTGAACCAGCTACACCCAGCAAAAGAACTCTGGAAGATAACTATGAACCATTACATAGAATTCCCAATTGCTATATTTTTGTCCACCTGCATTTTTGATTTCCTTCACAGACTAATTGTACACTATTTCAAAGTCCGATTCTTTTTGTACGGCAAAATAACTATTAGAACATGTATACTCACATTGTATTTAATTTATACTTTAACATATTTAACATGTATTGGTCAACCTGCCATCTAGGGGAGGGGATGGGGGGAAAGAGGGGAGCAATTGTCAATGCTGTAAAATTGCCCATGCATATAGTTTGTAAATAAAAAGCTATAATAAAAAAAAGAGTACGACCTTATATAATTTCAGTCCCTGAGGAAAGAGAGCTCAAAAGTAATATTAAGTTCATTTCCAAATCCATCATGGTCAATGAATGAATGTGACTACAACTCTGCTACTACAGTGTGAGATCAGGTAAATTGTTTGAAATCTCACTTCTCACCATTTGGCTTTTGGCAAAGCCTGGCTTGCTTTCTTGAACTTTGAAAGCACATTACCATCTTCAACCTCTTACTTAAGTGGAAGAAAGAATAGATACCACACACAGAGAAGTAATAGTAGGGCCAGCATTTCTCAAAATACATAGCCACAGTAGAGAAATAAAGGCTTGAGGTCTATTTCCTACCAAGGATTTAGTCCTTAATTCCCCTCCCCCATTTGAATGCAGCCTAAAAGAAATAAGGTTCTGTCTCATGTTTCACATTTATCAGGAACTCACCCAAATTTATAAAAGTAAGAATCATTCCCTAAGTGATAAATGGTCAAAAAACTGAATAGGCAATTTTCAGAAGAAGAAATCAAAGAAAATAGTTATATAAAAATGCTCTGGATAGGAATTGATTAGAGAAATGCAAATTAAAACCACTCTGAGATACACTTCACACCTATCAGATCACTAATATGATAGAAAAGAATTGGAAATTGAGGAGATACCTATTAGTAAAGGAATAGTTGAATAAGTTGTTTTATATGATGGTGATAGTATGCTATTGTGCTGTAAGAAATGATGATTTCACAAAAACTTAGAAAGCTTTGTATGAGCTGATGTAAAGTAAAGTAAGAAACAGGAGAACATTATACACAGTAACAGCAATATTCTAATGATAATCAACTATGAAAGATCAATACAGTGATCCAGGACAATTACAAAGGAATCATGATGAAAAATGCTACCCATCTCCAGAGAGAGAACTAATAAACTCTGAATACACTTTGAAGTATACTTTTTTACTTTATTTTTCTTGGTACAACATGGCTAATGTGAGGATGTTTTGCATGATTTCACATGGATAATTGCCATTACTTGCTTTCTCAGTGAGTGGAGGGAGAAAATTTGGAACTCAAAATTAAAAAAAAAAAAGAAAATTCAAAAGAAATAAAAATAAAACTGAAATGAGACTCTATTCTACACATTCCCATCAGATTAATTTAAGTGCATTTTAATCATTTTGTAAATGTCATTCTGCATAGAATCTTTCAATGGCTCCACAATGACAAAATCCAAATTACTTACTTCAATTTTCATGGCCTTCTGCAACAAAGTATGCACTTGCTTTTTCAGTCTTATTTTGTTGGAATCTTTACAAACTGTTAAGACATTAGAGTTGATAGAGACAATAATTATCTAATTTAGCATGGTTCAGTATCCTTGATCTAATCTTACAAGGAGATGTTTTGGGCCAGAACCTGAAACAAGATACTAAGTAGAACTAATTGATACAATGCTTTGTGTTCACACCTTTACTCATTGGAATTTATGCGTTTGGGAGATTTCAGGGTTTAGCATGAGATATCCAAATTCACACCTCCCTTGAAGCTTTTAGGGCCAGAGAGCACTATGGGAGAAAACCCATAATCCCTCTCTCTTATATACAAGAAGAAATCAGAGGCCCAGTGAAGAGAGTTCAGCTGAATTAGATTGGAGAGGAGCACTCTGGGCCAGACACAGAGCACTCTGGGAGAGCCAGAAGCCCTCTCTTAGAGGCAAGAAAGATTCATTACAACTTTTACCTTGGTGCTGGCTGGAGGCATAGGCAGAAGCAAAGGACAAAACTGCAAGAGCTCTTTGGAGGCAAGACAGATTCAACTTGGTGCTGGCTGGAGGCTGAAGGAAACAGAGGCAGAAGCAAAGGACAAAGCTTCAAGAGCTCTTAGAACTAAGCAGAGAGATAGGCCTCAACTAACTAGCCTATTTTGGAAGGAGAAAATACACATTTGCATTTTATCACCTGGCTGAGTTTTGAGGTGATTATTACTTTCAACTGCAACTAAGGCTGCCTCCAGAAAACCTCCCTAAGAAACCTGCTCTCACTCAGAGAGAACCTTTATATTATATTTTAAAAAGGAGAAAATCACCACCTTACTCTTAAATGAATTTTTTGCTCTAACTGAATTAGTCAACTTTCTCATCATTTTTTTGATGCCATGCCTTTGTCTACCTGTCTACTTGTTATAGCTCATCCTTCTCTGGAGGTCCAGATAGATCCCACTTTTCACCCAATGCTTCCCTCCACATCCTCAGTCATGGTCACTTCTTACTACCTGCACCACTTACTAGACATGACTTATATTGTCCTATGATTTTATTAATTATTTTTAGGGCAAAGATTCATTTCTCCTATTAGACTTGTATTCTCAGTGATGAGTTCTTCAGTGTTAGCTGTGGTTGGCAGAGGAATCCCTTAGTCAAGCAGAAAGAAGGCTCTGATAATGTAGATCAGTTTAGTTCCTTGGTCCCAACCTCTCAAGGTAATTGAGTTAGAAATCCAAGTTATTTCAAGACCCTGAGGCTAAATTTTCCCTATAAAACAACTTATGTCCCATGTATTTGCTGCTGCCCTCCTTTGGGTTAGTCTGCCATGGGCATTCTGCCTTGTGGTGTCTTTCTCCTTATCTTTCTTCCCCCAAAATATGTGCCATCTCCCCTAACTCCACTATGCTTCCCAACCCTACTTCTCTTCCTTACAGCTAACTAATTTATGGGGTGCTCCCTTTCTACTGGGTAATTGTGAGTTCCACTGAAGAACTTGTCTTTCATATGCTCTCCCACTCTGTTTCATATTTACCATCCCTGGTGTCTATTGTATCCCTTCATTTTGTCTGCGACCATTCCCCTAAATAAATCTATCTTTTGCCAAAGAGAATGGCCATGGTGAATTCTTCACATGACCAAATCCCAACTTCTGGTGCCTGCCATTATTTGTTGACAAACCTTACATCATAGAACACATCATACAGTGTTGAATATAGGTATAGTTTACATATTAATGTTCAAAACTGCTTCCTATTAATTAAGGTTTAATTGTACTTGCTAGAACTAATATTTAATATTAGAAGAAGAGAGGTAGTAGATAAAGTGTTAGATCTAGAGTCAGGAAGACCTGGGTTTGAATATTACTTTAGACAGTTATGAATTGTGTAGACACGAATGCTAGATATCTTGGTGGATAGAATTCCAAATCTGGAATCAGGAAGAATCATCTTCTTGAGTTCAAATTCAGTCTTAGACATTTACTGTATGACTCTAGGCAAGTCACTTAACCTTGTTTGCTTCAGTTATCACCTCTTAAAATGGGAATAATAATAGCATCTACCTCATAGAGTTGTTGTAAAACTCAAATGAGATTACAATTATAAAAATTTAGCTCAATGTTCATCACAAATTAAGCCCTATGTAAATACTGTCTTTTTAAATTATTTATCTTCCCACGCTCTAATTTGGTTTAAATTATCATTCAATTTAAACTAGAATTCAGTGGAAAGTTTCTACTATGGGGACCAAAGCATAGGACCACAAATGTTTTGTCTTGTATATTAGAATGAAAAAGAACCTAAGATTTGCAGTTACATGTATTTAGGGCCTCTATAATAGCATATATTCAAATGTAGAGAACTAGTAGAAGCTGAGGGAAAAGAAAACAATGCTCATAGGCCCTGACCTCAAGAAGCTTTTGTTCTCATGAAGTAGAAAACACCTTAGAGTTTTGTTTTGTTTTTTGGTGGAGTGTTGGGCATAGGGCAGTAGATTGACAAACCTCTTCTAAGAAAAATGGCAGGACTGAGTTGATCAAGTTTCCAGAACTGGGAGATGGGGGTGGGAGGAGGTTATATGTACCTAGTGGCATGCTGGCTATTAAGAAGATGGTAAAGAGTAGGTAATGAGCTTCTAGACATGAAATATATAGGTGAAATAATGCATGGAATAATCAGGTTAAGACAGTAAATCAAGATATGAAAGGGCATGATCTCTGGTTGAGGTAGTGTGTTTTATTAGGGAATAATTTAGTCATTTAGTCTTAGGTATCATCATTTCAGATTCTCAGGGGAAAAAACCTATTAGATGTTTAAATTAGTCTAAACATTTATTTAGCACTTATTTGCTAAGTGAAGAACCTATAGGAATAGATCCAAAGAGGATCTTAGTCTCTAGGTGTTTATGATGTAATGGGGAAAAGGCCAATGCACATATAATTATAAAACAAAAAAAAGTCTAATGTCCTGAAAAAAATTGAAGAGGGAAAGAGGACATTTACCTGGTGGCTGAGTGGGTTTCAAGGAGATCTGAACTGGAGTTTTAAAGGAAGAACCAACTTTAACACAGTGATCAGGGAAAAGGAAAAAAGAGTCTGCTCTAGGTTTGAGGAACAGCCAAAGCAAAAACTCACTAAAAAGGGTCCTCACCATTTTTGGGGGGTCATGGACTCTTCTAGCATAATGGCACAAAATATAGTAAAATACATAAGATTCTAAAGGAAACCAAAAGTTAATGAAAAAAATATATATATATATTTCTCCCCATCCAAGGTTTTAGATTCCCTGAGATTCTTGGACCGCAGGTTAAGAAATTCTAAATTAGAGAATAGAGGTAGTCAATAATATATCAATATATTAATGTATAAAGTGAGGTAGTCTGGCATTAGATTTCAGTAAATCTTTTCCCAAAATCAAAATTTAAATTTTATTTGGCAGGTAATGGAGAGTTACCATTTTTTGTTTCCCAGATAAGAGCTTGAACTAATATGATTGTCCTGGGAATGGGAAGGAGGAAGTAGATTTGAGAGAGATTGTAGAAATAGAATGGACAGGATTTAGGGTTATAATGAATTTTTTGAGGATGTGGGGAAAGTAAAGGGGAATTAAGAATCAAAGATGATTATGAGATGACAATTTTTAGTGACTGGGAAGATGAAAATGTTTTTTCTAATTGTATTTTTATGTGAAAATTAAGTGTGAAGTGAATTTCAAAAATAAGATCTGTTCTTTCTCTCCTATTTGTTTTTCCCAACCTCATGTCTTTGACTTCATATTAGTTCTATATTCACATATTTCATATCCATCCTCTTTATTTTTTGTGTTCTTTTAAAAAATGTTATTATTAGTCTTCAACATTTACTTTTTAAATACTTATTGATATACAATTTTCATTTTTTTCTCTCATGCTCTCCTTTCCCCACCAAGATGGCAATCAACTTGAGATATGTTATATATGTACAATCATATGAAATATATTTCGACATTAGTCATTTTATGAAAGAATCAGAACAAAACATATCCATCCTCTTTCAGACTCTACTCTTGCTCAAATCTTCCTGACTTCTGCTTGAGTTATTTCAATGGCTTCCTAATAATAATGAAAAGTAACATTTATATAGTGTTCACTATATACCAAGTACTGTGCTAACTACCTTATAAACAATACCTCATTTGATCTTCACAATGACTCTGAGAAGTAAATAAATTATTGTTATTTCTGGAAGTAAATACTATTATTATTATTATTATTTCCATTTTACCGTTGAAGCAACTAAGGCAAACAAATTAAGTGACTTGCTCTGAGTCACATGACCAGTATTTTGATGCCAAATTTGAATTAAGGTCTTCATGACTCCCTGCTCAGAGCTGTATATACCCTGTGACCCAGGTGTTCTCTCTGCTTCAAGTTTTTCCTTTCTCTAATCCATCTTCTCACATAGCTATCTGCATGATTTCCCTAAAACACAGGTAAGACTATGTGACTCCTTTCTTCAATATATTCCAATGGCCCCCTGTTGACTCTAATCAAACATGATGTCATTTAAAAAAAAAGTCTACATTTTAGAATAATATACATTATTTAGCACAGCAATTATTCTACATAGGACAGCTAGATGACAGGGGATAGAGTATCAAATCTGGAGCCAGGAGGACTGAGTTCACATCTGGCCTCAATCATTTAACCCTGTTTGCCTCAGTTTCTTCATCTGTAAAATGAGTTAAAAAAAGAAATGACAAACTATTCCAGTATCTTTGCCAAGAAACCCCAAGTAGGATTATGAAGAATTGGATATAACTGAAAAACAACTGACCAACACAACTGCATAAAATCATGCATAAATAAACATACTTGCATTATTTAATTTTTTAATTTAAGGGGTGATTAATAAAGATATTTAGAGATTGTTAATCTAGTGGAGCAATTCTAGGCAATGCAAAAAGTATTTATTAAGCACATGTATATGTGCAAAGCACTGTCCTAGATGCTGATAAAAAGGGAAAAAAAGGATGTGGTTCTTAGCTTCAAGGAGCATATATTCTCAACCTATGTTCAAGAGTAATGGGGGATTAATAGAATATTTTCACTGTCAAACTAAAGCTCTTCTTCTCAAGTAAAAGGCATGTCATTAGAAAATGGAACACTGACACGGATAATGATGGAATTATTTGTCTAGGAAGCCTGAGGTCTAGCTTTGTTGAAATGATGGTTAGAAGTGGGATGAATGCTTGTGAGCCTGACAGATAAAATGGGGTCAGTTCCAGAGAGAGAGCCTGGGTTTCAATGTGTGAAAAAGTCAGGGTCCTAGTTCTCCAAGGACACTCAAGCTAAATTTATTCTGAGCTGATGGATTATTTCCTTGATGCTTATTCTGATAGTCTCATTTTCTTTGTAGCCAAAGTGACGTTATTTTTTATTAGCAATGATGACAGATTGCTTGAATAATGTTTCTGCATTGGGCTAAAACAATTTGGATTGAGGGGGAAGAGGAGTCGGCTGAAAGTCACAGATTTACATAGAAGGAACCTTAAGGTCACCTATTCTACCACCCCAGATTTCGAGCAAAACTCTGAGATTTCTGCCATCCATGACAGGTAGTTGTCATATTCTGACAATATTTTGAAAAAGTACTGGTGAGTGGAAAAATAACTGAAAGAATAGTTAGGTCGTCTTGTCTGGAAATGTTGGCACAAATATAGAAGGACATGGGGCACTGGCTACAGCCTTTAGATACTCTCAAATAATATAGTTTCTGACTTTTCCTTCTCTTTATGTTAGATTAGGGGAATTGGGGCTTTGGTATTCATAGTAGATAGCTTTCCAAAATTTGAAAAACAGCGAAAATATTGTGTTGGGTTCTTTTTGTGTAGCTTCATTTCTCATTTGTGATTTATTTAGGTAATGATGAAAGACAACCTCTTACTCACTTCACTTGTGAAGAACAAAATATCATTCATTATAAAGGAATTGATTTAGTGGAAACTGGAAGCAAAATGGTTTCCATTGATTAGGGGAATGACTGAACAAATTGTAGTACACAATGTAATGGAATACTACTGTGTTGTAAGAAACTATAAATATGAGGGATTTGGGGAAACAAAAGAAGACTTATATGAACCAGCAACCCTATGATAATTAATAATAATAAAATCAGATAGGTGGCATGGTGTAAAGCTTCTTAAATTGTGAATGTGGGGGGTCATGAAATTATGATTTCTTATTAGTAAATGTTTGATCTATTTACTTATTTTATAACCAAAGTTGTATAAAAATTTCTCAGGCAAAGAGGGGTCATGAGTGGGAAAAGTTTAAAAAGCCCTGGTATGGTGGATAGAGCCCTGCCTTTGTAGTCAATTCAAATCCTACCTCAGATATTGATTATATAACCTTGGACAAGTTACTAACTTTCTTTCAGCCTCAATTTCCTCACCTATAAAATATGGATGATAATAGTGTGCATTTCACAAACTTATAAGGACCAAATGAAATAATATTTGTAAAGCTCTTTATTATTTATACTTCATAATTTATATTTTATAATTGATATGAATATTTTTCTTCACCTTCTTAACAATTTACTTTAAAGTCTATAATCTGCCACTTAGCACCCATGTGATTTTAGACAAACCATTTTACTTCATCTACAAAATGTAGCTACAAATCTGTGATTCTGAATATAGAATGGTGAGTACATCATCAAACAAAGTCATTTTTCCAGTTGGTTTTGCTTAATTGTTTTTCTTTATTACAAGGGATAGTTAAGTAGCAATTAAGAATTATATATTTTATAAGATTATATACTCATTATATATATTATATAGCATCTGAAGTATCATATATTTGAGTGCTTATATATTTATATGCTTAAGTATTATATATTCATTAAGTATTATATATTCAAGCTTGTTTGGGAAATTATTGTGGTATAAAAAACGAAAGGCATTAATAAAATGTAAACATATACATAAATATCAATTTAACTGTTGCATTGTATAGTATCTCAACTAAATCTGCATGTGTAGAAATAATGATGCTTCAAGTTTGGATTTGGTCTGAGAAAATAAAAGAAAACTGATTCCATGTCCCAGAGGCATTACAAATACTCTTTCAACAGCATGAGTAACTATATGGCCCCTGCAGGTAGTAAAGCTCGCTGATCCCATTTCTCAGAGTTCTTCTAAAAGACCCTAGGGAATAGAAGGATTGCAGGAAGCTTTTTTTAGATTGGGCCCATTTTTGCAGTTATTTTTGTGACTATCCATACTTTGAGATAGCACTGAGACAGTATTAAAATTTTTGTGTGTGTGTTTCATGCTCCCAACTGAAGGTGATTTCAGTATATGTAAAAAATATTAAAAACATGTAAATTTGTAATAATATATTTAACCATTAAAATTGGGAACAAAGACTGAATTTCTGATTTCATTGATAAATAGGGACCACACAACTCCCTTAACTAGTTCAGATTGGTGCCTTCTCTGTGATTTATATTACTAGAAAGTTGTTTAGATCCCTGAGAGATTAAACACTCCATTCTTCATCTGGCTTCAACTTCATAAGATATTCGAGGTCTGCCCATTTACATTAGTAAGGGAAGGGTAGGTATTATGTTGATGGGATCATGGGCTTAAGGATGAAAGGAACAGAAGATAAGATATGGTGATGGTAGATGTTAACACTTCCAGGAAAGAAATGGCTGTATAAAAATGTGATGTTGTCCATGGATTGGGCAATCTTTTACTGTTGTAAAATCTTTTGTCGTTGTTGCTGTTCAGTTGTTTCAGTCATGACTGACTTTCTTTAATTCCATTTTGGGGTTTTCTGGGCAAAGAAATTGGAATGGGTTGCAATTTCCTTCTCCAGTTCACTGTACAGATGAGGAAACAAGGCTTTGCCCTTGATCACAAACCTAGTGTTTGAGGCTGAATTTGAACTCAGGTTTTTTTGACTCCTGGTTTTAGTACTTTATCCACTGTGCCATCCAGCTATTTACCTACTTAAAGGGTATTCTATCTATTGCTAAAATAAAATTATCAGTGCTTTACATTTAATAAACTTAGTGCCAACTTATCTATTGAATTTAGCCTTAATGTTAATGCCATTTAATACTATCTTCATTTACATAGTTCTACCTTCTTCATGCTCTGCCTACTAAACAGACATTTCCAAGAACTTTTGAATACATAAAGTTAGAGACTATTAGAGGTGGAGGGGACTGCCAATATCATTTGGTCCAATCCCTTCCCTCACCCTTTTAAAATAAAAGCAGCTTTGATATACCAGAAAGAGTATTAGAATTGGAGCCAGAAGATGTAGTTTGAAATCCTGGCTTTGTCACTCACTAGTTATGTGGCCTGGGGAAATATATTAACTTTTCTATGCTATATTTTCCTTGTTTTAGTGCCATATGTCCCCTGAGCCCACACATTCACCCAACCAGCACTAGAAAGTTAACTTCCTAAATGATGGTTGATTACTTCTCCCCTTAAGATTCTAGGGATAACTGAAGCCTTGGGGTTTTTAGTTCTGTCAGTTATGAGTCCTATATAGTGAGCTCTCCTGTTACAAATTAACTAGATGAATTGTATTAGAATCTAGAAAAGGGATTTGCTGGGAAGTACAACAAAGAGTAGTTTTACAAAAAATTCCCCTGAACTCAAGAGTATCATTTATTCTTTCATTCACAAGGTTCCCAGGGAGACTGAATTTAAGCTTAAAGTACAACAGGGTGAGACTTTTATACAGGAAAATGTGGGGCCAATGGGTGCCTCCTAAGTCCTGGTCCCTAAAATCCTTTTCTTCTATCATCATAAAGTTCCTCTTGAGAATAGATCTGTTCTGATTTCTTAAGATAGGTTCCTTTCAGAAGTATACAGCTAGAATTTCTTTGTCTTAAAGGATCATGAAAATTTCACTATTTTCAAATGATTGTTTTTCATCTCTACCTCTAGAAACTTCCTCTGTTGTTGGTCACTATTACCCTGTTGGGCTGCTACCAAGTCCAGGTGCCAGTAGGACCTCCAGATTCTCATTTGTCTAAGTTTAGGATTGAATACAAAAGAAACAGGGGCACTATGTGCTTTGAAGATGTCTAGCATCTGGCAGATGTCTTCACTGGAAAGTTGCCTTGGTAAAGTAAGAGGAGCCATCCACTTGATTCTTTTGAAGGCATACTCAGCTCTTACTCAGCTTGTCAGTCCTTTTGACTCTGAAACAAACTCAAAGATTTTTTCTCATCATAGAGAACTCACTTGAATCATCACTATGGCCAAAACCAGCTTCTGAAATATTATGTTTTAGATTGGCAGCAGTCAGAGAATCTCCCTAAATGCTCCAAGGACAAACAATGTATAGTATATCTGAGCATGTTCTGTATAACCCACCAGGAAGAGCAAATCTGAGCATGTCTTAAGGACTAAACTCTGCTATTGCAGTTACTATTTATCTGGGAAACACATGATGCATGGACAAAGCATCAAACTCAGAATTAGAAAGTCCTCAGGAACATTTTGACTGTGTGGCCCTAGGCAAGTCAATTAGCCTCTAAGGCAATTCTCTAAGATGAAAAATTAAAGAGAAGATGCTAAGGTCCATTCTCATTGATAGGAGGACTTTTTTTTTTTTTGGTCTGGCAATTCCCTAAAATAGTGAAATAATAGCTCTGTCCCAAAACCAAAATAATAAAAACATACCCACTATAGGATTGTTATGAATATCTATGGGATAATTTAAATAAAGTACTTTTTACATTGCAAAGTGTATACAGGAAGTCCCAAAAATCTTAGTGCAGTTTCAGCGTTATTAATGAGTAAATAATTGCACTAAGAATTTTGGGACCCCTGTATAAATGTCAATTATTGGTTAGTCAGTGAAGGACACATAATTATTAGTAGAAAAGAAATTATAATCCAGGTTTAAAACTTTTTATAAGTTTGTTAAATAGCAAAAATTTCACAGGTCACAGTGGAAGAGTTAAGCAATCTGGAATGGGACTCGGTGGAATTAGGATTGGGGTGCTTGGCAATGAAGGGGATAGTCATCTAGGTTGGAGAGAGGGGATGCTTCTGTGGTGGCCAGATGTTCTATATCAATAGAGTGAGAAAAGTAAGATGAGGTTGGGAGTACATGAACCATTGGGGAAGATTTCAGGCACATTCTCAGTAGTTGGAGATAGTTTGCTTAAGAAGGTAGGTAATTAGGTGGAGCCAAAATGGCAGAGAGGACATGTGCATCTTTCTGAGCTCTCCACTACCCTCAAACTAGTTTTATGAAACTCAGCCTCTGAATTAGTGCTTGACTGTCAGAAATCATGGATATGAGATCTGACATAAGATAATCTTGAAATTTGCCAGAAAAGGTCTGTTTTTGCTCACGCATGAGGATGGAATGGGGCTAGGCCAGGCACAGACTCAGGTAAGTAGTCAGTGAGAGCACGGATAACAGCTCACATTGAGAAGACCAGAGCGGGGCAGGGTGTGGTCTTTGCTAGCAGAAAATCTTCAGGGAGAACTCTACCACAGTGTGGGCTACTCTGCCCTGGCAGCAAGCCAATAGATAAGCAGAGAAGCTATAAACACAGAGAGTAAAAACTATAACCCCCAAAACACTAGAGTCTCTTGGGACCTGGACACACCCACCCAGCACTTGGAGGGATTTAGCACAATCTCAGTGTGCAACCAGGCTAATCCCAGCGCAGCCACTATTCTCCCACTGCCACTGCACTGCCACTTCCTGTTGTCTCTGGAGGAAGCTCAGTAACGCCTCATTGCCCCAAAAGCAGACTGCAGGGTTTTTTTTTTTTTTTTTTTTGGTTATTGTTGTTGTTGTTAAAATGAGTATAAAGGCAAAGTGGGATCTAACTATAGATAGCTTCTATACTGAAAAAGAGCAGATTTCAAATCCTAAGGAGATTAAAAACAGTTTGTTTCTAGGTGAAAACCCAAAAGTGGATATGATTTAGTTCCTACCATGTAAGGCTCTCATAGAAGAAGTTAAAAAGGCTCTTAAAAGAGAGCTAGAAGAAAAATGAGAAAAGAAAAAGGAAGCTTTGCAAGAGGGTCTGGATAAGGCATATAACTCATTAAAAGAGAGAGTGGAAAAAGAAAACAACTCCCAGAAAAACAGAATTTGTGAATTGGAAAAAGAAAATAACTCCTTAAAAAATAAAATTGGTGAAATGGAAAAAAACTCCATAGGACAAAACAACACATTTAAAAACTCAATTGAACAATTACAAAAAGAAATAAAAAAGTAAATTAAGAAAATAATTAATTAAAAATCAGAATTGAACAAATGGAAATGAATGACTGAAATACCAAGAATCAGTGAAGCAAAACCAAAAAAAAAAAAAAAAAGAAAATATAGGAAAAAATGTTAAATACCTATTTGAGAAAAGAAGACTGGAAAATTAAATCAAGGAGAAATAATCTAAGGATTATTGGATTCCCTGAAAATCATAATGAAAAAAAGAGGATTTTTTTTTTCAGGAAATCATCAAAGAGAACTGCCCTGATGTCATAGAATAAGAAGGTAAAATAGCCACTGAAAGAATTCATTAATCACCTACTGAAAGAGATCCCAAAATTAAAACTCCAAGAGATATTGTGGCTAAATTCCAGAACTATCAGACCAAGGACAAAATATTACAAGCAGCCAGGAAAAAAAAAAAAAAAACAATTAAAATACAGAGGAGCCACAATAAGGATTACTCAGGATCTAGCAGCTTCCACATTAAAGGATCAAACGGCCTGGAATTTGATATTTCAAAAGACAAAGGAGCTTGGTATGCAGCCAAGAATAACTTATCCAGCCAAAGTGAGCATTTTCTTCTAGGGAAGAAGATGGACATTGAATGAAATAGGTGAATTCCATTTATTTCTGATGAAAAAAAAAAGCTAAACAAAAAGTTTGACCTCCAAATATAGGACTCAAGAGAAGCATTAAAAAGGTAAAAAGAACTCTTGAGAACTGTATTTCTGTTTTGGCTATACATAAAGAGTATATATATATATATATATAATTTGGTTTTACTGTTATAATATAAAAAAGTAACTAGAGGTGGAAAGGAAATTGCACCAGCAAAAGGGAAAAGTGGAGGTAAAAAGAGGGAAATTACATCTCACAAAGAGGAAAAGGAAACCTATTATAACTGAGGGAATGAAGGGAGGGGGATAAACATAGTATGAATCTTACTCTTATCAGAATTGGCTCAAAGAGAAAATATTAGACATATTCTTACAGAGAAACTTCTCTCACCTTATTAAAAAGTAGGAGGGGAAAAATGAAAAGGGAAGGGATAGGTTAAATAGAAGGGAATACAGAAATTGTAAGGGGAAGGTTTAAGAAAAGGGGAGAGACTCTAAGGGGGGAGGGAGGTATCCTAAAGAAGGAGGGCTGCATAAGGCAAGTGGTGCTCATAAGTTTAATACTGGGAAGGGGGAGGGAGTAAGGGGAAAAGGAAAGAGAAAAGCATAATCTGTAGTTAAAAAGATGGCAGGAAGTACAGAATTAGTCATTTTAACCATAAATCTGCAGAGGCAGATAGCAGACTGGAATAAAAGTCAGAATCCTATAATATGTTGTTTACAGGAAACACACTTGAAGCAGGGCAATACATACAGAGGAAAGATAAAAGGCTGGAGCAGAATCTACTATGCTTCAGGTAAACTCAAAAAAGCAGTAGCCATCCTGATCTCAGATCAAGCAAAAACAAAAAAAAAAATGGATCTAATTAAAAGAGATAAGGAAGGGCACTATAACTTGCTAAAGGGTATCATGGATAATGAAACAATATCAATACTAAGCATATGCACCAAGTGGTATAGCATCTAAATTTCTAAAGGAGAAGTTAAGAGATCTGCAAGAAGAAACAGAAAGCAAAACTATAATAGTGGAAGATCTCAACCTTGCACTTTCAGAACTAGATAAATCAAACCACAAAATAAATAAGAAAGAAGTTAAAGAGGTAAATAGAACACTAGCAAGGTTAGGTATGATAAATCTTTGAAGAAAACTGAATGGAGACAGAAAAGAGTACACTTTCTTCTCAGCAGTTCATGGAACCTATACAAAAATTGACCACATATTAGGAGAAATGGAGAAATGGAGAAAGCAGAAATAGTAAATGCATCCTTTTCAAATCACAATGCAATAAAAATTATAATCAATAAAAAGCCAGGGGAAAATAGATCAAAAAGCAATTGGAAACTAAGTGATCTCATCCTAAAGAATAAATGGGTGAAACAGCAAGTCATAGACACAATTAATAATTTCACCCAAGAGAATGATAATAATGAGATACCATACCAAAATGTGCTGGATGCAGCCAAAGTAGTAATAAGGAGAAATTTTATATCTCTAGAGGCCTACTTGCATAAAATAGAGAAAGATGAAATCAGTGAATTAGGTTTGCAACTAAAAATGCTAGAAAAAGAGCAAATTAAAAATCCCCCAATCAAACAATAACTTGAAATTCTAAAAATAAAAGGAGAGATTAATATAATTGAAAGCAAAAAAGCTATTGAATTAATAAATAAAACTAAGAGTTGGTTTATGAAAAAACCAACAAAATAAATAAAACCTTAATAAATTTGATTAGAAAAAGGAAAGAAGAACATCAACATGTTAGTCTTAAAATGAAAAGGGAGAACTTTCCACTAATGAAGGGGAAATTAGAGCAATGATTAGGTGTTACTTTGCCCAACTTTCTGCCAATAAATTTGATAACTTAAATGAAAAGGATGAATACCTTCAAAAATATAGGCTGTCCAGATTAACAGAGGAAGAAGTAAATTGGTTAATTAGTCCCTATTTTAGAAAAAGAAATGGAACAAGTTATTAATCAGCTCCTCAAGAAAAAATCCCCAGGACCAGATGGATTTACATGTGAATTCTACCAAACATTTAAAGAACAATTAACTCCAATGCTATATAAACTATTTGAAAAAAAATAGGGATTGAAGGAGTCCTACCAAATTCCTTTTTATGACACAGACATGGCACTGATGCCTAAACCAGGCAGGACAAAAACAGAGAAAGAAAATTATAGACCAATTTCCCAAATGAACATTGATGCACAAATCTTAAATAAAATATTAGCAAAAAGATTACAGAAAATCATTCCCAGGATAATATACCATGACCAAGTAGGATTTATACCAGGAATGCAGGGCTGGTTCAATATTAGGAAAACTATTAGCATAATTGACTTTATCAATAACCAAATTAACAAAAACCACATATGATCATCTCAATAGATGCAGAAAAAGCATTTGATAAAATCCAACATCCATTCCTATTAAAAAATACTAGCAAGTATAGAAATGAATGGACTTTTCCTTAAAATAGTCAGTAGCATCTATTTAAAACCATCAGTAAACATCATATGTAATGGGAATAAACTGGAACCATTCCCCAAAAGATCAGGGGTGAAACAAGGTTGATCACTATCACCATTACTATTCAACATTGAATTAGAAATGCTAGCTTTGGCAATAAGAGATGAAAAAGACATTAAAGAAATTAGAGTAGGCAGTGAGGAAACTAAATTGTCACGCTTTGCAGATGATATGATGGTATACCTAGAGAACTCCAGAGATTCTGCTAAAAAGCTATTAGAAATAATTCACAACTTTAGCAATGTTGCAGGATACAAAATATATCCACATAAATCATCAGCATTTTATTATATCACTAACAAAATCCAACAGCAAGGTATATAAAGATAAATTCCATTTAAAATAACTGTCAATAGTATAAATATTTGGGAATCTATCTGCCAAGGGAAAGTCAGAAACTATGTGAGCAAAACTACAAAACATTTTCTACACAAATGAAGTCAAATCTAAACATATGGGAAAATATTAAGTGCTCTTGGATAAGCTGAGCAAATATAATAAAGATGATAATAGTATCTAAACTAATCTATTTATTTAGTGGTATACCAATCAGACTCCTAAGAAACTAGTTTAATGACCTAGAAAAAAATAACAACAAAATTCATCTGGAAGAACAAAAGGTCAAGAATTTCAAGGGAACTAATGAGAACAAAAAAATCAAATGAAGATGGCCTAGCTGTATCAGATCTAAAACTATAATATAAAGCAGTGATCATCAAAACCATTTGTTACTGGCTAAGAAATAGACTAGTTGATCAGTGGAATAGGTTAGGTTCACAGGAGAAAACAGTCAATGATTATAGCAATCTAATGTTTGACAAACCCAAAGACCCCAATTTTTGCAGTAAGAATTCACTATTTGACAAAAACTGCTGGGAAAACTGGAAATTAGTATGGCAGAAACTAGGCATTGACCCACACTTAACACTGTACACCAAGATAAGATCATGATCTAGACATAAAGAATGAGATTATAAATAAAATAGAAGAACATAGGTTTGTTTTCCTCTCAGACCTATGGAGGAGGAAGAAATTTCTAACCAAAGAAGAACTAGAGATCATTATTGATCACAAAATAGAAAATTTTGATTATATCAGGTTAAAAAGCTTTTGTAGAAACAAAGCTAATGCAGACAAGATTAGAAGGGAAGCAACAAACTGGGAAAACATTTTTACAATTAAAGGTTCTGATAAAGGCCTCATTTCCAAAATATATAAAGAATTGACTCAATTTATAAGAAATCAAGCCATTCTCCAATTGATGGTCAAAGGATATGAATAGACAATTTTCAGATAATAAAATTGAAACTATTTCCACTCATATGAAAAGGTGTTCCAAATCACTATTGATCAGAGAAATGCAAATTAAGACAACTCTGAGATACTACTACAAACCTGTCATATTGGCTAAGATGACAGGAAAAGATAATGATGAATGGTGGAGGGGATGCAGGAAAACTGGGATACTGATGCATTGTTGGTAGAGTTATGAATGGATCCAGCCATTCTGGAGAGAAATTTGGAACTATACTAAAAAAAAGTTTTCAAGCTGTGCATATCCTTTGATCCAGCAGTGTTACTATTGGGCTTATATCCCAAAGGTATTTTAAAGAAGGGAAAGGGACCCATGCATGCAAAAATGTTTGTGGCAGCCCTTTTTGTAGTGGCTAGAAACTAGAAATTGAATGGATGCCCATCAATTGGAGAATGTCCGGGCAAATTGTGGTATATGAATGTTATGGAATATTATTGTTTTGTAAGAAATGACCACCAGGATGAATACAGAGAGTCTTGGAGGGACTTACATGAACTGATGCTGAGTAAAATGAGCAGAACCAGGATATCATTATACACTTCATCAACAATGCTATAAAAGGATCAATTCTGATGGAAGTGGCTATTTTCAACAATGAGAGGATTCAAATCAGTTCCAATTGATCAGTAATGAACAGAAACAGCTACACCTAGTAAAAGAACACTGGGAAGCGAAGATGGACCACAACATAGCATTTACACTCTGTTATTGTTTGCTTGCATTTTTGTTTTTCTTCCCAGGTTATTTTTATCTTCTATCTAAATCCAATTTTTCTTGTGCAGCAAGATAACTGTATCAATATGTATGAATATATTGTATTTAACATATACTTCAATATATTTAACATGTATGGGACTACCTGCCATCTAGGGGAGGGGGTGGAGGGAAGAAGGAAAAAAGTTGGAATAGAAGTTTTTGCAAGGGTCAATGTTGAAAAATTACTTATGCATATGTTTTGATAATAAAAAGGTATAATAAAAATTTTTAAAAGAAGGTAGGTAATTAGAAGGCTTAATCTTGTAATTCCAGGTTGTCCTGGAATTAACTTCATGATGGATAGACCTCATGGTGCTATGGTGTCCTGGAAAACCTCAGGAAGCCCACTTTGGGGCAGGCACAAACTAGAGACAAAGTCAGCAATATTTCTGTTTGTTCTCTAGATCAGGACATCCTAAACTTTTCTTAAATAATTGTCAGAAACAACTTGCAGCCTCTTTTCAATCAAGATACTTTTAGATGACCCCATGTATATAGGTATGTAAAATATATATTCAAATCAAACAATTACTTATACTAAATTATAAAGAAATTTATTTTAAAACAATTCTTTGGTATACATATGTTACAATTTGTTAAAGACAAAAGCAAATTTGCATACTAATGAAATATACTTGTTTATTTTTATATAAAAATTAAATCTTGGTGGAATATTTGATGCCTTTTCCTGTTGTCAATTTTTTTGTGACTCCCGTGTTCAGTTATGTGACCTCATAGTGGGTTATAACCCACAATTTAAAAAACTTTGCTCTAGAAACTGCTGTTTCCCTCTGGGATTTCTCAAAGTCATCCAGATTAATAGTAATATTTTTTAGCTACTCAGATGGAGAAGAGTTGTTATTTCTTCAAATTATTAGGATGATAGAATATTATTATAGGTCAGCTTTGTTCCAAACTAGAGGAACCCCTTGCTTGCTTCTTTTGAATTATTTCTAGACTAGAAATACCCGACCCTTTCTTTATCTTATCTATCTTTTTGGCATTGACTTTTGTAGCTTATGAACCCCTTTTCAGAATAATAAAATATCTCAAACTGCAAAGGAAACTATATCAAAACATAGTTGCCAAAAATCAAGTTCACATACTGTTAGAAATATTCTACAAAGATAAAAAAGGACTCGGGAGTGTATCAATTAAGTTGTTTTATTTATGATACTTACAAGCAGCAGGAAATCCTTCTAAGAAGAGTCCCTGGGTGGATCTGCACTAACAAATAGGAGAACAAACCTTTTTATTCCCTATTCTGAACTGCAATGTCCTTCCCTTTTTGCCCCATTGGCTGGGGATGACAAAATTAGCAGATTCCCTGGTCCAACTGTTACATGTTCCTCCTTTCTCATTGTATAACTCATATTAAGAAATGGCAACGAACTTTGGGGAGAAGTTATTATTAATTAATTCATTAAGTAAGCAAACTAAGTATTTACAGTTACCACTTCTTGTTTTGGGTTGATTTTTATCAATTTATTATTTCAGTGTTTCAATATCTTGTTTTGTACAAGTAACTAGGTCAGCTGACATGGCCTTAAATCTTTGTCCTTATATGGAAGTGCAATTCTATAGGTTGCTCCCATGAACTTTAGGCTAAGAAGTATTAGAACCCTTTTAGAATGTTGTAGGAAAACACAACCAGAAATATTCCAATTAATTCATACCCTAATATTAAATCACTTAATTAGTTAAAGAGGCAGGGGCATTTTTGTGAATTCTCTCACCTTTTCTATGATGACAATTCTGGTGTTGTTGTTGTTGTTTTTTTGGTTGTTGTTGTTGTTTAGTTAAAAGGCCATTTATTTTAAATCATTGATATTTTCTATTTTATTACCTTCCTGATCAGCCTATATCAGAGTATCAGAATGTTGGAATTGAACCTTAGAGATCTAGTCCAACCTTCTGTTGTTACAACTGAGGGAAACGGTACAAATAAGACAATTTGCCTCAGATCACTCATATTGTGAGCAGAAGATTTGGAGACATAACTCACCTCTCCAGACTTTCTGTCTGGTCTGGTGCCTTTTTACTGATGTTACCATAGTTTCCAAGGCATGAGGTGGGTGGTGATGATGTCTGAGGAAGGTCAATGGATTCCTCCCATAATTTTCCTAAAATTACTTAAACATCGATGTGAAATGATTTAGGATTGAACTCTCTTAGGTTATTCTTAGGTTAGGTGGCAATAGGTGGAGGACATATAGATCTGGAGAATGAACATATCTTAGTCTGTGATATAATCCAATGAGAACAGTGACTCTTGCTTTCCAGATTTCTTGGGTGATTCTGGATATAGATTGCTGTTTACATGCTGCTTGCTATCCACTAACATGTCTAATTGTCAATCTGTGTGGGGCAGACCAGGCTATGCTGTCACTAATAGAAGGAAACAGGCTAAGCCCTGGGGAAAAATGGAAGGGTTCCCAGGATGCCGGGCAAATGAATGAATTCCACTGATCTGGTTTAGTTTCTTATGTGCTCATCCATCATGATTTAACAACCTGAAGCACAGAAGTAGCTTCAGGCTTGGTTACTGCCTAAAGTAGCCATGAAAAAAAAAAGTTGCTACATTTTCTTTTTGTTATTGCCCTTATAAGGAATGTTATTTCCCAGAAATAAAGTCCTCCCCCCTTTCCCCTGTGTCCCTTCTCCATTCACCATGAAATGATGTTGAAAATCCTGGTTTTCCTCTCTCCTTGTATCCTGTTGACAGAGTTATAACTAGGGTGGAGTGCCTGGAGCATTCCCCCAGGGCACTGAAATATGGAGAAAATTGACAACATCTATATTCTTTTAGCAGATTATTGTTGTTTTTCTTTCATTATTGAAAAGGATCATGAAATCAGGAAGGTGATGCCATGGGATGCAAGTAAATTGGATTTTAAGTGAGGGAGGACTATGCAAGGTCAGCTGCCTCATTTTCTCCTCTGGAGCCTTTTGAGTCCAGAAGCAAGATATAGATCAGGATGATGGAGGTAGACAACTGAATTTAGTACTTAAGTTGAGTGAATAATACATATTGGAATCTACTAGATGTTATACTCCTTTCCTTAAAGCAGCCACATCACAGGTCTTGTCTTAAGCTCCCCCTATCAGGGACCCCCTAAGCAACATCTTTCTATGCCCCATAACTGATTTTATTAAAAAAATTAATTTTAGGACACTTTTGTACTGTCAAAAAGTTTGTCCTTTCCTGCCCCCAATGAGCAAATTTCAAGGATTTGAATAAAACCCAATATTTCCTGAGAACCTATTATGTACAAAGTACTATACTAGGTTCTAGTTGTTATTGTTGGTGGTAGTAGTCCTTCCAAGAGGATCAATGGCATCATGAAGGTGATGTCTTGACTTATATGTGAATTGGATTTAAGTGAGGCAGAGTGCAGAATAGCATTTGCACCTGATTGAGAGCTCAAGTTATAGAAATAAGACATGAAAAGTAGAATAATAATTCAAATGATGTCACAAGACTTTGTGTGATTGTCAAACAAGTGCTACTATTAGGAAGTACTAACAAAGGTTTTTTTTTTTTTTTTCATAGAAACTGCTTTCTTTACCTCTCCCAGGTAATGATCACTTTAAATCTCTCCCAAATAATGATCATCTTAGGAACACCTAGCTGCCCAAATGAGTTTTTTTTAAATCAGAAAAATACAATAATAAACCTTTACATGTGCTTAACACTTTACAATTTACATAGTTCTTAAATGTAGGAAGAAGAAAACAAGAATTTATTAAGCCTCTACTATATACCATGCATATAATCTCATTTGGTCCTCAAATTTGGAGGTGAGTGCTACTATCATCCCCATTTTACAGATGAGGAAATCAAGGCAGACAGCAGTAGATTTGCTACTGTTTACATTAGACACAGCTAAAAAAATATCCAAAACAGGATTTGAACTCATGTTTTCCTGATTGCAAGCTTCAGAGCTCTGTCAACTAAGCCATCTTATTGCTATGAAAAATCACATGATCTCATATGACCCCTTAAATTAACTTTGTGAGGTAGCCAGGCCAGGTATAACTATTGCCATTTTACAGGGGAAACTTACGTCTTTAAGGTAAAAGTCAAGGTCACATAATTATTATCTCATTTGATCCTTGTAACAACTCTACTACTATTAAACCCATTTTGCGGATGAGGGATCTGAGGCAAATAGAGTAAAGTGACTTGTTCAGGGTCATACAGTAAGTATCTGAGGCAGTACCCTGAGAGCTGGCTAGGAAATACAGTGGCTTTAGTATGCTATTATGGACTTTTCTGGTAGAGATTGATATCTAATATCTGGATTTGAACTTGAATCTTCCTGACTCTAGGCTTGGTACTCCATCCACTATACTACCTAGCTGCCATTGATATGGTTATTTAATTTAAATACAATTGTTAAATTGATATGTTTTAGCAATACACAAATATGCATATATTTGTATATATGTATATATTTAAATATGTTTAATAAAAGTTCACTTTCTTATATAATATATGTATCCATGTGCGTATATGTATCTATAAATATACATTCACATACATATACAAATACACATGCACACATATATATGGGATAGCTAAGTGGCACAGAGGGTAGAGTGCTAGGCCAGGAGTCAGGAAGACTTCCTGAATTCAAATCTTACTTCATATACTTACTAGTTATGTGACCGTAACAAGTCACTTAATTTTGTTTACTTCAGTTTTCTTACCTATCAAATAAGCTAGAGAAGGAAATGGTAAACCACTCCAATATATTTGCCAAGAAAACTCTAAATGAGATCACAAAGATGTGGACAGGACTGAAAATGACTGAACAATAACAAATATATATATATACACATATATACACACACATAATATATATATATATATAGTATATGTATTATATATATGTAAATGTGTACATATATATGAATAAATTTTAGCAGGTAATAATAACTCTATTATGTTGTCTCCTTCTGTATTTATTTTTAAAAAATTGTTCTGCATAAACAGAATAGCATAAACAGTGTTTATCTGTACCTGTAAACCCTCTCCTCTTCTACCCTCTTTGATTGGAAATCCACTCCTGTAACAAAAACATCTAGTCAAGCTAAACAATCCGACACATTTCCTGTGTCTTAACATACATGCTTAATTCAGTATGTCTGGTTTTCATTTCTCTACAAAGAAGTGGGAAGTAGGCTGTGGTATCAGCCTTTGGAAATCATGATCAGTGTTGTTTTTTTTCATGTTATTGTTGTGCTCATTCTGGATCAGAGAGTACCAACTATATGGATAAAGATAAAAACAGTAAGAAGTAGGTAATGAAGTGACAAAAGGAGAGATCTAAGTGAAGAACACTGATGAAATTTGAGGAGGGAGATGAAACTATCACCTCAGGAAATCAGGGGTGGTATCAAGGAGGAAACAGAACTTGGGTTGAGCCTTGAAGGAAGATCAGGATTCCGAAAATGCAGATGAAGTAGGAGATACTACAATTTGGGGGATGGCTTGTGCAAATAAATGGAGGCAAGAAATGAATATTAAGTTAATAGAACAGTTTGTATTCTAGCTTAGTTGGAACATGAAGTAAATCTTTATTCCTTTGCAGTGTGAACTCAGACTTGGATAGAGAGCATAGAGCCATATGTTAAAAAATAGTGCAGATATGAGAGGAACTCTAAAGAATTTGTATTTACTTTTAGAGGTGGAAGAGTTTTTGAGTAAGGGAGTGAAATTGTCTGACGTATGGCTTCTTTTTAATTCTCCTCTTGACTTTCTTAAGCCTGCTCTTTGAATTTATTGACTTAAGCCATTTCAGATCAATGTCTGGCTTTTAAAGAAACCCCGAGTGCATTTGTTTGCATTTACATCTTTGTTTTATTTTTGACTTGAATCACTGGGTAGTTGAGGCTGTGCAGGCCTGGCCACTGTGTTAATATGCAGGCGAGAGATGAAGTTAATGCTGTCCTGTTACCATTAAATGTCATTCTCCATTAAGTACTGGCTGACATTGACCTATTGGTGTCATAATTACAGGCTCATAAAATTGTCAGAAACTATCCTTAGGGAAAAATAACTCTCCATTTGATCACTATCTGATTTAAAGAAAATGATGACTCAATGGTCTTGGGCAAAGCTTGAGATTATCTTCATTACTTAGAGGTCACCTGTTCAAATCTCAGCTGGTCAGGGCTCAAAACAAGTCAGGATTCTTGTATAATTGAGAAAGAACATTTTATTTCTATTCATTCATTTATGAGGGGGTGGGGCAAGGGCAAATTTTTATTGATGACTTTTTTTTCTCATTAAAAATACTTCCTGATATTTTCCCTTTTATTCCATAAATCCTTTCTTGTCACACACAAAAAAGAATAAAAGAAAACTAATTAACAGAGTAATAGAGTCTGGCAACATAGGTACCATTTGATGCCCTGAAATACCAACGCTTAACCAAAAAGAAGAGGATGTGTGTCATGTTCTGTCATATGGAGCATAGGATCACTAAAGTTGGGGTATAGATACCCAAGTGTGTATTTATGCTCTGCTATTTCTACCTTGTGTGATCTAGTCAAATGACTTCATTTCATTAAGGCTCAGTCATGTCTGTAAAATAACGAGGAAAAATTAAATGATTTCTAGGATCTTCTTTTGCTACAAATTGTGTTTAGAAATATTTAAGGAAAGAAATGGCATTACTCTCAGAGATTAATGTTTTGATAGAATAGCATTTCCTTTGAAATTCACCATTCATTTGCATTTTGAGTGCCCCTAGGGTGATAGTACTCAGGACCAGGCAATGTTGGAAATATAAAGGAAGAATAAGATTTGGTAACTTATCAAAAAATTTATAATCCACTAACTTCTCAAATATAAAGAAATGAGGTAAATTTATGAGTACAAACCATTTCCTCATTGATGAACAGGAAGTTTTCAGATGAACAAATCAAAGCTATAGGCATAAGAAGTGCTGAATCACTTTTGATTAGAGAAATACTTGGAGTACTTTGGGTATCATGTAATATATAGATTGGTTAATATGACAAAAAAGAAAGAAAATGGTAAATGTTGGAGAGGATATGGGAAAATTGGGACATTAATGCACTGTTGGTAGAGTTGTGAACTGATCCAAACATTCCAGAGAGCAATTTGGAACTACTGTATTCTCAGAAAACAAGCAAACTGTGTATACTCTTTGGTCCATCAATACCACTACTAAGTCCATATTCCAAAGAGATCAAGAAAGGAAAAGGATCAAATGTATGATAACCCTTTTTGTGGTGACAAAATATTGGAAATTGAGGGGATGCCTATCAATTGAGGAATGACTGAACAAGCTGTGGTATATGAATATAATGAGAGATTACTGTGCAGGCAGAGTTCATAAAAAATTGGAAAGATTTTTATGAACTGATGCAAGGTAAAATAAGCAGAACTTGGAAAATATTGCATGAGTATCAGCAACATTGTTTTATTGATCAAGTATAAATGCCTTAGTGCTTGTCAGTTATACAATGATTCAAGACAAGTACAGAGGATTCATGAAGAAAAATGCTATCCATATCCAGGTAAAGTACAAAGGGATTCTGAATACAGCTTGAAACATATTTTCCCACTTTGTTATTTTTAGTATTTCCCCCCTTTTGATCTGTTCCTTCTTTCATAACTGTGACTAATATGGAAACATGTTTTACGTGATAGCACATATTTAACATATCAAATTGCCTACCTTTTAAGAAGAGGGGAAGGGAGGGAGGAAACAAAATTGGAACTCAAGTCTCGTGAAAATGAATGCTAAAAATTGTCTTGACATGTAATTGGAAAAAATAAAATACTTTAAAAATTTGCAACCCAATTAGGAAGGAGAGTGCAGATATGAGAGCCTTTAATACCTAGTGAAAGAATGCACATTACCAAGGCAAACTTGGTATTGGAGATGAGAGGAACCCCAAAGTGACCAGATTGAGTCAATTTAATCAGGAAATATATCCTTGGTTTTTGAGATTATAGGAGGAGGAGAGGAATATGAACTATGTTGAAAGAGATAGTATTGCAAGAGACAAGAATGCAAAGACCCCAGGACAGGAAAACAGAAAGAGTAGGCACGGATGCGTTAACAAATGTGCTCATCCTCTAAGCAGTGAGGCAAGTCTTTGGCTTTTAGACACACGGCTGCTTCATTCCTTACCTTGAGAATTCATAAAAGCTACTCTCCATGGTACTAAAATATTTCTATGTGATTCAATAGAGTTAGGGATCACCTAATAAGAAGTGACCTGAATATGTGATTACAGGGTTTGAGGTGATATTGTGATTATAAGGTGGGAAGTCACCTCATTATCTTTTCTGAGGACCTTAATTTGCCAATTTTTTTTATTGGGTCCTAAGCTTCTTGAGATAAAATTTCCCTATGTTCTGTCCCTTCTTGTTCTTTTTCCTTTACATCAATTCAAAAATATATGGTCAAAATGGTTAGAAAGGTAGGCAATTCTTAAAGCAATCATCATCCCACTTTTTTTCTTTAAAAAAAAAACACATTTCCATATCACTCATGTTGTGAAAGAAAAATCAAAACAAAAGAGAAAAACAACAAGAAAAAAATAACAAAATTGGTGCAAATACTATGCTTCGATCCACATTTAGTCTCCATAGTTCTCTCTCTGGAAGCAGATAACATTTTCTATCCTAAGCTTATTGTAATTGTCTGGAATCACTGCATTGCTGAGAAGAGAGCTAAGTCTATCATAGTTGATCATCACTGTTGCAGCTACTATGTACAATGTTTTCCTGGGTCTGATCACTTCAGTCAGCATCAATTCATGTAAGTCCAGGATTTTCTGAAATCAGCCTGCTTATCATTTCTTATAGAACAATAATATTCCATTATATTAATATACTATAACCTATTCCCCAATTGATGGGAATCCACTCAATTTCTAATTCCTTATCACAACAAAAACAGATCCTACAAACATTTTTGCACATGTGAGTCCTTTCTTATCTTTTATGATTTCATGGGGATAAGTGACATTGTTGGATCAAAGGTTATATACGGTTTTATAGCCATTTGGAACTTATGCCACTTCTTTTCACATAGGGGGCACTTCCTAGTACTCATTATTTCATATCTCAGTTTTCTCATCTGTAAGATGAAGAAACTACAGTAGATGATCTCTAAGGTCTCTTCCAGCCCTAGTGTTAAATAGTTATTTTTTTATGGCAGGGATGGAAAATGAACCTAGAATATAGGTTGGAGAAAGGGATTGAGTACATATGTGTGGAAGAATTTCAGGGAGAGGAAACATGGTTTCTTAGCATATCATTCACATCCTTATTTTCTCTTTCACTTTTTGCTCCTTCTCCATTTTTTCCTCCTCCTCTTTCTCCTCCTATAGTTCTTCCTCTTTTTCCTCGTCTTTCTTCTTCTCCTCCTGTTCTTTCTCCTCCTCCTTTTTCTCCTCCTCCTCCTCTTCCTCTCTTGCTTCCTCCTTTTTTCCTCCTCTTCACAAATATATATTAACATTCACCAACAAATACAAGACGATTTTTAAGAGAGAGTAAGAAAATGTCTCAAGTAGGAGATGCATTTGACCTGATCTTTGAAGGAAACAGGGATTTGACCTGAGTTTTGAAAGAAACAGTAGCAGAGATAAGGAGAGGGTACATGCTAAGTATGGGGGACAGCCTGTGCAAAGGCCCAGGAATGAGAAATCATTCTATCTGCTGCTTTAGTCTCAGAGGCAAGTGAAGAGGATTTATTGTCTGTTGATACTAGCCAAACTCCTCAGGAAATTGTACTACAGTATGTAGTATGTATGAATGTATGTACTGTATGTAGTACTATATACAGTACAGTATGTAGAAGGTATGTACTATCTTCCTCCTCTCTCTCCCCCAAAAAGACTTCTCCCTATCTCACTCAAACTAGAAGGGTAGGAACTTGTCCTAGGCTAATCCCAGCACTAATTGGCCAGAAAGCTTAGATTTGCTCTGGTTCCAATCTTGGCTAGTTCATGGCTCTTTAAGTACACCACACTCCTGACCTTGGGGGGCTTATCACATCTGATAAAAAGCAAAGAGCAGACACCCAATTGGCACATCCCACTGGCCTTCAGAACTCCTGATCTCAAGAGGTCTACCAGTTTCAACTCTGTTGAATGGGAGGGTACCACCACAATTAGCTTCTGTAGCTATGTTCTGAAGATTATGTGGCTTGACTAACCCTACAAATAGGCTCATCAAGCTGAGCAAAATCCATCCCTCAACCAATGCTGGAGTGTTTGTTTGTTTAATTAGGGTACAGAGTTGAGTTGCATCCGGTGGCAGATGTTGCCATGTGTAATATAATAAATAAAAGTCTTTATAGGACCCAGCAGGCAGTCGAGTCTTCAGTTAGCAGATGGCAAAATATTAAACTGGCAGTGCAATAACTTAGATGCTGGAATCAGCTCGTCTCGGCTCTGATTTCTCTAAAACATGAATCAATTTCACATAGAAAGTGTCAGTCAACACCAGATTCATAATCTCTCTGTGTCTCTGCCTCTCTGTCTCTCTCTGTCTCTGTCTCTGTCTTTGTCTCTGTGTATGTCTTTCTGTCTGTCTCTGTCTCTACTCTCTCTCTCCTTCTCTGTTTCTTTCAGTCTCTCCCTTTTTTCTATCTCTTTTCTGTGTGTTTCTCTCTCTCCATCTCTCTTTCTGAATCTTTTCTCACATCTATCTCTCCCTTTTCCTCCATCTCTCTCTTTTTCTGTCCCTCCCTTTTTATCTCTGTTTCTTTCCATGCTTCTTTCTCTTTCTTTGTCTTTTTATTTCTTTCTGTATCTCTATCTCTTTTCATCTGAATCTGTCTCTGTTTCTCCCTCCCCATATCTTTTCTTTGTCTAGCTCTTCCACCTTCTCTTTCTGTCTTTTTTTCTGTATCTACCTATCCATCTGTTTCTGTTTCTCTCCATTTCTCTTTCTTTCTCACTCTCTCTTTCTTTCTCTGTCTGTTTCTCTCAACCATTACCTTGCTCTCTGTATCTCCCTCAGTCTCTCTCTTTCTCTTTCTTCCTGTCTCCTCCCTCCCCCTTCTCCCCTTTTCCTGCCAGGGCTGCTCTTCCCACAGCATTGGCTTATTAAAGGAAGCTTTTCTGGGGAGCTGGATCTTGTAGCCCTATTAGTTAGTCGATGTGAGTAGCCTGCTGTGCTTGACTAGAGAGTTTCTTTATAGAGGAAGGAGATTTAATAAGCCCAGCAGATGTCCTACAGCACCCGCTTTGGTTTGGTTTCAAATTAGCCAGCCAATATGTTACCTGCCCCTCAGGGCCCTGCTGTGCGGCAGGAAGGTTCAGCTCGGTCATATTAGTTTCCTCTTTCAGGACATGTAAGATGAATATTTTAGCCCAGGGACATCCTGGACAGATTGAAAAGATTAGGCTTTTTCAGAATGAGAAGATGGAAGCTAAGAAGGGGATGTGATCAATGTCTATAAAATTATAAAGGAGGTGGATGTCAGAGAACTCAGCAGCTGAGAGATGTGGACCAGATCAGCAAATAACTGAGCATTAGAACCTGGTATTACTCTTTAAAAGGTCTGAAAAAGTAAACTGAGGACAAGCAAAAGGAAAAATAATATTCTAGGATCAGTAAGATATAGTGGACCGAAAGCTAACCTTGATCACAGGAAAGACCAGGTTTGAGTTTTGCCATTTATGCATACTAACTATGTGACCAGGGGCAAGTCACTTAACCTATTAGAGGTCCCCAGCAACTCTAGTCAGTCAGTCAACTAACATAGCATCTACAATATGTCAGGCACTGTTCTAAGCTTACTAGGACTATAACTAACAGATGAGTTATCTTAATTAGAGGAAGGAATTTCCACATTGGAATTACCCCACATTGATGAAAAGAAAGCAAAAAAGGAGTTATACTTAATCCATTAAATCACATACATATAGTGTCTTGTAATTAGAAAGCACCTCAGAGGATGTTTCTGTTTTAGCACTAGTTGCTGGGACCTTCTCATTGTTGAAATGTCTTTTTTTTCCCAACTCTGCTTCTTAGAATCTTGTGTTTCCTTCAAAATTCAGCTCAAGCCCTACCTTATGCCCCCTCACTATTACCTTGTTTTTATTGTGTCTATGTGTCTGTGTATCTATGTGTCATCTATCACTTATCTATCTATCTATCTATCTATCTGTACATGTTGTCTTCTTTGATAGAATATAAATTCTTTGAGAGCTAGGATTATTTCATTTTTGCTTTTATATATCTAGTTCCTAGGATAATTGTCACACAGTAGGTGCTATGACTGCTTATTAATTCATCTAGTCTAAAGTATAAGAGAATAAGAACCACACCCAAAGTTTCTCTGACAGGTGGTCCTTTAGCCTTCAAATAAAGGCCTCCAGGGAAATGGTAAACTTAATGAGACAGGTGTTTCGGTGGAAAATACCAATGTTTTTTTTTTAAAGATTTAAATTAATTCATAGCTAACAGATACACAGTGGGTGGCTCAAGAACATTACTAAAATGTTGGGTTTGATGCTGAGGACAGCCAAGTGTTCCTATAAAATGTTTGAGGGTGCCAAAGCATTAGAATAGTGAATTAGAAAAGAGAAGCAGATTTCAGGTCAGAAAACCTGGATTCACATTTTGCCTTTGCCATTTGCTAACTGTGTGACTTGGATAAGCTATTTCATTTTTCTTGGCATCAGGTTCCACAGCTATAAAGTGAAGGGGTTGAATAAAATAATCTCATGGTCCCTTTTAGCTTTAAGTTCTGTGATGCTATGTTAATAGACATAACGTACCATGATAATGTCCTTCTGAAGACTCCATACTTGTGTATACTCATAAGACTAGAAAATATACATTCCCTTAAATGAAGACAGAAAACTGGAGAGTCTTGCATTGATTGGGCTACTTATATCAATTCTTACCTGTGAGACTTTGGTCAAATAATTTGACTTCTTGACTTCTCATATGCAAAATGATTGGACTATAAGCTTTATAAGGTCAACTGCCGCTCACATGGAAGGCAAGGCATCCCAGCTGAAGTAGAAAAGTGTCCTTGGGGGTGTGTGGATAGAAACAAGAAGTGGCACGAGCTAGGTAAGTCAAACTACTTTAACTACTTCTATCACTACATTTCCTAAGATGTTGATGAAGGGTTCTTATAACAAAAATCCTGGAAATATCAATTCCCTTCTTCTACTTCCAAGTAGTGGCCCTGCTTTCAGCCTGTGTTAAGGTGATTAACACCTGTGGAGAGAGAACTTGCCTTCTTTGCCAATACCACCATTAATCATTGATCAATTACCATTAACTGGCAGGTAAGCTGAAGGACATTAAAGAGAAGTCATATACCCCTAGCCTTGGTTCACAGACAAAATAAGTCATATAGTGGATAGAGCACTGCACCTGGAGTCAGGAAGGCCTCCACTCAAATTCATCCTCAGCCGCTTATTAGCACTGTAACACTTCAATCTTTGCTTCAGTTTTCTCAACTGTAAAATAGTGATAATAATAATAATAATATATACCTCACCAGGGTTGTCGTGAGTAATAATTGCAAAGCACTATGCCTTCATCTAGTAGATGCTAATTCTATTTCTCTTTTCTTCATCCTGGACCTTGAAGTCATTGTCTATGGAAGCAATCTCTGAGGAGAAGGGCCAGCCATAATCAGCTGCTAGCCATCTGTTACCTACAGGGCAGGAAAGTCAACTTAGCGGAACTAGTAAGACACCTTTAGAGAGAGAGAGGATGTGACATGTCAAATAACTCGGACCTCTCAGCCACCAGCTCTCCTTAGGCCCCAGTTAACACAACTCAGGAATCATGGGCTCAAAAGTCCCAGGAAAGCAACTTCTTCCCTCTCCGCTGTTCTGGTTCCAGCCCTTTCTTTAAGGTCTACTCTTACGGAGATGTATCCAGACTACTTCCTCTTCCTGTGTTGCATGTGTACCTACTCAAATAGCCAAAATTACAAAGATTCAGAAAATGTTCTTATCACCTGTCCTTGTCATTATAATGGTTTAATATTATAAATAGATATGGCTTTAGTAATGTGAATAACATTAAATAAGAAAGATGCATCACCATCTGCTTTGTGGATATATCCTGAATTCCATAGAGAATCTTTCCATTTGACTTCTGTGTTGTCTCTATAAGAATGTGAGCTTTTGAGAGGAGGGACTATCTTTGTTTTTCTATTTTACCATCTTCAATTCCTGGCACAGTGCTTCGCAAATAGTGTTTAATGAGTATTCATTCATTCATTCATTCATTCACTCATGATCTGTTCTAATCTTTCCTAAGAACCACATTTATACTCCCACTAGACTGAAGGGACCTTTAACTGTTCTGGTTTCGCATTTCTTATTCATATAAAAGTTGTATGGTTAGCATGTTGTCATTATGTATCATAAAAATCAGCTAGCACAGCATTATTTTGAGTAGTCAGGTCAAATTTACTCCTTTCTCTTGTTCCTGACTGTTTCATAAGTCTGAGGTTTGAATTCAGAATTGTGTCTGAGGCAGGATAGAATTCAGAATCCTGAGATTCTATGCTCTTGGGTTGTACCTCAGTTCTGAAGAAATAAGTGTTTCTTTTGCCAACATATTCATGCGGGAATTAAATTAAAGGACTCACTTGACCCATAACGGGCGTGTCAAAATTGAAGGGAGCTTGTAGGTGAAGTCTCTTATCTTCATCCTGTTTGGTAAAAAGTGGGCAAGAGATTAAGTGCCAGGCACATGAAAGGTAATGTTTAACTTATATATTACTGTGTTTTGAGGAAGGGAATGGGAAGCTAAAGTGAGCATACCAATTGAAAGGTGGCTCAGATATACCTGCACAAAATGATAAAAGCTGAAAAAAATTCTGTACAGAAAAATAAATATGTTTATAAAACATATTCTAGAAAGAGATGAGGAAATTTGCCTGTGAGGTATTTTAGGAACTGCTGCTCTTAAGTAGGAAAGTCTGATCCTGTGGAATTTTGTCATTTAAGAATCCATAAAGAGTTATCCTGGTCCACAGAGGAGCTTCTCTTGTGAAAGAGTCCAGACCTAGATTTTAAAATTTGAAAAAAACTTGTATTTGGTTAGAATAAGGATGTTGCAATTCCATCTTTGTTTTTCCAATTGACTTAGGATTGTAGATTTAAAATAAGAAGACATCTTAGAGCCCTTAAGTCCAACTTTTTATTTTATAGGCAAGGAAATTAAGGATTGAAAAGCTAATTGACTTATACAAGCTAGTAAGCATGGGAGGCAGGATTTTAACTCATGTCCATCAGTCACTTAGATCAGTAGTTGGCACCATAGTGCATAAATGCTGGACCTTGAGTCAGGAAAACTCATCTTCCTGAATTCAAATTTGACCTCTGACACTTACCAGCTGTGTGACCCTTGATAAGGTCTTTCACCCTCTTTGCCTTCCTTTCCTCATCTATAAAAGAAGCTGGAGAAGGAAATGGCAAACCACTCTGGTACCTTTGCTAAGAAGACCCCAAATGGGGTCATGAAGAATCAGATACAACTGAAGCAACTTCCTTCTTTTGTTAACTTTTTCTTCTTTCCCTTCCTTCCTCCCTCCCTTCCCTTCCTCCCTTCCTCCCTCCCTTCCTTCTTCCTTCCTTCCTCCCTCCCTTCCTTCTTCCTTCCTTCCCTCCTTCCTTCCTTCTTTCCTTCCCTTTCTTCCTTCCTTCCTTCCTTCCTTCCTTCTTCCTTCCTTCCTTCCCTTTCTTTCTTCCTTCCTTCCTCCTTCCTTCCTTCCTTCCTTCCTTCCTTCCTTCCTTCCCTTTCTTTCTTCCTTCCTTCCCTCCTTCCCTTCTTTCCTTCCTTCCCTCCTTCCTCCTTCCTTCCTTCCTTCTTTCCTTCTTTCTTCCTTCCTCCTTCCCTTCCTTTCTTCTTTCCTTCCTTCCTTCCTTCCTTCCTTCCTTCCTTCCTTCCTCCTTTCCTTCCTTCCTTCCTTCCTTCTTTCCTTCCTTCCTTCCTTTCTTCTTTCCTTCCTTCCTTCCTTCCCTCTTTCTTTCCTCCTTTCATTATTCATTTATTTATTCAATAATCATTTATTTGATATATCTATGTGTAAAGTAGTACTATTGGAAGAAATAGATGAATAAATTATCTCTCTACTCTTGTGGAGTTGATAATCTATCATATTTAATTCTGTAACTGACATCCTATCTATAGGGAAGAAAAGACAGGAGAAAAGCCTCTGTCCCTTTTTGATTCTGTTACAGCCTGATTTTTAACTTTTTGGCTAGAAGGGACCTCATTGGCCATTTACCTTTCTTCCTTCTCTATTTTGCAGATAAGTGTCATCCTTGTGGGTTATTTTTTTTCTCCCACAATTGCCTGATGAATCAGTTGGTATTGATTAAGTACCTACTGTGTGCTAGGCATTGGGGATATAAAGACAAAAAAAGAAATACTAGTTCCTGTCCTCAAGGAACTTGCATTCTATTGGTTTGTAAAACCCATGTTGCTTGCTTGCTTATGGTTCCTTTTCATTAATTGACTTTCTTGGACTTTTGCTTAGATTCAGTATTTGGTGGGTCTTTGTTAGTTCTTTGAGCTCCAGCTCCTCATCCTTTTTTCGGTCAACTTTCTCCTCTTTATGTCCCAACACAGCAAAGGGGGCAGAACTTCTTAGTACTTGAGTTATTCCTCATCTGCAAAAATAAATCTCTAGTTTTACAATATAAATCTTAATTTCAGCAGGGGATATTTATGTCAAGGTATCAGATTTGATGAAATGTAAACCCAAACTCTCTGAAAGCTAGAGCTATTTAAAAGTGAGTAATGGGTTCTCTGTTACTAGAAATGTTGGTATCCAGACTAGATGACCACTTGTCAGAAATGTTTTGACTAAGACTTGGATTAGATGATTTCTAAATGTCCTCCCAAATCTGAAGTTCCATGGTCCCAGAATTATGCCCCTCTCAATGAGGCAAAATAATTTAGCAAAAACAAAGGCAAATTTCAGAATAAATTTTAAAAAACCTTTCAAAAAGCTAAGAGACAAAAAAACAAGCACAAAGCATCACCTAGTTGACTCCTCTTTAATGTCTTGGCTATAAGGAATTGGGGTAGTGTTGAGAAGTGCCATTTTAAAAATTCATATCATTTTCTTTAGCACCAGTTATGGTGTGTTTCTGAGCTTTCTTACTATTAACTCCAGTGAAGTTCCTGTAGTTTTGATTTTGTTTCATTGATTCCTAATCTTGAGTGGTGTGTCCTTAGTAAGAACCATTCACATCAGCTTATGCCATGGATTAGCCTACATCTATTTTTTAAACTCCAATTGGCACACTGGTCTAAAGATGGTTAACATTGATCCCTTCCCTCCTGCCAGAGGACTACAGAAAAGAGACTCCTCTTAAGAACGTACCCACAAGAAACTGATGATGTGTCAAGCTAGTAATTTAAACCATGAATCTGCACTTGCTTAAAGATGAACTTGTTTGGAAGAAAAATGAGAAAAATGCTTGTGACCGACCAGCAGAGTCCCCGGATAAGTGCATCAATTTTTGTTCCTGGCAGATCCAGCACACATAATAAAATGAAACTGCTGAGGTCAGCAGCGGATGGAAACTACACTTCTTATTTTCACAAACACAGTTTTGGGGATGGTAATCATATCTATTAGCAAGGGTGACACCTCTGTCTGCCAGCCAGAAAAATGAGCTCTCCCACCTTGCAAAATGAGCAAAGTAGAGATCAATAAATCATAAAATTAGTTGAGACATCATTTATCCTCCGTGGCTTTTCCTTCATTCCTGCCACAGTCCCCCAGGACACTAATTCATTTATTGCATTTTATCGTTGCAAAAACACGTCAAGGTTTGGAGGCCGTGTGCAGTCTAGGCAAGTGGGAACAATAATGTGGATCATTAATTAAGCAGGTTTTGGATAGTTCGCTTCCAAACTTGGTCACAATTCAGATTTGATAAATTGGGTTGTAGCACTGCTTAAGCACCTAGAATGTTTTAGGAACATGCTCTGAGAAGACAATAAGGAGAGATGGAGAGCCAGACAGACAGACAAACACACAGAGACAGCAGAGACAGAGATAGAGACAAACAGAAACACACAGAAAGAAGGAAATCTGTTAACTTTCAAGAGGTAATACATTTTGTGCAAATCAGGTAATATAAAAATGTTCACTGATCTTTCTAAAGAAGAAAGGATTCTCTTTTCTGTTTTCTGAAATAAATGCAAATTTCAAGGCATAGGCTTTGTGCAGAGATATGGATCCCTATTTAGTTTCCTATGCTTTCATGCTTTATGTCTTTCCTTTGAAGTCCTTTATAAATTGAATCCTATCAGTGAAGGATGTGCTTGCCAGAGCACTGCCTTTAGCTATCATCAGGGAAATATTACCAAAGAAATCCTGGTGGGTCACCGTGCTCTAGAAAGTTGTGAACCCTTATGTCAGACTGATAAACAATATATCTTATTTTGTTTCAAAATTCTCAATATCTTATTAGTCAAAATCATGGACCGGGTGACAGACTTCCCTTCCCTTTTCTTTCTTTGTCTTCCCTAGCCTTCCCTTACTTTTTTACCTTCTTTTTCTATACCTTCCACAAAGCATGAATTGTATTCTTTAAATTTTTATTCACTCCTATTTTTAGGGCCAAGAAAAACAAATACACTCTTTTTGTCACATAATGTCCACTCAAAATTTGAAGACATGTCCAGCTTGGTTGAAATAATAGAATATGTAAATAAGAGTAACATAAAACACAGATGTAAAGATTGACTGAAATAAAATTATTGTTTTAACTCCTAGGCTACAAGGTTTTTATTTTTCCTAGAGGCAATAGGGAGCTATGAACGCATTTTGAGCAAGGGAGAGACATAGTAAGGCTTGAACATTAGTGAGATTGGTTTACTACTTCTGTGATGGATGAGTTGATGAGAGAATGTAAAGAATATAGAGAGACCAATTAGGAGACTATCACAATGGTCTATGCAAGAGGTGATAAAACCTTGATTGGGGGGTGGTAATAGTATAAGTAGAGAAAAGGAAAGGCAGATGGAAGAGAGATTATTGAAATAGACTCAGACTTAATAATTGACTGGTTTTGTGAGGCAATAGTGAAAGAAATCTCTGATGCCATCAACAAAAATAGGGATTTTGGGGAGGAATTTAGAGATTTAGAGAGGAATTCAGTTTTGAATATGATGAGCAGGCAGTTGTTCATTGAATCATAAGTTTAGAAAGGAAGGGGACCTTAGAAGACACCGAATCTATCTCTTAATTTTACAGATAAGGAAACTGAGGTTGAAAGAGTCTTGGTCACAATAAGTTAGAAAGCTGGGATTTGAACCCAAGTCCACTGATCTATTGTGAGTTTAATAATAATCCTGTGAAGTATACTTATTGTTATCCCCATTTTACAGATGAGAAAACTGAGGATCAGAAAAATTAAATGACTAGTCTATTACTGCCCTTGGTAAAGGTTAAATTCAAATGCAAGCTATCCTTTTTCTGAGTCAACTTTATATGTTATACCAGTAAACCCAAGTTTACTAGCAGTAATTGCTTCTGGAGTTCAAAACAAGAGAAGGCATTTGCAGTTGACATAAGTTAGGAAATACTTTTATTTTCTTTTTAAAAATGTTTTATTGAGTCTTCTACTTTTCACATCACTGTTATTTCCTGATTACTTTCCTGTCTCCCCAAATTCATCATTTTTTTCCTTCCTCTATACCCAAGTTTCTTAAGCTGTAAGTTGAAACCCCATATGGGGTCTCATTACTGAATTGGGGGTTGTGAAAGTATGATTTATTATCAGCAAATGATTGATTTGTATGTCTATTTCATATATGCCAAGGTTACAGAAAAAATTTTCAGACAAAAAGGAGTCTCAAGTGGAAAAAGTCTGAGAAGCCTTGCTTTCTACCACATGGAGCTATTCAGCAGGAAGTTGGAAATATGTACCTGTACCTCAGGACACAGATTGATTCAGGGGATATTAATTTAAGAATAATCTATGTAAAGAAATTAATTGCAGGAATGGTAATGGATGAGATCATGGGTGGGGGGAGGAAAAGTGTGGAGAGGAGATAGAAGAAGATTGAAGACAGTTTTTGGAGGTGGGATAAGGAAGATGGATGGAATGGAAAAGGGCATTCAGAGATTTCACAATTCTGTGACTCACCATTTGACAAATCTCTATCCCAGCTGAGGGGAGAGCAAAGAAAATTCCCATATCTATGGGAAATGATGGGGTGCATGTAGGGGGGATTTGAGCATATGGGAAGTAATTACCCAAATTGATGGTATGAGTAGTAGACCACTGTTCAAACAAGGGCTAGACAAGGGGAGATAATACTCTTTCTCAGCGTTAGCTTACTTAGGGTCCATCAGGCTTTTAGAAGATCAAGGCCCAAATGATTGCTTAATATTAGGATTAACATGTTTGAACCCCAGGTTTCTTCTTGTGGACTGAAGATCACTGAGGCTTTAAATCCTACAATGAACACATAGTGCAAAATGAATACCACACCTGCAGCTGAGGAAATGACTGAACTCTCAAAAGCAGAGCTTTTTGAGGTGGCAATTTCAAAGACAAAGTCATTCCAGGTTTGGAGTAAGGTGACAGAAGCAAAAGAGTTATAAGGATGAGGTTTCTGTCTGGGTGTTTTGAAATCTTTAAACCAGTCTGATCTTTAAGATAGCCAGTGGGAATGGGATAGGGGTGTGTGAGGCAATTTTACCATGCTTATCTTTCCCACTCATACGGTGAAACCACCTTGGTCCTTGCATTGAATAGGGCATTGGACCTGGAGTCAGGAAGATTCATCTTTTTGAGTTCAAAGCAGGCCTTACTGTGTGATTCTGGGCAAATCACTTAATCCTGTTTGCTTCATTTTCTCCATATATAAAATGAGCTGGAGAAGGAAATGGCAAATCACTTTATATCTTCATATCATATCAAGAAAAATCCAAGTTAGGTCATATACAACTGAAAATTAAACAAGAAGAAATCATTCTAAATTGGGGTATTAAAAACCCTATATGACCCGGTCATGTCTGTCTCAGTATCTAAAATCCCCTTTACAGATTTGAATTGTCATTGAGAAACCTTTCATTATTGGTGGGATGGAGTATGAATTCATTAAAACTAAATTTTATTCAAGTTACTTAAGCTCAATATATGTTGACTGATTATTATGTGAGATGCTAGGGATATCATTTGACCACGAGGTGGTACTGTTACTAACCTGATCCTATTCCAAAGTAAAGGATTAATCCTATTGACTTTAGTGCTTCCCTGCTGAGTAACCAGAACACAGTGGGTCCTGAGTAAATGCTTGTAAATTTGTTGATTGATTCTTTTTGCCACTTCCTTTTCCTTTAAGAAGTCTTTCCAGAATAAGTTGGGAGTGATGGTCCTTGCATTGCTACTGTAGGCAAAGGAGGCTGATGGATTGCCTGAGTTAAGACATTCTGAGCCACAATAGGGCTAACTAATTCAGTTGTCTCACTAATCCTAGCACTACTATGGTCATGCCTAAGGAGAAAAAGGTTTTCAAGTAGTCTGGGCAAACTGGTCTAGATCAGAAAAATCAGAGAAGCTTAATTTTCTCTCCAGATTATACTCCCATAATTGGGATTACTCTATTAGTGGCTATTGAACTCAAGTACAATAAGCTAGGGAGTTAAGCAAGCTAGGGAGACAAAGGCTCAAAAAAAGAAAAAAAAATAGTGGGAAGGGATATCTTTGGTGGATTAGTCGAATATGAGACTGGGCACCAGAGCACCTTCTCATTCTGACTTTAGATAGTCTTTCTATAATTTCTTTGTGCCTCTCCCAATGTTTTTCCAGTTCAATATTTTACATGTCCTGTCTGTGCTCCCTTCTCCTTGACCAGAGTTAATTAAACTTCCTACAGATGTCCAATTACTTTGCAGATTTTTACCCTGCACAGTTTAGAAGGACATCTGGTGACTAGCATGGCTCTTTGTTGACTTTTCTTCATGACTGTGGGACACTATTACTAAATTTAACCATCTAATCAGTCATGAACACTGAGGGTCCATCACTACCCTAGGCACTGTTGGTGGAGAAGGTGGATAAAAAAGAAATAGAAGACATGGCTGGAAATAATGACTTTTATCATTGAAGCAGCTCTCTATCTCAGGTTTAGAGTTTTTATATTCCATCGAAACAGAAGCTAACTCCAGCCTAAGCTAGTTGACCTTGCTGGGAGGGATTTTGTTTCAAGATGTTTCATTCCACAGGTCATTCACTATAGACTGGAAAGTCTATATTATTTTTTGCAAAGGCAACCCTGGATCAATTAGCATCTGAACTGAGGGTTGTAATGGAGAGGGTGAAGGAGTAGTGGGGTAGTGGTAAGAACTGGAAGATACTCTTTAAGGACATTAGGGGACTGGTTCTAACTTGCTTAATATTTTAAATTGCATTCACTTCCCAGCCAAATTTATTTTGTACAAAGTGAAGAAAATTGGAGACTAGATTTTCCCCTTAACTCATCTCTCTTCCTGACAATATTAGTTACTGTATTCTTTTTCATGTCATCCTTTGAGATTCTGAATGGCTCAGCTCAGATGTTTCACAGTTTGGTTGGATCTTTTCTCAGATTGTATTCCTCAGATCCTCTGGGTATGGAATTTGTGTCCATGTTTAAAACAAGCAGTACAGAAGGATGAATCATAGATTCTGCAAACATATAGGGACAAAGGCATATACCAGCTGGCTTTGTAAGGGGAGGAGAGCAACAGAAGAAAGATGATAACAATTTGAAAACTTAAGAAGTATATTTAAAGGCACTAGAGTCTAGCTCTCTGGCTATCCTCACAGTTAGGAAGACCAACATTCATATCCCACCTCTAAAACATATCACATTTAGACAGTTGCTTTTTTCTAGAACAGCTCCCCATGGTTGTCTTCTTCCCCTGGGATCTTCAGGTCCATGATAGATTTCAGGGGATCAATTGAATTTGGATTAGAAAAAAAACACATCTTTACTTACCACTAAATAAAATTGACTATTCCTTTCAATTATTAAAAAAAATTCTTCTGCAAAGGGCTATGTAGGTTTTACCAGATGGTCAAAGGAGACCATGACACTAACAAAAGATTAACACTTTCTCTGTAGCTAACAGTAGATAGAGCATTAGTTCTGGGTTCAGGAAAATCTGAATTCAAATCTAACTTCAGACACTTACTAGTTGTGTGACCCTGGGCAAGCCATTTAACCCCCACTTGCCTCAATTTCCTTAATCTATAAAATGAGCTGGGGAAGGAAATGGCAAACTGTTCCAGTGTTTTTGCCAAGAAAATCCCAAATTGTGACTCACGAAGTCAGGCATGATTGAAATGAATGAACAATAATAAATCTCTAGATTATAAGGAACAGAAAGCTGCCCATCTGTATTGATGGAGGGAGAGAGTTTCCACACAAGCATTTCCTCATAAGGATGAAATCATAGTTATTGATTAAAAAAGAAAAGACAAGGAGAGAATGGCATTGATTTTTCTTATAGGCACTCTCCAGGATCTCTAAGGTGTGGTAAACTTTTACTTGACTTTTGCTTGGGCAGTAAGATTTGCAAACTTCCCTCTCCTTGTTTAGAATGAGTGTGAGCAAATAACAAACATAAACACCATGACTTGCCTTGCACTAGTCAGTTGGAAAAAAAAAAAAAAGACTGTCTCATGGGATGAGGTCAAATCAACAGGCTCTCAGTGCATGAATTTTCTTGGAATAATTCATTAACTTTCTTTAGCCTCTAAGTCAGGTGGAATTACATTCTGCAGAAGCTAATTTAGCAGGTTGCAATTGTGTGTCTCTCTGTGTGTGTTTTTGTTGTTGTTTTTAATGGAATTCTGGATGTTCAAAAGAGAATTGTGAAGCTTTGAGGAGCCTCATGTTTTCAAAGATACTGCCCAAGTTTATGAATAGTTTACCTAGTTTGAAATTGCAGCTGGTGATTATTTACCAACTTTGGTGACTGAGTAGACTATAAGCTCCTTGAGGACAGAGTCTATTTTTATTTTGATCTTTATATCTTTAGGCTTGATGAATAATTCTATTTTTTGGAGGTACTGTTGTTATTATATTCATTATTGCATTGCATTGGATTGTATTCATTATTTTGGGCTTGAAGGAAGAAACTTTCTCTTCTGGTGCAAGTATGAAATTATTTTACAATGTATAGACTAAGAGCCTTGCTGAAGTGTATTGAGAGGGACTCATCCCATATGTTAGAAGTGAGACTTGAACCACTATGTCTTCCTGAATCACTGCTGCCTTGAATGAAATGATTGTTGACTTGACTTTAAGTGATATTAAGTGAAAGAATTGGGCTTTGGATAAGTAATAATGTAATCAGAAGTAAATCAGTGACATTGACAGTTGATTTTGTTATTTGGGGCATAGATAGGGGAAAAGATAAGGCTACGAGGAGAAAGAAGCAAGAACTGCTAATGCAGGGTCTTTTTTGCTTCCTTCAAATGTTCCAGATCTCTTGAATTTATTATATGATTAAAGCCATTTGAAATCTGTATAATGAGAAATTAAGTAAATCAAAGTAAACATTTGACCAGGAAGATAAATTCAAGTGAAGTACATTGACCAAAGTAATAATTAATCAGCTTAATCAATCAAACACACATTCCATTTTAACAAATACTTATTAAACATTTATTACATGGATAATGCTCTGCTAAGAACTAGAATAGAGTGACAAAGAGATATAAAATGGGGTCATTGCCCTGGAGATGAGATATATACATGTGAAAAATTAAATAGCAATACAACATAAGGATATAATTCAGCAACAAATACAAGGATTTAGATAATCACATTAATAAGAACTGACATTTACACATTGCTTTAAAGTTTACAGAGTATTTTATAGATATCATCTCCTTTGATCTGCGAAGCCCTGAGACAGAAGTACTTTCTCAATGGTGTTTCCACCTGTGCTCTTCCCTCTTTCCAAATCCTTTATTTCATTCATAGAGAGGGAAACTCCTGGTATGAAAACTCTCCATTGATACAGATCAACAACTCTCTGGGAGAGCTGCTGTAATAAGTAGAGAAACTGAGGTAAACAGAGATGGTTTTAAATTTTAATGTGGAGTTTAAGCTAGCTGACCGCATGGAACTCTTGTCCAAAACATTTGGTCCAGATCACCTGAGGCAGGGAACTTATATGGGGTTTTAGCTAACTAGGGTTTGCAAGCAGAATACATAAACTAAGTGTACAATCTCACAGAGGAAAGAAAAGCAGATAAGGGGGGCAATGCAGTCACTGGGAGGAGGGAAAGTCATAATTCCAGGAAAAGATCATAACTTAATCCTGACAGGATGAGGGGTCAAGATAAGAAAGTTGTGGGCAGGAGACAGTGAGGCGAAGGGCACTACTGAAAAAGAATGGGGATTATCCTAACAAGGGTTGAGATAATGCACCCGGAGTTCATGACAAAATGATATGTAAAGGTGGTCAGAGCTTCAAAGTTTGTCCTGGGCTCTTTTTTAAAACTCAATTTGCAGTCCTAATGGCAAGGAGGGAGGCACTGTCTGGTGCCATGAGAGGTTAGATATTCATGGTTACATATGTCAGAGACAGAGCTGAAAATCAGGTCTTAATTATGAAGCTGTTCTTCCCCTGCCCCCACCCCCTTTTTTTTTTTAAATCTGGTCAGTCTTAATTCTCTAGGTAAGTACTGCCCATTTTATAGATGAAGAAACTGAGGTTGATGGAAGTTGGGTTTATAAATGGGATTTGAAACCAGGCCTCCCTGACTCTAAGCCTAATGTTCTATTTACTTATGAAAATATCATTATGATTACCAAAAAAAGCACACACACACATATATAGGAATTTAATGTTTATAAAGTTTACAAATCTAATGTATATTATCTCATTCCTGTTTTCCAGAAACCTTGTGAAGTATTCATATTATTACCTCCATTTTATAGATAAGAAAATTATGAGTCAGAGAGATCAAATGACTTTCCCAGGACCACTCAGCTGGAAGATAACATACAAAAGATAAAAACCCTAGGGGTTTTTGTTTTTGTATTTGTATTTTGGCCTCTAAGCTTATTTTATCTACAATCCAATACTTCTTCCAGGAATAAGTATATCTGAAATCTAACATTAGATGGCACAAAAAAGGTTGGTATGGCTTGGGATAAAGTTTTTCTTCTTAAATGTTTTATTGAGGTTATTTTTAATACCATTGTTATTTTTGGATGACTCTCACTTCTCACAATAGCACTTTGCTTTATAAAAAATATAGTCATGAAGAGATTTGCCTTTTCAGTGCCCAGCGTTAACTTAGCTGAGCCTTATAAAAGATATGAATGGACAGTTTTGCCACAGGGAATGAAGAACAGCCCCACGTTGGGCGCCAAATGTTATGAGTTTAAATGTTGGAGTTCTTGTTCTTCTCAAAGCACAGCCGGTTTAGAGGCTTAGAGCCCTCCGAATATCTCCAAATCCAAAGGTTCTGTCCTTCAGCCTCTGCCTCTGCTTTCTTCAGCCTCCAACCAACACAGAGATGGAATGTCTCTCTTGTCTCCTTCTGTTGGAGCTCGGCTAGCTTTCTGGTGAGTCTTTCAGACCAGCTTGGTCTCAGTGGGGGGCGTGCAGGAGCCCAGCCACCAGCTACAGTGGTGTGAGATGAAGATGAATCAGGTTGTCCACTGAACTCTCCACTCGTAGCTTATCCTCTGAAAACTATTCGCCTGCCACCAGCCAGCCAAGTGGAATATATTCTGCCTTGCCTCGGGCTCTCTGTACCAGAGTCGCTCCTCTCGAGTCCAGCTGAACTCTCTTCTGCGACCAGCCAGCCAAGAGGAAAAAATGTATTCTGTCTTAGATCCCTCATCGCTGGCCTTTTATCTGACTCTTCTGAGAGAATGGGATTATGGGTTTTCTCCCATAGTGCTCTCTGGCCCAAAGAGCTTTAAGGGAGGTGTGAACTCCCTTGAAGTTAGAAAGTTTACTTTGTGAAGCTGGCATACTTGTGAACTCCAATGAGTAAAGGTGTGAACACAAGCCTTGTATTAATTAGTTCTACTTAGTACCTTGTTTCAGGTTCTGGCCAAAATCTTCTTGTAAGATTAGATCAACTCTAATTAGTTAGCAGTTAGTAAGGATTCCAACATAGTCAGGTAAAACAAATCACAGTGGCAAAATATGAAAAGGGTATGCCTCATTCTACATTTACGGGCCACCATCTCTTTGTTGAGAGGTGGGAAGCATGTTTCACCATCAGTAAAAATTGATTTCTATGGTGATCGGAGTTCTAAAAGTTTTTTTTAGCTCTGTTTCACCTTTTGCTATTATGGATATCATGACATTAAACCACTCTTCACCTCCCACTTTGATTATATTTATTTTACTCTTCATTAATTCATGTAAGTCCCCCTGAGTTTTCATTATTTTTGTGTATTTGTCAAATATATTATAATCTTTTCTTCCATTTCCCTGTTGATGAATACTAATTTTTCTTTCAACAATATGCTGCTACAAAAATACTTCTAGAAAATATTACATATGCATACATATATAGCTACATGTGTATAAGTATGTGCGTATTTAAATGCACATCTACATACATACTTTGTGGAGGCAAATTCCTTTGTCTATACCATAGGATGAGGAAAGATGTTCTCTTCTCTTCCCCCCAACAATCATATTTTTGAACTATTGGATTATAAGAGACTATATCAAAACTGGGAGGCAGAGACATACAACAAAGGAGAGACATGGCTGTGAAGAGATAGTTATTCAAGAGAGGTGGCAATTTCAGGGAACATGACACCTTCTGATGGAAGAAAGTACTACATAAAAAACAAACCCTGGGATCCCCAGTGAACGGTTTGTTTAGCAGAAATGTTATACCCAACAGAAGCTACATTAAGGCTCTACAAAATTGCATGCCTCAAGTTTCCACAATTGAATTGCCAAGAATTGTGAGTTAACTTTTGAAACTGTGTCATATGGCCATCTTACTTTAAGTTTGGGCCTGTTCTTTCCATGGGTGCTGTGTGTATTTTGGGGATAGTAAACCTTAGACTTTAGGGGAGGAAATAATTTATAACAAATGTTCTTAATATGACACTTTATTTTTTGCTAAGTATTAAATCTATTGGCTGATTATTAAGGGGAAAAATTCCTGAGGTAAAGTAGAATTAGCCACCAGAGGGTTACCTCTATAATTCTAAGGAGATAGTAAACTCTATGGATTCAATTTGTAATAGGGGTTATATTTTGGGAATGCAATCCAAAATTTATGTTACACTGTAATTATGTTATCTTGGACAAATCATTGAACATCTCTGGACTTTAGCTTCCTTATTTATTATATGAAGAGGCTGCATAAAATAATTAGATGCAATAACAGCTAGATGGTGCAGTGGCCCTGAGCACTAGCCCTGAAGTCAGGAGATCCTAAATTCAAATCTGGCTTCAGATACTTAACACTTAACTACCTGTTTGACCATAGGCAAATTTCTCAACCCCAATTGTCTCACCAAAAAAATCGACAATAATATAAATGGCCTCTGAGGTCCTTGCCAGTCCTAAATATTATTCTCTTAAGGGCTACTTGAAAATAGATCAGAAGTAGTCAAGAAGAACTTCAGGGAAAAGGTGTGACCTGATCTAGATTTGGGGGGACAAGTATCATTTATATAGGCAGAAAAATGTGGAGAGGAGAGCATTCCAGATTAGTGATGGGAGAACTAGAGATGAGTCAGCAATGTTTCCCATTATCCCTAGGAAATAACACAAACTCTTCTGTTTGGTATTTAAAGCCCTTCACAGTTAGGTTCCAGCCTCTCTTTCTAGACCAATTACACATTACTCCCACTCAACACAGACTAGCCTAGCTGTTTTCACATATATTATGTCTGGCCTCTGTGAATTTTAATAGATTCTTCTCTATATCTGCAATGTTTTCCTTCACCCAAAACATCTAGCTTCAGGCAAAGCCTACTATCACAGCTACAAGAGGTCTTTTCTAATGCATTAACACACCAGCTTGTTGATGCCCAGGAAATCAGGATGATCTGAGTTCAAATACTCTCAGACACTTAGTAGATGTGGGATCCTAAGCAAGTTATTTAATCTCTGAATGCTTCAGTTTCCACAATTGTAAAATGAAACTAATCATTATAATATGTATAATAAAAATATAATAAGATAATCAATAACCTGTATCCTAGGATTGTTGGGAAGATCAAATGAGATATTTCTAAATTACTTAGCACAGTGCTCGACACATATCAGATGCTTAACAAATGTTTGTTTCCTTCCTTCCTCCAGTTGTTAGTGACACTCACTCCAAATTCCTTTGGATTTGCTTATTTGGAATTGAAAGGGATCGCAATGATAATCTATATCAAATTTCTTACTGTTTTAGGAAGGAGTGAGGGGAAGGAGGAAGGGAGAAAAATTTGGAACTCAAAAAGAAAAAACGAATGTTAAAAGTTGTCTTGACACATAATTGGTAAAATAAAATAATGTTGTTGTTGTTGTTGTTGTTGTTTTTAAAGAAAGCTACCTCAGAGGCTATTGAATCCTACTTCCTCAATTATAAAAATAAGGTAGCTAAAATCCAGTTAAGTGTTAAGTGAGTGTTAAAAATTAAGTGAGTTAAATACAAGATCAGGTCAGGAAAAATACATCAAAGGGAGGATTTGAACCTAGGTCCTCACTATTCTTTCATGCTTCCACTCCATGTAGCAGCTTCTAGGAAGAATGAGGGCTGGGAATGCTTTGTTTTTGTCTTTGTATCGCTAATGAATGCTCACTGAATCGAAATGAATATGGTTTAGGAATGGATGTGGTAGATTTTGTGGAATAATCAGGAGAATGGGTTAAACAGAGTATGAATCATTTAAATCCAGACCAGAAAACCTACATAGATTAAAGCTGAAGATTTTCCCAAGAGAAATAAAGGTATTTCCACTCTTCCAGGTCTATCTGGCCCTCCTGTAGTCTTTCTCTCAACATCTCGGTCCCCTTCCCCCTGTGCCCTGCCATTTCTGGCATTAGCCAGGAGCCTTGCACTCAAGCCTTTCACGTCTAGATGGCGCTCAGAGATCTTAGAATTTCCAAGCACTTCAGGGTTCTGATCCAGAAGCCAAAGCTGCCAGGGGCTAAGGGTGGTTCCTTGGGGAAGACAACTTGCCTTGGTCTTGATAAATAGCCTCATTTCTTGATCAAACAATTTGTTGTATGCAAAGAAAGCATTTTAGTAAGTAAAACTAATCTGCAGTCCTGGACACCCTCATTTTATCACTGAAGTCTTACTACTCTCCCTCAATATTGCAAGGCACAGAGTTATTGTGCTTCTGCAGAAAGAAATCTAACTTTGGAGGTCAGAGGGTCTAGGTTCAAGTTCTACCACATATTATATATATATATATATATATTCCCCTGGGCAAATCATAATCTCTGTTTTCTCATCTACAACATAACAAAGTTGGGTTTAATAATTTCTGAGGTCCCTTTTAGCTCAAAATATTATTATTATATGTCTGACCAATGACTGAGAAAAAAATTAAAGTTGATGTTAAAAAATGTTAAATTGCCAGAGGCATTTCTGAGTGAACTTGAATCAGAGATGACATGCATATGCTTGTAAAGCACCTAAGATTATAAATGAGTAAATTTCCCTCTCCAAGGATCTAAAGACCTTGTAAAATCGAGATGTATACATATATTTATGGAGAATCTTTGTCTCATATTTGCCCAGTTGTATCTCAGAGGCTCATGAGAAGTATCAGACCACATTTTTAAGATCTTGCAAGTGTAGATGAACAGTTAAAGATTCTCAGGTTTGTTGTTCAGTTGTGCCCAGTTTTCATGAGATCATTTGGGATTTTCTTGGTGAACATAGTAGAGGGGTTTGCTATTTCTTCTCTAGCTCATTTTACAGATAAGGTAACTAAAGCAAAAAGTGTTAAGTGACTTGACCAGAGTCACACAGCTATTAAGTTTCAGAGGGCACTCAAACTCAGGAAGATGAGACTTTCTGATTCCAGATCCAGAACTCCATCCACTAACCCACCTAGTTGCCCACTGGGAGATGGAGCTTTCAAAATTTACAAAAAGCTCCCTAGAAAATGTAGATATGAGGTTATATAAGCTCTCTAGAGTGTAAGGATGTTTGTATGGGGGCTAGTATAGAAGATGGAAGGCTGATATTGACACTGAATTCTTTATCTGGATTATAGATTGTCTGGGGAAAGAGGAAAGGGTTCTCTAAAAGAGATGGGGGAAAGAATAAGGTGTGTTGAGGCAAGATCTTAGGCAATAATGCCAGAATCCTTTTATTAAAAGTAGAGAAGCCAAGTTGTGGTATACAAATAGACTATTTGATGGGCTATAAAGAAAGGTGAATATGATTAATACAGAGATGACTTTATGAACTGATGCAAAGTGAAGCTCTTATAGAACCAAAAAAAAAATCTATAATAACAAAGTTAAGGCAAACAACTACAGAATAATTGAAACTGAATGAAAAGAAATTATAATAGCTAAAGTTAATCTTAAAGAAGAGAAGGCACTTCCCTGCCTTCTTTGTGGGGATCAGAGGACTATGGAATATTAGGGATAATGTTAGCCTTTTTTGATGTATTTGCTAGTTTTGCTGAACCACCTTCCCCTTTCCCCCTTTTAGATTTTTCTTTTTAAAATATGACTCTTTGAAGAAGGGAAAAGAAAGAATACTTTTGGAAATATGTGATATAAAAAGTTATCAAGAAAATTATTATTCTTATATTAATTATTATTTTTTAAAGTAAAGAGTTAATACAGTTTAGAGCATAGATCATAAGCTTAAAGTCAAATTTCCTGGAATCAAATCCCAATTAATACTCCCTCTTAGTGCCTTATTTTCCTCATCTGCAAGATGCTTGCACTCCTTCACTCAAGTCCTCTACACTCTCACTTCATCTCAGAAACTGTCCAAGTAACCTATGATGGCTAAGAAAAGTTCCTGCAAACCTCAAATGAATTCAGTTATAGGCTGAGAGACAGAGCATAAGCCTGTTATTGGGGGAAGAATCTTTATCAGAATAAGGAAGAAAATACCCATATTTTCAGTATTGAAATAACATTTGTACTATTTACTTCACTGAATTTTTATAAGAAAAGTATCCCTATGGCTATGCAAGTATAAACTTTTATTATTTGCTGTCAGTGATTGTTAAGAATGAAGCCTGGGTTTGACCAGAAGGAGATATTTTCTAAACTTCTAGATGGGGAACAAATAGATAAAGAACTAATCATTCCTCTCACCCCAAGCTAAATAGAATTCTTCATGCTATAGATGTTTGCACAAAGGTTATATAGTTCTTTTCTTTTGTAAAGTAATTTAGGTATTTGTCACTTAGAAGCAGTGGAGGGATCCTTTTCTGTTTTGTGGAGAAAGATGACAAAAAAAAAAAAGACACTCACCATATCCCAGAATTCCTTGGGGAAAAGGATCACAATCATAAAAATGCAAGAGTAGTTCTCTCCCCACCATGGGGGTGATGTGGTATAATGATGCAGAGGCAAAAGGGGAAGGGGAAGATGAGAAAGCCGCAGAGGACAGCTATTAAAGTTTTATTGCTACTTATAGAAAGGTGAGAAGAATAGATGTCAACAGGGAGTAGCATAGATGTGAAGTTTTCATGCTTCTGATAAATACAATCCAATAAACATGTATTAAGCACACACCATGTGCCAAACATTGTGCTAAGTGCTGGGGATACAATTGTCCTTCCTTATTGAAGAGAAACACCTTATCAGTAAGTGACTCCTTGACTTGCAAATAAATCGGATTTAAGTCAGAGAAGGCTGTGCAAAATCATCAGTTTCTCCTTCTGAACCTCTGGTTCTAGTGGCAATTTACAGAGCAGGATGATTGGAGATGGTCCCAGATGCAGTGGGATATCTTGACCTTTTAAAGTTAAGGCCTTTCTGAGGTCTCAGATTGAGCTACACTTGCAATACAATTAATGAAAAGAAACATGTTCCTGCCTAAAAAAAGCTTACAATCTAATAGGGGGAAGTAAGATAAAAAAAGGACCAGGAAAATTACATAGAGTGGAATATGAAGAAAAGTTAAATTTCTGATCTATATAAAGGAAAATATTGGGAAGAGTTTTGTATTTCACCTTCTAATTTTCTAATCAGAGGACAGAGGAGGCTAAGGGAGGTGATAAAGTCAGGGTTGCAGTTCGTAGCATGGTAATGAAGTCAGAGATGATGAGCTTAAGCTGGAAGACACATTTTGTTCTCTGCAATTGAAACTAGGAAGGGCAATAGATGAAAAGTGGAGTTGTTAGAGAAAGAGCTAATATGGCACTAATAGGAGACTAATATGAAGGACGAAGCAATGGCATAGGATGGAACCCTGGAATAAAGGTATTTTCTGAACTGCCTAATAAGGAATGAGGGAAGAAGAAAAAGAAAGTAGAAGCTTAATTGTAATTGTACCACATCAAGCAATTGGGAGGAACAATACTCAGTATCTTTGAGGTTAGAGCCAAACCAGCCAAATAAGGTTTCATTGGCTGAAAATGGAAAGAACATAGTTCGAAAATTAAGAAATCTAGCTTCCAGTGTCCTATGTACAATGAAAACCTATAGAATGTAAGGAATTGAAAATATATATGATTTCTTAAGTATTCTAAGATTAGAAATAGCTTCCAGTCTATGTGGAACAGAGGATCAACTTTGTAAGTAATGGACATTCAGTCTCCCAACAGCCTGCTCTGTAGCCAGGAGCTGTACAATTAAAGTCGCATTTTGGATATCCTTTGGGGACGTGTGCATTTTTCCTGTAGACCAGAGGTAGGGATCATCCAGCTCCTGGGCCATATATGCTAAAGAAATTTGACTTGGCCCTGCCAAGACAACCACAAGGGAAAACAACTTTCCTTTGATGGACTTCTTTAAGTTTATAATTTCATATAAATCATGTTATAAATATGGAAATGATCCTTGGGAGAAAAAAAAGGTTCCCTACTTCCATAGACAATAAGGACCTATGACTGCTTTCTGAATGATGTGAACAGACATAAGTGTTAGAAAGAAGATTTTGGCTATGTGAAGGATGAAAGGAAGAGCCCGGATACCAGGAAGTTGGTGAGGAGACTGTCCTCACAAGAATCCAGATGATATAATAAGGACTTAAACTAGGATGGTGGCAATTGGAGTAGAGAGTAGGGAACAGAATAAAAGATATTACAGGGGCAAAATTTAAGATTGAATGGGTGTGAAAAGGATGTGTGAAGAAGGAAGAATCCAGCATAATGTTGAAGCTTTGACTTAAGTGACATGAAGGTGGAAAGAGAATAGTATCATCAATAGAGATAGGAAAGTCTAGAGAAAGGCTTTTGGAAAAAGATGTTATATGATCTGGAACAGGTTAAATTTAGAGTTTATAAGGTCAGTTATATATGGGAATCTGAAACCCAGAAGAAAAGACAGGTGTGTGTGTGTGTGTGTGTGTGTGTGTGTGTGTGTGTGTGTGTGAGAGAGAGAGAGAGAGAGAGAGAGAGAAGAGAGAGAGAGAGAGAGAAAGAGAGAGAAGAAAAAGAGAAAGGAAGGAGGAAAGAAAAGAAGGAAGGAAGAAAAGAAAGAAAAGAAGGAAAAAAGAAAAAAGAAAGGAAGGAGGAAGAAATCAAAAAAAAGAAAGAAAAGAAGGAAGGAAGAAGGAAGGAAGGAAGGAAGAAAAAGAAAAAAGAAAGAAAGAAAGAAAGAAAAAGAAGAAAAGAAAGAAAGAGAGAAGGAAAGAAGTTAGTTGAAGTCCTGAGAATACTTGATCTTACTAAAGAAGAAAGCAGATGGAAAAGAGGGATAAGGTAAATATGTCTTGGGAAATGTCTACATTTGTCAGATCTTGAGATCATGGAATAGAGTTTGAAGCTATTTTAAAAATGACAAACCTGAGGCTCCAGAGAATTATGATTTCTCCAAGGCCACACAGGTAGCAAGCTTCAGAGAAAGAGGAATACCAGATTCTTTGACTCCAGACCTACTGAAACCATGTGAAGGAGTAAGAAACGTAAGAGATAAGAGAAGCAGTATAATGTGTAACCACAGAAATGAATGCTTCTAAGCAGCAAATAAAGTATCAAAAAAGATGTGATCAGTAATGCCAAATGATGCAAATGGAGCAAGGAGAAGGAAAACTGAGAAGGAGTACTTGGGTTTGGTGATTAGGAGACTGGAGAGAATGGAGTTAGTAGAATAGAAGGCACAAATTCCAATGACAGGAACCATGGTGTGGAAGTTGAGGGTATATATTAGTTTCTCTAGAATCTTGGCTCTAGGAGGGAAGAGAACGATAGGATGGCAGCTTCAGACATACTTTTACACTTTGGGACAATTCTAATGGTTAGCAAGGTATATCAATCAAACATTTATTGATAATAAATCATAATTTTGCAATTCCCACATTCAGTTTTGTAGTCCCAAATAGGGTCATGACCTGCAATTTAAGGAACTTTGTTCTTATGACAATACATCAAGAATTCAGAAATGACTATCATTCCTCCTCCTACCTCTGACATTCCATCCACATTTCTAAATCTTCTCATCTCCAAGCTAAATATGTCTAGTCCTTTTAACAAGTCCATGTATGGTACAATCCCTAGTTCCTTCATCAATCACTCTTGTCACCTTTTTCTGGTTACATTACAGTTTGTTAATTTTCTAAGCTCCAGGAGGTCAAAGATGGTCTTTCTGCTTGTATTTAGATTCCCAGGGCTTTGCACAATTTCTAGCACAGAGTAAACACTTAATAAATTCTTGTTAATTTGATTTAACTTAACTTAAAGGCAGATCATTAAAGATTTGAACTAATTATTCATGATTCCAAGCTAAAATTTAGACAATTAAATCAATGAATCAAGAACAGGAGAAAAATGCATAACAAACAACATTTTGGAGTAAAGATTGTGCACAGGTCTTATGGAGAATCTAATAAAAAGCCTGTAATGTATTAATAAAATGATTGCCATAGACTTGGGTTAGAAAATGCCATTTGCACTAAGAGATAGCACTCTGGAGACTGAATGTGAATTGAAGCATAGTATTTTAACCTTTTTATTTGTTTGTTTGTTTTTTCTTTCTCATAGGTTTTCCCCTTTTGGTCTGATTTTTCTTGCTCAACGTGACAAATATGAAAATATGTTTAAAATGACTGCATATATTTTAACTTATCTCAAATTGCTTGTCTTGGGAAGAAGGGGTAAGAAAATTTGAAATACAATGTTGAAATGAATGTTGAAAACAGCCATTTCATATATTTTTAATAATGTATTTGGAAAAATAAAATGCTATTGAGAAGAAAAAAAATAAAGTGATTGTCAAACATAGTGAGGACCCAGCTTTAGTCTAGGAAATCAAAGTAATTCTGTGGTTTTTTTTTCCTCCTTCTTTTCCTATCAGTAACTATTGATCTAAAGTGTAAATATTTGAATCCCTCATTGACATGGTTTTTGTTCATGTTATTACTAAAATTAAATAAACGTGTTACAATTTGAAGTGTAACCAGTGTTAGGTAATCAGATGGGGCTTTAAGAAAGAATCTCCCCTTTCTCTCCTTTTGTGTCTTGCTCACAATTAAATGAGCTGATTTTTAGAATGTAATGCTGGTATCCATCTCTGTTTCTATTTTGACATTGTTAATAAGTTTGGCTGTGGTTCAGCCTTTGAAAGAGTTAAACCAATTTAACAGAAAACTTGGTATAATTAGTAGTTAATAACCAGGGCCAGGGTTCCCCTCAGTGCAAATTGTTTTGGTATTGATCTTAACCTGCACTGTCAGCATTCTGGGAATGCTGAACTTTAAATGCTTAATTCAGCCCTATTCAACCAATAATTTTGGTTTTATCCTCCACACAAAAAATGGCCTTGTTGCTCTTTCTCCCTCCCTCTTCCCCTTTCTTTCAGGTAATAAAATCAATTGATATTTTTTTCTCTAGTGCTTCTGTATCCCTGAAATCAATACATTTTGGGATGCCAGTACATTCCTTAGAGAACTGAATGCACAGTGATGGGACCCTGTAGGGGATAGAAGGAAGACAAAGTTTTATCATCCCTTTTATTAGTTAGATTTTACAAGGTGATTTCAGGGACCAACTCTATAACTAAGTCAAGGGAACTAGCTTTGTGTTTTTCTGTGCTTTCCCACCTATAAAATGAGAAGATCAAAGCAGATAATGTGTAAAAACTGAGATATCCTAACTCTTTATGGAATAATCCTAGAATGAAGGAATCTCAGAAGCCATTAAATTCAATTGTCTCATTTTATAGGTGAGAAAACTAAGGACTTAGAAAGATCAAATAACTTGTCCAACATGCCACAGAATATCAGACACAAGATTTGAACCCTGGTCCTTTGACTTCAGGGTCAAGGCTCATTCCACTGGATGACCTCATTAGCTGTACAACTTTCTCATTTCCTCTAAAATATTCCAGAAGTATCTATTAATGAAGTCTCCCACTGTGAGCCCAGTGACCATTTTTTGAATTTAGGAATACTTGATCTCTTAGGTTGTGAGGAAATGGAAGTTGATAGAAATGAAATGATATTTAATGTAACAAAATTCTTAGAACATTTACATGAAATTTGATCTGATGAAGTGGAAAGAACCTTGGATTGGGCTCATAGGCCCTGAGATCAAGTCCTAACTCTTGAATCCTAGCTATGGTATTGGACATATAATTTCAGCTCTCACATAACTTAATTTCCTAATTTGTAATATAGGGATAATAATACTTGTCCTACCTACCTCAAGGGCTTATTTTAGAAAAAAAGGTGCTTACTACATGTCAAGTGCTGTGATAAAGTATTTGGAATTCAAATACAGATGTGATTATATCCCTGTTCTGAAAGGATCTTACTTTCTAATACTGGAAGACAAAATGTAAGAGGAAATGGTGGCTCAGATTGGTCAAATGGTTTGTCTAAGATTCCTACTAGTCATGATATTTAGTTGTCAATGACTATGTCTCTTAGGAGAATAACAAGATCAGAAAAGAGTTAATACTGAGATCAATGAGATTAATAGATACTTTTCCCCCTTGATAGGTTTGTGAATGCCAATTAGTTGTTGTAGATAAATGGACTCAATTAGATAGCTCCATTTGAGGCAGTGGTGAATTTCAGATATCAATTCCAGTGGTAGTTTTCTAAATTCAGCCACCTGTAACAGGCAACAGGAACATGACATGAACGAATGGCTGGATTATCTGAGGTTTAGCTTAGTTTTTGCAAGGTATTTGGGCAAAGGCTTGCTCTATAGTCAGTTTCTGAAATTCAGTTCCTTGTAAATTGGCTTTTTTCTCCTAGACTGCATTTATGCAGATCAGCAAAGTTTATGATTGAGCAGTTATTAATTTAATTTAATTACAATGGTTAGGCAAACTGTTGATCCATGCCCCAGATCCTTTATTTTTCTCCTTGTGACCTTTGTTTCTACTTTTGAATTCTTTGGACAATTGATATAATGCTCACTTCTCTTTGTCTTTTTTAGTAGCCTGAGTATGTCTTAAATAAGTGGCCTGCAAAGTCTTCAGGACAGACAATGTACTCGGGCATATGCTAAATCAGGTTGCTCAAAAGCCTTATTTGAAAAATAGCTCTCTGAAAACAGGAAAGGTCATGGATAATACTATATGAGTGTCATCTTTGCTATAAACTTACCATGTGATGTAGAATGAGTCACCTATACTCAATGTCTCAATTTCTCCATCTATAAAATGGGAAATAGCTACTATGTGGGATTATTTCATAGAGTTGTTGCAAGGTTTAAATTAGATTACAGAATCCTAAATTATCAAAGTTGAATATAATTTTTGTGATAACTTAGTCTAATTCCTTAATTTTCTTTTGTTGTTGAATTGTTTCAGTTATGTTTGACTCTTTGTAAACCTATTTGGGGTATTCCTTCTTCAGCTCATTTTACAGATGAGAAACTGAGGCACACAAGATTAAGTAACTTGCCCAGGGTAACACAACTAGTAAGTGTCAGGCCAAATTGGAGCTCATGAAGATGTCTTCCTCACTTCAAGCCCAGTGCTTAATCCACTGCACCACCTATCTGCCTCATTTTTTCCCTAGATAACAGAACTGAGTCTTACAGGTATGAAATGAATTGCCTGAGTTTACACAGATAGATTGTAGCAAAACTAAGTCTGGAATTCAAAGACTAGCTACCACTAGATATGTAGATAAAAGGAGAAGGAAAAGGAAGAATGGAGGATTAGGATCTTTCTTTGGTTGAGGCCAGTTTAGGGCCCAAAAGATAATTACTGGCAATAGAGAGAAGGCAAGTTTTTCACTTTGTTTCTTGTTTTCTCCACAAAAGGGAATTAATCATACACTGGAAACGATAGAACAAAAATGAATAATAGAGAGTTGATATTCAAGGTAAGTAAAGAGAGAGAAAGAAAACACCTGGTTTCTCTTAATGAACTCAAGACCTCTGGCCCAGATGAACTGTATCTTCAAGTACTGAAAGAAATGGGAGATGTGATCATCAAGTTACCATCAGTGATTTATAAGAGATTATGAAAAATGGAAAGACTACAATATTGAACAAAAGCAAATATTCTGATTTTCATAAAAAGGAAGAGAACAGAATCTGTGTACTAGTGACTTTGACATTTATATCCAAGAAAATTGTTGAAAGGAATTTCAAAGAGGTGTTTGGCAAAAGTCTAAAAACTGTTGTTATCATTCAGCTGTTTTGTTGTATCCCACTCTTAATGGCCACATTTCAGATTTTCTTGGCAAAGATACTTGAGTGGTTTGCTATTTACTTCTCCAGCTTCTTTTTACAGACAAAAATTGAGGCAAATAGGTTTTAGTGGCTTGTCCAGGATTATATAGCTAAAAAATATCTGAGGGCAGATTTGAACTCAGGAAGATGAGTTTTCTTGACTCTATGTTCAACTCTCTACCAACTGAACCATTTAATCTGAGAAAGATAGCTAGAATGGCTTCATCAAGAAACAAGATTTGACAGAATGACCTCATCTTTTTTTTTTTTTTTTTTTTTTTTTTTTTGGAGAGGGAGAATCCTAATCCTCCATTCTAAATTAGTAGATGAGAAAAATGCTGTGCATATAGTTAACCTTGATTTTTGATAAAATGCCTCATACTATTTTTGTGGAGAAGATGGATGAGTATGGACTAAATGATAAGGCAAATAGATTGACTTTGGAAATGGTTGAAGGTCTGAACTCAGAGTATCTGTTAATAGTTTAATGTTAATATATCAGGCGGTCTACAATGAGGTACTCCAGGGACCTCTGCTTGATCCTATCCTGTTTAACATTTTATGAATGACTTGGATAAAGGCACAGATGGCATGCACCTTAAATTTTTCAAGGACTCCAACTAAGATGGATAGTTGAATATGCTATTCAAGAGGGCTAGAATTCAAAAAGATATCGAGAAGTTCTGGTATGAGACTAAAATCTAATAAGATGAAGTTTAATACAGATAACTTTTAAGTTCTTATACTAGATTATAAAACAAGTATATATTTCACAAGTGTAAAATGGAAGTGGAGTGGTTAGTATGATAAAGATTTGGTGTTTAGAAGCAAGTTGTAATGGAAATTAATGGCTTCATGTTCAATCTTTTTCTGTTCTTTGTATATACAAGTGCTAATATGTGTTACTATTTGTCTTCCTTAAAATGACAAGACATGAAAATTATTTTGAAAAGATCTGAGTATTTTAATAGATCCCAAACACAATGAATCAAAAGTATCATATTTAGCCAAACAAACAAACAAATATACAAACAAATCCCGATGTGCTTAAGACAGGGATAGCTGCCAGGAATGGGAAAGTGATAAGAGTCATAGAATTCTGCCCTAATTATATCTCATCTAGAATATTTTATTCTGTTCTGGGCACCACTATATAAGAAGGACATTGAGTAGCAGAGAATGCTTCAAAAGTGGGGAATAAAGATCAGGCATTTTTGAAAGCCTGAATCCATGTCTTTTGAGCATTGATTGAAGCAAAAGCAGAAGAGAAGACTCAGGGCTACATGACTAACCTTTACTATCTGGAGCAGAGATTGTCTTTTCTTTGACTTCTGAAGGTAGAACTAGAAACTTTATATAGATGTTGTAGAGAGGTGAATTTAAGCTTGATTCCAGAAAAACCAAATGAAATAAGATAATAAAGATCAAAGTTGTCCAAAAGTAGAATGAATTTCTTTAAAAGGTAGTGTCTTTGCCTTCCTTTGTTAGTCTTCAAGCAGAATCTTGATGACCACTCATGCATTGTTATAGTAAGGATTTCTTTCAGACATGGTTTTTCAGCACTCTTCCAACTCAAAAAACTCACAATTTCTTAATGATTTGTAATAGCAACAATAGCAGTTTCCTCAGTCCTTTATCTCTTGGATCTTTCTCATGTCAGTTACAATTTATTAAGAGATACCATGTACCACAAATTGTACTAAATGTTGGAAATAATAATGAATACTTATGTAGCACTTTAAAGGTTGCAAAGTATTTTAAACATTATCTCCTTTGAGCCTCTCCACAACACTAAGAAGTAGGTGTCATTATTATCTCCCGTTTTGTAGTTGTTCCATTGTTATTCAGTCTTGTCTGACTCTTTGTGATCTCATTTGGGCTTTTTTCTTTTCTTTTCCTTTCTTTTTTTTGGCAAACATATTGGAGTAGTCTGCTATTTTGTTCTTCAGCTTTTACAGAAGAAACAGAGAAAAATTAAATGATTTGTCCTGTCACACAACTACCAAGCAGCTAAGATAGAATTTAAAGTTCAACTTCCTGCTTCCAAGTCCCTATCACATCCAGGAAAAACTGAGTGTAGCATTTGAATTCCTCTATTATCTGCCTTTTTATCCTTACTTAGTTCATATTATTCTTCATATACTCTATATGCCAATAAAACTGGAACTATCTACCTCCTAAATTCCATTTCCTGATTTTATACTTTTGCTCAAGTAGTCTTCCTTGTCTAGGATAAACTCCTTTATTAATTCTGATTCCCAAAATCTCTGTTCTCTTTCAAGGTTCATTCAGCTCTTTAGGACCTCCTCCCCTGACTTTTCTTCTCATATATTTTGTTGTTAATTTTTCCCCTTATCAAATCACTCTATTTATATTTATTTATTTGTCTATTTATTTATTTACTTATTTATCCATTCATTCATTTGTTTTTGTGGATACCTAGAATAGTATTAAAGTAAAATATAAGTTCTTGGGACAGGTATTTCTAAATTTTTTATCCTGCCCTATCTCAATACCCAGCAAAAAGTTATTACTTAATAAATGATTGTTGAATTGATCAGACCAAAAACTATCCATGTTTCCTAGATCCTAAACTAAACTTTGACCATCACATTAAGGAAGTGTAAAGTATTTAGGGGATACCATAATTAGAGCACTGAACTTGAAGTCAGGAAGACCTGAATTCAAATGAGAGAATATCTGTAAAGTACTTTATGAAACTTATAGTGACATATAAGTGTTAGTTGTTATCATTATTATTGAAAGCCATAATATTCCCAAAGCATCCCCAGCCTTGAAGGTGGTGTAAGGAGTGTACTAACCAGTACTGGTCCACTTTGTACGTCCAGCTATGTGTGAGTAAGTTGTGTACCAAGGGGAAAAAAAAGGAATTATATCCCAAGAAAAGAAACCCATTAGCAACCTCTATAAATATGCTCCCTAACCAAAGTAGCCTCTAGACTGCTAGGAGAAATCCATTAACATTCACAAACCAGTTTCACTTTGCCTCTGGCAGGGATGAAGAAGTAAATACGTCAGAAAGAAGTCTGGGAGTGGAGAGTTTCAAGGCAGTCTGATTTAAGTTTTGTATAGCTTGCCAACAACCTCAATGGCAAATAGACTTATCTTTCTCATTTTTTGACAACATGGATTATGTTTTATGCCTTTTTCCCCCCAACCTGACTCCTTTGCTGTCACAATCTGCACCTGCTAAACAACTCTTTCTTTAGTTTCTTTCTCCTCTTGGGAGATGTGATAACAACTTTCACTCAGCTTTTGCTTGCATGGGGGGAACATCTTAGAACTTTTCAGCAACAGTGATGTAAGTTTAGGGCCCAATATGATTTAGAAAGGGAAGGAGGATTGTAAGGACAATTGATTGAAATTTAATGTGATGTCAAATTTTTGAAGTATGAAGGTCATCTTTGAATGAAAGATGAGTATGCTAGTTAGGGCAGAATGACTAGTCTTTTGGGGGGTTCAGATCTGTGATTTCCTTTCCCCTTATATATGTATGTGTGTGTGAATGTATATATGTGTGTATATGTATATATATATATAATACGTGTACACACGCATACTTATCTACCTATCTATTTATCCACTAATATAGAAAAGTATTTTTTTTCAAATTATCATTCTAAAGGTTGTTTGGAGCATTGGGAGGTTAAAAACCTACCAGTACAGCAGAGACAGGATCTGAACCTACATCTTCTTGAATTTAAGACCAATTAGTTCTTTATCCACAGTTGCCAATCAAGTACAACCTGATGTCAACCCAGCACATAGTGGAGTACCATAATAACACTAATGATAATAAAAAAGATTTTTGTGTCGAATCTTAAGGGATATGATAGACATCTTCAAGATGTTGAAAAATTGCCACATTCTGTTTGGTCCCAGTGATGATGGAGGTTGAAAATTTAAGCTTGATAAAAGGAAAACTTTCCTTACAATTAGAGATATCCCATAACAGAAGATATAGAACTGATAAGTTTCCTCTGCCTGGAATTCTTCAAGTAAAGGTTAGGTGATCATATATTGAGTATGGCACAGACGAGATTCTTATTTTATTTAGATATAGGTTGTACGAGATGATTCCCTAAGTCCATTCCAACTATGAAATTCTGTCATTCTTTGTAATGATTGATTCTAAAAATGTATCCATTTTTAGGGTTGCACTGACATTCATAAAATATGAAAAGAAATGAAGAAAGGCTCCCAAGGAGTTGCATAGATTCTCAGTGATCAATTTATGGAAAGGTAGATGGTACAGTGGATAGACTGCTGGTTTTAGTTAGGAAGATCCCTCTTCATGAATTAAAATCTGGCCTCTGACACTTACTAGACAAGTCACTTAACCCTGTTTAATTCAGTTTCCTTATCTACAAAATGACCTGGAAAAGAAAATGGCAAATAGTGATTTTTTGCCAAGAAAACCTCAAATGGGGTTACAAAGAGTCAGACATGACAAAATCAACAAGAATTATTAGAAGGTAGGGAAGGGTTAATATTTTTACCAGTGGAAGGAAGATTTTACCAGGCACACCAATGACATGACATATTATTGAAGCATTCAATATCTACGTAAGCAAAATGGTCATTTAGGGTTGAACCAACAAAATTTCCCTCATCATAAACTTTTTTTTTTCAGGTTTGAATTATCTGAATACTCTAATTTCCTCTATACACTAATTTACTTTGCCTACCTTAGTTACTGAAGTATGTCTATATTTAAATCACTTAAAAATAGAGTTGCTACTAAGAATATCTTCCAGAGGATCAGTACACTGTCACCCCTATAGCCCTTCCTCTCCCCAAACACAAAACAACAAAGTGAAAATATTCTCAGCCTTCAATTCCCCCAAACCACACTCTGCAGACCACTGTGGGAAACATGTGCTGTTATTGGCACAGGCTCTATTTCTAGCATCTACTGCTCTTTGCTGTCTTGTGATTTTAGAGAAAAAAAAAGATAATACAGTCAGAGAAGATTTGCTATCATCTCTTAATAAAACACCTTGCACTAGGGTGAACACCAGATACTGCTGCAGGGAGCGGCTAGCTCATGAGGAAATGAAACTTTAAAATCTAATAAATCTTATATTCCTCTATGCTTCCTCTTTGTCCTAGTCTCCTGCTTTCTTACTTTGTTCTTCTGTATAGAAAAGCCTTTCCATTATCACATATAAAAGGTCCTGAACCTTTGTGTTTATCACCCTTAGTTAAACAGAGGTCTATTATACCAGTGGCTAGAGCCTAAGACTTGGAATTCCAAAGACTTGGATTGGAATCCTTCCTTAAATTAAAATTAAAAACCTAAATGTTAAAAATTGTTTGTACATGCAATTTGGAAAAAATAAAATATTAATTAAAAAAATCCCTCCTCAGACACTACCTAGTTATGTTAATTTAGATTAAGTTCCTGCACCTCTATTTGCTTCATCAATAAAATTGAGACAATAATAGCTGTTAGGAGTATATTTAATTTTATAAATTTAAAGCATTATATACTTAAAGATTATCATATATTGACAACAAACTATATCATTACAAAATATGGAGTTTTTTTTTTTTTTTTTTTTTTTTGCTGCTTCTGAGATACTTGGCTGGGATAGGTGAGAAAGCCTTGAACTCTGTCCCATAAGATCTTATTTGGGAAAAGGGAACTCTAATCTGAGAGTCAGGAGTCTTGAATTTAGTTCCTGTTTTATCATTAACTTGCTCTGAAACTATATGCTCTGGGACCACTATGATTATCAGTTGCCTCATCTTTATGTAATTTTGCAAATACCTTTCAAGCTGAATAACCTATTTTAAGGACATATTCATTCCTCTTCATTCCTCTTGAGATTGCATTTTTGATTCTCTTGGACTTTCTCTACTGAGCTCTCCTGACCCTGGAAATTCTCTCTACTGCTGGGTTTTGGACATTGGAAATACCTTTCCTCCTATGATCTAACCTTCTGATTAGTTTGTTTCTCCCAGAGCATCGCTTTTAGGAAGTTTTCATAGATCAGTCATATTTTTATTCCTTTTCAAATTGCCCTTCTATCTCTATGGGTTTTTTCTATAATGCTTTAGAATCTTCCTCCCTCTTTCTGTTTGCTTTTATATATTGTCTTTCCTTATCAGAATGTAAATTTCTAGAATAACATACAAAACTCATGGCTAGCCTATATAATAAAAATAACAATAGTGTCCAACATACTGATTTAGCATTCTGCTACTGATATATCCAATAGGATAGTTTATAAAATTAGGTAAATAGAATTGTAATGATATTGATTTAGAATGCTAAATAAATCAAGAATATTAGAGAATAAAATGAAAAGTAAAATAAATGGTAGCTTTCTATTTTAAAATCTCAAATTGGATTATAAAAATAATTGCTAAAGCTATCTGCTACTGAACAAAAAAAATTAAGTCTTTGAACTACACTAGATAAATAATACTAAAAAATGGGTGTAGTTGTCCAATGTTCTTTGTGCATATAGTATTGGAAAAAAAGATTTTTATATCGTATGTCATAATAAATGCAAAAAAAAAACCTCCAACAAAGCAAAATAAAATAGAATATAAATCTCTTAAGGGTAAGGGCTGTGTTTCTTTCTGCTTTTATTTGTATTTCTATCCCTTAGCATAATACCTAGCACATAATAAGCACTTAATATATTCTTGTTGACTTGGCTTGACTTCTTATCTTAGTAAAGCTCTGGAAGGCAGCATGATATATTTGAGAGTAATTTTTTTTGGAGTAAGCAGAAGCTCAAGCAATGTACTACAATGGAAGGGCCATTTAACTGAGAATCACATAACCTGGGTTCAAATTCTGGTTCTGTCACTTACCACTTGTGTGAGTCAGGGCAAGTCAATTTGTTTCTCTAAATTTCTATTTCCTCATTGGAAAATATCAATGGCATTCATTCATTTACTCCTTTTACAAGGATTTATTAAATACTGACTGTACTTGACAGTATACTGATGAAAAAACAGGCTCTGCCCTCAAGGATCTTGTATTCATTGGGTTGGGGGGGGAGGTCAAGGCAGACCTGGCTTATATACAAATATATAAATACCATATGTCAATGGATCAATTAGAATAGGAGATATGAGGGAGCAATAACAACTGGAGGGTCTAGAAAGGTTTTGAGAAAGAGGTGGCACTTGATTATGTCTTGAAAAGAGCTAGGGATTCTAAGAGGCTGACATAAGAAAGTGATCAAACATTTATCTAGAGAGTGTTATGTGCCAAGCACTGTCCTAAGTGCTTTACAAATATTATCACATTTGATTGCATAACAACAACTATGGAAGGTAGATGAAGTTATTACCCATATTTACAAATGAGGAAGCAGACAGAGATTAAATTTGACAGGATCAAATAGGTAATAAGTGTCTAAGGTCACTTTGAACTCAAATTTTCCTGACTCCAGGTCCATTGCTCTATCTATAGTGTTACCCACCTGAGGAGTACCTATATCTTGTTGTTTGTCCTTCATTCTTGAAAAGGAGCATGGCATGAGGGAGGGATGCCATGACATGCAAGAATTGGGTTTAAGTGAGGGAGAGCTACACAAGGTCATCTACTTCTCTTTTCCCTCCAGAGCCATTTGGGTCCAGTGGCAAGATATGGATCAAAGCAACTGGAGATGGCCCTGAATCAAATGGGAAGCCTTGACTTTTTTAAGCTAAGATCTTCAGTAGGTCTCAGTTTGATTGAAATTGCACCCATTTAGTGATTAAGGCTAGATATCTACTGAGACAAAGGATCTCCTCTTTCACCTAGGCTGAAAAAAATCTAAATAAGTCATTAATAAATGAATGAATCTTTGAGGGGAAGACCCTCTCAATGTTATTGCGAGTCTCAAATGAAATAATAGCTGAAAAATATTTTACAAACTTTAAAGTCTTTTATAAACATTAAGTATTAATTGGGGGAATAAATAATTTTTACTTTTATTCCTGTATCATTCCAAATGTTTCAGATAATGCCAATGTATTTGTGTAAATTCTACATAATTCTTAGTTGAACTACTGTGATGCTATTGCTTTTTTGGAGTTTTGACATTTTTAGTTTGTCTAAAGGCATTGCAGTGTTTTCCAGTTTCAATGTGTGGCAAATTTTGTGGCAAAAAATTCTGTTTCATTGTCAACAAGAAAAGGGAGGTCAACATATCAACTTCTCTTACTCTGAAATTGTCCAAGGACTTCAGGCCTCAATAACCTGGTTGCAAGTGTTGCTTCTAACTGTGATTGCACTGACAGAATTGATTATAGTACCTGACATGTGGATTTCAATCTTATTTATGCTAATGCAGGTTTCTCCCACAATTTTATATTATCAGAATTAAACTCCAGTTTAAATGAAGAATTACTAGAAACCCAAACATAAAATTATCTGTGGAGCTAAATGAATAGAGACAAGCTCAAATGAACTCCTGAATATCGATATGGCTGTGAAACAAAATTATCTGAATAATTGCATCTGACTAACTTTTATCTTGAAGAATTGCTATATGAAAGTTTTTTCTTTTTCTTCAACAAAGACCAGTTTTCTCAAAGTTAGTTCTCAGAAGAATCAAGTTTAATTCAGCAAACATTTTATATAGCAAGTGCCTACTACATGCAAAGTACTTTGGATACAAAGATGCTGGGGATGCTGGGGATATAAAGATACCAAAAAGGCAGGTCCTGTTTTCAGGGAGATTCCATTCCATTCATGGGATATAAATATGTATAGGGAGAAGCAGACACAAAACAATCTGAGTAGGAAGATCAGGCTGTGGAAATACGGAATTAGGGATCAAGCAAGGTTTTGCAGAAGACATCATCCCAGGGTTGATCTCTGAGGGGGAGATTAGTATTCTAAAAGGTAAAGATGGGGGAGGAGTAGATTTCAGTTTGTGGCAAGTAAGAGATAGAATTTTAGACCTGGAAAATAGATGGAAGGCAGAGTTTGTGAGGGCAAATAATGAGAAATAAAGCAAGAAAAATAGGCTGGAGTCATATTATAGAAGGCTTTAGAAGTTAGGCTGAGAGATATATCCATCTCTCATTTAAAATACATTTAAAAAATACAGAAAGCTGCTACTCAAATTTGTGAGCAGAAAAGTGACACGGTCTAACCTGTGCCTTAGGAAGTGGATAGATTTGAGAGAGCAGAGACTAGAAACAGGAAGATCAGTTAGAATTATTAGTTTTATTAGTAGAATTATATTATAGTAGTCCTAGTGAAAGTTTATAAAGACCTGACCAGACTGGAGATAATCATTTAGCATTTATTACGTGGTAGATAGTATAATAATACTAATAATATAATAATTATATAATAATATAATAATACTAATAATATAATAATGCAGAAAAAGATACTGGATGAGAGAGATTTGATGGAGGTAGAATTGAGAGAATTTGACAACCTATTAGATATATGAGGTGAGGGAGAACGAAGGGTCAAGAATACCTGGGAGATTCAGAAAATGTTGGTGTCATAAACAGAAAAAGGAAGGTATAGAATACAGACAAGTTTAGTACATGAAGAAAATAACTTCTATTGTGGACATAACAAGTTTGAGATTCTGATAGGACATCCAGCTGGCAATTGGTATTATAGAAAAGGGAATTCAAATGAGATAGTAGAGATGGATATATCAATTTGTAAGGAATATTATATGCATATATGCATATGCACACACATATATGCATGTGTGTATATGAACATATATGTATGCGTGAGCATATACATACATAACAGATAGATAAATAGTTAACAGTTCCTTTGGAGCAGATGAGATCACCAAGAGAGAGAATACACAATGGAGAAAAGCACAGAGCTTTGGGCAATGTTTATATTTTGGCAGCAGGAAAAGGCTAATAATCTTGGAAAGGACTGAATAGAAATCAAAGAAGTAGGAAGACAAGATAACAATAGTAATATGGAAACCAAATGAAGAGACAGTGTCCAAGAAGAGGAAGTGGCCGATAGTACTGTATCAAAAACTCCAGGGAGACCAAGAGAGATAAAAACAAAGGCCATCAGATATGGTGGTTAAAAGTAAATGTGGAACTTTTTGAGAGAGCAGTTTTAGTTTAGTAGAGAAATAGTTATAGAAGCCAATCCCAAGAGATTAAAAAAATGAAGTAGTTTTAAGGAAGTGACTATAGATGATGTTTTTCTAGGGAAAGAATGATAAATATGGGAGTATAGATTGAAAAATGAAGGGTCAAGTAAATAATTTTTTTTGATAGGGTACACTTGATCATGTTTGTAGGTACTGGGGAAGGATTCAGGGAATGGGAGAGATGGGAAGGAAGTAGGAAGGTTTGATTTAACAGTCTTCTAGGAGAGCCGAGAGAAAATAATAGCTAGCATTTAGGTCGTGTTTTAATGTTTATAAAACATCAAATGTCATCTCATTTTATCCCTGGGATAATATTATTTCAATATCTTATTTTTATACCCTGTGAATCAAGTGCAATTATTATCTTCATTTCACAAATGAAGAAGTTGAAACAGAGAGAAGTTAAGGCACTTGCCCAGGGTCACACAGTTAACTCAGGTATGAATTTAGATTTTTCCTGGATCTAGGTCAAATACTCTAGTCATTGCAATATCTTGATGATGTCATTAAGATTACAAATTGAAGCGTTGATTTTGATGCCCAACTACTACTGCCCACCCAAGAGATACTCTCCCTTCTAAGAAATGCATTTAGTCAAGAAAAACAAATCAGTTCACTGAATTTGTCTGAAAACACATGTTTAATTCTACAAGTCTAGCCTATCATTTTACTGCCTAAAGGTGGGAAGTATCTTCCATTAACATTCTTGAGATTGATGGCTGCTTTGGAGAGCGTTCTGCAGTCTTTCAAAATTGTTTTCTATCACATTATTATTGTGGTCATCATGTAAATTGTTCTCTTGTTTCTGCTCACTTAACTCTGCATCAATTCTTATGATTTTTCCCAATGTCTATAAATTTGTCATATTCATCATTTCTCATGGCACAGTAAAATTCCATTACATTTATAAACTGCAGTTTGTTCAGTCATTTTCTAATTGATGGGCACCAATTTTTCCTCCAGTTCTTTATGACAAAAAAGTACTGCCATAGATATCTTTGATTATATGGGTCCTTTCCCTTTGTCCTTGAGGTACATACTAATAGTTATGTCCCTGGGTCAAAGATTATATATATAGCATAGTAATTTTTTGGATATAATTTCAAATATATTTTAAAAATAGTTGAACCAATTAATTACTCTTCCATGAATGTATTAGTATGCTTCTCCTTACATAAGTCCTCTAATAATTGTTATTTTCTTCTTTTGTCATATTTGCCATTATTGCTTTCAGTTATTGTTTGACATTCTTTTATTCATTTACATTACTATTAGTATTGTTCATAGTTTTTTTTGATTCTGCATATTTTAAACTACTTAATAACAATCCATCCTAGCAATAGCAAGATCAACTAATATTTATATAACTAATACCTAAGTATATAACTATTTATGTATTTATGTAAAGTAATATATATTTATATAAGGGTCTACAATGTTCTTTAAGTACATTTTCTCATATGTCAGTCATTTCTCAGTTGATAGGTGCCTGCTTTGTTCAATCAATAAATCAGTTAATCAATATATATTCATTAACTGCTTGTTTTCTGTTCTTTGCTACTACAAAGCATGCTGCTACAAATTCTATGGGTGTGCATTTGATTCTTGTTTCTGTTGCTGACTTCCTTGATGTTTGTGCTCAGAAGTGAGATTTTTAGGTCAAAAGGTCTACTTCTCCTGCATAATTTCAACTTGAAATTCAGAATGCATGAATTAATTCCCAGATCTATCAATAGTGTATCATTGTGTCTGTCTTCTTATAACCCCTCCAACATAGAGTGTTCCTATCTTTTTTTCATTTTTACCAGTTTGAAGGGTGTGAGATGACCTCAGAATTGGTTTAATTTGTATGTATATCTTTCACCATATATTTCTGGAGCATATTTTCATGTGGTCATTTAGAGTTGACCATTATTCTATTTTTTTAGTTGCATGAATGTCTATACTTAGCTGGTGCATCCATTTTAAACTTATTTTGGTATGTAGTTTAAAATATTGTTTTATTTGTAATGTCTGCCAAACTGCTTCACAACATTGCATTATAAAGAGAGTCTTCCTTCTATTTATTTATGTTCCTGGGTATATCAAACACTGGACTACTATTTTCAATAATGTCTACATCCTGCTTATCTAGTCTGTTCTGCTAAGGCAGCTCAGTAATACAGTAGATAGAATGCAGAGCTTGGAGTGAGCAAGACCTGAGTTTAAAACCTATTTTAGATATTTATGAGTGATATCACTTAACCTCTCTTTGACTCAGTAACTTCTTCTGTAATACGAAGATGATAATAATGGCATCTACAGCCCAGAGTTACTGGGGGAATTGAATGAGATAGATATGTAAAGAGGTTTACAAAACTAAAAGCTCTAAATAAATTCTAGTTGTTATTCTATCAACTCTTCTAATTTTCAATCAGTGCCAAATAATTTTGATGACTAATGCTTTATAATAAACTCTGAAGTTTGGTAATGCTCTCTCTCCTTCATTTGCCCTTTTTCTTATTATTTCTTTTAGTATTCTAGACCTTTTACTACCACTTTCTTTTCTAAATGAGCTTAAATCCTCTGCTAAGAAATTTGCTCTGGATTTTTAAGGCAGGAATCAATACTACATGCTCATTGGTCTATACTGATCAGAAGCTACTTTCCCATTTTTTTCTTTCCCTTTCTGAAAATAGGAAAGACTGCTTAGTTCTGTTTTTCTAGTACTTCTCTAATTCTTCATTTTTCCCTAAATAATGCTGTAAATGGTTCTGAAATTCTATTTATTGTTTTTTTTTTTAAACAGCATCCTTAAATATATAGTCTTTAGGCTTAGAGACCAGAACTCATTTAGAATGGCTCCATGCTCTTCTATCATTTTTCTCTATCTTTCCTAAGCTTCAATTTCCTTTTTGGGATACACTTCTTTTCTTTTTTAAATTCTTTTAATTTGAAGATCATTTTCTTTGATGAGGAAGAGTGAAGCAAAAAAAAATTAGAAATTAAATAATTGTACTTTTATCAATCATTTGTTAAAAAGAAACAATTCTGAAAAAAAAGAAAAGAAAAAACCAATTCTATACAGGGGGCATGTCAATCTCTTTTGTTTTTCTTGCTTTGAACATTGCAAAAATCCTCCTATTTTTTGTTCTCAGTGTAGAGTAGATAATAAAATTGAAACCCTTCTATATCACTGTTGCTTCACTGGGATAATTTATGATTGCATCAGAATTTTTATCTTAAGTGCTTTGAAAAGCACTTTTTTTTTGAACTGGAGTTCAAAAATACTTGCCCATGGAATAATACCTAAATTGATAGAAATATCAATTTTTTGAAATTTGCTTGTATAATTAACATGTTTTTTCTTTATTGTTATTATGATGACATGTTCATTTTCCCCATGATTTCCTGACCTTTCTCATTAAACAGCTCTCTTCCGCTGGTTAGTTCAAGGTACTGGTTCCTTCCATTGTTTTCTCCATAGTCTAAAATGAAATTTCCAGCAATGCAAATCAAGAATTTTTAATCTTCTGTTTCTATTAAAAAGATACTTGTAATTATCTGAGAGGTCCTGCTTTACTAATATACTTTGACTCTTTACTAGTTTTATAGTCTATGTTAAGAAAGCACAATCCATATACTCTTTCTGATTAAGAGATCTATGAACTCTGACAACACTGCTTCTGTTTCTCTCTCTTTAATCTCATCCAGATGTTTTGTGCATTTTGTGTTTATTTTGATTTTGATTTTTCTTTCTATTATTGCTCCTTAAATTTTATTACTATCATACAGAAATTTTGCTGGTTATTGTAGGTTCTTTTGGTAGGTTGTATAGTACAGTGGAGAAAGTACTAGGCCTAGAGTCAGGAAAACCAGAGTTCAAATTCAGCCTCACTAGGTGTGTGACTGGGCATGTCACTTAACCCTGTTTGCCTCAGTTCCTCATTTGCAAAATGAGCTGGATAAAAATTGGAAAAGTATTCTAGTATTCCCAAATGGGGCTGTAAGGAATTAGACATGATTGAAAAACAACTGAACAACAACACAATAAACTGGTAGCCTCTCACTTTTTCTTATGTTGCCCCCAATCCTTTCTACTATGTTTCTGTATTAAGATTGTGGGTTTGTGTATGAGTAAATGCATTTTTGACCTACAATACTATTTTTGCTACTCATTGTAGGTAAGTTTTTTTCATCCAAGAGATAACTTTCCATTGCCATATTCCAATTATGAGTCCTATTCTAGAGCATCTCAATGATAATTAAGAAGTCTCATCTCTTTGTATTAGAAGTCTTTTGTATAGGCCTAACTACTTGGCCCTTTGTGTATATTTGTGTGTGTGTGTGTGTGTGTGTGTGTGTGTGTGTGTGTATAAAATGCTGATGGTTTTATCTAATTATGACTTGAGTAGAGAAATAGCTATGTTTCTTAGAGAAGATGAGGTAAGCTTGCATAAACTATTTTAGCTCTCCAGGTCTTAGACTCTTCATCTGTAAAATAAGGGAGTTGGACTAACAGCTTTTTTGCCTCTAAAAATCCCTCGATCCTAGAATCATACTCTTAAAGTCAATGGTACTGTTTTCCTCCTTGTTTCTCATTTGGGGAAAAATGATTCTTTCTTCTTTTTTCCTGCAAACTTTTCAATACCCTGAGGGGTAAAATGACCCCACAATAAAGCAAATTAGAAACAATATGGCATTTCCCTAGCATCAAAGCTCTAAGGCCTTACCTGGAGATTATTTTAGTAAAATCTATTTTCATTTTTACCCCCTAAAATGTCATGTGTTAGAACCAATTGCTATTTTGACATTTCCATTGTGATATTTATTCTAGCCATCAGTAGAGTTTTAAATACCTCAACAATGAACTTTGGCCTTTTCAAGGGGCAAACTAATTATTTCCCAAATAGTTCCATGAAGTAAGTTCTGGCATTTGTTTTCTGACAGTTTGGAATGAAACAAAGAACAGATCACTTTCTTTTAAAATTTTTTTAAAAAAATCTTATCTAATATTTTATTTTCCCCAGTTACAAAAAATAATTTTAACATTCTTTTCCCAAAATTTTGAGTTCTAAATTTTTTGTGCCCCAACTCTCTCATTGAGAAGACAAGCAATTTGATATAGGTTATACATATGTAGTCATGAAAGACATATTTCCATATAATTCTGTGAAAGAAAATAGACCAAAACAACAACAATAACAACAACAAAACCCCAAACCCAAGAAAAAAAGAAAGTAAAGAACAAGTATCTTTGATCTGCATTCAGGTTCCACCAGCTCTTTCTCTAGAGATGGACGCATCTTTCAGCACAAATCCTATAGAATTGTCTTGGATCATTCATTGTATTGTGAGAATAGTTTAGTTAATTCAGAGTAGATCATCATATAATATTGCTATTATTCTGTACAATGTTCTTTTGGTTCTGCTCATTTCACTTTGCAACAATTCATGTAAGTTTTTCCATGTTTTTCTGAGAGCATCCTGCTCATTATTTCTTAAAGCATAATAATATTCCATCACAATCATATTCAATGAATTGTTCAGCTATTCTTCAATTGATGGACATCCTCTCAATTTCCAATTCTTTACCACCACTGAAAAGAGGTGCTATAAATATTTGTGTACATAGTTCCTTTTCCTTTTTTTTAATCTCTTTGGGACACAGATTTAAGAGTGGCATTGCTTGGTCAAAGGATATATATGGTTTTATAGCCCTTTGGGCATAATTCCAAATTGTTTTCCATAATGGTCTAATCAGTATACAACTTTACAATTTTCCAACATCTCTTCCAACATATGTCATTTTCATTTTTTGTCATATTAGCTTAATCTAACAGGTGTGAAATAGTATTTCTCTCATTAATAGTAGTGCGGGCAATTTTAGAGTGATATTTTCATATGACTATAGATTGCTTTAATTACTTTATCTAAAAACTGCCTGTTCATACCCTTTCACTATTTATTAATTTAGGAATTGCTCTTATTTCTATAAATTTGACTCAGTTTTCTAAATGTTTGAGAAATGAAGTATTTATTAGAGAAATGCAATATAATTTTTTTTTTCACAGATTACCAATTATGTACTTCCTTCCATCCATCCTATTTTTTCCTTTCTCTTTCTCTTTTCTCTCTTTTCTTTTATCATGACCATACTAGAAAATGTTTTGGTTCTGACTTTTACCTCCTTCAAACTGTCCTCCTTTCTTTTATGCTCTTTCATTACTACTTTTCTCTATAGTAAGAAAGATCTCTACACCCAACTAGTCATGCATATTCTTCTCTATGAGTCAATTCTAATGGGAAGAAGGTTTATGTGCTCCCCTCTCTGCTTCCCTCATTTCCCCCTCCACTGTAAAATCTCTTTCAGGCTTCTTTTATGTCAGAGAATTTATTCCATTCCTTTTCCCCCTTTCCAAATGGATTCTTCTTTCTCATCCATTATTTTTATTTTTTGAGATGATTCAACTCACATCTTTGCTTTTTGTCTTATGTATATTCCTTCTAACTGCCCTAATAATGTGAAAGTTTTTAGAAATTATAAATATCATTTTCCCAAATAGGAATATAAACAATTTAATCTTATTGATTTCTTTTTCCTATTTACCTTTTTATCCTTCTTTTGCATGTTGTATTTGACCATGAAATTTTCTATTTAACTCTTTTTTCATGAGGAATGCTCAACAGTCCTCTGTTCTGTTGACTATCTTCCCTCCGTTCAGTTTTGCTGGGTAGATGATTCATGGTTGTAATCCTAGTTTTTTTGCCCTCTGATCTTTTAATGTATAAGCTGCTAAATCTTTTTTTTTTTATGTATAATTTTTTTTTTCACAGATTACCAATTATGTACTTCCTTCCATCCATACTATTTTTTCCTTTCTCTTTCTCTTTTCTCTCTTTCCTTTTATCATGACCATACTAGAAAATGTTTTGGTTCTGACTTTTACCTCCTTCAAACTGTCCCCCTTTCTTTTATGCTCTTTCATTACTACTTTTCTCTATAGTAAGAAAGATCTCTACACCCAATTAGTCATGCATATTCTTCTCTATGAGTCAATTCTAATGGGAAGAAGGTTTATGTGCTCCCCTCTCTGCTTCCCTCATTTCCCCCTCCACTGTAAAATCTCTTTCAGGCTTCTTTTATGTCAGAGAATTTATTCCATTCCTTTTCCCCCTTTCCAAATGGATTCTTCTTTCTCATCCATTATTTTTATTTTTTGAGATGATTCAACTCACATCTTTGCTTTTTGTCTTATGTATATTCCTTCTAACTGCCCTAATAATGTGAAAGTTTTTAGAAATTATAAATATCATTTTCCCAAATAGGAATATAAACAATTTAATCTTATTGATTTCTTTTTCCTATTTACCTATTTATCCTTCTTTTGCATGTTGTATTTGACCATGAAATTTTCTATTTAACTCTTTTTTCATGAGGAATGCTCAACAGTCCTCTGTTCTGTTGACTATCTTCCCTCCGTTCAGTTTTGCTGGGTAGATGATTCATGGTTGTAATCCTAGTTTTTTTGCCCTCTGATCTTTTAATGTATAAGCTGCTAAATCTTTTTTTTGTATGTGTGATTTTTTTTTTCACAGATTACCAATTATGTACTTCCTTCCATCCATCCTATTTTTTCCTTTCTCTTTCTCTTTTCTCTCTTTTCTTTTATCATGACCATACTAGAAAATGTTTTGGTTCTGACTTTTACCTCCTTCAAACTGTCCTCCTTTCTTTTATGCTCTTTCATTACTACTTTTCTCTATAGTAAGAAAGATCTCTACACCCAACTAGTCATGCATATTCTTCTCTATGAGTCAATTCTAATGGGAAGAAGGTTTATGTGCTCCCCTCTCTGCTTCCCTCATTTCCCCCTCCACTGTAAAATCTCTTTCAGGCTTCTTTTATGTCAGAGAATTTATTCCATTCCTTTTCCCCCTTTCCAAATGGATTCTTCTTTCTCATCCATTATTTTTATTTTTTGAGATGATTCAACTCACATCTTTGCTTTTTGTCTTATGTATATTCCTTCTAACTGCCCTAATAATGTGAAAGTTTTTAGAAATTATAAATATCATTTTCCCAAATAGGAATATAAACAATTTAATCTTATTGATTTCTTTTTCCTATTTACCTTTTTATCCTTCTTTTGCATGTTGTATTTGACCATGAAATTTTCTATTTAACTCTTTTTTCATGAGGAATGCTCAACAGTCCTCTGTTCTGTTGACTATCTTCCCTCCGTTCAGTTTTGCTGGGTAGATGATTCATGGTTGTAATCCTAGTTTTTTTGCCCTCTGATCTTTTAATGTATAAGCTGCTAAATCTTTTTTTTTTTTATGTGTGATTTTTTTTTTCAAAACAGTTGGGATTAAGTGACTTGCCCAGGATCACACAGCTAGTAAGTATCATAGACTTCAGGACCATTGCTCTATCAACTGCATCATCTAACTGCCCCTGAGGCTGCTAAATCTGGAGTTATCCTGACTGTGGCTCCATGATATTTGAATTGTTGACTGATTCAGTCCCGGTTTGCTATGATTGGGCCTACACTAGCATGATCTTATGCTCTGGTGGGACACCAGACTTCTAAGTTACCTTGTGCTGGAAAATAGTTTCACTCCGTTTTTTTTTTTTTTTTTTGTGGGTTCTGTTGATTTAGAATTTGTTTAAAAACATTTAAAGGTATTTGGAAGGGTTAGGAGAAAAGCTCAAATGAGTCCCTGCCTTTACTCCACTCTCTTGACTCTGCCTCCTGTCCACTTCCTACAAAGGCATCTGTGAACTTCTGCATTAGAATTGAGTGGGATGTGGGGAGAGATTCTAGAAACCCAAATTCATTCTGAGGAAAAGCACACATCTAAGTAATCCACTGGGGGCAAGGACTTTTCACAAGTAGCTTTGCAGATGATTTCAGTGAATTTTAGGCAGTGAAATTATGTGTGACTAACATTAAACTCATAAGGGATGCCAAGGACCTGCTGAGACCTACTAGAGGATCCTTATAAAAATTGTAGCCACAGACAGTTCTGCTTCTCTCACTTTTTTTTTTGAAAAGAAAATTTATGCCCCATAACAGACAAGTGGATAGAATACAGGACAAGGAGTTCAAAGATGTAGGTTCTGGATCTGGATCTACTTTGGTGACCTTGTGTAAGTCATCTTTCTTTCATGATCATTCAAATGAAAAGAATAACATCTATACATACTTAAAATTATTATGAAAATCAAAGGAAATAAATTTTGTGAAAGAGCTTTCAATAACAAATTTTAAATGCCATTAAAAGGTACTTATAGTAATAATACACTAAATAGGAATAGGAAATTAGATCTGTGATTTCATTGGTATAGTAAAATTCAAGATGAGGAAATTGCCTTATGCCATGCAGGTTGGCACTTTGTCTCCCCATATACACAAAGTTCACTAGGGACTTGCTTAAGAGTTATACAAATCCATATGTGTTATAGGTAGGACTTAAATTCTGAGATCAGCGTTATTTCACTAGATTGCTTTGCTTCTCAAAATAATCATCATGATCACAAAAACAGCAACAGCTGGAGTTTTAGTTCCAGGGCAGTTAGGTGGCCACAGTGGATAGAATGGTGGACTTAGAATCAGTAAAACTCCTCTTCATGAATTCAGGCACTTAATAGCTGGTGACTCTGGGCAAATCACTCAACCCTGTTTGCCTCAGCTTCTTCATCTATAAAATGAACTGAAGAAGAAAATAGCAAACTACTCTAGTATCTTTGCCAAGAAAACCTTAAACAGAGTCATGAAGAGTCAGATTTAATTGAAACAAGTGAACCACAAAACTTTTATCTCCCATTGTCCCAGCATATCCAGGTCAAGGATATTCCTTATTCTTCCATCCACCAGCAGTATTTGACATTGGTTTACATTTACATTTACATTACTTTGAATGAGTAAGAAGCTTTCCATTGAAATTCCCCTTTTTCCTCATCTGCCATTTTCCACCTGCTGTTTGAAGTTCATTTCAAAGCTTATTTTTTCCAAAAATCCTTTCCAGTCTTCTCTAGCACTTTTAGCTCTCTCTTCCTTTTCCATTCTCCTGAGGGATTTAGAACCATATAATTTCTCAATAATTATTGATTACATAGACTATTATGTAATAATTACATGTAATTATTATTACTTAATTACATAGACTATTTTGTATTTTTTGATGATATGATATAGTTTAGTCTTGATTCACCAAGTAGAATGTAAGCTCCCTGCGAGCACCAATTTTGTCTTTAGGTTGCTTTTAATGTTTCTTTTGGCTCTAAATCTATAACCTTATGAGTCAGATTCTACTGATAAAAAGAAGAATTCTTAGGCTATTGATATCCCAGGATCTTCCAAAATCTAAATTACAATCATGGACATTCCCTCCTTTTTCTCTCTCTCACCTCTTCTATCACAAAACTGATAAATGTCTCCTGAATTCCTACATTAGAATACTTTACCACCGAATAATATTTAATTTTTCTTTTAATTTTTTTGAACTTCAGTATCTTCTTCTGTTTTTTTTTTAAGGAGATTTCAATCATTTGACCTAGAAATTTCTTCTAACTTTAAATCCATGATCATGCAACTTCAGATATCTAACACCAAAGGATGTTAGAATTGAAGATTATCTAGTCAAATCCCATTAATTTTACTGATGAGAAGACCAAAGACTAGAAAAAAGAATTGGAAGGTGAAGAGATAAGTTAAAGAATCCAATTTGGAACCATTTCAATAATCCAGATGAGAGGTGATAAGGGTTTGAACTAAGATGGTGGTTGTATGAATAGAGAGAAGATACTGAATTCAAGAGATATAATCAGAAGTCATCCAATGTAACCCTCTCATTTTTCCTGTGAAAAAAAAATAAAAATTAGAGAGGTGAAGGTGTGACTTGTTTAAGGGCAAACAGATGACCTAAGCCAGTATTTGAAGTCAGGTTGGCTAACTCCAAATGATGTTAGACTTATTGTCCTCTATGAATATGCATTTATTAATTATCCACTATGGGTTAGGTACCAGGGTAGGTACTGAAGATACAAAAATCAAAAAAAAAATGTGATTCCTACTCTCAAGGAGTATTCTTTCTTTTTTATTTTTAAATAGCTTTTTGTTTTCAAAATATATGCAAAGATAGTTTTTAACATTCAGCCTCGCAAAACCTTGTGTTCCAAATTTTTCTCTCTCCCTTCCTCCCTCCTGTTTCCTTAGACAGCAAGTAATCCAATATATGTTAAACATGTGCAATTCTTCTATACATATTTCCACATTTATCATGCTACATAAGACAAGTCAGATCAAAAAGGAAAAAAAAAAGAGAAAGAAAAGAAATCAAGCAAACAACAACAAAAAGGTAAAAATACTATGTTGTAATCCACATTCAATCCTCACTGTCCTCTCTCTGCATGCAGATAGCTCTCTCCATTACAAGTCTATTAAAATTGGCCTGAATCATCTTATTGTTAAAAAGAGTCACATCCTTCAGAGAAGAACATAACTTTTAACAAAATAGTTCAGCCACATTCTACTGATTTTCCAGAAGACAGTTCTAAGTAGCTTTTGTCTTTCCTATAAAATATAAACATAAAATGAATATGGTGCTTTGAATCTATAAAGTGCTTCTCTTATAACAACCCTCTGAGTAAGGTAGTTTGAGTATTATTATCAAATAGGTAGCACAGTAGTGTGGAAAGCACTCTGGACTTGGAATCATCCTGCTTGTGACAATAGTTGTGTGATCATGAGTAAGTAATTTTAACTTTTCTGAGCCTGTTTCTGCATATATAAAATAAGAATAATCATACTTAAAATATGACACCTTCTAGTGTAATTATGGATTTGGAGTGAATTTTTTTTTGCCTAAAATTTTTCAAAAATTGTAGGTCTAGGATAGGAAGGAATCTCAGAGACCATCTGGGCCAAACCCTTCATTTTGCAGATCAAGAAACTGATGTCTGGAGAGGTTAAACAACTTTTCTACCTATCTCCATTGTGTAGATGGGGACTCAAGTTCTCCGCTCTAGATGCAGTATCCTTGTCATTTCACTATGATACTTGTAATGATAGCAATAATTAACAATGTCTCATATTTAGATCTCAACTTGAGATTTATTTCCCTTACATTTTCCTTACAACTAGGATGGGCAGCTAGTAAAAGCATTATGTCCATTGTATGGTTCAGGACAGTGAGGCTCTGTGAAGTTGTGACCTGCCCAAGATTATATGGACTTAATAAATGTCAAAGTTAGAAAATATATAGTGCCAAGAGTCATGATTTAGTTTCAGGAGACCTGGGTTCAAATCTTTAAAATGGGGATAGTTGACATTACCAAAGGCTGTACTATGTATGTGTGTTTGTATGTATAGGCATATGTATGTATACATACATATAATGAGTCAAGAAGACTCATTTTCCTCAGTCAAAATCCAGCCTCAGACACTTACTAGCTGAGTGACTATGGGCAAATCACTCAACCTTGTTTTACTCAGTTTCTTCATCTGTAAAATGACCCAGAGCAGACAAAGGTCACTCCAATATTTTTGCCAAGAAAACTCCAAATGGGATCATGAGGAATCAGACATGATTGAAAAACCACTGAACAACAAAATATTCTTAATTCTTGGCTAGGGAGATGATAAAATAAATGTCCCTGCCTTTCAGGAGATTACATTACATTGGAAGAAGAAATATGAGTTTTAATACCTGCATAACCTTGGCAAATCTATATGACCTCAATGTGTCTGTTTTTCTTCACCTATAAAATGTAGGAATTAGACTGCATGATCTGTTATCATCCTTCAAGTTCTAAATAATATGAAATCCTAAGGTGTTAATTATAGTCCTATTAATTCAGGTTCATTCAGGACAAATTCATGTTCAGTAGCACTTAGATGTATGGTGTTTCATTAATAATCAAACACACCCTCACCCAAAGCAAAGATGTCAGGAGAAAATTCTCAAAAATGAAGTTAGCAGAGATGGAGCTAATTAATTACATGGCAGCATCAGGGCTGTGATCAGTATGTTTTCTCTGTTTTCATTTCACAATCAATAATGCAGTGAATGAGAGAGAAATATGTTGGTTACAGTATTTTTAAGTAGTCTGGCAAAAGTATAATTTCTTATTGATCAGTTTCACATAGAAGCATGATCATAGGATAAAAGAAAATTAATTGTTATATATTCTCACATAAAAGAAGTCAAAGTACTTAAGTTATTTTGGGGAGAGAATATAATCAATTTATCCATATTCACCAAATACATGTTATATTGCAACTATACCATTAGCCATTTTAAAAAATATTGACTCTTTCTTTATTTTTCTCAAACACTGAAAAATGTAAAAGACTAGCTCTTACAAAGTCATATATTACTAATAGATCATATTTCTTTAGCATTTTATCATTATGGAGTACTTTATAGATATTATCTTATTCCCATATAGACATTTCATATTTCAGGATAGTTCAAAATTATTACTCTCATTTTTACAGATGAAGCAATTGCTATTCTGAAGAGCAAAGATATTTATTTGTCCAAAGGTAAGTGGAAGAGCCTTTTGATTCTCAAGGCAGTACGATAAATGGATAGGGTACTGGATTTAGAATAAGGCAGGCTTAAGTTTGAACCCTGGCTCCGATATTTGCTGATTATGTACCTCGTGTCAAGTCACTTTTCCTTTCTGGGCCTCAATTTTCTCATCTGTAAAATGGGTACATAAAAATTTGCTGACATCTAAGATCCCTGCCAAAAGATTCATGGTGCCATTCCTATGTGTCACCCAATAAGATGAGTACTTATTCTCCTTGTATAACTCTCCTCTGTAGAAATGTAGGAGCAAGCCACCTGACTTTCCCAGATGACAAAACAGAACCATGACATTTACATTTCTGTACATTCCTTCAGATCTACAATTTTTGCTTTGTCTTTCTGAGGGAGGTAGATGGCACAGTCAATAGGGCTCTGGGCTTGGAGTCAGGAGAATCTAATTTCAAATCTGGCTTTGAATGCTTAATAGCTGTATTATCTTGGGCAAGCCATTTAACCCAGTTTGCCTCAGTTTCCTCAACTGTGAAATGATTTGTAGAAGGAAATAGCAAACCATTCCAGTTTCTTTGAGCTCACAGACTGATTGAAGAACAATAGCAATAATAACAAAGGTCCTTTCTAGCTCTAAATGTATGAACTATTGTTTAGGTCTACTGTATTATAAAACTATGATAACTATAATAATAACATGAAAACATTTATTAAGTTCTTAATATGTGTCAGCCACCATGCTAAGTTATTTACAAATGTTATTTCATTTTATCCTCACATCAGTCCTAATAGAGAGACACTACTATGATCTTCATTTTATAGATGGGAAAACTGAGCTTAAGTGAATTGCCCAGGATCTGACTCCAAGTCTAGGGTTCTATCCACATGCCATCAAATTTTCTAGATGCTATATATATGAAAAGAAGTAAAGAAATATGTGTCATAATTCTGTCTGTCAACGGAATACTCAAAATAGTTTGCTCCTATATTTCTGCAGAGGAGGGTTCTATGAGAGGAAGAATCATGTACTGTATTGGGTGATACATTACAATGGCACTATGAATGAAGATGAGAGCTAAGGAATCTTTCAGAAAGTTGGGCTGTCTTAAGGTATATAAAACTGTGATACCCTTTGACCCAGCAGTGCCATTACTGAGTCTGTATCCCAAGGAAATCATAAATGAGGGAAAAGGATCACATGTACAAAAATGTTTGTAGCAGTTCTTTTTGTGGTAGCAAAGAATTGGAAAATGAGGAAATGCCCATCCATTGGGGAATGACTGAATAAATTGTGGTATATGAAAGTATTGGAACATTATTATTCTATAAAAAAATGATAAACAAGCTGATACTAGAAAACCTTGGAAAGATTTATATGAACTGATGCTGAGTGAAACAAGCAGAACCAAGAATACATTATACACAGTAATAGTAAGATTGTGCATTTATGCTTTTATGGTTTTAAGTTTCAGCTTTCTAGTTTTAATAATAGTTGAGTTATGCCACAGTTTCCTTGAATTGTTCTACCACAGTTTCCAGAAAAAGAACTATGGAGATTGAAAGTAAATCAACATATGCTATAGTCATTTCTTTTTTTCACTCTTGGGGTTTTTCCCTTTTCTTCTGATTTTTCTCTCCCAATGTGATTCATAAAGAAATGTTAACATGTAAAAAATTAACAATTATTTTTTTAAAATGGATTGTGTCATTCTAGATAAGGAGAGAGAAATGGAAAGACGCATAATAATTCACATTTCTATAATGCTTTAAGGTTGAAAAATACTTTCTTCACAACAACTCTGTGAGGATAAGAGGTAGTGGAATTTAATAGCAAGGGTATATAGAAAGTGAATATAGCAGAAAGAGCATAGAAATTTGTTGTCAAAGGACCTGGATTTGATTCATCTCTTTCACTTTTTTATATGTGTCCTGAGCTGAGTCATTCAATCTTCACAAGACTCAGTTCCCTCATCTGTGAAATAAGAAGTTTAGGCTAAATAACCTCAAAGGTCCCTATTAAATCTAAATCTATGAGCTCATAAAGTGGGCAGAGAAAGTATTATCCCCATTTTATAGATAAAGAAACTGAAGTTCATAGTGATCAGATCACATACTAGTGCTAGTTTACTTTTACATACTGATTTAAGTTTTGCAAGATAAATATGTATAATAAGAATTGAGTTCCATAGAGGATGCAC